>NC_137098.1:52934008-53645019 GCF_949357685.1 Gobio gobio
TGTGTGCTCACAGCGGTTTCTGATGTTGACTGCTGTTGTTTGATTGTTTTGGGAAGCTTCTTATTCTCACAAAGTTCATGTAAACGCAGCTTCTCAAACAGGATCTGAAAAAGAAGAAGGGTTTGCAATACACATTTACACTATACACTCATATAGACAGAACAAGATTAACTGATTGAGCACAAGACCTTATTTCAAAACCTAGTGAATTACATAACAGACAGCATTTTGGGCATGACATTTTTTTTTCGTCAAGTTTTGCAAAGCCATTCAAAAACACTGACCAGTCTGAGCTGAGCACTGCTGGACAGCAAGAACTTTTGACCTGCAGCCTGATGAGCCTCCTGCTCTAACTGCTTCAACTTAGACTGAGAGAGAGCACAAGAGAGACCCTAATTAGAAGTAAGCTGCTGTACATTCTGACACTTTCAAATACACAAGATAGAATAAAATAATCTAGTGCTGTTGTATTCATCCCTTCCTTTCTTCTGAGGGAACTGAGGAGGTCTGAGAGAAATGTAGAAGAACGATAGGTGTGAAAAGTGTTTGATATTAATATAGACAAAGCACTAAAGAAAACAATATATGTACACCCATGAGAGAGAATGAGAAGTTAAGTATTATGAGTTTAAGAGATGGTAATGTACTTTTTGAGCAGTGACAGATGTACTCATATAGGCCTAACAGACAGTCCATTCCCCCTCAGGACATATAGGCCCGAGAAAATCACTGTTTATAGAATCACACGCACACAAACTCTTACCCCCAACATCTCTGAAGTCTGTTTCAAGGCCTCCTTGTCCACATGCATTTTATAGCTTTCCATTGCTGAGAGAGAGCCAGAACAATGTTAAAATGTAGCAACTCAAAATGATTGGCTTCATTGTAAAGGCAAAAGACCCCCTGTGGTAATCAAAATTTGAATGCCGTTTACATGCTTATTATGTGGTGTTTTAAATATGATTTAAAACAAACAATGTGCAAATTCATTGTCTCAAAAACGGCATTTGAAACCGGCCCCGTTTCCTACATCTAAAACATGTAACCAAACCAATCCCGTCAATGTGCGAGGAGGGGCTTTTCTCCACTGACTTTCTATGGGAGTTCAAAGCGTTTCTAAGCATGCTGATTTTAGAAGGCAGCTGTCTGTCTGAGATGGTGAATGGGAACAAGGTTTGTGTAACATTAGCAAAACATTATTAGCTGTTTGATAAGACAGTCAAGCCAAAGGCTAAACATATGAGTTGCCATTATGTATCCAACGTTGTAGAGAGCAATACATAAAACACATTACCATTCTGATACATCGACTTGTAGATGACCCTGTATAATTTGTTTCTGGTTCAAACAAATATACAAATATACAAATATACAAATATACAAATATATATATATATATATATATATATATATATATATATATATATATATATATATATATATATATATATATATATATATATATATATATATATATATATATATATATAGCTGAATTAAGACAATAATTTCACTTGCCATTGTGTAATGTTTACTACAGTTGACAGAGTGAATCAGGTACTAAATGAAGCAAGTGTGTGGAGTTTCATTCAAGCTAGTTTTAGGCATGAAGAAATTATGTTCAAAGGGGAACATTTTTTAAATATGTAAGTTTTAAGGGATAAAATTATTTAATGCATGGGGACTTAAAAGCAGCGATATACAGTGATATTTTATAAAAATTGAAATTTATTATGATTATATAATTGAAATTAATAGATCACATATTCAGTATGATGAGATTCTGATAAATAAATCATTCACTTTTCATCTCTAGAATCTGTTTGCTCAAACCTGCCAGAACTGGAATCATCTTTTGTTCTATGCCAGAATAGAGCTGCCACAGCCCCTGAGTCTACAGACAGACGGGCGGAAAATTGTGAGTAAGAGAGAAAACTGAGAAACTGTGTACATTATGCTTTATTTAGAAAATAATACGGTTAAATTACCTGAAGCTTGTTATGTAGAACCACCATTAGCTTGTGTAGAAGAGACAGATTTGAGATTGCTTGAGTCACCTGATAAAGCATTAAAAAGAAGGACAATGTCACTGTAAAAGTGTTGTTTCCATGTCAAAATTAATATACGCCTGCTGAGGCCTTTTCTGACCACCATTTATTGAATGAGGTGTGTATCCTGACCTTAGCTTGCCCAAGCACAGGTTGCAGTGTGGGTGTAACTGGATGTGTGTAGTATTTGGAAAGCAGGGTCTGGAAACAGGAAGCAGAGTTGCCAGGATCTAACAACCACGCAGCAATCTGAGGATCCACGACTTGACACCCCAACACTGCAAAGAATCAGAAGTCGAAAATCACTCAAATATTACCCAAAATAACACTGTTCCCAAATTCTTTTAAAACATTAGATGTACAGTATTAAACGTCTATACTTAATGCCTGGTAATGTCTACATTTAAACAGTACTTCCCACTTTTGTGAATATATAGTGGGTTAAAAAGTCCATTAATGACAGCACTATTGAAAATATTTATGTTAAGCCCAGGACCCACCAAGCCGACATCAAAGAACTAGTGGCGACGAAAGCTGTGTTGTCACTTCGTGTCGGCTCTGTCTCGGCCAAAAAGCTGCGCTTGAACACACCAAAAGGACTATAGGCGACTTTCAACTAGCATGTGCGTGCAAGGAAGCGTGTAAGGAAATAACGGTCTATATTGGCAGGTATCATTAGCCTATTTTCGTCATTCAAAAAGGGAAAACGAACTGTAAACAAAGCAGCGCTTGCTTACCATTTTGAATATCAATCATGCTGATCACTTTCTTCATTTCACTTGGCTCATATTATTATAAAAATATTTGTGCATTGGAACGCTCAGGTAAGATGGCCTAAAATTATATTTGCTCGCTTTCATCACTTTAGCTTTTATTCTCGTGCACTGACTCGTTCGCTAAGCTGAACAGCCAATCAGAGTTCTCTCTCTCACCGATGGCGATTCAACATGCTGAATCCGCAATAAAAACCTGACAGCGTCCGACTAGAGCTAAAAGTGCAGAACACACCGAGAAAAACTAAGCCGAGTTACACCAAAACACCCCGACATTGCCCGTTAGCTTGGTGTGTCCTGGGTTTTAAAGATAATTTAGTACAACTTTTTAAAATCATATCAGTCAAACGTTAATATCATATCAGTATAAAAATATGAATTTCAGAATTTTCTAGTATCTGGAATGTCTGCCTGTTGCTTTAAAGACAGCAGCCCTCAAGCCGACACAGCTTGATTTAAGAGCATCCTGTGTGTTTCAAGAACATCTGACCTTCTAAAAGAAATTAAGATGAGAAGTCACAAATTTGCTTGTTTAATTATTGACTTAGAAACTGGGAACTGAATAAATTTATGTTACAATATAATACAGAATTATAGAATATAACGTTGGACAATAGTTACATTTTTCAATCAAGTTTATAAAGTCCTAACCCACTGTTTATTTCCAGTTTAAAAAAAAAAAAAGTCAGTGTGGTCTTAGACTTTGAATCCTACTCTACATATAACATGTTAACTGTTTAGTCAGAAATAAAGGACCTTCATGTATATCACCTTGTTTCCAGCTCAGGTCTCTGCTGAAGTGTCTCAATGCTGTGCGAAGCAAGTCTTTAGCTTTAAAGCACACAAACAGCTTTGAGCCACACATCATCCGCAGCAGCAGCTCTCTAAAGACACACAGACAAACAGATATAGAGAAACACACACTGAACACCACCAACCATCTAAAGCATCTCTAAATAACATATCCACATGTGTGCTCACCTACAAAGAGACCACTTTACACTGTAACAGTATCCCTTTAAAGAAAAACTAATAATGAATGCTACCATCTGTGACAGAAAAGAAGCAGGGCTAGTAAGGGGAGTAGACAAATGCAAACACTCTCGGTCTCTTTCTCATTTCCTCTCCAAAAAATTACAAGCACACCTGGTAAAGGCATCCTGCTTTTGTAAAAAGTCTTGTTGGGCCCAGGCTGGTGTTTGCTCTAGTCTGAGGTACAGCACCCTCTCTGGTGGACTGTCCTGTAGTTCCAAATCAGTCTTCAGCAAAACCAGCAGGCCACACACTGCAGGATACAGCTTCTGTAGAAGAGACATTGAACACACCAAGCCATTAATGCTCACCATTTGAAAGAATTTCAATGTGCCATGAGTTCTGAAACTAAAGCTGCATTTATTTGACAAACTCATTGATGGAACAGGAATATTTTTAATAATTTAAAATTACTGATATTATCATTTATTTCTGTGATGGAAAAGCTGAATTTTTAGCAGCCATTACTCAGTATTAATAATGCTGATTTTTTTCAAGATTTTTAAAAAGAAATGTTTTGTAACTTTATAAATGTATTTACTGTAACTTTTAATCAATTTAATATATCCTTGCTAAATGTAAGCATTAATTTATTTTCTTTTTTAAAAGGAACAAGTGTATATTATTTACCAAAATTTGTAGTACGATCAAAGTTTAATAGTTTGCCTACTAAAGCCCACAATCAATGCTTTTCTTCTCCAAACTAATTAAGATAAATATCATATAATCTAGTGAATCTGTAAACACACCTGTTCTGGGTCCAGTTGTATGGTGCCGTCTTGATATACCATGGTAACTACTAACGTTTTCACTTTTCCAACCTCCTCTAACATACATTCTCTATCTTCTTGTGAGAGACGCCCTGTATCACACACCCTGGGATCAGAGATCAAACTAAAAGCCCCTCTAGAGGTTGCTGTGGTTCCATCTTCTTTTCCATCTGTTTCTGAAGACATTTGATAGCTTATTTTGGATTCTGACAGACTTGGATCGGAGGGCTTGAAGTTATTTTGTTTATTGCATTTTTGACTCTTAGATTCTTTCTGGGGTCTGAGAGGATGTCTCTGCCTCTTCACACCAGGCTGTGGAGCTTTTGGTTTTAAGAGCTGCACCGAGCCCTTTACTTTTGCATGGTGGAAAGTTGGGTTTCTAAGTGTCTTATCGCACAACTCCTGGGATGAAGAGATCGTAGGAGCTTCCTGTAAGGGTCTAGGGGATTCCCATTTTGCAATTTCCTTTGGAAATGATTTCACCTCACCAGCCTGTATGTGTCAAGAAAACAAATGCAGGTTGAGTTTAATAAGAGGACATTTAAGTTCAAACTCTCTCTTATTCACATGTGAAGAGAATATTTCACAAAAGCAATACAAATAAAGCCAATTTCATAACACCAAAAGCTTAAATCGGCAGCAGACAGCCATGCACACACAACCCTCCATTTCAGATTGTGGATGTCAGCGCCAGACAAATCAGCTTAAAAAAAAGCTTCAAAAAGAGAGCATGTACACAGTTCCCAGGCTGTTACTAATAAAGCTCTCTAAGGCGGTTTTCAGACTGATTCAACCACACTTTTTTTCGCTACAAAGACAAGTCTTTGTCTGGTACTTCTCAACCTCTAAATGACCCCTGTTATTCTTTATGTAACAGACATCTGCAGTAAGAGATTTCCATTATTCATTAGTAGGCCGTTTCACCTTGAAAGGAGTTGTAAAAAACTACAAGCACTCAGGGTCAAAACATTATTTATTGCTCTCTAGATAATTGATACGCAGATAATAGCAGCTCTTTAATGTTTATGCTATTTATAGAAAATCTAGAATTTCGTTTTTTTTTTTTTGTCTAGATAACTCTGCACGCAGGCGAGAGAATGCAGTCCTTTGGATTGAAATACATTGTGTGCTTTATCTTCATTCCCACAAATGCAGCACTGCTAATGGAACATTCTGAGCCTTCTGAGAACAGAGAGACCCTCATGCTCAAACATTTACACATTAACTGATCCCTTATAGAACACTTTTTACCTGTGCTGCATTTTCTTATCACTTTAGAGACCGTGTTTTTTTTCTCCAATTTTTTTCTATTTATTTAGCAAATTAAAGAAAAATAAATTACAAGACTACTGAGGGTTCTTCTGAAATCACTGAGGGTGCTCTATTAAAGTGCGGATGTAGGCTAAGCAACGGCTCCACCACAGCAGTGAGTGTACAGTGAGAATTTCAAATTGTATTAATTAGAATATAAAATATTTTGCAATGAATATTATTCTATTAATCTATTAGTCTGCCTTTACATTGCTTTAATGCTACTATTTCACTATGTGCAATTGGCCATTAATCCTTTTTGCAACATGAAAAACAATAGTTTTATTCAATGGATTATATAAACTGTAGTCTCGAAAGTAAATCAAGAAGACCACTCAATTTACGATCACTAAACACTGTCGTTATGTCAGTTCATCGCAATCTCACAAAGTTCAATGAAGCTGCTAACAATGCACTAAAGCTTGTCACCGCTGCTGGCTACATTTAACGTTCTACAGACACAAATATGCACTGGAGCATTTGACAATTATATTATTACAGTATCAACTGAGGGTGCTCTTGCTTGCATTTGAGGGTGCTTAGACAGTGTCTGCAAACGTCAATTTTTGTGTCTATCTCGGACACTTTAATGCTTCCACACTTCCGACATGTTTGCTGCATTTAGAAGCGTGCGCGCCTCTTTCTCACACACGCGCTGGTTGCTATATTTGATTGCGTCATCAAAAACGTCATTGTTCGGTTAAATCTATTCGGTCTTTTCACTTGTACATTAGGGCTGGGTATCGATTCAGATGTTCCGATTCGATTCGATTTTGATTCGCAAGCTCTCAAATCGATTCGATTTCGATTCTCGATTCAACTCAATGAAAATAGATTTAATTCAAATAGCCTACTATATTTATAAAAAAGAACAGTGAACATGAGTTTACAAGTGGGTAATTAAAAAGAAATGAAGAGCCACAAACCTGTATATTAAATTCTTTTTATTTTAGGTACACTTGGGTAGGCCTACATTAAAACAGAACCCATCTCTATATTTCAAATGCATACAATTATGTTAAATACAATACAATTTTGTTTTTATGGATATTTTGATACACTTATTCTAAAACATAAAAAGGATATTGGATGATTTTCAGCAATTTTCAGTAAAGGACAAGCATTTCTTGCGATTTAGCCGACCGTCATTCAGACTCTGTCCGTTTTTATGGAGGCTTTTTCCTCCAGGGGCATCTGAGCTTTGATTCGTGCCGCGGATGATGCATTATATTTCGTCACTATCTCTGTTATTTGCGTGCCTTCCTTAGATGCGATTGCCATTAGATTTTATCTTAACGACAAGCATATATGCGATACCGGGCAGGATCGACTGGAAACCCCCGGGGGGGGAAAAAATCGATTCTTGGCCTTGAGAATCCATTTTGAATCGACCACATTTTAAAAAACGATTAATCGATAAATCGATTTTTTTGCCCAGCCCTATTGTACATTCGGTGCATCCCTAAATAAAACAGTAGTGTGAAATAGTGTGACAAAGCCAGGACTGCCTTCTCTCTGCTCTGAAGTGAGAACGTGCATTACCTGAGAGTGGGGCTGGGTGCTGTGCTGCACACCATCACTGGTAGGGTGTACAGTCGACTCCATCTTTACAGTTTTCTCTTCAACAGGCATCAGGATTGTATTGCCATCTGGCTGGGGAGAACCTGCATGTACAATATAAAGAGTGAAAACTGTCTCAGCATTGTTTGTTGTATCATTGGCTTGAACTTATGGAAAGATGACATGTCCTGCAATGTGCTAAACACCATCTAAATCCATTTTAAACATAAATTTGCATATTATTAATAATTATCTTGATAACACTGAAATTGGTTTGACCGAGAACTGGTTCAAAAGATCAATTTGTTCATCAGACATTTTCAGTCTAGTTAAAGCAGGAACACTGGAAGAATATACAATACAAAGAATATGTATTTGTATTGTCTAGTAGTCCAAGCGCTGTACTTACTAGTTCTGCTCTTGGTAATCTCTCTTCTTTCAGAGTCGCTGTCTTCTTTCTCTCTCATTGAGTCCAGTATTTTACCTGACCTAACAGGTATGTCTTGCACACATTCAAGGACAGAGATGCTCCCACATCCTTTGGCATGAGTTTCAGAGTTTCTACTATCTTGCAAGCAATGGCTGGTCTCCAGATCCTTATACATTGATGTTGGTTTCTCTGCATTAGATATAAAACTATTATGCTGCACTTGTATGAACACAGCTTTGTCAGCTCTGGCCTCTTTTGAGATTTCCTCACAAACAGAATCACAGTTATCTTTCTCTGTCAACCCTGGTCGATGGCTCCAAATATGGTCTATCTGTCCATTCTTACTCGGCTTGTCCACAATATCAGTCCTTTTGCACTCTTCTTCGGATGCTGGATGACAGTTGTTAGTAGGGAATGTAAACTGGCTAAAATGGATCTTCTTCACTGGGGGAGCCTCATGTTGATTACAACCTACTGGGTCATTTTCAGTTGGGTTTGCTGGTTGAATCCACCTTCTCTTACTGAAGGTCAGTTTATGGATCTCTGCTTCTTTCATAACGTCTGGTCTAGCCTGAGGGCTCCCCACGCTAGTAAAGCGGAACAAGCATAAATTGTTTTCTCCCTGTACTACCGGTATATGAGGCTGGGTGTTGGGCTTTATGATATCACCAGCATAGTTGAGTGCAAACCTCTCATTACTGGTCACATCCCTTAGTTTGAGGTGGTTTGAATCTTCTGCCAGATTATTTAAATCCAAGTCTCTAAAGAGATTAAGAACATATGAATCAGAAGACAACATGATCAGAGAATAAATACTATAGTTAAAGACCAAGCCTAATCTATGTACAGCAAATAACCAGCATTTTAAAAGTTAAAAACAGTCAAATTAACATTTTATTTTATTTGTAGTTACGAAAATAATGTGTAAATTATTGTTGGCTCAATGCATGTACAGAACATATCTAAAACATTACTACTCACCTGCTTTTCCCTGTGTACAACATTTGATTTCCGTCATCTCTGCCCTGATGCTGAGATAGTGTGAAACCTCTACTACTCAAGGCTGTAATTTTGAATGATTTAACAAAGATTGAAATAATTATTTCTAAAATTAATCAAGCTTCGCTAAAAAATTAAATAAAAATAGAACTTACAGTTGAGTGTGAACAAACCAATTAAATTCAACCTTCTATTGGCCATAACTAGCCTCGTTAATAATATTGTTGGAATGTTGTGTTTCTAACTCACTAGCTCTGCTTCTGTCTGCTCTGTGCACATACTGGATCCGAAGGGCTGCTATGATGCTCTGTGCAGATGCAGAGAGGGGAGCTGCGTTCAGACTGCTGCAGAAATAGCTTTCCATCTCATTTCCTGCTCTCCTAGTCTGTCTTAACCCTGTAGTCACATATGCAGAAAAATAGCACTACAATTAAAAAAAGAGGTGCTGGATTGAAATCTGACAGTAAAGGGATCAAATGTGCACAAGCAACACTGCTTTCATACTCTTCCACTACACAATATAAGAGTGGAAATCCATTGTTCCAATGTCTGTCATTCAACTCAGATACACATAGTTGGCTGGTGCTTTTCTGGTGGCCTTTTTAATGATTAAAATCCTAAATGCATTGAAATAAAAAACGCATTTGTAAGTTTGAAACACACACACACAAAAAATTTGCTCCAACACTGAAATTACAAATTATGTTTATTCACAAAGATAGAACTGTTAATCACCAAGAATATATAAGCACTATGATTTATACAAGGTGTGGCACATTTATACAAAAAGTACAAATGCAATTTAATGTGAAACTGTAGGCATCGAACGCAAACTTGACACACCTAAAGAACATTAACAGATAGCAGAAATAAAGAATACATGAATATATATGATCTATGAAGCTCCACAACAATGATCCATGTCCTAATCTGCATTTAACAGTAATTTCTCATTCAGCCATATTTTTGCAGCTGGGACCTGTATATGTTGGCTGGTAAAGACAAAGGAGATCTGATTCTACATAGGCCCTGCTCGAGCCTCTATGTCTCTCACTGCTCTACTGAGCAGTCTTGGGTCCAGATGGAAATAGACATACAGTTCCCTCTCTCTCTTTAGGGAGGCACTGCGTTCAAGTCTCCCACGTTTGGCTTTCAAGTCCCCAACTATCTCCTGAAGAAGTGTGTACAAGGTCTTCTGCTTGACCTCCAGCTCATCTAGAACAATTGTGAGCTCCTACGCAGAAAGAGTGGAACAAGTCAGATGGAGAGGGTTTAAACTCCTAATGAACACTGATTGCTTTATGTGCATGCAAGTGGCGAACAACATAAATACAAACTGATAATAGAGTGGTTTTAATCCACTGCTAATAAGGTAATCTGTTGAATTAATGTTGCATTAAAATGAGAAATAAAGAGGAGAAATTAAATGTGTGTGCTGAATATAGTATTTTGAGTTTTTTTTTATTTTTATGTCATGGCCAATCCAGGTTCAAATATAAAAATAGATATTGTTAAAGTTTTTCAAGGGTGTCAGCAGAACAAAACTTTTCTCGGAGGATTAGAATAAAATGTGTTTCACAGACAGTGAGGTGACAGTGACAGGAAAGGAAACAGAAGCCATTGACAATTTTCAATCTATTCACCAAGGATGAAAACACCAAGTCTTTAAACGACAACAACAAATTATTATGCAGAAAAAAAATCCACCACCAAACAATGATGAGAGGTGAATGCTTTTTCACAAGCCAAGAATGTTGACAAATTATTCTGCTCACGTTTCATGGGATTCACGAGGGATGATGTAGAAAACGGCGGTGAGGTTGAGAAAAAAAAAAGACAACAAAGACATACCTGTGCATGAAGCTCCAGTGCAGGTGTGGCAGTAGCACATACCTGCGGCCTCAGGAGAGGCTGCACAATATCTGAGTATGCCACTTGGTCGAGCGCATCTCGGTCACGTTCTAACCGAGCTCCAGTAAAGGCTTGCTCTCGTCTAGCCCCATCCAAAGCCTCTTGTACAGTGACCAGATTTTCTTGTAAGTTGGAGGCTGCGGTTTCCAGCCTACTGTAGGTTTGGAATGGATCCTCTCTTTCCGTGGAGGCTTTACCCATCTTGAGTATCTGCAGCAACCTGAAGGAAGAACACAGGATATAGTCTTACAATCTCAACCTGCATTACATGGTACATTTTTTTTAAATTAAACTTCTCTCCATTCATGGTGGGCTACCTGCTAAAGGCTGTATCTTTGGAGCTCATGATCTGTTGTTTAGCATTAGAACCAAGGTAGGGGACTTGAGTCAAGTGAGGTTGTGTCAGAGTGTTTTCTCTCTGAGTAGCCGCTTCTGCTGCCCCCTCCAGTCTCTTCACTATTTCATCAAGCTGCTCCATCACCCTCTTCCCCCTAAGGAGCTCTGTATCCTGGGCCAGGCGCACAAGTTCGAAGAAGGCCTTCTGATGGAGAAGCTGGTTGCGAACTTCGCTCTGTCTGAAGGTGTAGTAATTCTGCCTGGCTACTTGAAGAGCGAGGTCACCACGTACCACGGGGATGTTAAGGAGGCGGGCACAGTCTCGTAATGCGGAGCGGACTGGGTCTAACATAAGAAACTGAACTTCAGACTGAATTGAAAGGATCTCAGAGCGTAGATCATGCTCAAGCCTGCTCACCTGTGAGTAGCTCAGAGACTACAAGAGGGAGAGAATGAAAATGTCAATCCAAGGCAGAGAAAATATTGCCTTAACTGTATCATTAAAAGTCACATGCCCAAGTTTCTACTCCAAGCAACATGTTTATCTTCAACCAAATTTGTTTGGGCACATGTTACAATAGCGGTTAAAATGCTGTTTCACACATCTACAAAATGGATGTCCGCTATGATAATATTTGACTGAATTACTCAAACAACGACTACCTTTCAAAAGATTGAGGCTGGTAAGATTTTTTTTTTTTTTTTTTTTAATTTTTGAAAGATTCTTATGCTCATCAAAGCAAGATCTATTTGATTAAAAAAAATATATATATTATTCTATATATATAACTTTAAAAAATAAAATAAAATTCAGGAGCCATTACTCCAGACTTCAGTGTCACAAGATTCTTCAGAAATCATTTTAATATTCTGATTTGGTCCTCAAGAAACATTCATTATTATTTTCAAGCTGTTTTGTTGCTTAATATTTTTGTTGAAACCATGATTCAATATTTCAAGATTATTTGATGAATAGAAATGCAATTTAATGCGTCCTAAATAAATGCATTAATTTCTTAAAGTAAAAAAAACATAATAATAATTCTTACGGACCCCAAACTTTTGCATAGTAGTATATATGTACAGTCTTTGCTACTGTTCAACTTTACTAGTCTTGAAAAAAAGACCAAAGGAAATACATAGCTTAAGTTTGCCGTAGAAAATAATCAACATAAGTAAAAATGTGTTTACCTCTGTGCTGCCGTTCATTCGCTGGATGAGCCACTCTTTTGCTGCCTTGTCACCATGCTCCTCTGCCCTCTCTTTCACCAGCTGGTACTGTGCCACTACATATGCCCACTGGAGTTGTGCCATCTCTTTCTTCCTGAGCTCCACCAGTCCCTCAGCCTCTTCTTCCTCATTCTCACTGCAGCAGCTCAGATTTGTCAGATGGCAACGATTGAATGTGGAGGTCTCCATCATGTCTGAGATGCCCTGAAAGAACTGACGCTGAGTGTAGGCAGCCAACACTTTGGTGAATTGCTCCTGTTGCTGGAGGAACGGCTCTAGAGACAACTGAGAAAGGAGTACAGGGGTCCCTGATTGAGGTGGAGTGGCTCCATCTTTACTCCTTAGTAAATGAGGGCTGGTTTGGAAAAAGCCAGCCAGTTTGGTGGTCTCTTTTGACAAGTTCTCTACTGCTGAGTTGGTGTATGCGTTTTCAGCTGCCAAGGCAGAGTTGGCATCTTTTACCACATTGCCTCCTTCCTGAAGCAGTGCTTGGGATGCAGAGGAGTTTGCACCCCAGTTGGTAGCTAGCATCTGCAGCTTGTTGAGTCTGCGTTGTTTTAGCTGCTTTTCCTTGCGGAGAGCTTGAAGTTCTGTCTCAAGGTCCTCAATTGTAACATTTCCCTCTCCACCCAGCGCAGAACAGCTCTGTGACCCTCCACCTCCACCTCCATCCACAGGCAAACAGGTTTTAAGCAGCTCAGCCAGTGCCGCCTGATCCAAGATGGGCCTCCCGGACCTCTGGAGTGCCTTGTACGCTTGCAATTCTTCTGGCGTTAGAACATTGCCGCGGTTCAGGCGCTTGCAGACAACACTTAAAAGGTGGAGGTTATCTGGTGCGGTTTCAAATAACCAGTCAAACTCAGAACCTTTCAGCATAGACGCCCGTGGGTAACCCAACCGTGACAATGCCTCAACGAACTGAGCCCCATCCAGCATGTCTGCTTATGTGAACTCGGCTCACACTTCAGAGATATTCAGTTATCCTAAGGCAGATAGTCAAAAGACATTATAGCAAGCCTTACTTTATATGCATTTACAAAAGGAGGCCCAATTGAGGCAAGTGCTGCACTGTGTGCAAACTGGAAAACACACACACACACACACACACACACACACACACACACACACACACACACACACACACACACACACACACACACACACACACACACACACACACACACACAACCTACCATTTGGGGTTGGGAAGGTTTTTTTTTTAAAAAAAAAACATTGTTGTGGAAACATTACATGTTTATTACTGTTTATTTATTTTTAATATATTTTAATACACTACATTACTCAGCATATCCTTCAGAAATCATTATAATCTGCTAATTTGGTGATCAAGAAACATTTCTTCTTATCAATGTTGAAGACTAAATTTTTTTAGTGGAAACTATTTTTGTTTTTGTTTCGAGGATTCTTTTTGATAAATAGCAAGTTCAACATAAAGTATTTAAAATAGAAATCTTGTTACACTATAATTGTACTGTTTTGATCAATTTAGACCACACACACTTTAATTTACCTTTATTTAAATGAGGATTCCCAGGGCTAATTATATCTAACTGTATATAAATATTTTATTAGGAATTGAAACCACTTTTACATTCAAAACAGAAGATGTACAGTACTATTGAAACAGTATCTGTATAGTCTCTTGTAACAACCCGTGTAAACTCTATTTAAAAGAGACCAAACAATTATTATTAGCTGTGGACGACTGAATTAAAACTTTCACAATTTCAGGTAAACGGGTTATAGGTTATAAATAAACATGTTGCTTTGCTCAGTTTGTTCATCAAAGTACACTTATTCTTAGTTTCACTTGTGTACTACGTTGTCATCGATATCGTTACTTTCAGCATAGCCAAGTGAGCCAAGTCTGCTGATGCAGTTGGAAGTGAGTGATGAAAGTGAGCGACTGATAAACAGTCGTGGTGATTTAGTCGTTCTTCTGTGGAAAACAGGTTTGGAAAAAGCAGTTTCCACAAAACGTAACGTTATGTGACCAACACACTAATTGATATTACAACACACTTATAAATATGAAGATATATTTAAATAATAATCCTCAGGAAAGAAAAAAAAATAACCCAAGACCCATCACAATCTGTCATTTAATCACAAGTTTCAGACACGACTTGCTCATTATGACCAATACCTCAAAGCAAGCTAGTAAAAGTAGCTTTAGCGTCAGAATAACAGTTGAATACAATATTTTGAATTTCAAGAGCCGTTAAAACCGAGGTAAAGTAAACGTTATTTGTTCAACGTTTGTATCAAGCTAATTTACCTTGCTTGCAGAGTACAACCACTAATACATTTGCCACAACAATTCAGTTAAAACCGACTGTGACATGTTTGTCACAAAGCAGTGTGTAAAAAATATCCTTACCTTGAAAACAGAATCGCGTCAGGCGTAACGTTACCACAGCCACACTTCCGAAATGCCCGCGCTTGCTTTCGTCACGTGGGGGTGGGGTGGTTTCTCGAATTATATTATTTCAAAAGCTTATTTATTGCCACATAAGTTGGAAAAATACTATAATGTTGCGTAAAATGTATTACAAAATATATAGAAGTAGACTTACTGAAGAAAAAAAGCTGAAGTATCTTTATTGAAGATTATTGACAAATGTAGTCGGCCAATCAGATAAATACGAAATGTCACATGATTGAGATTCAGCCAAGTGGGAGGGCCTTAAACACGTCTGTGCGCAACACCAGGAAGTATCATACTAGAAGAATAGAGAGCTTTGTGTACATTAACGGGTATGTATATCGTTTTGCATTATGATGGTTACATCATACACGTTCGGACCGTTACTTTTATTATTGCAGATGTGATGTGTGAGCAAATCAACGCAGTCTGTTGTTTTGAAAGTTAAACAACATTCTTTTTACACTTGGCATGTGTTAACTTATGCATGCAATATTATTTTCGTTTACTATTACAGTTCAAAACTAAGAGCCATGGTTCAAGCCAAAACCTGGGTTCTGAAGCAGCACTTTGAGGGCTTTCCCAAAGACGCCGACTTTGAGCTGAAACTAGAGCAGCTCTCTGAGCCCAGAGATGGAGGTTTGTTCTCTTTAAATTTCATATTATATGTTTCATATTTGCTCTATTGAACACCATTTATTCTTGTTCTTCAGAGGTCCTTCTGGAGGCACTGTTCCTTAGTGTGGACCCTTACATGCGGTGAGTGAGAAAGCTGTAATAGGCAGGTGCACTAATATCTGCATTTAAGGGCCTGATGAGATGCAGTAAAGTCAGACTGATCCTGCTTGTTTGAAAATCATCCCTTTCTTGATTTATGTGAAATGTTTGAGGCATTCATTTTTATTTCCTCGAAAAATACAATTAGATATTTTTAATTTCCTCTAGACCATACAGTCGTGTTCGAATGCAGGCAGGAGACGTGATGATCGGAACTCAAGTGGCCAAGTAAGAGCTTCATCCTGTTCAATCCCTTTCATCAAGATTATTCAGTCAGTGTAAAATAGGAACTTTACAACTCTCTGGTTATAATTTGAAAAGAAATGCATCTGCAACTCATTTACCATTACTGACCGTTAGTTAGTTGGTTAGATCAAGAACTACCACTTAAAAGTAGTAGTGACTGTTTAAACCTGTGCATACCTTAAGAGACCAGTAAAAACCAGTTTGTGTTTATACAATTTTTTTTCTTTTAAAAGGGACAATGCCTCTTGGTTTTTAAAGTCACAGAATCTAAATTGACAATTCTTACTTTTTATGGAATATTGCATTTTTTTTAATATATATAAATTATTTATCTATGCACATCATAGTTTTTTTTAAATGAATGTGCCCTCGTAATCTTTTTAATCAAAGAAACTTCCTTCTCTTGCAACGGCATTGGGACAACCTGTCACTCATGCGAGACGACTCACAACACATATGTGATTGCAGCAGTAGCAAACCACAAAGATCCAATCAATTCCAGATGGACAAAGGTCCCACCCTACATTTTTTTTCTTGTTAAACAAGTTGTTTCACTTGGTTATACGTCACAATAGGGAAGAAAAGATTATCCCAACTTGCAATATGCCAACCATAAATCTGTTCTTTCTTCTATTTTGACTATAGGGTGATTCAAAGTAAAAATCCTTCATTTCCTGTGGGCTGCAATGTGGTTGGTCGTTGTGGTTGGAGAACACATACTGTGTCAGATGGGAGTGATCTCAACAAAATCTTCGTTGACTGGCCTCAAGATGTCCCCCTCTCCCATGCCCTCGGAGCCATGGGCATGCCAGGGTAAAACCCACTGCTGCTTTCAAACCTACAATTGTTTTTTTTTTCCAAAAGGTAAATCCACATTGATAGTCATTATTCGATGTTTTATCTACTCACAAGATGTTGTGAGTAAACATTACAGAGTTCTGGGAAAAGTAGATGCGTTTTAGTAATTCACTTCTGGCTTTACGCAACATACGTTTGTTGCTCACATGTTCTCTATTTAGTGTGATTTGTTTTGCAACGCTTTTTTAAACATGTTCTCAGAAGTGTTTTTGGCTGATAGGAAATGGATTGTGTTCTTTTCTGACTGTTCACAAAAACAAGGCATATGACAATGGGGAAGTCCTCACCACAATTCTGCCCTACAAAGGCAAAAGGCAGTAACTTCATTTTTGGTCGAAAATGAGTTATTTATATTTTTGGGACATTTAAGACCTTTATCATGTGGATAAGTATCTTAAGTCAATTCCGTTGTTTTATCGAGATAATAATGGGTTGTCTTAACTGTAACTTCCAAAAGCCCAGGAGAAACCAAGGCAGAACACCTTAACACCAGTTACTGTTCTTTGCCTTTTGTTTTAGAACGCTCAAATTGAGTTAGGATACTCTGCTATTGTTTAGCCGTTGTTTAGAAGTTACTGTGTTGGCCTCGAGTTACAGTATTCTGCCTTTGTTTTACTGTTCATTAAAGTTTGCTGTATTTAAATTACAGTGTAGCCTGTGTCATACATCTGTCACTGAAGCACTTCTGACACACACAATACCTGAATAAAAGTGTAAGTTACTATAATGATTTTGTAAATGGTGATCCGCAACCAAATATTGATCATTTGGAACTTACTGCCTTTTGCCTTGGTGTCACTTCTCACTTTTTGCAGACCGTACAAAGGCTTCAAAATAGGGGTCAAAAGTCAAGTTTGAGCTCAAGAATTTTTTTAATGTAGATCATTTTCATTACTAAAACATCAAATCTGTCACTGAAGCACTTCTGACACACACAATACCTGAATAAAAGTGTAAGTTACTATAATGATTTTGTAAATGGTGATCCGCAACCAAATATTGATCATTTGGAACTTACTGCCTTTTGCCTTGGTGTCACTTCTCACTTTTTGCAGACCGTACAAAGGCTTCAAAATAGGGGTCAAAAGTCAAGTTTGAGCTCAAGAATTTTTTTAATGTAGATCATTTTCATTACTAAAACATCAAATCTGTCACTAAAGCACTTCTGACACACACAATACCTGAATAAAAGTGTAAGTTACTATAATGATTTTGTAAATGGTGATCCGCAACCAAATATTGATCATGTGGAACTTACTGCCATTTGCCTTGGTGTCACTTCTCATTTTTTGCTGACAGTACAAAGGCTTCAAAATAGGGGTCAAAAGTCAAGTTTGAGCTCAAGATTTTTTTTTTATGTAGATCATTTTCATTACTAAAACATCACATTTTCAGTGTCCTACCTATAATTCATTTGGCTGGACAACTAAAAATCTTTAAAGTCCTTTTTCTGAGTTCCACACTCTAGCAAGTTAAGGTCTTTTGCCTTTTGTAGGGCAGAATTATAACGATAACGACTTAGAGGAACCATATTTTAGAAATCACTTTCAGACATTTTTTTTCAGCGGATGAATGATAGAAACATTGACAATCAGAACCTATCCATCGTCGAAATGCTTAAGCATTTAAAGCAGCAGACCACATTACCGCAGCGTTATTGTGTGCTATTATACAGTAGTTATCTTTATAGTATCATTCCTGTTCTTAATTCTGATGCAATCCTATTTCAACTTATTTACAAATTGTACTTGATCTTTTATTTATTTTAGGCACCACATAGAAGTCAAACTTTATGTGATAAAAGGATACCTGAATAGATAATGAATAACATTAACTGTGCGCCACAGGCTGACTGCACTCTACGGTTTGGAGGAGGTCTGCGCTATCAAACCAGGAGAAACCTTACTGGTGAATGCAGCCGCAGGGGCGGTGGGCTCTGTAGCCGGTCAAATTGCCAAACTTAAAGGTTGCAAGGTTGTGGGTTCCGCAGGAAGTGATAACAAGGTGGCATACCTGAAGGAGCTGGGCTTTGACCAGGCTTTTAACTATAAGACTGTCTCTTCACTGGAGGAAGCCCTGAAGAACGCTTCACCTGATGGATATGACTGCTACTTTGAGAATGTAAGAACTGACTGATACTAGTAGAATAATACATTTTCTGATACCAACTCTCAAATAACTATACCTTTTTGTGGGCCTTTTTAATTTAAAAAGACAACTTCATAATCTTGGTTTCCAGGTTGGTGGCCCTTTTTCGAGTGTTGCTATTCCGCAGATGAATACTTTTGGGCGTATTGCTGTTTGTGGAGGAATATCACTGTACAATGACACCACCCCACAAACAGGTTTGTGTCTCTTTATATGTGTGATTCTCATGGTTAACCTGGGCTGAAATCACCCCCTTTACCCTTAAATAGGGCACTATTTGAGAGGACAGTCATTTGTAGTGGTGTCTGAAACCATAGTGGATGTTATCGAGTGCACTCATTCGTGCCGAATGAATTCCTGCGTCTTACCCTGATGATGCACGTAATTTATCCATCCGTCCATTTTCCAAATCACTGGTCCAATGTGGGTACAGCTTAATATATCATACAGGTATAAATTCCTTTTTAATTGATTATTAAATTGTTTAAATAAGGTTTATACACCGATCAGCCATAACATTATGATCTAATATTGTGTTGGTCCCTTTTTACTGCAAAAACAGCCCTGACCCGTCGAGGCATGGGCTCCACTAGACCCTGAAGGTGTGCTGTGGTATCTGGCACCAATGTTAGCAGCAGATCCTTTAAGTCCTGTAAGTTGCGAGGTGGGGCCTCCATGGATCGGACTGTGTTCAGCACATCCCACAGATGCTCAATTGGATTGAGATCTGGGGAATTTGGAGGCCAGGTCAACACCTCAAACTCGTTGTGCTCCTCAAATCATTCTTGAACCATTTTTGGTTTGTGGCAGGGCGCATTATCCTGCTGAAAGAGGCCACAGCTACCAGGAAATACCGTTTCCATGAAAAGGTGTACATGGTCTGCAACAATGCTTAGGTAGGTGGTACCCAAGGTTTCCCAGCAGAACATTGCCCAAAGCATCACACTGCCTCCGCCGACTTGCCTTCTTCCCATAGTGCATCCTGGTGCCATGTGTTCCCCAGGTAAGCGATGCACACACACCCGGCCATCCACGTGATGTAAAAGAAACCGTGATTCATCAGACCAGGCCACCTTCTTCCATTGCTCCGTGGTCCAGTTCTGCCCAATGTTGGCACTTTCGGCGGTGGACGGGGGTCAGCATGGGCACCCTGACTGGTCTGTGGCTATGTAGCCCCATACGCAACAAACTGCGACGCACTGTGTATTCTGACACTTTTCTATCAGAACCAGCATTAACTTCTTGAGCAATTTGAGCTACAGTAGCTTGTCTGTTTGATCGGACCACACAGGCCAGCCTTCACTCCCCACGTGCATCAATGAGCCTTGGCTGCCCATGACCCTGTCGCCGGTTCACCACTGTTCCTTCCTTGGACCACTTTTGATAGATACTGACCCCTGCAGACCGGGAACACTCCACAAGAGCTGCAGTTTTGGAGCCAGTCGTCTAGCCATCACAATTTGGCCCTTGTCAAACTCGCTCAAATACTTACGCTTTACCATTTTTCTGCTACTAACACATCAACTTTGAGGACAAAATGTTCACTTGCTGCCTAATAAATCCCACCCACTAACAGGTGCCGTGATGAGAGAATCAGTATTATTAATGTTATGCCTGATCCGATCGGTATAAATGATAGTTTCCATGACAGACTTCAAGATAAATCGTTTAATTACTACAGGAGCTGCCAGTTTCAAATGATTATTAAACCGCAAGCACAAACTATACTAAAGCAGCAGCCCTTCGGTGCACTCAGTGTATGAATTCGCTCGTTTTCATTCACTGTTTCAAGTGGACTATATTAGTGGAGTAATATAGGGAATAGTTAATGAGGTTATAGGGGGCGATTTCCAACACAGCTCAGGAAAGAGTGCTTTGAATGATCTTTACATTATAATGCAAAAAATGCATTGTCACCTTTACTGAAGCATAAAATTAGGCATGATGAATTGGGTAGACATAGACTCTTGTTCATCTACAGCTGTGATAATTTGTTTGTCCTTTTTAGGTCCCTATCCACACATGCACATGATTTTTAAGCAGCTGAAAATGGAAGGTTTCTTGGTGGGCAGATGGGAACATAAAAATGAGGAGTCTCTAAAGCGAATGTTGACCTGGATGCAAGAGGTACATCAGCATGCTTGGTTAATACTATGGAATCTAAATGTATCCAATACTAGCTTTCTCATATTTATATATGGATAATTATGCAGTGTCTCATGATTTGGCTGTTTACAGGGAAAGCTGAAGTGTAAGGAACATGTCACCGCTGGGTTTGAAAACATGCCCGCTGCGTTCATGGGGATGCTGCAGGGGGAAAACATTGGGAAGGCCATCATTAAAGTCTGAGATGAAGTGCTTCAGTGGTTTGCTCCTATAACAACAGTCATGTTATTTTTGGCATAGATTCTGCATTAATAATGTGTCCTTTATTTTGTTTTACAAATAAAGTTGATTTTTGTAAACAAGTGTCAACAAGAGTATTTTTTTTCTTCTAATATTATAAGCATATGAAAGCTATATATATATATATATTGCCCAGAATTATTCAGCATTTCTAAATGCTGTATTTAAAAAAACATGCTGAGTCATGGTGAACTTGATGAGCTACATATGAACAGCATATAAATCATTAAAGGACTGACTGAGATTTATATGTCCAACTAACCATTATCTTTAGAATTTTATTAGGCTTCCCTTTTAACTGTTTATAAGGGTCGAGGTTTCCACAGCAGTATGAGAGTAAGAGACAGATGCAACAAACTCTTTAGAGGTTTCTAAAGGAAGTTTCTAAAAAGACAAGTTTTCTAAGAAAGTTATTTTGATATAAAAACAGAGGATCTAGATTAGAAGCTATTTTTTAACTTCCAATCTAGATCCTCTGTTTTTATATTAATTACGAATTAGGGTTGGGTTGGGTTCGTTGGTGTTGGGTGGGGATGACACACATGTGTATGTCTCCTTTAATACTTCAGTGAACACTGACATCTTGTGGCTTTTTATGAAAGAATGGTAGTTCATAGTAAATATTCATGAAGGAGGTCAGGAGGAGCGTCTCCTGGGTGGGGCAAAGATAGGAAAGATTCATGTTTTTCATCCATGAAAAAATTGTAGTAGCTTTTGTGTTGCATGACTGTGTGTTGATTAAGAATGCATTTAAATAAATGTTCGAATGACAGACTTAATTTTAATGGTATATATGGAATAACAACATTAATTTGATTCAGGCTTCAAGACTCATAGTTTGGACAATGCCTCTTTGTTATATAGTATGCAGAGTCATAGTTATCAGTCATAGTCATTTCAAAGTCATGCTGACTGTGCATTCAATTTTGTATTCTGATATTTCTGATAACAAATCAGAAAATTAAACCACTTTTAATCCACAAACCAACAACATTGAAGTTTACCACACACTCAGTAATATTCATAATGTTTGAATGTCTGTTTAATTAAATTTACTACAATCCTCCTGGAAGTTGGAACATTTAACACCAAGAATAAATCTGCATAAGGCCCCCTTGGAATTGAGGCCCCTCAGCTCTACATGTTTTATGACATGCACAGGACATCTTTCCTTTATCTAACACACCTAATTGGATCCAAAATGTGGAGTGCTGGGGTACCTGGGGTAATAACCTTTCTCTTGCAATATTGTTTATAATTGTTTAATGTTAAGGACAAAAATGTTGCATTATTAATATTTAATGCAGATAAAACTATTTAAATATTGCACGCCCATAAACAATATTTGCCATACTCAGGTGAGACATACAGTACCTCACCCATTAATATCTGTATCAGGGGTTACAAGAATTAGCAGCGTCATGTCAATTTATTAATGTCAGAGATGTTTTGTTATGTAAGCATGTTAATTGTCATCACTACTATAAAAGCAGGCACTGTTCTCTCTTAGGACAACTTGCCTGTGCAGCTTTTGACATACAATCATGGTTAAAGCCAAGACGTGGATCCTCAAAAAACACTTTGAGGGCTTTCCTAAGGAAAGTAACTTTGAACTGAGAGAAGTTGTTCTGCCAGAGCTTCAAGACGGAGGTATAGATAATTCATATGTTTGTCTTTTTTCTACCTGCATGTGCTATGTCTCACTGATGTATCATAATTGCTTTTGTTTTAGACGTGCTTGTGGAGGCGATTTATTTCAGTGTTGATCCATATATGAGGTAGTTTATAGTCTTTCTTATTAAAACATATAACATCTCTTTATTTAATTAGCTATAATTATATGTGCATCTATAATAGCCCATATTTCTAAATGTCTCCTGCTGTTTCTGTAGATCTCTGAGTAAAATGTGGCTAAAAGAAGGGGATGTACAGTATGGAACTCAGCTGGCAAAGTAAGGAAAACAATGAATATTACCATTTGTATTGCAATGTATTGTTACATTTTATTTACACTTTTTTGTTAGTGATATACAGTAGATTTAGTCCAGTTATACAGAATGTTAACAGAAAATAAAGCATGTTCATTGGTGAAAAGGGAAAGAACACTTTGGTCGTAAAATGTTGAATAATGTATCATAATATTGTTCAGAAAATGTCTAGTCATCTGAATCGTTTGCTCAAGCTGTTCAGCCACTCATCAATGTGGTTTCAGTTGCATCAACTGATAAAGACAAATCTACTTAGATGAGTGGAAAAACATCTTGAGCAACTCCCAGCTTACATAGAAATATTTTAGGCTATACTGCTATACTGTAAGTTAAACCATAAAGCATTCAAGTGAGGAAATAGGTCTGTTCACGAACAAAAACAAATCATATTATCAAAAAAAAAGTATGTTAACTCATTGTTTGATTGGCAGGGTACTGAAGAGCAAGGACCCAGCATTTCCTGAGGGATGTAACGTGGTTGCTGATTGTGGGTGGAGGACACACACTGTAACCAAAGCGAATGGTCCAGCCGGGCCCATCTTGACCCGGATTGTATCCGAATGGCCCAGTGACATTCCAATGTCCCTGGCCCTCGGTTCCTTAGGGATGCCTGGGTAATTTAATCACGACTTAAATGAAGGCAGTGACACATATAGACTGAAAGGGAAAAAAAAGCTTTCATGATCACGCTCTCTTTTTAAAGGGATAGTTCACCCAAAAACGAAAATTTGATGTTTTTCTGCTTACCCCTAAGGCATCCAAGATGTAGGTGTCTTCGTTTCTTCAGTAGAACACAAATGAAGATTTTTTACTCCAACCGTTGCTGTGTGTCACTCATATAATGCTTGTCAATGGGGTCTAATTCTATTAGAGTAAAAAAAACATGGACAGACAACTTCAAATTAAACCCTGCGGCTCGTGACGACACATTGATGTCTTAAGACACGAAACCGAACGGTATTTATGCAATTAATTTCACCTCATATCAGACGAATGTCTTAAGCTCTCCAGACTGCCATCACTTCCCGTGAGTGAGGTCAATATTCCGGCCGGGTCATAGATATATACATATATACGTGGATCGCTCGAATGAGGAATCTACGTATACATATCTATGACCCGGCCGGAATTTTGACCTCACTCACGGGAAGTGATGGCAGTCTAGAGAGCTGAAGCGTTCGTCTGATATGAGGTGAAATTAATTGCATAAATATCGTTCGGTTTCTCTCAGAAACCGATCGTTTTGTGTCTTAAGACATCAATGTGTCATCACGAGCCGCAGGGTTTAATTTGAAGTTGCCAGTCCATGTTTTTTTTACTCTAATAGAATTAGACTTCATTGACAAGCATTATATGAGTGACACACAGCAACGGTTGGAGTTAAAATCTTAATTTGTGTTCTACTGAAGAAACGAAGACACCTACACCTTGGATGCCTTAGGGGTAAGCAGAAAAACATCAAATTTTCGTTTTTGGGTGAACTATCCCTTTAATGCTTTGATTCTCAATAGTAGTAAGCACACAAAACCAACACTTCATTCAGAATCATTAGGCAATTATTTCGTTATTTTAATTAAAATATCAGTTGTTTGTCTAAATCCCATCCCCTTTATCCTCTAGTTTAACTGCTCTTTATGGCCTGGAAGAGGTGTGTAAGATACAGCCTGGCGAGACAGTTCTTGTGAGTGCAGCAGCAGGTGCTGTCGGTGCAATGGTGGGTCAAATCTGCAAGATCAATGGCTGCAAGGTGGTGGGATCCGCAGGAGGTGATGACAAGGTGGCGTACCTGAAGGAGCTGGGCTTTGACCAGGCCTTCAACTACAAGACTGTCCCCTCACTCGAGGAAGCACTGAAGAACGCTTCACCTGAAGGATATGACTGCTACTTTGAGAATGTATGTAACATCATATGTATTTTTGTTTAACATTCGATCTGCTACAAGTATTCTTAAGATTGTAGCCTATAGGCTCTCAGATAAAATTGGTCACATTTTAAATGAAGGTCAATATTTTGATATTCTCCAGGTTGGAGGGCCCTTCTTTACCGCAGCACTGAAAAACATGAAGCCAGGTGGTCGTATCGCTGTCTGCGGTGCAATAGCCACATACAATGACACAGCACCTCAGATGTGTAAGTGTAGTTTTTTTACGGAGCAACCAAAGGGACATGGTGATGAAGTTAACATATAAACCGAATAATGCAAGTTTTTTGGTTTAGTTTTGTTGTATTACATTTCATATTAAGTTTAAAAGTTGCATAAGAATATGCTTTAGGCTATGTTTAATGCCTGCCTAGCTTTGCAGTGGTAACATCCCATGTGAAGCTAATGAGGAAATTACGTGGTCAAGTGCGTTCCAAACGACTTCATAATGACACACAAGTGCGCTGCTCCCTCCAGAGTCCCCACTTCAAGAGCTCTGCTCTTCGGAGTGAGTTGGGCATAGGGATGCACACTTCCGATTGGAATTTGCCCATATAGGCAAATTTTCTCGGGGGAAGGCAATATTTTTACGAGACACCGCGAATGTTTTGCAGGCGAAAATATTTTTTCCTAACATCTTTTTTTTAATTCTTATTTTTATCACCGTGCCTTAAGGGGCTCCTTACATTTCGTACTTCAACAGACACTTACATGCATATTTACATCAAAGGCAAATCTTTTTTTTTTTTTTGCATGTACCAAAACTATGATAGTGTGCAATATCACATTTTGATATTAGAATAAGACAAACTAGGAAAAAAATAATGCTATTAAAATGTTACACATTACAACCACTAGAGGACAGTAGAGAATATGAAAAATGCAGTATGCAGTGCAACATTAGAATTGCCTATTGAATTTCTCTCTCATAGGTCCTTATCCCCACCATGAAATAATTACAAGGCAACTGAAAATAGAAGGCTTTATGGGGAGAAGTTGGAGACACAAAGATGAAGAATCTGTCATGAGAATGCTTAAATGGATGAAAGAGGTAAACCGAATGCTTTCAAAAAATGCTTTACATATTTATCTTTTTCTGCTTTAAAACAACAAAATATAATGAAAGTATTTGCTCATTATACTTATTATACACTCTAAAAACAATCCGTAAAATAGGGAACAATGTACTGTATTAATTTAACAGAATTTTCCATATTTATTTTTTACAGGTGTTTTACCTGTATTTAGAATGTTGAACTTTATTGCGTTCTATGTTAGGGTTAACAGAAATGTCCATAAAATTACTGGACAATGTCCAGGTAATGAGCTGGCAGTAGCTACTTTTTCCGTTATTTTACGGATTTCTTGTTTACAGTGTAGCTCATGACCTGAAAGTTAATTGGTATGAATAGACACATTCAACTGTTTCTTTGCAGGGCAAGCTGAAGACGAAAGAAGTGGTCACTGTTGGCTTTGAGAACATGCCGACTGCCTTCATGAAGATGCTGAAAGGCGATGGACTTGGGAAGGCTATTGTTAAAGTCTGAAGCATGCTTAGAAATGAGCAAATAGCCTAGTACACAAAAGTGTGACACATTTATATAACTTGAAAACCTAACCTGTGTCTAAAAGGTCCAGGAAACCAAATTAGCCTAAACCGATTACTTGTCCACTAAGTGCTTTTTGTAGTAGGCCTAGAAATGATGTTACAACAAGTGTCATTATATTAACTACCTGCAACTGCAATATGTTTACAAATAAAGCCATGTAAAGCCTCAGATTTAATGTCTTCAAATACTGATTAATAATGTTCATTATTTCTGGAGGAAATGACGCAAGCCAGATTCAAAACAATTCAAAACATGTCAACTGTAAGGTCACGGCGCCAACATACAGATATTTTGGATATGGTTCAGTTAGTTATAACTAAACCAGACAAGTTTGACAATACATTTACATGTTCCAATTGTTGAGGCTCAACCCCAAACTGCATGTTGACTTGGTTATGAAACATTTAGTGATTTACGGAATCAGTACAAATTAAAACATGTTTGCTCATTATTAGAAACATCCAAAAGTGTCTTGCATTGGACTGATGGTTCTGGTGCAAAATAACATACATTAAAAGCTACCTTTTTCCCCACAGAAAAGTAAAGTACTTTAATATAAGCTGATTGCATATTACAGCCACTAAAGGACATAGTTTAACATCAACAGGACATGAATTCAATGAATATTTTATAAAGGACTGGATCTAAGTTAAATAGGCTACTGTTACTCATTACTCATTGCTTTCAAGATAAAGCACATGTTGTCTTAAGGTTCAGCTTATTAATAGGTTATACAGAAGCAGAAGATTTGAGGGTTGGCCTACACATAGTCACAGTGATTCTGTTAAATGAAATAAGGGAAGTGTGACAAAAAAAAAAATCAAAATGACTTAATATTAATATAGCCTACCCCCATGACTGATCTGTTTTTGCTCATGCCGATTAAATAGTTTTAGGAACATGCCAGCTGTCTTCATATGATGCTTTCTTCTGTGATAGTATAGTTTAGAGGCCTAAAACTTGTTGTGAAAGGTATTGACTGTTCAGTTTTTATACTGTTTAGCAGCCCACCACTCTCGGTGACGTCATAGCACGTACAGAATCCCGGAATCTGTCAAGTCATTCTGACTTGCTCGGAACAAAACCGGGAACAGTGATTCTCTTTTAAGAAAAAAACAAACAAATGTACTCGTTATAGAGGTGATTAACATATTTATGTCACAAACGGCGCAAAACCTACACATATATCGCATTTACTGAATCTATTTCAGCTGATTATATGTTTGTAGTGTGTAGCGGTAGGCGTGGATGTAGGACCTCATAATTCCATGATTGGTTCGTGGTCTTCATGGAGGGCGGGGTCACGTGACGGTGTTTTTATACGGCGCTTATGACGCGTGCTGTCAATGAAGCAGGAGCTTTCAGAACATACAGCGGCCCATTAGAAGACAGACATCAAAATGGTTGTCATAATTGAGGATAAGGTAGGAACATAATACCAGTGTTTTAGCTGCTTCCTTAACTTTGGCTGTAATTATTTATAAATAATGTAATTGTGTTTAACTGCTGATGTCTATGAATAAAATACAGTCGAATAAGTTATTAATAATTTTTTTTTTTTAAATAATATAGAGACATTTATACGTATTTATCTATAAAAAAAACAGACGAGCGCATGACATTTTTAACGAAAAGGTGCTTGCGGAACAGATAGTTATATGGGTGGGACACACAATAACATGTTTTGTTTTCTACAGAACCACAAGGCAGAGTGCAATAATGGAAAGTAAGGAAACGAGAAGTGCATTTGTTTTCAGTTAAAACTTCTGATTTAATTAGTGTTTATCAGTGAGATCGTGCTGGCCGGGCGGCGTGTGTAAACAGTTGTCATGGGAGATCTCACTCATTTAAGCAAACCGGTTGGTTCAAAGAGTTCAACTCAAAGATCTATTCAGCGGTTCTTTTTGTCGTCACTTAATTACGTCATGGTGTAGTCTCTTTTATTTTCATTTGTCTTCTGTTGTGTGCCGGTGTCCTGACATTTCATCCTACCCGTCAGATTGTCCTACCAAGGCTTACTGCGCATGCCCACATCAATATTTTTTATTTTTATATTTACATTTTAAGTGTAGGTTTAGGGTAGGGATAGTGGATATTAATAAAGCAAATCACATTAATATGATTCTTGTAGCACAATCTGATAGGTAGCATTTTACATCCATATTTAATATTTATTTATTTAAAATATTTAGATAGTTTTAAGGGTAGGTTCAGTGTAGGGGTAGGTATGGATATTAATAAAGCCTCAAATCAGATGAATATGATGCTGGTAGCACAATCTGATAGGCAGCATTTTTTGCTGTCGAATTGTGCTACCTACCTACTGTTTTAATGGGAGGTAGCAAAATCTTAGCCTGACGTCGTCATACTCAATTCTAGTCAGAATATGAGTCTGATACTGCTCCGTTGTAGCCTGGATGCCAGCCGAATTTAGCCCCGCCCACAAAATTTTTTGCTCTGGCAATTCGGTCTGGACTCGCTCCATAGAGGAGTAATTATGCCCGAACAGAAACTGTTCGGACCAATGAAATTGTCAGGGCGGGCTTTAGACGATGATGGACAGATGATCAACAGTAACGTAATCATCCACGTCATCGAAGGCTCTTGGGTTAAATTTGCTCTTATCCTAAACGGAGAACTTGTTCGTATATGCATTCACCTTCACTATTTCTCTCAGAAACGATGATCGTGTTGGTAAGTACTCTGTGTATCCTTAAATTATTTTATTACTGGCAAAGATCGTTTACACTCATCTTTTTCTTGTAACGTTACTTAATCCAGCGTGCGTGCAGACAGGGTTGCCAAGTGTTTTTGCAATGTCGCGCACAATTGCTACTCAAAACTATAGCCCAAAACAATAACTTTCCGGGGGGTTCTCCGGGAAAAAAATGGCGTTTGGTTGGCAAAATATGTTATTTTGGCAAGGTTGCCTGTTAAAATTCGCATTCCTGGGTTTATATAATCACATAATTGGGGTCGCTTCAACCCGCGGACATGGAGAAAAACACGGACTTGGCAACACAGTGCAGTTGAGTTCTGTTGACATTTGACAACTAACGTTATGCGTCGCTCCGTTGCTCTGATTGGTTGTGGGTCTATCCAATTGAGGTCTTTCCTGGCTCGGTTGAAACACGCCCCATAATCAAAACTCAATGGAGCGGTACCAGACTCATATTCTGACTAGAATTGAGTATGGCCACGCCAGGCTAGCTCCGTTGGGCTGTGATTATGGAGCGTGTTTCAACCGAACCAGGAAAGACCTCAATTGAATAGACCTACAACCAATCAGAGCAACGGAGCGACGCACAACGTTAGTTGTCAAATGTCAACAGAACTCAACTGCACTGTGTTGCCATGTCCGCGGGTTGAAGCGACCCCAATTATGTGATATACAGACCCAGGAATGCGATTTTTAGCTGCCAGCCCTGCCAAAATAACACATATTTTACACCCCAAATGCCTTTTTTCCCCGGAGAACCCCCCCTGGAAAGCTATTGGGCTTGTCTTTGGCTAGTTTTGAGGAACGTTAGCAATTGGGCAGGTTTTGTTGTAAAAACTTGGCAACCCTGCTGCACGCACGCTGGAATAAGTAGCCTTACGTTAGAAGAAAAAGATGAGTGTAAACGATCTTTGCCGGTGTTATAAAAAAATAATTTAAGGATACACAGAGTACTTACCAACACGATCATCATTTCTGAGAGAAATAGTAAAGGTGAATGCATATACGAACAAGTTCTCCGTTTAGGATTAGAACAAATTCAACCCAAGCGGCTTTTGATGACGTGGATGATTACGTTACTGTTTATCATCTGTCCATCATCGTCTAAAGCCCGCCCTGACAATTTCATTGGTCCGAACAGTTTCTGTTCGGGCATAATTACTTCTCTACCGATCAATTCCAGACCGAACTGCCAGAGTAAAAATGTTGTGGGCGGGGCTAAGTTCGGCTGGCATCCAGGCTAGCAAAATCTGACAAGGTAGGACAAATCGACAGAACACCGGAAAGATCGCATTTACAAGTTGAACGCACAAGAATGCCATCACAAGTCGGAAATACCAGTGGGAAGAAACGTGGCGGAATACCACAATAGGCATTTAGAAGTGACATTGTCAGGCTTTTTTTATTTATAACAAAATAAGCAAATTGCCTGCACAAAATGTGATAGCATTGTAATATAACAATATGATGTTTACAGTGTCTTCCTAAATTAATTAAAACACAAAAAAAGCAAAACACACAATGCACATTATTTGTTCATTTTCTAGAAGAAGAGTTAAAAACATTACAGTTAAAAACAATTTACTTTTGTGTAGTTAATTAACCCTCTGGGGTACTTAATTTATGGGTCACACTCAGGACCTTCTGGTCAAAAATGACCCGGAGGGCGGGATTAAGATAAAAAAGATTTGAGTAAAATCAATGAAATATATTTTTGTTCAATAATATTTTTTCTTTTCTCTTTTGGTGTTTTGAGATCATTTTATGATTTATAATTAATATTTATGCAATAATTATGACCCATTTTTTCCCATTGAATATAATAATAACTGTATATATACATAAATTAAAATACATCTTAAATTTTTTATTAAAGCTGTATTTCATTTTAGAGTCAAGCCAAGGCCTCATGAAAGCAATTTTTTTAAATGAGATCGGTGCCATCCGGTGGACACATTGAGCATTTTTATCACGCAATAGCACATTTTTACCACTATAGTGGATCTTGCGTTTTATATATATAAAAACAAAAATCGTAGCTTCATCGGAATGGTCCGAACCTTGGTGACTTTATTGGTACTTGGTATAAGAACACCCAAAAAAATTGGGGACAGGATTTGAAAAGTCTAAGTGGTCGTTAAAAAAAAAAAAGGACCTTTGGGTCAAAAATGACCCCCATAGGAAATGAATGGGAAATTGGCAAAAATATTAGTTTTTTTTGTGCATACAATCTACAAATCAGCCAGGATGCAGAAAAAAAGGACTCAACAGTGAAGGGGTGAATCTCTAAAACATCACGAGTGCAAAACAGACAAAAAAACTCACACACACACACACTTATACACACAACAACACACGCCCACACAAATGAACGCGTGCCATTCCAAAAGCTAGTTTTTGTGTGTTTTTGTGTGTGTGTGTGAGTTTTTTTGTCTGTTAAACACGACTTCTCACCGCGTAAACACTTTTACTGTCTACTTTTACTGTCTATGGTAAATACGAACATCCCAGGAGGACTTGAGCGCACCAGTATTTACAATAATTCCGATAGCAGTGATAACGTCGTAAAGACGAATTTCCCAGTAGGACTTGAGCGCAAGTCCTCTAAAACGTTCGATTTTCTTCAGATAGGACATTTATTTATTATAAAAAACTTTTATTTTGTTTATTTCAGCCATGCTTCAATCGATGTATAATTTACACTAAACAATAAAAAAGCAATTACCTTATTTTAATAAAATGCATTGCATTTATCCAATGTGACAAACTCATTGCGAACACAAGTCGGGTTTTCTGTTCAGCGAGTTGCGAGTCAGGTTGACTCCATAACTGGGATAAAAACTTGCATCGACTCAGTCAGATTCGGAAACGAATCATCCAGACCAGTTATCAACTGGTTCATTAAAAATCCAACTCAAACATGATTTACTTTAAATTGCTCTATGATGCAGGCCTACACATACATGTATGAAATGATCTTGATGAAATGTTGCATCATCAAAATGTTCAATTAAATATTAATTTACCATACAGTGGTAATTTCCCTGAAAAGGACAGGAACTGTTTTTCCCCAGTATCTCATATAGAAACCGAACCGAAAACAGTGTCACCCCTTCCTGAGTATGCTTCCTGGTAGGCTACCTCATAGGCCGTAAATGGTTCTTTTTTTGTAAATATGTGAAAATCTCTAACACTGCTTAATCCACAGCATCATGACTCATCGTCCATTTCAATGAACCTCAGCAGGAAGGAATGTGTCATGTTAGTTTAGAAAATAAATGAACTTTTCCTTCCGCTCTCTTTTTTGCAGCCTGCCTTCGACAATGCTCTGAAAAATGCCGGGAACAACTTGGTGGTGGTGGACTTCACAGCCACATGGTGTGGGCCCTGCCAGAACATCGCTCCATTCTTTAAAGTGAGCGTTCATACACCACTGAATATGTCACCACATCCGAGATTCAGAGTGACATCTGGAGTTGTCGTGATTCTAATGTTTATTCTACAGAGGCCTCCGGAAGCATCGGGAGTGGCTCTGTTGTTGTGCTTTGTTGTCGGGGCAACAGTTGGGGAAGCTTCCTTAAGAATTAAAGCATGAATCATTCACATTATGCAAATGAGAGGCAGTCCTAATAAAGGGAGAAGAGAGGGATAAAAGACAAAAAGAGCCTTAAAAGTTCCGACAATACATAGATTTTTTGAGATTTTGGTGTACTCGAGAACCAACCACAAGAAAAAAATAACCTCAGCCGCATGGGCAAAGGACATAAAAACATTAACCGGCTGTTTACTTTTTTTAACTTTAATTCAATTCACATGAATTTGTACCTGTTTAGGAAATAAAAGAAAGCATATGCAAATTTCACAGATGAAACGGAAGGAGCGAAATTTTAAAGCTCAAAGGAAGTGCTTTGTGGTTTGCTTTTTACTACCGCCTCTTTTTTTCCTCCACAGGCGCTGTCTGAAAAAGAAGAGAACAAACATGTGGTGTTTCTAAAGGTGGATGTGGATGATGCACAGGTTAGTCACCAGGTGTCTTTTTTTCTCTGATGAATACACTCAAAAGTCTACAGACTATTGAGGCAAATGAGCAAAACACCCTTTTACATAGATTCACCATCTGGGTTGTACTGTGTTACGTTCATTTGAATATTGGCCTTGCCATATCCCTCAAGTAGACAAGGATATCTGGTGTAGTATACATTTATTTGGATGCTAGCATACAGCCTAACCTTTTGTAAAGGACCCAAACACATTAGAAGGTCCCAGCACACCCGTCAGCTGGTTGCCGTTTCCAGATCAACTTGCTGATAGTGTGTTATTTGATTCACAGGATAGCGCTGAGAAAGGATATTGGCTGTCATTCAGTTTTATCAGAGGTAGATTGAGACACTGCCAGAATGGGACAATTCTGATGGTTGCTCATGTTGTTATGGTTACAAACACTAGCCATTATTACAATGTTGTGTTGCAAAGCAGATTACAAGATGCGTGTGTGTTTGAAAGCTGAATTCTTTATACATGCTTGCGATTTGTTAAAATGTCATGCTTTCTGACTGACATTTAAATCGCAAGGTACAGATGGCAAGCAGAGCGTTTAAAGATTCTGATAACAAGCCACACATCGCACAATCCTTTTTGTGATTGGTGGAAATATCAATTAAGATGATTTGAATATGAAACAAAGCATTTTCTTAAGCAATGAAAGGACGGCTATCTTGCCATGGATGTAATTTCAGCCCTACAGATCTCTTGCAAAAGTGCTCAGACTTGCAAAGCAAAATGAAAAGATGTTTATCATCAAACGGCAGACTGAATAAACCTATTCAAACCTGACCTCCTCTCCCTCTTTCTCTATTCTAGGATGTGGCCACTTTCTGTGACATTAAATGCATGCCAACATTCCATTTCTACAAGAATGGAAAGAAGGTAAAACATAATTCCAGGAGGTTTTCTGTTTTTATAAGCTGATTTTGGCAGTTTAACCTGTTTGTTCCCCCTAACTGAGATTCAACGATTGTTTTGCAGATTGATGAATTTTCTGGATCAAACCAATCTAAGCTGGAAGAGAAGATCAATATACTTAAATGAAGGAACGCAAAAACACACAAAACAACCATTTGTAGCTAAATAGGTTTTCTGATCTTGATTTCAGAAATGTAAATCAAGTACAAAAGCATAATTGTCATCATCTAATTCAATGACAGCTACTTTTATATTGTTTTATTTTATTTTATATACAGAAACTATGGTAATACTTTCCTGAAAGACTTTTGTTAAATATTTTGGCCTTCTTCAATGGCTGTCTCTAATGTATTTTATTTTGGCTTTGTATGAATTTAAAACAATAAAAATAAATGAAAAGTTGACTTTTACAATGTTCTTGTGTTGTGCTGGGTGTATCAATATATCAAGTCAAATGTTTTAGTCATACGAGACAGGCAAGTAAAACAAACCGAAAGTTTAATTGAGAATTCTTCATCATTAACTGCGGGAATGAGAATTACAGTTGGTTTTCATATAGTTGTGTTTTCTGTTTTAATAAAAACATGAAAAGAATAGTTTATATACATGTACATTGGACAATCACATCAACATTTTTACACATCATACAAGTTCATGTATATAGCAGCAGCATATATTTAATACTGTTTCATTTTCTACATGAAAAAATACAGCTTTAATTTACAAAACCACTTAGGACTTTCGGAGGGAAAGAGAAAATGTGTTGCGTACAATTTTCTGACATAAAGCCATCTTGTTCCAAACACATTCAGACTCGAACTCTTGTAGCGTGGCACATTAAAAATGAAAGTATGCAGATTTTCTTTTTCTGAAAGACAATAATATATAATAAAAGATCAGCTGAAGAACGTTAAAACCCTTTTTGACCTAAATATGATCAATAATTCAAACATTTATGATACTTTCCTCAAACACGGGTAAACAATATTTGCTTGAGACAGATGTCAGACAGATGGACCTTGAAAATGGCTTTAAAGCTCGGTTGTTTCTTAGATTTACCAACTGTCACGTAAATCTAATTAGAAATCACTCTAACCAGCAATGACGACTGCAGCATCTAATTAGCTGAGGGATGCAGATATCAAGCCGGTTGGCTGGAAACACCGTCAGATCAATAGTACTCTAGTGAGAGGCTGTACTTGCTCAATAAAATCTTGACATTGGCACTGAATCAGTGAAATAAAGAACGGAAAGGAGAAAATTACTTAAAAGAATAAATCGCAAAAGAAATGGCAGCAGTCTCCATTTCCTATCCCTCTGCCAACTCAATGATTGGATTGAAGCCAACTGCAGTGCCCTCGGAAATGTACGTTTATTGTAAGAGATACACTATCATGAAACTAGGTGTGTCAGAGGCATAAATTAACATACTGACAAACAAAGTAGAGTTCAGAAAAACTGGTTCTTATCTACATTTCCCCATTCCTTTCTTTACTTGTCTTTCACAATCAACGGGAATCTCCCAGATGAGTGCTTCAGTGTTACTTGTACAGGAAATACGTGGGCTACATTACATTACAATGTGTCAAAAGGTCATTAAATATAAACATTTTCTATGCAATGTGCATGTGTTGTGTTAGTGTAAATACGTCACATATTATTTATGTTTGGCCTACCTAGAGCAGTCATATCCTCCCCATCCTTGACTGCAATGACACCTGTTGGGTCGGATACACCTTCCTCCATTCAAACAAGGCATGGAACACACCGCTAAGAACACAGACAAAATACTCTCATTAACCAATAATTCACCACTAATCAAGTGCATATATTTATCCTTTATAAATGTGTTGCTACAACAAGTACTGCAGTTAAAAAAAATCTATTTTGAGGCTTTAAAGAACTTGTATAAACTTGTCTTCTATATTTATCATGGTGTTGCACTTTGGCATTCTTTCTAAGAATTTTTCTTTTTTTCTTGTATTAACGCATACAACCAGGAAGGTTCTTCAAAGGGGACTTTCCATGTAATTTAAGAGGCATCCATCCACCTCATAAATCAACACTGGTTGAGACAGATAAAACACAAAGTGACAGACCAGAAACCACAGAATGTGAACCAGCAAGTAATCATTAAAACGAATCGTGATTAATCGCATCCAAAATAAAAGTTTGTGTTTACATAGTATATGTGTGTACTGTGTATTATTATTATTATGTATATATAAATACACACACATGCATGTATATATTTAAGAAAAATATGTTATTTTTATATATAAAATATTTATATTATAATTTATACATGCATGTGTGTGTATTTTTATATAAATAAAACAATTATACACAGTACACACACTTATATTATGTAAATACAAACTTTTATTTTGGATGCGATTAATCATGATTAATTGATTGCCCAGCACTAATTAAAACCTCAAATCAGGTGCACTCAAAAAATTATTTGTTGAATTTACTTAAAAAAGCAGCGTCAAGTGGTTCCACACAACTATATTGAGTAATTTTTACAAATAACAATTTAGTTTTATGAACAAAAGAAAGTCAAGTAAAGCTGACAAAATGTATTTGAGTAAATACAAACCATTTGAATTTGTCAATGTCACATAATATTTATATGTGCAGTTCACCTAATAATATTATGTTACATTTATAAAAGTTTTTTATGTTAGGTGAACACATTTATTGATTTAATTTACCTTATTAAATTAACTACTTATTCTACAAGTGTAAGTGGAAACTATTAAATAACAACAGGCATATTTTTAGAAACAAAATGCTAAAATAACTTAATTGAGAACAGGAATTCCATCCAATAAATGTATGTATATGAGTGCCCACAGCCTAAACACAGGACCTGCTCTTCTGCATAATAGTAACCACAAAATTACAATAACTCCTCTAAATGTCCAACATAACTGCACTTAACACTAACATAAACTAACAACATCTTTCCCGCTCTGACGGTCGAACAAAGTAGAGATAGCCCTGGTGTTCCTGTCCAGGAAGATTTGTCTGGAAGGGTAATGTTTAAATGCACAGTTACCTGACAAATATTTTTTGAGTACTCCCTCCGGTGCGAGGAAGACTCGTTTAGATCTATAGAGAACGCCCTCAAGTTAGGCCAAGAAGATTTGTCTGTAAGGGTACTGTCTAAACGCACATTTACCTGACAAATATTTTTAAAGTAAACCTGACTCTCCATTTTCTTCCACCCCAGATAGGGGATTTCATCATTTTCATTTCCTTTTAATTCCTATTATACTATATATATTTTTATTTTATTCACTTATAACTATTTTAACTTCATTTCTGTGTAAAGCACTTTGAATTGCCACTGTGTATGAAATGTGCTATACAAATAAACTTGCCTTGCCTTGCCTTGCCTTTACTGAAAAACATAAAATAACACTTTAATCCCTAAATTTACTCTCCTAATGCAGTCCCTTGCAAAGCATGCTGGGAACTACAGATCCACTGCCCAGTTTGTTCGTTTCACTCAGCAATGTTAAGTTGACTGAACAAAAACGTATTAAGTAAAGCTGACAATACTCATTTTTAGTAGAAACAACTCAGTATATCTAAGTAAATTTAGTTACATGAGTTTTTTAAGTAATGTGAACAAGGATGATTTGAGTGCAACTAACAACAGTGAAAGTAAATTCATTTGAGTGTGATATACTGTACATATAGTGTGTGAGTCTGCAAAATCATCAAATTTGCTTTAATGCATTTCAACAACTCAGCAAGTAGGTTTATTTGTCTAGGTACTGGCGCTTTTAAAGCCATCAAATGCACAGAATTACAGTTCTTCTGGTGGTGTTCTCAATAAATCTAATAAAGTTTCATTGGCAAATGAAATATAATGTGTGTGTTAAAATATAACGTGTGTGGAATTGTAAATGAATTCCTATCCTTTATAAGTCATTCATTATGGAGACGGTATTGTAAAAGAAAATGCATCAATACACATCAATATGATAAATAAAAACGTTCAGTCTTGAGAAAAGAAGCAGTTTCAGCAATTAGACCGCTCAAAGTTCGGTGACAAATAAAATCTGTTTAAATATGTAAAATTATACATTTAACTTAATTGTTATACGTTACAAATAAGCATGAATTAATATGAATTTACATTTGTGACATTAATGTGAGCATGAATCTCGATGCTGGTCAGTTTTTTAGATTCGATTTTTGCAGTTCACTTAAATAGTCATGTGGTGTGACATTATTAAAAATATAAATATTCAATGAAGTCTCTCAATTAATGTAAGTTCATAAAACTAGAACTATAATAATTGCTGTTTAAAATAAATTTAGACAAAGTTGTGCATAATCACACTACTTTCACTGCTCGACATGTCATGTCAACTGCCCCTATGCGTTTTCAATAATTGTGTTTTGTTTTACTGCTTGAGCTCCTGAGATGTGCTGGATATCACTATCAGTGGCCTGTTGTCACATGTGTTGCCTGGCAACAACATGAGCATGACACAGGATGAGCCCAGGAGAATGAGCCACGGCCCCATCCCACCATGAGGACCTTCTGTCTATAATCACTGTAATCACTCCACCCTACATTTAAACTCTTAAATTTAATTTAATTGGTTTATCATAATGTCTTTAGTTAACAGCGAGATATATTTTCCCAAATAGCAAATTTTACAGTTGAACTAAGACTTATGCTAACATGTAAGATCACAGATAGCTTGAGGTAAATGGCAGATGTTCTCTAGACTTCATTAATTGGCTGTAATTAAATGCTGTGAGGTTATCACTAATTGTTTAATTTGTCTCAACTTGTCAGGACTGAAGTTTTGTAGATATTATTGTTTGATTGCTTCTATTGTTCTCCTCATTTGTAAGTCGCTTTGGATGAAAGTGTCTGTAAATGATTAAATGTAAAGGTATTAGTCGTAAAAGAGTTTCTTTTGAAGAAAGAAGACGACTCTGACGAAATGAAGAAAGAAGTCGTCAGAGGTTGCATTGACTAGTCAACTAGTTCTGCTATTAATCATTCTTTATGTAATAATGATGGTTGTCGAGAATATTAGTTAATTTGAGTCATCACACACAAACACACACTCTTACCATTGTGGCAGCGAGTGCCCGTCCATCCTGCTGGACATTCACACTGGTATGGAGCGGCACAGCGTCCTCCATTGAGACACGGTAGGATACAGATCGCTGCAAAAAAAAAGAAGGGAAAAAAAAGGCACATGCAGTATGAAATTGTGTGACATTTGGGTTGAAGAGACAGGAATAATCAGAATTAGCTCTGATCTTTTTGAAACCAAACTTTCAACTTCAGTATGAGACAAAATGTTGTTTTTAACCTCTCTTTAACCTCACTTTCTACTTCCCATATATTCACACATGTACAGACATTCACACCACCACACTCAACAGTTCTGATAAAGGAGTGAACCATAGAGAGAAATGCAGCTTGGTTTGTGGGATGACTGTTAATTAGCAATACTTTTTAAGAAGCTGTTGTAATGCACAATGTTATTTTTCCATGAAATGTTGCCAAAGGAATGGACTGCTGTTATGTAGAAATATTAATAATCTCTGTTTGTGTATGCTGTTGTTGCTATTGTGCATGTTTGTGTGTGTACTTACGCTCCTCGCAAAATCGGCCCATCCATCCCTCTGGACAGGAGCAAGTGTTGGGTCTTTGGCACACACCTCCATTCTGACACTGAAGCCAACACACAGCTGCACAAACACAAAATGATCGGTAAAGTGATGAAACTGAAACAATCACAAAAAAGCAGAAACTGTACACAATGCCACTCACCTAAAGAATTCCAAAACACTACGGAAAGACATGCATCATTCAAAGAAGTATATGTTAGATGTTCAGACCGGTGTGAAATTGCACTGATCTTTTTAATTTCTGCAAGCACCAAAAGCAACCGACCCAAAGACTCCAAGACCAAAAGAGAGGCTCAAAAGGGCCTACATTGTAAAGTACAAGGTTAAAACATCCAACATGCCAAAAATTAAAGCTCTATATACACTGAATCATTCATGCCTTGTTGAAAAGAGTGACATCCATACTAAAGCCCATCTGTATAATCTCTGTGAGACAACGCTGTTGTTCAATGGCTATTATAAAATAAATTCTGGCCCTGTATTTGTCAATATGGCATTCTTGCTATGCTAAAATAAAGTAACATCTATGACACACAGGAACAGTATGTCAAGTACCAGAACTTAATGACAAATAAAATTATTATAAAATAATATTTTGTAAGGAGCTTGAGGTAATACTATATCGGAAGGTGTTAAACGTTTAAAAAAAGTTTTTTTTCTCTCTCTTCATTAATGAATCCTGACAAAAAAATGACTAAGCAGTTCAACCATTTTCAACATTGGTGATAATAATAAAAGTTTCTTGAGCACCAAATCAGCATATTAGATTGATTTCTGAAGGATCACGTGACACTGAAGACTGGAGTAACAGGTTAAATTGTAACAATATTTAAAATATTACTGTTTTTACTGTATTTTGATCAAATAAAATGCAGCCTTGGTGAGCGTTATCTTTTTCAAAAAAATAAAAAATCTTACCGCCCTCAGACATGTTAAATATCATATATTTGCAATAATGTACTGATAGGGAATGGAACTTTGAAACTTTTTTTAATAAGTTTAGTGAGATACCAAAAATGCACAAATAGTGCTAGTAAATCTCAAGCCATTGACTAGCAGTGTTGCTTAATAGTCATTAGCTGTAAAGAAATCTAAAGTGCCCAGTGCTTGTGTTTGTGTAAATGTGTAAGACCAGTCAAAAGGAATCACAGGATATTGCAAAGATGCAGAAAAAGGCTCAAGGAAGAAATCCAAGTGGGATTTAATGGCAGGTCCTTGTGCTACCTTTGCAGGTAGGGGGTGGGGTCCAAATGCCATTCTCCAAGCACACACTCCTGCTAGAACCCTCCATAGTGTAGCCTGCGTAACATGAGTACACCACCACATCTCCAAACTGGAACACTGCCCCACGGACTACCCCATTTGTCACGTACAGTGGTGGGCCGCAGGACACCCCTGTGTGTGATTAAAATGGACCGGACCAGTAGGTTAGAAAGGAAGATTCTCAGCAAAGCTGAGCAGTCCATTGAAGAACTAAAGAGAGCTTTCTGGGTCTTAAGAAAATTGCTTTTTCGAGCTCTCTCATTTCAATCTTTCTAAGTAGATGTATTTTAGAATATTTGATGATTTGTCATGTAACAGGAAGACTAATTAGTGTTGGGAACATACAAACAAATCCACAAAACAGGAGATGGTGCACCAGAAATGCACATTTAAGAGATGATATCATAGTATCCTCTCACATCTGACAATAGTAAGGCTACAGGCAGTGAGTGAAATTCAACAGGTGTCTCACAGAGAGAAAAGTGAATATACACACATATTGTTCAGGCAATAACCAGTTATAAATGTGCACACAATCTACCACATACATGCATGTTATATTACAGAGCTAGCATGCAAATTGCCCAATGATCAAAATATCACAAATAATACAACACAACTAAGGAACATTAACTAACTGTGAGAGAAAAGGCTTGCATTTTTTGTATGATAGCATGCAGAAGCAATGGGGACCGAAGAAAATAGAGGTGAAAGTTTCCAACAAAACACAGACAGATAGAGATTCCATGCAATGAGAAAAGCAGAGTTTACAATGAATGTGACACGTAAGCCATGTTCCAAAACCTAGTGAGCTATTGAGTTTGATGTTAGCATGTGGGTATGCTAATAGAAAAACATTTGAATAATCATAAAAATACACAGACACACAAATATTGGGTAAACAAATGTCTTTTTAATTACGTATATTCCACTCAATACTGAAAAGTGTTGATTAATTCAGTATATTTTGAATCAACATTTCTCTCGTCTCATCTGCCATCTTGGATTTATTTATTTTTCACTGAACTAACTATAACGTATTCTGAGCCAAAACAAGAATCTCAGGAATAATTAAGATACCTGCTTTTGTCTCGGGAGCTGCCTCTGTAGGAAGCTCACTAGGGTTTGGAACAGATCATTTGTCTTCGACACCATTAGCATTTGCACCCAATGTGTGTGTCTAATAAAACTTTCCACAATTACATTACAAATGAATTTGCACTAATTGTGATGCTGCAGCCTGAATGAGGAACAAATGTTATTGGTCAAATCTTACTCCACAAGCAACTGTGGAAGAGGAAGAGGAAGGGTCTTAGGGACAGTTCAGTATGATGGGTTCATCATACTAATCTCCAGCTTGTAAAATCAGGAAGTCTATTTGCTCTAGATTTTGTTAATATGCAAGTTGTGTGCACAGTATGTGGTTTAGAAATTTTAGTGCTGTGCATGTTCCGATTTATCATGGGGTAGTGAGGTGCACTAGAGAGAAGCTGAAATATGTGTTAAAATATGGCCCAAAGATCTTGGGAAAATATATAAGAGACTCTGCCTGGGGATAGACTCCCCTCACATTTGGTGCAAAATGCTTTTGGGCATTAACATTTTTAGTCATTCAAATAAATACAGTAAAGGTGGAAATAATGAATGCTTGTACTCACTCTCGCACACTGCAGTGATGGGGGTCCAGGTCTGATCACTCCTGCAAGTTAAAGTGGTGATACCTTTTCTCTGGTAACCTTTGACCCGTTGACCTTTAGGACAACTGACTGGTACCGATTGGCCTACCAGGAAAACCGTCTGAGTAACGTTGACTTTGTTTCCAGTCCAGCCAGGAGGAGGGGGACATGATTTGGCTGTCGGAGCGGGGGGGATGGGTGATAAGATTTGAGTCATGTATTACTGTAAAGCCTTGCTGATAAATAAAAAAAGCAGACCTATAATGCAGTAAGTAACGCCTTAACTTCTTAGAAATGTACATTTAGTTTGTATGTTTCTTGGTGGATAATAAGGTGTTTTGCAATTCTTTCATTGACGAAGGCAATTACTGGTTTGGTTGTGAAATTTCTTTCCCAATATTGTACAAAGTCTTGTGAAGTTTGCACACAGAAAGTAATGTTTGTTTATGAAAAATGTGTGTGAACTAAAAACACCAATAAAGAAATGAACAAACACCTAAATCAGACCTTAGAGGGGAATTCACTAAAAATAAATTGCACTTACTGATAGCGTGCAGTGGTACAGTGCCAACTGCTGGAAGGTACAATCTATAATGAGCCTAATTTACATACAATGGAAGTGTGCTTGAGCAGAAACGAATGACAATGACTTTTAGTTAACTTCTCACGACACACGTAACACCTGGTTAAATGGGGTTGTGAGTGGTTAATAAATAAAATGCTAAATTTTCAAAATAAAAGTCCCTCATCCTGAAAGCTTTTTTAAATTATTTGAAACTATAGTGCTTGACATACGTATGCAGGCAGGGAAGGGGGAACTCCAGGAGCCGTTTCCCACACACATGACGAGAGACTCTCCTTGCAGTGTGTAGCCTTTGTCACAGTAAAACTCAAGAGCACGCCCGCTAGACAGGTTGTGCTCGTGCACTTTTCCATTCAACAAATCTGTTATCTTCTCACAGCCTCCTGAAACTGATAGTTTGTGTATGTGCATTTGTGAAAAAGAGAAAGGAAGAGGAAAGAATGGAAAAAAAGGTTAGATAGAGAAACACTTAAAGATGTTGAACTTATATTGTTTCTTAAAGCTACAGAGTGACTGTTTATCTAATTCTTACCTTCACACGCTGGTGTAGGTAAGCTCCATGTTCCGTCGGCTTGGCAAGTGAGGTTCTGTGAACCAACCAAGCTCATCCCTGAATGGCACATGTAACTCACAATACTCTGGTATGTCTGACCACTGGACAAAGTAACTGCATGGGGAACCACCGGTGGAGGACCACATGATACAGCTAGACAAAAGATGAGTTTAGAGAATGTGTAATAACAACAACAACAACAACAACAACAATATTACACATTACTTCTTTTCTTAAGCATAAACTTATCAATCTTTTTGTGCTTAATTTGATTAAATGTATGCAAAACAATACAAACATTCTGATTAAAAATGATTATTTTTCAGTTTGAAAAAGTCTTACCAGCACACACTGGCTGAGTTCCACTCCAGGATTTATCATCTTGACATATCTGAGGAGAATCACCCTGGATGATGTGAAATAAGAATATAAATATATACAGCTTCTGGCTTACTAACTCTTATTCACCACACTATTAGAAACATTTATTGGGGAAATGATTTGGGGGGAATATGGCATTAGATAATATAAGGACTAATCCCTGTTAACTGGACTTATTTTCCAGGGTGTTTCCCTGTCTACAGCCTGAGACACTGGGATAGGCTCCTGTAACCCTGTGGCCCTAAACAGGTCAAGCAGTTTAGAAATGGATGGATGAATAAATATGTACCTGTAGTTCAAATCCCGGTAGACAAGTATAGCTAATCAGATCTCCATATTTGTAGCTCTTGCCCTCAACCAAACCATTGAAAATGGGGAGAGGCTTCTCACATATAACAGGCACACAAGACTTGGAAGAGAAAGATGGTGACCATTTGCCAGAGACCTGGATGAAATAAAAGGAAAATAATTTATTTAGACTTAATTAGAAAATGACACATTTAATCACCAAGGAGTGTCTACACAGAAAGATGATCTCAGCATAACACTTACTGTACACTCAGATAATCCGGGTCCCTCAAGATAGTACCCTGGTCTACAGGAGATTATGACTGCGCCCCCTACAGGTGTGAGCTGCTTGCCTGTGACAACTACATTGGTGAGGTTAGCAGGCAACCTGCAGGGTGAAAGTCGACATCTGATGCTGTGTTTGGACCAGGTGCCATCACTTTCACAGGTAATTGAGTCCGTCTTTGTTGATAACTCAAAGCCTTCTTTACACCTGTCAAATGGAAACATTCAGTTGAATGCACCTCAGCATTTTTATTTGTACAATTTAGCTTTTATTGGATGTTTATGTAATGTCAAATTACCTGTACTGAGCTTTGCTACCATAGGTTAACACCACTCCTGCAGTCTCTGCATTTGGGATGAGAGGTGGTACTCCACATGAAACGGGTTCACAGTTCAGGTTCGGCTCTCCCCATCTACCCAACCTTCCACAGGAAAGCTGGGGAAAACCTTTCAAATGATATCCTGGCCTACAGCGGTAGGTGACCGTATCAATAAAGTATGCAGCACTGCCTTGTACGACAGCATTAGGCACCACTGGGGGAGGGCTGGAACATCTCCCTCGGGTGCAGATGGGTACTCCTGGACTCCACACTCCACCCTTGTCACATATGGCCTCTGCGGGGCCAAGAATTTTATAGCCATCATCACATCGGAACCAGATGCTTGCACCACAGGTGTGGTCTCGGCCGAGAATAGTGCCGTACTTTAAAACTGGGGGACTGCAGACACATGGTCGGCATTCTGGAACTTGCCCCAGCCAGACACCCTCGGCAGCACATCGTAAAACCGGACTGCCAAGAACCTCATAGCCTGGAAAGCAAATATACTCTACAACATCGTCGAAATTAAAGCTTGATCCATTCAGGTAACCATGGCTAATGTCCGCAGGTGGGTCACATGTGACTATATCGCACCGCGGAGGAGGGTCATCCCATAGTCCATCAGCTCTGCAAATTAGTGTAGGATTTCCCGTCAAGATGTAGCCAATGTCACACGCATACCTAACCATACCGTTGAAGCCATAATCCGTGCCTGTTACCCTGCCATTTTCAATTACCGGTGGTTGACCACAGTTGGCTGGGAGGCACTTTGGAGGATCCTCACTCCAACTGCCATTGGCCGAACAAACACTGGTCGGCGCCCCCTGTAGGATGAAACCAAGATTGCAGCTGAACAACAACCTCTTGCCAAATGTATAGTCGTCTCCTCTTACTAAAACGTCCTTTGATACAGCAGGCCGTCCACAGGAGACTGCTCTACACGTTGGAGCTTTGTTGTCCCATTTCCCATCAACCTGGCAAGTTCTAGTTTTAACACCCTCGAGGACAAACCCTTTATGGCATTCGTAATGAATAAGTGTCTTGACATGAAAGGATTTTCCAATCACCTCACCATTTGCAATACCTCCAGGATTACCACATGAGATGGGCAAACAGCGAGGCGCATCATCACTCCACTGCTGCCCAGAGATACACTGTCGGATTGTCTGTCCACTGAGCTCGTAACCCTCCTCGCAGCTGTACTCTGCGAGACTGCCAAGTGGGCTATTTGTTACCATAACTGATCCATATTCAGGTCTGGGTGGAGTCTCACATTGTGCTGGAGCACACACAGGTGCGGTTCCATTCCACGTGCCATCTTCTTGGCACATCAACATGACACCACCATTAATTTCATACCCGGCATGACAAGTATATTCAACCAGGGAACCGTGTAAAAAGCTGTTGTCTACTGGTAAATGTTGACTTGTAAGTGTTTCGTCCTCTTCTTTGACCTTCGAGTAGTCACCAAAGTCAATGTGTGGAGGCAGGCCGCAGTCAGCAGGAGTACATTTTGGCTCAGAGCTTGACCAACCATGTTCTTCACAAGTGAGATGATTATTACCCACTAGCAGGAAACCTGGGAAGCAGCTATAAAAGATAGTAACCCCAAACTTGCTGTCCCGTCCTTCTACAAAGCCGTTGTCAATTGGTTTTGGAGGAGAACAGTAAATCTGCACACAAGTAGGAGCCTCCTGGTGCCACTGCCCATTCTCCAGACACGTGAGGGTTTCAGGGCCTTGTAAGCGGTACCCCCTTTGGCAGGAATATGTAACTGACTGGCTGAACTGAAGCCTGGAGTACCTAACAGAGCCATTGGGAATCTCCTTTGGTGCAGAACACTTAACAGGGTGACATACAGGTACACCTCCTATCCACAGTCCACTTTGACCACAAAGCACAGTGCTGTTACCTGCTAAGTCATACCCTGCCTTACAACTATAGACGGCAGTACTAAGAAACATTAGTCCTTGAACATCCACAATTCCATTTGGTATGTCCTCAGGCTGTGGGCATTCAACAGGAATGCACTCAGGATAAGGTTTACTCCAGTTCCCATCTGCCTGGCAACGAACCGAAGCTTCCTTCCGGAGTGTAAAGCCATCCATGCAAGAGTAGGTCACCTCACTACCAAAGTAGGACAGTGTGTCAGATCTGTCACCAAAGGCAACCTCAGGGGGAGGTCCACAAGACACTTGTTTGCAGACAGGGAAAGAGTCATTCCACTCTTGGGATGGGGTACAACGAAGAGTTCTTGCTCCATGGAGAACATACCCTTCCTCACAAGAAAGCTCCACAGTGCCCGAGTCAGAATCTAATCCATGCAGCACAAGGTGATTCTCCTCTAAAGGTGGTTCGGGGCACTGTACTGGGGAACAACGTGGGGTTATGCTCTTATCCCAATTTCCAAACTTTAAACAAGTCCATACAGAATTTCCAATGAGTTCATATCCCTCGTTGCAGACAAATTCCACCTTGCTGCCGACTTCAAAGGTGGAGCCATGATAACGGCCATTGTTGATATCAGGTGGGGTAGGGCAGGTGAGGAGGACACAATCAGGAGGGTTGTTGTTCGACCACTGCTTATTGGCCATGCATATACGTTCAGGCTTCCCAGTTAGGCGATAACCATCATTGCAAGCATAGGTCACCCTACTGCTGTATACATAGCCGTTCTTTCTTATTTGGCCCTACGTAGAGAAAAAAACACACATACAGGTTTAATATTGTATTTGAAATAATCAAGGATTACATGGATATTACAATTCTAAACGGTTTGTTTAAATACATTTACACACACATTTACATTTACACATATAGTGCCAATATCTCATGCATCCCAGGAAGACAGTATTGAATTTACCTGGATAATACCATTTGTCAAGCGAGGTGGGCTGGGACAGGAAATAGGCTGGCATGTGGGCAAGACACCTCCCCACTCACCATTGGCTTTACAAATTCTCCTCTTTTCTCCTCGAATGAAATACCCTTTGTCACAACTGTATGCAATTACCGCTCCAAAACTGTAATTGCTCCCACTTACATAGCCCTTCTCAATACTGTCTGGCTTTGAACATCTGACAGGCATACAGCCAATGTCCAAAGGCGAGGGTGTCCACTCTCCCCCTATCATGCACTTCAGGGTTCCTGTTGTGTTGAGAACAAAGCCCTCCTCACACTTGTAGTTGACCTCTGTGTTGCTAGCATACTTCAGTTTGTTTATGGAGTCCAGAATGGCATGTGGTAAATCTGGCGGACGCTGGCAGAAGTTGGCAATGCAGTGAGGAATGGCAAAGCCATCTGGGGGTGCCCAAACACCTTGAGCATTGCAGAACAGTTTTGTATTGTTACCAGCAGTGTAGCCGTCATCGCAGAAATAGATAGCAGTGTCCCCAAAAAGCTGGTGTCCAGTATCAGGTAGGGCATGGTCAACTTGGGGTGGTGGCCCACAAGACCGAGGCACACACTGGGCAGAATTACGAGTCCAGTTGCCACTCGGGAGGCATTCTTGAGTTTCTATGCCAAGCAGGGTGTAACTATAAGAAGACACATTTTACAAATCATTTTTATCAAATCATTACTACAATGATTGAAAAATATATTTTACAGGACATCAAACATCTGTTCTTGCTGAACCCAACAAGATATAATCAAATAAAAGCCCTTGGCACAAAAATATACATCAAAGAAGCAAGTTACCCCTCTTTGCAAATATAGATGATTCTGCTACCCAGCGTAAAGTTGTCGCCCTTAATCACAGCGTCCCTCAAAGGTGGAGGTTTGCCACAGTCCACTCTGGCACAGATGGGGGGAGGAAATGCCCACTCTCCTGATGACTCACACTTCAGTTCCATGGCACCCTGCAATCTTAACACAAAAGAACAGGAGAGTCAACACATTCTCTGACAGATACCAGCCATACCATCTAAAAATGTTTCCCTGTATGGTCCCTGCTACAATTTTCATAGAGTCAGTGATAAAATGTATCAGACTTTACCTGTATCCCTCAATGCAGGTGTAGGTTAGCGTGGAAAGGTAGACTTTCCCATTGAGGGTATACTCAGCATAATCCACCACTGGGGGCTCACCACAGGTTACAGGCTTACAATCATGGGGCTCTCTGCTCCACTTTAAATCAGATTGACACTGGCTTTCTATTGGCTCCTGAGGGACATAGCCCTTCTCACAACTGCAGCAAAGCAAAAAATGCAAAGATTAGCTACACAAAAATATCATCCTTTCCCATATTCAAACATATTGTGGCAGTGTGTTTCTCATATTCAAACAGGTATCTTAAAAGTAGCTATACAATACCTCTAGAAACCGTCTTTACATCTAACACTGACAGTGATACCTGAAAGTCACCTTGCTTCCGTATGTGAAGTTTGCCCCTTTTAGGATTCCATATTCTGGGAGAGTGGGATGAGCACAGGAAAGGGCTGTGGGGGGAGATCGTTAGAAGCAAATTATGTTCAGTGTTTTCAATGCACTTCAGACAGAAATTGTCTTCATCGTTGCATTAAATTCCGTAATGTAAAGAAAAAAAAAATCAATGCATCTGGAGAGTATCGGGAATCCACCAAAGCAAAATGCATTGTAACTTTGATTGACATACAGTAATGTGAGGTTACCAGGCATTAAAGCCTCATAAAAGCAACTGGCTGAGATTCAGGATAACATTCAGTCTGCTGGCAATGCAAAACTATTGAATTGTTCCAGTAACATAGACTGAACAAAGCTGAACAATTGATTATCAGATAAGGTATATATACACAGAATGTCTCTATCAGGTCAGTTTCCCAACCCCAAACCCAGCAGTAAGATTAAGAAACAATGTATCTGTGTATGTGGTAGGATTACACAAACAATAACATTTACATATAAATTGGAGGCTCCAGCCATTTGGATCCCATTGCAAGCTCTAATTAGTTACTATTACTAATGTACTAATATATTAGTACATTCATGGAATATTGTCATTAGCATAGTTTAAAAGTTTGAGATTTTAAAGATTTGTAAAATTGTTTATGAAAGAAGTTTATGTTCACCAAGGCTGCATTTATTTGAAAAAAAAAAATAAAAAAAATAAAATAAAAGCAGTCATGTAGTGAAACATTACTACAATTTAAAATGCTTTTCTAATTAATGTGATGGCAAATATAAATTTTTAGCAGTCCTTACTCCAGGCTTCAGTCACATAATTCTCCGAAATCTTCATATGCTGATTTGGGGCTCAAGAAACATTTATTTTTATACCAGAATGAGGGTTAAATCAAACCAATGTTTGGCTCTTATACTTGTTTGGGGTGTTGGTAAGATCAACTTACATAGTAAACATGTTAAACAGGTCATAGCATATACTCATATTTAATTGTAATTCTAATTAATGTGATGGCAAAGATTATTTTTTAGCAGTCCTTACTCCAGGATTCAGTCACATAATTCTCAGAAATCTATGCTGATATGGGGCTTAAGAAACATTTATTTTTATACCAGAATGAGGGTTAAATCAAACCAATGTTTGGCTCTTATATTTGTTTGGGGTGTTGGTAAGATCAACTTACATAGTAAACATGTTAAACAGGTCATAGCATATACTCATATTTAATTGTAATTCTAATTAATGTGATGGCAAAGATAAATTTTTAGCAGTCCTTACTCCAGGATTCAGTCACATAATTCTCAGAAATCTTCATATGCTGATTTGGGGCTCAAGAAACATTTATTTTTATTATCAATGTTTTAAACAGTTGTCCTGCTTAACATTTTTGTGTAAAAAATTTAAATGCTACTTTACTGAATACAAATATTAATTTCTTTAGAAAAAAATCATATTGACTCCAAACTTTTGTACGGTAGTGTATGTAGGCAAACAGTAGCATCAAAATATAGATCTGAAAGCTAGGCCTACCTTTGCAGTATGGGACATCTTCCTTCCAAATTCCTTCCTCTGTGCAGGAAAGACGGGATGAGCCAATCAACTCATAGCCTTCCTTACAGAAAAAGACCACCTCACTGCCCATGATGAAATTACTGCCCTCACGGAGCCCAAACTCTGGAGCACCTGGATCTTTACATTTTACAGGCTCTAGTGAAATTAAGAAAACAAAAATAATTGTCTTCAGTTTATGAACGCATTTGTAAAGAAAAATATATGAGTGATTTTAGAAACTTGTGGTGGACAATAGATTGTCTGATTTGTAAAGGATTGGCAGACAAGTCCAAAATGCACAAATGCAATAATAATCATGCAACTGTGTGGACTGGCAGTGCACTCATTAAGAGACTGCTACCTGTGGAAACTTATTTGTCCATATAAATTGTCCATGAGATTCTGTTACCTGTGCAGTTTCTTCCATCTCCACTGTAAGGAGGTATGCATGTGCATATATGAGAGCCATCAGTGTTCTGGCAACTAGCATGTTCATCACATTCAGAGCCCAGAGAACATTCGTCCACATCTGTAATATAAGCACAAACCAACAATAAGAACAAAGGCATGAAAAAGGTAAATGATAACCGTAGACCGTATGTAAAATGATATTTCAGGTTCCATGTGCACCTGTGCATAGAAGCGCTTTATAACTCTGATATAGACCTACTGTCTATTCACTACCTATCTGTTTCTTTCAAATATTTGCTCTGTATCTCTTACCCAGACAGGCAGGTGGGTTGCCAATCCATTTGCCATTATTGGTACACAGCATCTTACTCTCTCCAAGGAGGTAGAACCCGGGTTTACATTGATAAAGCACTGAGCTCCCAGCATAGAAATCCTCTCCATGATACTGGCCATGTTCCAGATCAGGGGGAGGACCACATTCCACACCTACATATGTAGAGAAAGGCCCTGGTACAGATTACTGACGGTCCTGGTACTGGGTAATAATGAGTAACGTCAATACTACATTGTGTATATGCTGTAAAGTGTGTGCACAAACGTGTCTATTTGTGTAATGGCATGTGTTTATATGCATTTGAAAATGTTAAACATAAGTTGTATGATTGTATCTCAGTACAATGTAAGTATATTGTTGTAAACATGTCTGTGATGGTAGTTTTGAATATGCGTTACTGTTTAAACAGTCAGTGTATGCTTTTGTGTCTTTTGTTGTTTATCTGTGCATTCACATCACTCACGTTCACATATTGGCTCTGCGTGGCTCCACTGGCCTCTGTTTAAGCACTGCTGCACTGGCTCCCCCACCAGATAGAACCCGGGACTGCAAGAGAACTGCACCTTAGAGCCTGGACTCACAGCTTTACTGGATGAGCGCAGCTGAGGAACAGAAGATTCCACCAGGGGGCAGTCTAACAAAGACCAAAACAGCGGACAACAAATGTTACACAAAAAGCACATTGTTAGGTTATGTGTTTGGCAGTTACACATCAGGATACATTTGATGAAATCAGACAAAATGTTAGTACTGATGTTATTGTGTAGTAATATGTGACCCTGGACCACAAAACCAGTCATAAGTCGCATGGGTATATTTGTGGCAATAGCCAACAATACATTGTATGGGTCAAGATTATAGATTTTTCTTTTATGCCAAAAATCATTAGGATATTAAATAAAGATAATGTTCCATGAAGATATTTTGTAAGTTTCCTACCGTAAATATATATTTAAAAAAATATTATTAGTAATATGCGTTGCTAAGGACGTCATTTGGACAACTTTAAAGGCGATTTTCTCAATATTTAGATTTTTTTGGCACCCTCAGATTGCAGATTTTCAAATAGTTGTATCTCTGCCAAATATTGTCCTATGCTAACAAACCATGCATCAATGGAAAGCTTATTTATTCAGATGATGTATAAATCTCAATTTTAAAAAATTTACCCTTATGACTGGTTTTGTGGTCCAGGGTCACATATGTAAAATTCACACCAAGATCTGCAGAGAAACAGTTTTGTTCCCCAATGCATAGACGGTTGATTGACCATTCTTACCAGCGCAGAAAATGCTCTTGCTGCAGGTCTTTACTCGGCCTGTGACCCCTCCTAAGAAGTCAGGCCAGGCAAACACGTTCCCTTTCTGCAGATCACGTGGACAGCTGCTGGCCAAAGACCTGATCTGAGAATAGTGGAAATATGCTTAGTTTCTGATCTCAGAGCAGTTCAGAAAAATACTTTCTTGGTGAACTCTGTTAACATGAAGAGTAAGAGTAAGGAATGTGTATGAAGTGTTACCTGTTGTGGTGTTAAAACATAGTTCCATATATTAAGTTGGCTAACTGTGCCCACAAAGGACTCTACTGGGTTGAAGCCATCCCCCCTCTGGTCCTGATCCTGTCCAAGTACCAGAGCACCCCCTCCTGTTTGACGTATAGAGCAAACATTTCATCTTCTGGACGCACACACTCTCTTTGAAGCACCATAAAGCAATAAAGGCGTTTTAATAAACTGGCAGTGTGTTTGAATTGTTTATCAGGTTTAAAGGTCAACCTGGTATGGTAGTGCCAACAGATAGTCCTTTCCCTCCATCTGAAGGGCTCCCATCAATATAGACTCTCCAATCGCCATCCTTGCTGCGCCATGATACACCAATGTGGTGCCAGAGGCCATCATTTACTGCTGGGCAGTCAGTGATCCGCTCCTTTCCATTAACATACAAGACCCACCTGAAAGTAAGATAGTAAGAAAACAAGGGAAGACAGACAGAGGAGAATGCAAGAAAAAGAATGAGGGTTAAATCAAACCATTGATTGGCTTTTATATTTGTTTGGGGTGTTGGTAAGATCAACTTACATAGTAAACAAACATGTTAAACAGGTCATAGCATATACGCATATATTGAATTGAGGTATGTAAATGAAAACACAGCTCTCACCCATTATAGTCAATGAGGAGGAAGGCATTGTCACTTCCCTCTACAGCGTAGGAGATGGGAGTTCCATAATTAACAGTGTCTGATGACCTCATCCAGAATGTACACGTGATCTGTGTAAGAGATGGCATCTGACCGTCCATCATCACATAACCATGGATACCAGAAACTTCAAACTCCAGATCAAAGGAGTAGGGCATTTCTGTTTGGAAAAAACAACAACAGATAATACGCGATTATCAAGGGGTCATACAGTATTATAGATCATTTTTATTCAGAACATTTTTGTGTCTGAGGTTAACTTATCATGTTAATTAGGTTTTATTTACCTAGGATTAATCACACCTAACATTTAAAGATTTTAATATGTTTTATATTGTAATAATTTCACATTTAAATTCCAAATTAATGTAGAAACAGCATAAAGACAGTCACAGTATATTTAAAATATTTGATCTAACAGGTAGGAAATATCCAGAAAATAAATAAAGTTATCAAACACTTCACAGTCTTCACTGCATAACTTGTAAATTAAATACAGATTATTTTTTATAAAAGCTTCAAAAGTTATTCAGTTTGAAAGCAGTGAGGGATTTTCTTTTTTTGTTTTGTTCTTTGATTAACATGATAGACAGCAGCAGGTTTATTGTCTGTCACTAAGACCTGGCGCGTAACGCAAAACACAAATCTGGCATCCATTTTCTTAGAACTCGTTCATTCAAGACTCTATTTAACTAATTTAAGACTGTCCTAACAAGGATACTCAGCAAAAACTGGCATTTTGGCATATGTTTGTGTGTTTTTGTCTATTTAAGCACGAAAGAGAACCGGCACGCTGTCTGAAATGGGTTTCTGTGTGCGTGAGTTGTGTGTGCGTCACAAAGACAGGAGATTCACAGACAGCGTGCTGGTACCGCACTTAGTTCTCTTTTGTGTCTTGTTGCACTGGAAGCATTTGCATGAATAAGAGCACGATCATATAATGTAACGCTAGCTAAAGGATGATGGAAAAAATGGATGCTGTGTTAATTATGTTAAATATTTTAACTAGTGCTGGGCAATCGATTAAAAATAAAAACATCCAAAATAAACGTTTGTATTTACACAATATGTGTGTGTGTGTGTGTGTGTGTGTGTACGGTGTATAATTATTATGTATATATAAATAAACACACATGCATGTATATATTTAAGAAAAATATGTTATATTTATATATAATATAAATTATATAAATATACATACAGTACATGCATGCACATATTTCTTAAATATATACATGAAGGAGCGTGTATATATACATAATAATTATACACAGTACACACACATATATTATGTAAACACAAACTTTTATAGATAAATCTTTATGGTTAATGTGTTCATTTGTCAGAAAGATGCAGAAGTTCAAAGCAAATGTTTCTGTAGCTTAGTTCTGATAAATGGTCTTTTTGGACTAGGGAGGAAGTTTGGGTTCTGAAAGTTATAGTTTGTTATCACAGTACATCAAACTTTATCTGAAAACAGCAATGAAAAATTGCTGCTGGGAATTTTCCAAACTTTTCTGGGAACGCATCTCAATTAAAGTGACACTATTCTGTCACTAACAAGCCTTCGTAAAACGTATCTCTATGATGATGATGATTTTCATCTCTTTCCCTCAATACCTGTCTCACACCTGGTTCCGTTGAACGCAGGAGGGCATCGGCAGGTGAAAGTGGCCACTCCATCCACGCAGGTTGCGCCATTCAAACACAAATTCGGTTCACAGTCGTCTACGTCTACCTGGCACAGTCTGCCTCGGTATCCATTCACACATTCACACCTGATTGCAAATGTGAGACAAAGTCTGTTATCCATCATATGTCTGTTGTTGCTTGAATTATAAACATCCTCCTAATGCATATGCATGAACAGTTTCCACAAAGGCTTCCTCACTAACCTGAAATCATTGACAGCATCCACACATGTACCTCCATTCAGACAGGGGGCGCTGTAGCACTCATCAACATCAACTTCACAATTGTCGCCAGTGAAGCCATGAGGACATGTGCAGAAATACCCACCCTCCAAGTCTTTACAAACACCTCCGTTTTGGCAAGGGCTGGAAGCACACTCATTTATTTCCAACTCACAACGTGGACCTAGATGTAAACGACAAAGATATAACCCACTGATTACTGCACTAGAATTTAAGAGCATTCAATTCAATGTATTATACTATTTTTGACATTATATGCACGTGAAGAGGTGTGGCAGAGGTTAAGTGCTGACCTGTGAATCCATCTGGACAGCTACATGTGAAGTGATTCACTTCATCCACACAGACTCCTTCATTCTGACATGGAGAAGAGCTGCATTCGTTCACCTCAGCCTCACACAGCAAGCCTTCCAGAGACAAAACACACAAAGACATATGGAACATAGTTTTAATAGAAAGCATGGCATGATGAATTATAATAGAAATAATAATATATCGGTCTTGATTGTCCCAAGTATTAGGTCAAATTAAGTCACATCACAGTCTCTTCAAGATCTTGTGTTAATGCGGCAGGTCCTCCTCTCACTTTCGTCTGTATTCTGCCGTTACACCCTCACATTCATGACATGCTTTAGCTCCACTTTGAGCTCAAGGGAGGCAAAAGAGATGTCTTTATCAGCTGTTGTCACTAGCCAAGTTTCCATCCAAGGATTTTTAGCGCATCAAAACATTTACAGATATAGCTGATGGGAAATGCTAATTATCGATAAAATTGCGACAAGGTGCCGACACAATCTTTTTTTGTTTAACTTCAGTGCATAAATTCTATGTTGATACTTTATATGTGATCATTTTTCACTGTATCAGTATATTTAATGGTCCCGTTACATGGTATTCTCTCCTTTTTTTGAGAACATGTAGGATTCAAAAGGTAGATCATTTTGTCTAAATTATGTATGGAAGCAGCTCAAGGGCAGATTTCTTTTGCGATACACCAAAACTTATGTGACTATTTTTTACAATTGGATGCTAACAGGCATGCAAACTTTTCCCCCCACTGTCGATAACAGAACAACGCAAAAGGTGGATGGAAACTTGGCTAATGTTGAATAGTGTTACTTTTCTTATACACTGTTTGAGCTCATATTTCATAATAATTGTTTTGATTCATCATTTTACTTTCTTTTCCAATTTTCTTGCAAAGATGTGTTTCTTTTGCCACCTTGGACAAACACCCGAGACATACTTAGATTCGGAAAAGAACAAAAATGCTTCAATTCAAATTCTCCATTTCTAGGGCAGCCACATGCCTAATCACAGCCACGTTTTAAAGAGGAGAGACAATGGCCTGAATGGAAAAGTGTTGTAAGGTTCTGAGAATGAGAGCTTGTGTAGTTTCACTGCCAGACTCAAGAGATTCAGAGACAGCTAAATCCATCACAATAGTCAGACTAAAGGAAACTTTCAGGACCTTCAACAGAGAGGAATTTTGGGTTTGGGTTTTTAATTGCCTCAAACATTTCAAACGTAGGACTTGGTTTTTGCAGTTCTATTGGGATTCCCCAGTGTGAAGCTGAGCTGTCAGATTATGTGAGTGGACTTTCTCATACCTACAAACCCAGGCTGACACTGACATTGGAAATCTCCCATGCCATCTCTGCACAGGCCACCATTTTGACAAGGAGCAGAATCACATTCATCAATGTCGCTCTCACACTTGGCTCCTGTAAGGCAATGAATGAGGAAAATTTGAAAAAGGATTGGCAGTGATTGACTCAACCACTGAGGCTGAGATAAATCTATCAAAATTATATAGTGTAATACCAGACTAGCTGAATTATAAAAATAAAAAACAACCAGTTGTCTCAGCTGAGTTGTCTTAAATACACACCTTGCTGTACATAGCACAACAGTATATAAGGAAACTATAAAAGCTTAAAAGTTGTTTTAAGTCGACTGGTTTTTACTTGTGAGTTATGGTTATAAAACATGCCAAACCTGTGAATCCCGGAAGACAGTTGCATACATATCCGACCCCGACTTCCTCACAAGTTCCTTGGTTTTGACACGGATTCAAAAGACATTCATGGAACATCTGCGGGAGAGTAGAGCTACATTTTCAGCTGTTTTACTCCAGCCCCCAGAGGGTGCTGTGACACCAACAAAAAGTTATAAGCACTATTCACTGAAGACATATCTGATCTGAATATCACTGCATTAAATAATAAAATAGCAAACCAACTGGCATCTTCAAACAGATGATTAGAAATAATTGTCTTCTGTTCTAACCATTTTAACTACGGTATTAACTATTTAATGGCTGTATGATGTCAGTTCTCAAATGAGCCAATGCTTTGGTTTTAAGTTTTGTCTGTGCTATATTTCTTTAAAATAAAACACTTATTTGGTGTTTAGGACAATGGCATTCATACATTCATTGGTGTGACTTAAGTGTCCAAATACATTTTAGGGTTACTATATGTGATCCAAATACAGCAGGAACAAATTTCAAAGATTCCCAGATTCCGGTACCAACCGGTGAAAGTGAGAAGACAACTCACCTGGCTACTAGCTTGATAATCCTTTCTCACAACCACTTCTGGCGCTGTAGTTGCACTTTCCTCTTTAGGCAGGAAACTAGAGCCAAAGCCTGAGTCAGACCAAGACCAAGAGAAAAGAGGGAAAAAGTACAAGGAGACAGAAATGAGAAAATGAAACAGACAGAATAAGCACAACACACACTTAAAAAAAAAAAAGATGTGAAAGAGGAGAATTTCTGCTGTCAAAACTGGAAAACATTTTCCAAAAGGCATTCATCATCCTCATCTTTTCCACACTGATGCACTTTTTCCCTGCGTGTACAGAGAATCAGATTCCATTATGTGCATTGGATTCTCATTGCAAATCGTTCACACACCTACCCAAAGCCTGAAATGACCCATATATTCCACTGGTGAATAAATTAAGAAACCCTCTGCACACCATTGTCTTGCACATTGTCATTTTTTATGTAAAATGCTTCCTCTAACCACCCAAGTCTACCTATAATAAGAGGGCGGAGGGGTCCACCTTAGTTGAAATCGTGTTCTGGGGCAGGGCGGTCAGTGAACCGGCAACATGTGAGGAGTGCACTACCGATCAAAGCAGTGCCCACTTCGAGTTCACACTGCTTTGATCAAATAAATGCAGATTTAGTGAGCATAAGAGACTGAATTACTGTCCATAAACGTTTGTGTACTTAATAAAAAAATAGGGGAAATAAGGAAAAGAGCTAAGGAAACGATACGTACTGGAGCACTGTTGGATGGCTTTGGCTCCGGTTATCGTGGTGGTACCATAAAAGGGGCAGGCGAGGCAATATGAACGGCCCTCCTCAGGCTGGTAATAATCTCTGGGGCATGGGTAACATGGAACCAGACCCGTACGTGAGAAATGACCCGCGGAACATGGTACTGGGAAGACAGAGAGAAAGAGAAACCAAATGTATTCAGAAACTAATTGGAACTAATCCCCTAAATAAGTCTTTTATTTAGTCTAGTAATTATTAGGTATTTATTAAGTTGTTACATCTCACCACCGCACTCATTGACATCCAGAGCCCCTCTATTGACAGTGGTCGTGGTAGAAGGGCAGGACAGACAGATCTGAGAGCCGAAACCTGGCTGGAATTCCCCTAGAGGACAGGACTCACACGTCTCCAACCCGGTTAGTGACGAGCTGCCAGGCTGGCACTGCGCTGGAAACATGCACACACATGCAGGTACGCACACAAATACAAAGACAGAGACGCACTTAGACATCCCATCTATAAGCAGTCTTCTGCTGGAATGGAATAGAATGATGAGTAGATTTATGAACAAACATATAGACAGCTGACTAATTACCTTTGCACTCTGCCAGGCTGCGTGAATGGAGGTAAGGAGTGGAGAAGCCATCAGGGCATGACTTACACTCCATCTGGCCCTCCTCATCCTGATATGACCCTCTCCAGCAGCTCTCACACTCAGCATACTCCAGGGAGAAATATGTCCCTACTGGGCATTGCACTATGGGTCAAAACCAACAGGGACATCAAAAAGGTGCATTTGTTGCAGCCAGTGCATAAGCCATTGGTTGGCATTTTGCAAACCATTTTAGGTGTGGTAATTTGTGACAAATTTACAAAAAATGCAACAGTTTGCAGCAAATGTTTTCCAGACGTTCCAAGATGCCTGTCATATTTTTCACTCTTGAATCTATATCAGATGTGCCCTGCTGAATGTGTATTTCATTTTCAAACTCACCACACACCCTGCCTTTGAGAACAGACCCTGGCCGGCAATACAGTGTAGCCTTTTTACTTTCCAATGATTTGGGGTCCGCTACGATCATCTCTGACGACACATGGAAGGTAGAGAACGGTTGCTTGCTCAGTGTCCGCTTAAGCCGATTGGTCAGCTGCTCAAGTGCCCTCAGTAAACGTTTTTGATTGACCATTTCCGCAGAGTCATTTCTCGACAAGGGCAGTGGGATGCTTGCTGGGAAAAAGGAATGGTGTTGGGAGAAGTTGCAACTGGATTTGGGTGTAAAACTAAGGCTCCGTTTACACGGCAAGTCCTATTGCACAGATCTGACCTTTTGACCATATCCAAGTTTTGTCCCACTGGTTTTTAATGGCCGAACTAAAATTGTTTATATAATTAAAATCGGGTGGCACCATGATTATTTACCAACATAGATAAGTTAAAAGCTGTATATATAAACACATATAGACCGGAAAATAGCGGTAATTTTCGTTTGTTATTTTATCTATGGCTCATTAGATCTAGACTTCTGAAGTGAAATAAAGTAGTGCAGTAAGATCACATTTATTTGAATGAAATCAAATGAATTAATGAGAGACGAGAGAGAGATAGAGCGAGAGTAGATTACCTGCGTGTGTCTGTACAGCGTCTCTATCTAATAGTGAAGCTTGTGTGTTTAAATTACAAAAACAGCGAAGTTATCACCTCGTTGTTGAGAAACATAATGTAGCTTTCAGTAGCAAAGCTGTTTTATTTTTAAATTTCACTGCTTACATTTCTATGCTCCTAAATGTTTCTATGTGTGCACAATTTCTTACCTATATATAACAAGCTGTGAGTTTTAGTGTGAGTGCATACAGGCACGTCTGCTTCATAATACGACATTAAAAAGCTATCTTTATGATATTTTATTAACAAAGTTCGGGAGGAACACGCTCAACCGATCTATCCAATCAGCACGAGAGAAGGCCTATATATACATAGCCGACTCACTTATGTTCCACGACAGTTTTCAGCATCTCTCCTCCACCCCGACTCCTCACTCTATCACAGCCAGGGATAAGGGGGGAGTACTCTGGGTTCAACCTCTCCTTGTGGTGGCTTGGAATTTCAATGGGAATAGGATATATACGTGTTTAGACATAGGTCAGATGTTCAGATATTGGATATGTATCTGATTTAAAAACACATTTGGAAGTGGCTCAGAACACATGCAAAAAAATGGATCCCGTGCGGATTTTTGTGTTTGCACGTGTGCAATAAATTCCAATCTGTGTCAGATGTGAGTAAAAAAAAAACGGATTATTTTGTGCCAGTGTAAACGCAGCCTAATTATCAACAGGTGCAATGACAACACAGGGCCTAACTAGCCCAAAAGTCGGTATTTCTCTACCTGTGATGTTGAAATGGATTTGTATCTTCTGCTCTCTGGTAGGGCCAGTGATTTTCCGATGGCGTTTGGTCCTCATGTGATAGCCATGCTGTGATGAGCCATCTTGCTGTAAGTTGTGCTCTGGAGCAAAACCAGTGTCAAAATATGCATAGTCCTGACCATTTTGAGAGCCCCAATTACTACCCCATCCTCCAGGACCTGAGCAGAAGAAAAAAAAAAAACTATTAAATGGCAAATGTAATCTATAACAAAATAATATAAAAATGTAAGAAAGATTTAGGCATTTAATACTGTCAGGATTTACGAGTCATGCAGTAAAAATAGCACTAAAAAGATGTGGGCAGTTATTTTTGCAGCTGACCTTATTGCATATGCATTTGTAGGAGTATCCCTTTCAGACGCATAATATATGGGAGGAGACTGAATTTACTAAGGTTTGTGCTAGTCAATTTACTGTTATTTGCGGCATTATTTAATGCCCAAAAAAAGCATGTCATAAACCAGACGCTAATTTGCGCTGGTCCTGGTAGATTGCGTTGGTCATTATGGAAATGATCTGGTTGCGTCTGTGTTCTTTAATTTGCACATCGTCAGTAGATCACACGCAGAACTTTTCACTATTATCAGCGCTTTTTTGGTTTTACGTTCTCTCACACTAATTTGCCGTTTAGTAAATCTGGCCCCAAGACTTTAGTCTAAAAAAAATGGAAATCTACAGAGTTTTTATACATTTATGTGGAACAAAATGCAGATAACAGTTTAAAATCATAAAATACTATAAAAGGGTTTCAGTAAACCGTTCTACCTTTTTTGCTAATCAGTACATAAGCAGCATACGATTGTGCTACCACTCATAACAATAATTATCATGGATCAGGAATATTAAAATAACTTCTTGCTAACATGTGAACATTACAGACAAACCCCAAAATATGAAACAGAGTAGAAAGATTTTGTAGTTAGTATGATTAACTCACTTTAGATTAACAGCTTTTGAAAAAATACCAAAACAACATTGTGACCATTTCAGCTTGTCAGGATTGCAGGCTCAGCTCTTTGGCTCCCCGAAGGATCAATTTATGACAGGTAGTAGAAATTGCCCTTGTTGAGGGTTTTTTTGAGGATAAAGAAGCACTTTTGGAAATAATAATCAATCAAAACATGGTTAATTGCTAGGTGACAGTTTTATTTTAGTATTATGTATTATTAGTGTTTATAAATATTTTGATTTAGGTGTTATATTCTTACATTTTCAGTTTACATTTTAGCTTAAATTGTAGTATTTCCGTTGATTGTCTTTCTTTCTTTTTTTTGCAATTATTTTATTTAGCTTTAGTCATTTATTTAGTACTCTTCAACTTCAACTTATTTCAGGTAGTTTCCCAATCAACATTTCTAATTTTCATTTAAGTTTTTAAGCTTAAAGTTTTTCCTCTAATATTATATTATTTTATTTTAGCTTTATTTCATTAAAAAAATTACCTATATTTAATAGTTTTAGTTAACAATAACTACATTGCCTGGTGAAAAGGGTAAAATCACTCCACAACAGCATGCCATTATTTACCAATAGCAAATCCATTTGGATAGTCATAGTTATACTCTAGGCACTGTCCAGGTATATTAATTTCCAGTTTGCAGGTGACATCATCTCCACCGCAGATGTTAGGGACCTGTGGGATTATGATTATTGTTAAGAAAAAAAAACATGAGGGTTAACAAGATAAAATGGCATGTGGCTACAGTATATGTGCATGTCTATGTGTCAGATCTCACCATATCTTTAAGAACGGTTGAAAACTCTCCAGTAAAGGACTTTAGCAAGTCAAGATCATCACAGTGGGATGCTTTAAACAGCATCTCAAAGGGTTTAAAGCCATTGTTTGCAATTCTGTTCACTGTACACAGGAGATACATGGAAAGTAAAAAAGAAAAGCATAAAAACAAGAAATTTGTTTGTGCACTGTGTAAGATAGTATGCGTATGAATCTGTGTGTGGAAATAGGAAATTATGAACAGTAGAGCAAAAGTTGAGTAAGACAAATGTTGAGTAACAGTGAAGCAATACTCACGGGAGCAATCAGGTCTGTCTGGTGAGCGGGGCGGCTCCCAGATTCCATTATTGGCGCAAAAGTAGCTGTGAACAGCATCCTGGGCAAGACTGTAGCCCTGTCTGCATATCAGACTGCAGTTCATCCCTTCCTTCGTCTTGGCACAAGAGAAATCCGCATTCACTGGCACGAATGGCTTCACACAGGTTGAACCTGGGGTTAGAAACATCCTTCAGTGCCAGTGAATTAACTAGTTTATTTAAATAGGAACAGCTTAACTGGCTAGACAGATCCAAAGACAGATTTAAAAAAAAAAAAACAAAAAAAAAAACCTTGCCATGAAACAAACTAGAGTAATAGATTATAGCATGCTTTGAGAAATTAACTTCTTAGTCAACAATGAGTAAGTTTATGCAAAGTCCTTACTGTACATACCTTGTACAGTAATGATGAGTTCACAAGTTCGATTGTTGCCGGAAGGGTCAGTGGCTGTGTAGTAAACTGAAGTTTCTCCCACAGGAAATACATCACCGGATGAGTGAGTACTGGAGATATTCAGATAGGCTCCTGAGAAAGAAAAATAAACAAATAACTTAATACAGGCAAGGAAGTAGACCGTTATTATATACACTACAGTTCAAAAGAGGTTCAAACTTTGATCAAAAGTGACAGCAAAGACTTAAAATAATAAAATATCCAATATCAAATAAATGCTGTTCTTTTGAACTTTCTATTCACAAGTATAGAATGATATATCTGAAAACATGTATCATGGTTTCCACAAAAAATATTAAGCAGCGACTGGTTTTCAACATTGACACAATAATAAATGTTTCTTAAGCACTAAATCAGCTTATTAGAATTAAATATATTAAAATACAAAATAAATTATTTTAAATTGTAATATTTCACAATATCACTGTACCTTTTTGATCCAATAAATGCAGCCTTAGTGAGCATAAGAGACTTTCAAAATGTAAAAAATAAAAAACGTACTGACCCCCGAGACATTTGAAATGGTAGTGTACAAAACATATAATAAAAAGTAAGAGCACATCAACATGAGCTTTTATATTTAATATCAAAACCATCTGTATTAATCTCTTTGTGGCTATAACAGTTTACACACTTCTGGGAAGGCTTTGAACTAGATGCTGGAACATGGAGGCAAGATTTGTTCCAATTCAGACACAAGGGTGTCCAAAATCATCCCAAAGGTGTTCAGTGAAGGTTAGGTCTGGACTTTGTGCAGGCCAGACAAGTTCTTAAACGCCAGACTCCGTAATCAGTTTCTCTGTGGACTTTCCTTTGTGAACTGGTGCATTATCATGCTGGAGCAGAAAAAACAAATTTGCACATAAGTGCAACGGACATAGGCAAGTAAACTTCACTCCCCTGGCGACTAACTCTAGCAGCTGCTGTCTTTAGCACCCTTGTTAGAGCACCCACCTCCCATGCTGGAGATCCCAGTTTGAATCCCTCTCGGAGCGGGTCGAGTAGGAGCAGTTACAGAAGCACACAATTCTCTAGAAAATCACTGTAATGTTAAGCATTAAGATTTATCTTCAGTGGAATTACTAGAACAGCTAAACCTATTAATTAGAATTGAGTGTCCACATACTTTTGGCAATGTAGTGTATGTACTGTTACTGTTTGTCTGCATCTGTTTGCAATATTGCAGACATTGCCTTAGTTGTGCAATCTGGCAGTAGCCAATGATGTAACAGGTACTTTCATAGACATTTACCACAGGGAGCAAAGTGGAGCTCCACAATGACTCGCTCTGGTCAACCACAAAGTCCTACAAAGGGTGATACGCTACTGTACAGCTCCTCATGAGGCCTGTGAATAACAGGCCTTGGTGCCAGAGGAGAGTAATTGCTAGATTGTTTAATGGCACAGAACTAAGAGTGCTACACTGCGGTCAGACAATAGAGTCTTTCAAGAATCATATACACTCAAAGACACACATACATACCCTCACACTTAATAGCATTACATGCACATATCAGTACCCATAACTATAATGAAACCTTCAGACATATATCCACTAAAATAAGGTTTTGTAACCACACTGAGGCTGCTTGTCGACGTCACAACACGCTGCCCCAACGTCAGCATGTTTTGTTTTTCCATGCCCACACCCTGACGCTGGTTTATATTTAGTACAGACAAAACTCCCTCCAAAACCCGCCAGACCCAGACATTTGTCAGACAGTTTGGAATAGCCCTGGAACTTCTCTCTGGAAAAGTGTGTGTGTATCCACGTCTGAACTGGTTAAGAACAAAATGAATTATCTTGCAGAATTGGGAGTGCATGTGCATTTGTACAAATGCCTTTGTGTGTATGAATTATTTCTCTTAAGTTTTCTTATCTTGTTTTATCCCAATAATCTCCATTCTCCATAATCACCATATCATATACCTCATTTCTTTCTTTGTTCACTGGATTTGCAATAAGAGTATAAAGCTAAAACCATTTCACCCGTCTGAGACCAAAAGCCTGATTCCAATCCTTATTGCTGCTTATGGAGCCAATTCAATAAATACTTTATGTAGGAAAACATTTCCTTCCCAGAGTTCTTAAAATGTTCATAAATCAAACCATTTCGATTCTCTGCAGCTACTGTAAAAGTGAATTCAATCCTGTTCAACCTCCACAGGTGTTCCGAAGTGAATCCTCACTGTGATGATTCTACCAAACGTCAATCCCTGAAGATGCATTTTCTCACGCACAAATGCTCACATTCAAGGTCTTTCCAGAAAGGCCAACATTTTTTTCCTGAACCCGTTTAATATTTAATCTGAACACAAAAATAAACTATAAACATGATAAGTGTGGCCTAACAATTGACATTGTTCCTTTTTTGCGGTCTATATTGATTAAAACCGTAAAAGATCATGTTAAACTATTGTAGTGTGACCTAATTAATATTCATGAGGATCATTTCTCCTATTTAAACACTTTTCCCTCTCTTTTAAATTGATTTATTAGAATATGTACCAGAGTTGTCTGAAAACTGAGGTTCTTCCCAGTATACTGCAGTTTTTCTCCCAGAAGCCTTAACGGTGGGTGGAGATCGACACCTGTCAATCAAAGGCGGTTCCGTATCTAAAGAAACAAAGGTTTTTAAAAATGTAGCAAAATCAAATGTCTTATTTTTTGGCTTCTATTCAGTAAATTCTATTATATATATAAAAAGTGGTTCAAGACAGGAACTGTACAAAACAAGGTATTTATAAAAGTAAATCATAGTAAATTGAATTTAGTTAATAATATATTATGTTGTAGTTTTGTTTTTGCCATGCAAATAAATATTAGTTGTACAAGGAATTCAACCTCACCAACTACAGTAACAGTGAAAGAGCAGTTGGCCTTGTTTCCTGTGCGGTCGGTTGCTGTGTATGTTATGAACTCAGTTCCTATAGGGAAAGGCTGCATGGGGTTTAGAACGGGGGTCACCTGCACCACAACCTGAGGAAGAAAGGCAAGACCTCATTTTAAAATGACACGCACAAACTTGTGTTTTTAATTTGAAAGGGGGAAATAAGGGGGAAAAAAGCTGATGCAAAACTCACCTCATCCCCAGAATTGTCTCTCAGCATGGGTGCGCTCAAACTGACGTTGGCTGACCTCTGATGTTCATCTGTCTCTGTGATGACATCACCAGGGCACTGAATCCATGGAGGCTCTATATCTACAGACGAGGAGAAAATCAGTTCAGGGCTCAAAAGTCTCCATAACGTCAACCCCATTACCAATTACTGATTCAATTACTGATGTAAACATGACAATGATGTCACTCATTACCTCCAACCATCTCATATTTAATCCTATGCTCTATGTAAAACATCTGTAATGTAAAAAGATTTGATCCCTTTTGGAGCTTGACAGCCGCCGGTTACTGTATGTTCTTATTGTACACTGCAAAAAATATTTTTTTCTTCATTAGTTAATGAAATACAAAATGTTTTCTTTATCGTTTTAAACAAATCTAAATTTCTTAAATGGATAGTTCACTCAAAAATTCTGTTGTCATTTACTCACCCTCATGTTGTTCCAAACCTGTGTAACTTATTTTCTTCTGTGGAACATAAAAGAAGATATTTTGAGAAATGCCTCTGTTTGTTTGTCCATACAATGGTCTAACTCTAAATATCTTGTTTTGTGTTCAGCAGAAAAAAAGTCAGTCATACAGATTTGGAAGTGGATGAATAAATTAAACAATTTAAATTTTGAAGTGAACTATCCATTTAGACAATTTTGCTTCTTAAAGGATAAGTTTGCTGAGTTTGTTTCAATCAGCTTTGTAGATACAATGTCGGTAATATGTTTAAATGAACAATGTGTACTCTTTCTTCGTTTTACCTGCACCTAGATATCCTTGTTTATTTGTCAGCCAAAGTCTGTTGGATAACGCAAAACATGTTACTTTGCATCATCCAGCAGAATTTTGACAGCTTTTGTTAAAACTACAGGGGCCAGTTGGCCCCTATGTTAAGACTGTGTCTTAAGAAGTTTGACTAACTAGCAGTTAACCAAGGGGCCTGAGTTGTACTTGTCCATTTCAAATTATACTGATCAACCTTTTTATGTAACAGACGTTAAAAAGTTAGGACCAGTCTTGAAGAAAAATTTAGATGACTAACTTTTAGGACTAATCTAAGCAGTTTATGCAACTGGCCACTGATCGAACTCTTGCATTTTTGTATTCCCAGCCAGAGGCAGTCGGATCGACACAGGGGCGGTGTCCTTTTTCTCTAGTCTTGCAGCACTGGTTAATTTTTTTTTCCTATTGCATAGACAGCCAAGTTATATTAAAATTCCATCTTGCCAGTTGTGAATTCCCCCTTAAGGTAAAACGAAAGATCTTTAGGTGTGTTTAGATATAAATGCTGATTGTTTTTTTTGCAGCATATGGCAAAGAGCAGCGTGAACATTCTGCTAAACATTGCTATTTGTGTTCCTCGGAAGGGATAAAGTCATTCAGGTTTGGAATGAGAGGGTGAGTAAATGATGACAGAATTATCATTTTGGGGTGAACTATCCATTTGGTGATCATGTGACTCTAGATTCATGTTGAGACGTTATTGGTGTTGATATGATGTATATATATAGAGGTGTGTCATTATCACATGCAGTTCAGAGTAGAACTTACTAATCACATTGACTGTGTTTTGTCACTCCAAGCCAAACAAATACTTCATTGTTACAGTAACTGGGCCAAAAAAAAAAAAAAAAAAAAAGACAGTTCTGTCACAATTTCAGATTCATGTTGAGTCTATGAGCACACAGCAGTTGCTGGTGTTGCTCTGTTGAGAGCTATTGACTGCACTGTCAATTATTATCACATCCAGGTTGGAGTAGAGCTTATTAATCACACAGCCTCTGCTGTCCCTCCAAACTAAACAAATACTTCATCTTTTGTCAGCCCTAGAAAGAACCTGGATCAGATGCAAACACTCTGTCGTTTCCCTCTCTGCCCTAATCTCTATAGACACTGATGAGCCACAAGCTCACAAAAATACACAAACACAATCTCTCCTCCTATCAGTAAATCATAGAGGTTTAGGGGTGAAAGCCAAAGCTAATTGATGCTTTGTTCAGTTCCAGCTTGGAGGGGCAGTTTTTGAGTTTTATGATCTTGGAACCCTTTAGTTTTAAACACATTCTTTGTTTGATGATCGTCCACTTATTCTGTTCTTCATCATCTTAAAGGTTTAGCAGCAACACATTTAACGGACCTGTTTTACTGGCAGCACATCTGTCCCGTTGCAAAACATCATATTACAGCACTAAGTCAGGATCAAAGAGGGATGTTTCAGACATGTAAACATGTATATGCACAGGGTCACGCAATACATACCCTTATAAACACAAACAGACAACAAATCACCTGTACAGGTTGCTTTATGTAGATTGTCACTCCAGATTCCAGTAGGCAGACATTTGACTTCAGAGACACCAAGAAGACGATAACTAGGGGGACATGTTAACTGACACGATGTTCCGGTCCTGACCTCATTCTCCCCACAAGTAGGGGGCGACAGACGGATATGCTTCAAGGTAACAATCGGAGGACAGCGCACCTCTTAGAAAGAGAGAAAAAAAAGGGACACAGTAAAACAAAAGCAACAAACATTTTCCACAAAGATAAATCAAAAGAATGAGAGAGCAAGAGAGTGAGAGAGAGCATGCAAAAATATCTCCAGCAAGGGAAATGTAAGAGCGGTTGTTGACCACACTGTTTGACATTCTTGGAAACAACCTCAACACACGCATACTTGCACAAACAAATGATTTTCAATTTGACATCAGGATCGCCCTGTACTGCCAAAGCAAGAGAGATTGATGAGCACAGAGAGAAATAGAGTAAAAGAATTACAGTGAAGACATGAAAACATGTCATACAACTCAAATGGGCCAAAGGCTGAAGTATCAGTTCAAACGACCCAACTACAAAAGATTGATGAAACCGAGAAGATCAAAGAAAGGCTGATTGACAGTCAGTAGCGTGAGGGACAGATCAAAATACATACAGTCACTCAAGATGGAAGTTGATAAAATATATAAAAGATTACTTTGGCTGGCCATGCTTACTTAAAGTTGCAGTGTGTGAATTTTAGCGGCATTTAGCGGTGAGGTTGTGAATTGCAATCACCTAACGCTCACCCCTCCCTTTCGAAGCACATAGAGAAGCTAAGGTGGGCCAACACAGGAAAAAAATGGCATCGTCGGAGAGAGCAGATTGACTAGCGCTCTGTAGAGAAGTTTGTCCATCTAGGTAGGACTACTGTAGAAACATGAGGGTGCAAAATGGCGATTTCACTGTAAGGGGATCCGCGTTGCTGCAGCCATGGTACGGCCGCGAAGATCCGCGACTATTACGCAGGAATGAGAAAGTAGTTCCTAGCCATATAGGTGTAGAAAATCGCAACTTTTCATTTTCAGTTGGTCTTAGCACACGATGTAACTGTAGAAGAGACAAGTTTTAAATAGGAAAAATATTGAAAGTGTCTTTAGTCATTTTTTGAATGAGATGCTAATGGACTGATCAGAATCAATGATGTATGCTAAGCTATGCTAAAAGTGCTACCGCCAGATACAAAGATCAGCTGAATGGATTCAAAAACGGTAAAACTCAACTATTTAACTCTAGGGGACTTGTAAAATGAGCCTATTTTCAAAAAAAGTGGAGTGTTCCTTTAATGGCATTTGCTTTTATCTGGGAAACCAAGCATGAGGTAGGTTTGTGGGTAAAAACAAGCAAAAACTTAGCTGCTGTGTGTATGTCTGATAAAGCACTGAGACATAGAGACAAAGAAACACCCACAAAAAGGCACAAAAAATTATGTCTTCAGTTACAACAGACTGATTGACTGTTTTGTTGTGGCGATCAGAGACATAGGGCCCCCTTTTAGCAATCTGAGCGCATGGCACAGCTGCACTTAGGGCGAGTCCGAATCCACTTTCGCTAGTTTAACGACAGAAAAAAAACGGTCGGCGTGCCAGGCACATGGTCCAAAAGGGTTGTACCTAGTCTCTTAATGAGTCATGGGTGTGTTTTTGGCGTAACGTGCAATAAACCAATCAGAGTCTCATCTCCCATTCCCTTTAAAACCCAGTTGCGCTTGCGCCATGGCGGATTCGCTATTTACATGGCGGAATTTGCGAGAGGAAAGACTGAAAGATTCTCCAGAGAGGAATCCTTTTATTTTTAATATTTAAAAATGCTGCGAGTCCCTGTGTGAGTAATAAGAAGAGTGTAAGCGCCTTGTGCACCCGCCTATAGGCGCATATTACTAACGTGCCATTTAAATAACACAAAAAATACTGACTTTAGATCAGGTTTTTGTTGGTCAATGGCACAGTCGTTTTCAGTTGCCTCAAAATACAACAATGCACCTGAACACACCTCGTTTTCAGACCAGCACGCCCATGGGCGGACAGATTGGCACGAGTGCATTTGCTATTTAAACAACGTGGTGCTGGATGTGGCGTCGCATTGCGCTGGGTGTATGCTAGGGCCCTTAGTTATAAAAAACAAAGCTTGAGCCTTCTTGTAGGATTGATGCCTATGCCATTCGTAGACGGGCGTACATGGTGCAATTTTAGCTTTTTGCAAGCTCTCAACCCTTTTTGTCTTATTAATGCTTGTATGTTCAAATTTAAACAGGTTAAACATATTTGTAACATGCAAAGGTTCACAAACTGCTGATTGTTGGAACTTATGAACTTCTAAAACACAGCAGATTCAAAATTTACATTTGATGTATGAAATTTACACTATCGTTCAAAAGTTTGTGGTTAGCAAGAATTTTTTGTTTATAAGGCTTATGCTCATTAAGGCTGCATTTATTTGATCAAGATACAGTAATAACAGCAAGACTGTGAAATATAACAGTTTAAAATAACTTTTATATTTTAATATTTTTCAAAGCACAATTTATTCTGTGCTGGAAAAGCTGAATTTTCAACAGTCATTACTCCAGTGTCACGCAATCCTTCAGAAATCATTCTGATATGCTAATTTAGTGCAAGAAACATTTCTTATTACTATCAATGTTTATAACAGTTTCATTATTTTTGTGGAAAATGTGATACTTTATTTTCCTCAAAGATTCCTTGATGAATACAAAGTTCAAAAGAACATAATTTATCTAAAGTAGTTTTTTTTTGTTTGTTGCAGAAATGTTAAAGTCTCACACTTAGATCTACTATCTTACCGACACACCGGGGCTGTGGTCCACTCCACTGCGAGTTGGCCAGGCAGGTGAGTCTGGCTCTGCCCTGCAGCCTGTAGCCCGGTTCACAGCGCACCAAACACTCCAGCCTGTAGGGGGCAGTCCGCTCACTGCAGTTCAGTACCCCGTGATGCGGAGGAGAGAGATCTGGGCAAGAGCGAACTATGGGAAAATACCACACACAGGGGTTAGAGCATCGCACAGAAAGTCTGGTCCTATGTTATTAAAACTTTGCTGTATTGTACAAACTTTAAATGATTCCATGGAACAACACTGAGCTAAAATGAACAGAGAGAAACAAAAAAAGAAAAGATGGGCAGGCTAGAGAAGAAGAGAGATTTTAAGAGAAAACGGGAAGAAAAGAAAGAAAAAGAAGAGGGTGGCTGGTAGCTAAGTCTGTGGTTAGGACTTTGAGACCTGTAATTTATTTCCAAACAAAGAAAATCCAAAATATTATTTCAGGGCTGAGGTCACAAGAGAGGGAACTCTTGACATGTCAAATTGCATACATGCATCTGTCTGAGTGTGTGATTTGGTGTGTGTGTGTGTGTGTGTGTGTGTGTGTGTGTGTGTGTGTGTGTGTGTGTGTGTGTGTGTGTGTGTGGGTGCACATTCATATTGTATTCATTTGTTGGTGTGTTGAAGTGTGCAAGCACTCACATAGTTGGCAAAGCATTCAAGTTTACTTTCCAGCTATCTAAACACACATGAACTCAGAGCTCTGCAGGCAGACGTGAAGAAATAGCTTCATGAGCCCCACTGCACACACGCATACATACTCACGTGCTGCAGTATATTGGCGTTTCTGGGGGTGATGAAACATATGGGGTGACTAAAAGCCCTTTGAGCTATCAATTGTGTAACACATAAACTGACAATAAAACCAATATGTTATCCGCTTAGATGGAATTAGAGGCAAAAAATATCACAAAAGAGTGGGGCCCCAAGGGGTTGAGTGAACAAAAGAATGAGTGAAAGAAAAGTAAGAGAAAAGAAAAACAATTCATAAATCTGTTTATTTTCACTTTACTGGTGCCAGGGCCTGGTTGCATGAAAGCCCTTAAGTTAAGAAAACCCTAAGTTATAAGGTTAAGGGTACCCTTAAGCCGTGTTCACACTGTACGATTTGGGCCGTGATTTGGCTGTCTGAGACTAATTTTGTGAATCCTAAAAGTTTCCTCGGATCCTAGGCCAAAATCTAAAGTCTTTGATCGTTAGTTTGACATGTTCACCGTCAACCAATTAATGACCCCTGCAATAACATTTTACCTCAGATGAAATTCTGGCAGTGTCAATCATGTAAAACTATGATTTTTAACATATCTTGACAGTCTGACATTAATGAAAAGTAAGATCCCACAGTGTGACAGTCTGATAACAGTCGTAAAGGACTGTTATAAATTGTACAGTGTGGATCCGGCTTTAGTGAAACATGGGTTCCAAGAAAAAACCTAAGGGTCCACTTAAGTAAACCTCAAGGCTGTCATTAACTAATTTCCCTTAATTACTTAGTTATACGTTGCAACAAAGTCCTTAGTAGCCATTTAGCCCTAACCTTTAAGGGACCAAAACCTTTAAGGGGTCATTCTGTACTTCAGTGCTTAAGTCAAGATGGCAAAATCAGAGAATCTAATCACCATACAGGCAAAGTGCCGTTGATGCAAGAGTACAATAACAACGAGTTGGACAAATATAATGTAATTTAATGGAAAACTATGTCACTGGTGCGGCAGGATTTTGAGCATCCTCCTGTATCGGAGCTAGACGCCACCACTGTGCGTAGCATACACTCTTAGAAACAATGTGATACAATTTTAGGACGCTTTGTCATCCGTCAGACCCCTTTAATAATCCCCATAACTTAAATATTGTAGTGCTGCTGTATAGTTTAGTAAATGTTTAACTTATCTAAAAGTCAGTGGTCGTTATGTTCAGTTTATTGTGGGAGATTTTGTATAGCAACCGCTTCTCCATTGCCGTGTTTTGCCAGAAACGATCAAGAAATGCTTAGTATAAACACTTTGATAAGGGTGACAGTTAGACATTTGCTGCTTAAAGAAATTCCTTCCCTCAGGGATACCTTTAAAATCAAACCTCACCCCACCCCCTCACCTCTGCAGGTCGGCTGAACTCCTGACCAGGTCCCGTCTGGCTGGCAGAGTCTGATTCCATCTCCCTGCAGGTCAAAGCCTGTGAGACAGCGCACCCCACATGCAGCGTTAAACTGATTATTACACACATTCTGGATGAAGAAGCCATTCTCTGGAGGAGAGAGAACTGGACAGACCACCACTGCAGTAGGGAGAATAGAGAACAAGAGAGTAGGAGAGTTAAATCGTAATGTTGTGCAATTTTGTGTTTAAAAGAGCACGCATACAGACACATATCCATAAACAAATGTTAAGCAGATGTATGGTTATAGAAATAATGCAGATAGATCAGCACCTTGGCATGTGTTGTTGTGTGGTCTGTAGCCTTCTGAACACACACAGTCTGATACAACTGTACTCCCGGGTCTGGATGTGTGATGAGGGTCTGGGCAGGGCAGGCAGGTACTCACACCTCCAGAAACTGATTTGGGTTTATATGTGCCAGATGGACAAGCTGAGAAAGAAAAAAGTGAAAGAAAAAGGTAAAAGAAAGAGTGAGCTTGATAGCAATGACTCAAAGGGATAGTTCACCCAAAAATGAAAATTCTGTCATTAATAATCACCCTCATGTCGTTCCAAACCCGTGAGACTTTCATTCATCTTCGGAACACGAATGAAGATCTTTTTTATGAAATCTGAGAGCGTTCTGTCCCTCCATAAACAGTCTACACAACTGACACTTTGATGCTTCAAAAAGTTCATAAAAAGATTGTAAAACTAATCCGTATGAACGGAGTGGTTTTGTCAACATTTTCTGAAGAGACTTGATCGCTTTATATGATGAACAGATTTAAACATTCATCAACGCACACAACAGTTATGGTACACATCAGTAACGGAAGCTTAACGTGCGAGAACCAATGAGCTTCATTCTCGTGTTACGAAGCACATTTGAGCTTCCACAAGAACCAATGAGGTTTGTTCTCATGCGCCAAGCAGGTTCGAGCTTCTGTTTATGTTTGGTGATCAATGTTTAAATGTGAAACCTAAATTAAATCTGTTCGTTATATAAAGCGATATAAAGTCTCTTCAGAAAATTTGGACTACACAGCTCAATTCATATGGATTACTTTTACGATCTCTTTATGTACTTTTTAAAGCGTCAATAGTTGCATAGCTGTCAATGGAGGGACAGAAAGCTCTCAGATTTAATCAAAAAGATCTTCATTTATGATGATGATGATGATGATGAAGATGAACGAAAGTCTTACGGGTTTGGAATGACATGAGGGTGAGTAATCAATGACAGAATATTCATTTTTGGGTGAACTTTAAATCTCTTTAAAGTCGTTATGAAATTGAAATGTATCTTTCTAAAATCAAATTTTCAACATTTGACATAGTGCACCTTTAAATGACACATACAGTATGTTTTGGAGGTTAAGACAGGATTCATTAAATTCCAAGAGTATTTCTCAGACTATTTAGAAAAGTAACTGATGTGTTTTTCACTAGAACAATTTTGGCTGAAATACCTAAAAATCTCCCCACATAAGCACATGTAAAATATCAAAGACATTTCACTTGTGGAGGGAGGAACAACCCAGACACTCTTTATCAATAGCTACTCTGTACCGTCAGCCAGACATCTCAACTTAGTCAAAGTTGAGAAAAACTACTTTGTTTGGTCCCCAGTCAGAGATTAAATTAAGGTAATGGGTCAATTCTTCCACCATTTAAAAATCAGTCACATTATTTCTCCTCTCTCAGTCCATCTCTACTCCCCTCCTTCAATGGTTCCCTACTGTCATAAGTCATCTTGACAGACCGGCCAATTAAACAACAAAACCCACATCTAACGTAACAAATTTCCCTTTGCAGGTGTTGTTGATGTTAGTAATGGACTCCCGTCCATTACTGAGCTGACAGCTGAAGTGGCTAGTCAGACAACCACCGTTTTGTTTCACTGGTTACATAACATGTATGCAAGAGCACTGTAAATAAGGTTTCCTCTCAGTATCCTTGGCATCATTTCTAATATTTCATTTTGGTAATTTTTCATGCAAATAACACCCCAGCTGCTTTTGAAACAGTTGCAATACTGTGCTATTCTGAGTTTTGATTGGGGAAGAAAGGTTCTATAAACTGGTGCTGATGGGTGGCCATCCGCTCTGAAACACTGGGCCCAAAGGACAGGCAGTTGGGCACAGGGCAAAAAGGCAGAGAGAAAGAAAAGCTAGCAAACACAAAGACACAAACAGACAAGCAGATGGTGGAATTTATGTAAGAAGAACAGAAATAAACAAAGAGAGATTGACAGTGAAACTGAGACAGGAAGAGAGAAGTAAACAGACAGATGGCGAAAAAGAATGTAAGACAGGAATACAACCAAAACCAATGAAAAAAATGTGCATCTGTGCTCAAGTGAGAGAACCAGACATAAAGACGGACGGATGGAATAAGTTAGATAGAGGGAGAAATCAGAAAGCTGGAAAGATGATTGGATTTCTTTCTCAAAAAAGTGCTGGGAAATGTTAAGCAACTGGTTATTAAATTTCACCACCTTTACACACAAGCCCTGATGTTTTAATGTGTCTATTGAAGACATTTTGTCGCTCATCCAAATTGCTTTTAAGAGCTGTCTGTTGGCTGGAATTCCCCAGAATTCAACAGCTGATGAAGTCATTGAGATGGGTGGTGAAACATCTTCATTGGAAAGTCGAATTGCTTGCAAATACATTCTTCCAGACATTTTACACTGACCTGGTTTAAATGAAAGTGTTCATAGACATTATGCTTATGTTACAAATAGCTAGCTAACATATGCTGTATTTTGTCAAATAAAATATACTAAAAGTCACCTAAGTATTTATACATTGTCTTAGGGGTGGGCGATATGATCTAAATCTTATATCATGATATGAGTAATTTTATTTCACGATAACAATATATAATCACAATATTGTTATTTTTGTTTCAAATAAGGTTATGGTATCAAAATTTGATACCATTGAAATGTCATAATTCTTATCGCAATTTTCAATATCTTTTAAAAAACTAATACTAGCCTAAAAAAACTCTCATACTTACTGAAGACAAGTAAACTGTGATAAAGAAAGAGCGAAGAAAACAACCTACAATAGAACAAAGACACAAATGAAATAGAACTACCTGAAAAACTTCAAGCACTAGAAATAAGAAACACTACATAAACTGTATAAAGTAATCAAAGGTATAAAAAACAAATGCATAGTCTTTACTGTGTAAATTAAAAATAAATGTATTCTTATTAAAATTACTAAAGTGATTCAGTTAAGAGCAGTGAGAGATTTTCTCTTTTTAACAGCAGGTACATTTGGATGCTGTCACTTTAAGGCCGACTGCGCGGATCCAATATACTCAACCGTTTTTATTCACATGATCACTTTGACACATAGGAATGTGTATTTAACCGTTCAAGCCCAATTACTTGGCAAAAAGCATTCAATTCAGTTCTTGTGCGCTTTATGAGCAGCGGTTTCATGTCGTGCGTCTCCCTGACAGAGAGTATGCGCATATACTGAAATGAGTTGTCTTTCGCTGCTAATTGCACTTCAACGGTTTTAAATCACCTGTTTTCAAACCCTAATGCATAAAAACGCATGCAAACGACAAGCTTCCGTGACCGTGCAGCACAGCAACATTAGCATGCGTTTAATGGTGAATGTGTAGCTCTGTTGTACAGTATATCAGGTTATGACAGGATAAGCTAGTCTTTGATCTTAATGCGGTAGAAAGATGTTGCCGACCTGGAAGTTTTAGATATTATTTTTTTTATTTGTTTCTACAGATTTTAAAATGAGAACTTCACAATTTCATCGGCTAAGTCAATGAGTTGGAGACAGGCAATGAGTTAAAAACCCACGGCCTTCCAGAAACCCACAATGAAAGAAGAGAGAAAGAGGACTTCAATTCAGCAGATGGACAAGAATTTACAGTCCAAAGAAAGGATGCGAGTAAGTGAATTAGGAAGGGGAAGGAGGAGGTTTACAGTGCTAGCATGTCTTTAGCATGTCAAACTGTTGAGTGGCCATGGAAGGTTGATTTATTTTGAGTTTCTGGTGAAGTTGTAAAAGTCAAGCCCAACTGAAACATTTAATTCTTACAATGGCAATGCTTTATGTAGCATAAACCATAGCATTTTGCACGATAAAACTACAGCCAAACGGATCTAGCTCATATGACTGAAATTTGTCATGATTCTACATGTCCAAAACATGGACAAAGATGTTTGGGAATCAAAGAAAATGTGGACACAGGCTAATTTTAGAGTTCAACCACATTGCAGGCCCAACTAGAATTATTTTAAACAATTTCAATCCTGTCTGCTCTTAGTGGCACAGAGAATAAACAACTTAATCACGCTATCCCTTACGTAAAAGAAGTTTATTCAAGTGTGCTATTAGTATACTGCCTTTAAAGGGATAGTTCACCCAAAAACGAAAATTTTATGTTTTTCTGCTTACCCCCAAGGTATCTAAGATATAGGTGTCTTTGTTTCTTCAGTAGAACACAAATTAAGATTTTTAACTCCAACCGTTGCCGTCTGTCAGTCGTATAATCCATGTGAATGGGGTCTAATTCTCTTAGAGTAAAAAAAACATGGGCAGACAACTTCAAATTAAACCCTGCAGCTCGTGGCGAATGATGCCTTAAGACACGAAACGATCTGTTTCTGCGAGAAACCGAGCAGTATTTATGCTATTATTTCACCTCATATCAGACGAATGTCATCAGCTCTCCAGACCGCCATAACTTCCTGTGAGGAAGGTCAAAACACCCGCGAGATCATAGAAATATATATGTAGATGCCTCATTCGACCGATCCGCGCAGGCACTAATGAGGCATCTACAGGGAGTGCAGAATTATTAGGCACGTTGATTTTCTGATCATATTTTTTTTCCAGGCACATTTGACCAATTCCAAACCACAGTAATCCTAATAACTACTATTGATTTAGTATTTAATAATGTATAAGTGATATATAATTGTTCATGAAGGCTGGAAATGAAAATCACCTTATATTCAGGTGTGCAGAATTATTAGGCATGTTTTCTTTTACAGATAAATTGAGCCAAAAAAGAGATTTAACTCAGACTGAAAAGTCAAAAAGTATTAAATGCCCATGAGAAGGATGCAATACTAATGCAATACTAGACATTGCAGTTAAGGCATGACCATTGGACAGTGAAATGCTCGTTGGGTCCGCAGGATCTGACAAAAACAGGTGGTGAAGAAAAGACACCTGTTAACTGCAAAAGAATTAAGAATTAAGGTGAAGAATTAAGGGTGAAACCATCAGGAACCCTTTAGTCTCCAGCGCCACCATTTTCCAAAGCTGCAACCTACCTGGAGTCTCCAGAAGTGAAGGTGTCAGGATCTCAGAGACTTCAGTTAGGTAAAGAATCCTAAAAAATGACCCCCACTAGATAAGAATCACAAGCTGAAGTGTTGTAAAATACATGAAGGCTGCTTTTTTATAGGCTTTATAGGTTTTATAGGTTGAGAATGACTCTTGAAGGACCAGCACCACATCCTCTAGTACCACTGTTTGAAGAATTCATCTTCCAGAATCTGGCAGTACGTTTTGGGAGTTCATTTTAGTCCATCCTGAAGTCCGTTTTGCAGAGATGGACTAAAAATGAACTCCCAAAACGTACTGCCAGATTCTGGAAGATGAATTCTTCAAACAGTGGTACTAGAGGATGTGGTGCTGGTCCTTCAAGAGTCACTCTCAACCTATCTGTCCATAAAGCCTATAAAAAAACCTTCTTCATGTATTTTACAACACTTCAGCTTGTGATTCTTATCTAGTGGGGGTCATTTTTTAGGATTCTTTACCTAACTGAAGTCTCTGAGATCCTGACACCTTGCACTTCTGGAGACTCCAGGTAGGTTGCAGCTTTGGAAAATGGTGGCGCTGGAGACTAAAGGGTTCCTGATGGTTTCACCCTTAATTCTTCACCTTAATTCTTAATTATTTTGCAGTTAACCGGTGTCTTTTCTCCGCCACATGTTTTTGTCAGATCCTGCTGACCCAACGAGCATTTCACTGTCCAATGGTCATGCCTTAACTGCAATGTCTAGTATTGCATTAGTATTGCATCCTTCTCATGGGCATTTAATACTTTTTTGACTTTTCAGTCTGAGTTAAATCTCTTTTTTGGCTCAATTTATCTGTAAAAGAAAACATGCCTAATAATTCTGCACACCTGAATATAAGGTGTTTTTCATTTCCAGCCTTCATGAACAATTATATATCACTTATACATTATTAAATACTAAATCAATAGTAGTTATTAGGATTACTGTGGTTTGGAATTGGTCAAATGTGCCTGGAAAAAAAATATGATCAGAAAATCGACGTGCCTAATAATTCTGCACTCCCTGTATGTATATATTTATATGATCTCGTGGGTATTTTGACCTTACTCACAGGAAGTTATGGCGGTCTGGAGATCTGATGCATGTTTTTTTTTACTCATTATATGACTGACAGACTGCAACGGTTGGAGTTAAAAATCTTAATTTGTGTTCTATTGAAGAAACAAAGACACCTACATCTTGGATACCCTGGGGGTAGGCAGAAAAACATACAATTTTAATTTTTTTGGGTGAACTATCCCTTTAAACTAAAAAAATAAGAAAGCATACTCTCAGTCTACTTTTTATATACTTCAAAAAATATACTTAAAATTGCACTTAAAGGAGAACTCCGGTGAATTTTTAAGTTAATCTTGATCGTTATACCTTTGTGATTACTGTCTATAGAAAAACAAACGAACAGGATTGGTGCTTGCAACACGGAGCTGTTACAGTTAATGCCCAGAGCTCCCACTCAGCTAACAAGGCAGCTATGGGGGCATATACATAAAGAGTGTCTTTGTGCCTCTTAACAGACACAAAATGCAATTAAAATGTCTGTCCAACATGAACAGGGCCCTTACATGACAACGAGATGCGTTTAGCCACTTAGCCATTGTTTAAACTCACCTAGATAGTGTTTTAGACGGCTGGCTGTAGTCTCGCGCTGAAGTCCCGTGGGAACTCAGTTGTAGCTGGAAAAAGGCAAATAGTCCAGGGGGGAGGAGCGTTGTGTGTGAAGAGTGATGATCGGCTCACAAGTGAAGAAGAAATGGTTCGCGTTTGTGCCGTTACGAATTGTGGTAACAGAATGCGAAAATACAAGAATTTACATTTTCATCGTCTTCCTTTTCATGACCTCGAGATTCCGCAGCTCCTCCCACCTGGACTATTTGCCCTTTTCCGGCTACAACTGAGTTCCCACGGGACTTCAGCGTGAGACTACTGCTAGCCATCTAAAACACTATTTAGGTGAGTTTAAACAATGGCTAAGTGGCTAAACGCATCTCGTTGTCATGTAAGTGCCCTGTTCATGTTGGACAGACATTTTAATTGCATTTTGTGTCTGTTAAGAGGCACAAAGACACTCTTTATGTATATGCCCCCATAGCTGCCTTGTAAGCTGAGTGGGAGCTCTGGGCATTAACTGTAACAGCTCCGTGTTGCAAGCACCAATCCGGTTGTACTCACAAAGGTATAACGATTAAGATTAACTTAAAAATTCACCGGAGTTCTCCTTTAAGTATACTTGACTTATACTGACAGAAAGGTCTAAATATATTTGGACTATATACTTGTACTCAATCTTTTGATCGAGAAATTTTATTTTCTCAGCTTTTGTTTAAAATTTAGATTTTTTTTTGTAGTGAAACTTACCCACATTCAAGTGCTGATAAAAAGGATACATGAAGCTACAATAAAATGTTTTTTTTTTAAATGGAAAGAGGTACAGTTAAAGTACAGTTCAAGTTATAATTCAAGTATAAAAAATAATAGCTAAATAGGAACATAGTAGTATACATACAGTGCAAAAAATATATATAAATAGTAAACTGTAAGTTTGATGTTGTGTGTACTTAAAGAAAACTTACAAGTACACTTGCAGTGTAAAACTACTAAATGAGTAGTTTACTGAGACTTCAAAGTGTACTTTCATAAACTAAAAATGTGCTACAAGTATTAAAATAGTAAACTACTAGCATACTTAGAAGTTCACTTGTAATACAGATTCAGTACAAATGAGAAACGTAGTTGTACACTTAAAAGTTTACTACTGTTACACTTATAGATAGTACACTTAAACATATACTTTTATATACTAAAAGTGGGCCAATTTAGTCCCAAGCAGTATTGAAATAGTACACTTACAAGTATACTACTAGTACATTAATATTTGTATACTTACTACATAAAGTACACTTAAAATATACTTGAACCTTACTTAAGTATACTTAATAAAATCAACTTGAAGTATACTTCGTTTTTCGTAAGGGATGTTGGACTTCTTGTAAAAGATACTTAAAAATATAAATTCACTGTATTCTAAAAGTAGGACTACATGTTAGAAAATGCAGATGTATAAACAATATAGAGTATAAAACTGCTTACACTGTTCAGAGGCTGCTATGAAAAACATTGGACAAAATGACCTGTTTTTACCTGATTGAGTGCGTGTATGAAGTAAGACTATGGTAATAAACAATAATCCACATCTGCAAACCACAGGATGCAACAGATGCACCTCTTATAAACTATTGCAAGTAACTGTTCTAAATGACATCACCATTCATGCTACCATCGGTTCACCACATTCTCCTGTTTTCAGCCACAAAAATGTCACTCTGCATGTTTATATGGATCTCATCCTTTTCCCTTTGTTGGGGGTTTGAACATGAGGTCAACCTCAAATGCTTTGTGTCATTGTCATTTACCATTTACCATTGTGACAAAAGACTTCCTGTTTCCATCTCTGCTCAAATCTGGATTCTGGAAAGGAGTCATCTTTATGTGTTCATCTAATCTGTTGTCTCTTGTCAACTTTTAATGAATTAGTTCACCCAAAAATGAAACGTCTGTCATCATTTACCCATTTCGGTAAACTTCTTCCTGAAAAACTTCCCTCTGGTGTAGGTCAACCTGTGGCAAAGGGTATGAGGTTCAGTAGCAAAGACCCCAATCTGCAGTGAATTATAGCATGGTCTTGAAAGAGGGGCCTCCTTAAAGCATATGCTTTGATGGATAGAGATGAAGAGGGAAAGGATGCAACACCCACTCTCACTACTCATATCATTTGTACTCTCTTTTTTCCTTACACACACACACACACACACACACACACACACACATACCTAGAAGGCACAAATGAAAAATGAAAAGGCCTCTCCTATGAAGAGAGGCAGAAAATAATGACATGACATTGGGTGAGGTGAAGAGGTGAAGCTGACAGAAAAATAAAGAAATAAATAGGACATAAAGAGAGGTTGTACTTTCATAGTAAGCCTATAAAGTCAGAGCAGGTATCATAAAACATTTCTAATGGGATTTTTAATGGCAGTGAAGGCGAAATAGAGGGTAAAATAACCATTACAGCATCCCGGTCCAGTGTGACACTCGCAGGTCATTCTCAAGAATGGAATCAGAGCAGAATTAAATAGGACTGTTTGGTCATACTATAAATCTGTTTTTATAACTGGATACACTGACAAAGTGAGCTACTTTGTAATTGGCAAGGGTAAAGGGGGAAATAAGAAGTAAAGGAAGAAAAATAGAAAGATACTTGCAAGGTTCATTAGGTTCAGCTACTGACTCTTTTCACAAGATCCCATTTGTCACCCCCACCTGCTGTTGGCCCTAATTGCAGCCAGTTTACAGTCAACACACACACACACACACACACACGGGTCCTAACAGGCAAATTTATGGTCATGCACATGCCTCTCGTATGCACAAGTGTCTATTTATGATCCAAAGTTAAAGTTACTTTACAAGATCACAGTGTCTACAACTTATAAACTTGCCTCCTTTTTCCAAAGGTATTAATCAACACAGTTTACCACACAGTGGCAAGCTGAGGAATTCTTAATTTGTCACTGAGGCATTAAGCTGCTCCAGATAGGAGCCACTGACCTCAGACCGGCAGTCACTTCAAATATCGAACCATTACTCATTGCCACTAAAAGTGAAAAATGGACGCGAGGTCAGCATAACAACGCAATGTCTCAATAACCAAGAGACCTCATTTAGAAACCTTCACATGCCTGTCTTTCTGGAACAAACTGAAATCTTCACTTTAATCTAATCTAGTTTAAAAAACTGAGGTGAACCCAATTGACTCTCGAGGCATCTGCTCTTTTTGGCCAAGATATCCTGGAGCAGAGCACACCAGGAGTTGAGCAACCATCTGCCTTTATCTGAAAAAGGAAATCCAAAGTAACTGGGTTCAAATCATTTTTTTTCAGGAGTACATTAGAAGACTAATCATGCATTTTTTTTTGTAATTGTGCATTTTTGTAAAGCATTCAAAGTGTACAGTGATGTACAGTAATGTAAAGCTTAGGTGTGGGAATCTTGAAGCACTTTATGATCCGATTCTGGGAGTCACAATCCAATTCAAAAACGATTCTTAATATACTTTTTTTTTCTTATTAAATAATTTGTTTACCAACTTGAAAATCTTAAAATCTTTTTTTAAATTTAATTACATATATAATTATAAGCATATATAATTATATATATATATATATATTTAATAATTACAAATTGAAAATTTTAATTAAACTAATTTGTATGTTACGAATTTTAAATACCTAAAATATAGCTTCAAAAATTAAATGCAAGTAGTAAATAATAAAGAGGAACAAATAAACATATTAAAATGGAAGAGCCAGGACATTTTTAATATAACTCTTGTATTTGTCTGAAAGAAGAATGTCATATACACCTAGGATGACTTGAGGGTGAGTAAATCATGGGCTAATTTTCATTTTTGGGTGAACTAACCTTTTAAGCGATCTAAATGTATTTTTATAAATATATATTGCCTGTGGAAGGTGTAGGACCATAAAATGTTCGTTTAATCATTGCATTCTGTGATATGATAGCATGTTTATCAGTCAACATGTGTTTGCATACCACTGCGCAGCCTGTTCACGCAGACATCATATGTCATCAGCGCATTCACGTATGCTGTGCAGAGCGAGCGAGAATGGCAGGCAAACAGTTGTTTAAGTTCATTATTGTAGTACAGAGTCACTGTACTGTAAAGTTCTCTCACAGGTGAATGACACGTGATGTAATCAAATAACATTGTCTCTGGTCGTCTCGCTTCAGGTCTGTGCGCGTTTGTGTGTTTTAGAAGAGGCGTGGCTTAGTTTGGACAGCAATTTGCAGGGAGGGTAGAAACGTATGCTTTCAATGCTAGCAGGCTAAAGTTAGCATTTCCCAGATCACCTATTGCACTTTCAACTACGCTGATGAAATAGTCCAGTCCAGTCCAGTCCAGCTATGATTTAAGCAGGGTGACTTCATACAAAACAGTTCAAAATCAAACTATGAAAGAAATTAAAAGGGCTGACAAGTATACCTAATATAACATACTCTATAAACCTGAGGAACAAACACTCAAGAGCAGAAAAAGTGGTTGGGGTTTAAGACAAAGTCATTAGTTTCACACTTCATAGAACACAGAGTACTTGGAATGATAAAACCACACTAAAATCTTTTTCCAGATTGTTTGCTGAAGCCCAAGTTGGCTCTGCACTGCAGCAGAAATAAAAGGTCCCTGAAGCCAAACATGCATTACGGCATCTCTTCTGACTTCATTGCTGGCTCCAAGATATCAAGGCAGGTAGGAAACCAGCACCGGGAGTTTTATTGTGAAAGGAAGAAGGAAAAAATGATAACAAATGGACGGAGGGGTGAGAGGACAGGATACAAACAAAAGGAGAGACATGGCCATGTGGCATGGAGGTCTGGATAGTGAGAGAGTGATGAGGCATGAAAAATGAGGAATAAGAAAATTATGAGGCCTGGGAGAGCACTGATCTCTTCACCTTGGATTTGTGAGATGGGATGTTCACCTTGTGTCTGGTGTGTGGTATGGATGAGATCAGAGATATGAATAAAGAGGAAAGAAGGAGGTGGAAGAATAAATGAAGAAGGGAAAAAAGAAGGTATCAGTACACAATGCAGAGTAGCTCAGTGGCTACAACATTTACAAAGAAGGGATGAAACTGTGCTACTCAGTTGAATAATGCCTAGGCATAGTGAATCCATTTACTCGCACAATCCACTGAAAGCATGGCTATACATCAATACAGACAGCAATGGTCTGGCGAAGGTTATATTGTAAACACAGTAGGCTATGTCTAAATAAATGTAAACAGATGGGACAAAATCAAATGTGCCACAATATTGGATCTCTGCATTAGACCTGGAAGTGTAAATGCAGCCAATGTATCTTGAGCATCTTTGAAAATGTACTCACCCTCTGCTTTAAAACAGAAATCTGTTGGGCTGTTATCCGCCAAAATGTGGATTCATCATCACGTGACAACTTTTTACGCAAATGAGTTTGGGGGAGACGTTAGTAAGATTGACTGGATTTATTATAATTCAATAATTATTAAAATACCTACATTATATGCATAATTACTTTCGATGTGAAAATATAGTTTATTTGTAAAAATATATAGTATCTCCCCTGGCCCTTCTGCAGCCTACACCCATGTACAGCCCATGACTAAATACGAAGATGTCTACTGCTGGAGAGGTGTAAGACTGTTGGACTGGAAAGATCGTAATTCGTGCTTGGAAAATACTAGAATCAAGAGTTGGAGACAGCCTATTCGATTTCAGACTTGGAGAGGTATTAGACTGTAGAATTGTTTATTGGAAGTCTGCCTGTCCCCTTGTCTGATAAATGTCTTCACTCTCACTGGGGCCCTCCAATCTTCCCATCTAATATATCATTACTACCGACGCGTCTCTTGATTTAAAACCAAATGCATGTTATTGCGAGCAAGACTGTAGCTACCACATGTGCACAAAAGCATGCACTATTATATGCATACATATGAATAGACGAAACAACATTCTGCTTTACAGAAACTAAATCTAGCGAGAGTACATTTTTATTGACTCTAGAGACCACATGGGGGTGTTTTTGGTCACAGGGCTGCAGGGGGTGAAGAGGAGGGGGAAATAGACAGAGGGAGCAGGAGGAGGTCAAACACAAAAAACACGATTGCAACATTTCCTTAAACAGTACCTAGCCAACATTTCCCAGATTCCTTCTACTTTCCTCTTTTCTGGAAGTTTTTTTTTTTCCTTGGATAGATTTATGTTTGTCTAGGGGCTTGCATGCGGAATCTGGGGCGTTCTGCTAAAGGTAAATATTTACGAGCCCCGATTTAAGGAAATAAAACAGTGTCTCTTCTTCAACTAGCCTTGACCTTTGACATCTGACAACCGGTCCTTGTCACACACCAGCTGAGATGCATTATGGTGTCTGGTGATGTATTACACTGGCTAGGTTAACCCATAATGTGACACTGGATAAAATGTCAGGTCATTATAGCACCACTGGAATGCTAGAGTCAAACACATCTTCACAAATGGTGTCGTTCATCTTTTCTCTGTCTCCGTTCATCCTGTTTTACTTTCAAGAAATATTGGCAAGAGGTCAGTTCAGATAAAATGACCTTTAGTCTTGTTATTAAACACTGTTTAGACATCAAGACAATGCAGGCTTTCCAGTAAATTCTAATGATACTCAAGAGCATCTTTCTTTTTAAAATCCCTACAGATCAACTAAAGATTAAAAACTTGACCTGTGGGAACAAATTTGATCCAGGCAATACATTTTCTCTGCACAGAAGCAAAACAACACGTCCGGAAAAATACTAATATCTGGGACTCAAAAACATGACCTTACCAGAGTCAGCTTTTTGTCCTTTTGTATTTTATTGAATTATATATTGCATTCATTATTAAAACAACACCCACAACATCAGACATAAAAATCTTGGCCATCATTTTGTTTTTCCGGTGGCTTCCACAGAAAGAGCCAACCCCTTCTGGCCTGCTATTAGTTTGTATTCAGTCATTAATTAAAGCATTCTGCTGCTAATTAACATCCAGACAGAAGCTACTTGTGAGAAATGCTATTGCCCTGACAACATGAGATTGCAATTCACAATTGAGTTTATGGCCATTGTTATCACATCCAAAATAATTAGGAAAAATGAGAAGCACACACAGGGTGCGTTCCATTCGACCGTGAGTGGACTGTGAAGTGGACTTCAGAGGGTATTCTGCCATCTTAAGTGAGATTCCAATCCAAAGGGAGCGAACATGTTCAGTACGAAGGGTACTGCGAACGGCGTAGGGAAGAAGGGAACATCGATGCATCACTTCACAGGAAGTAGAGAGTGAAAATCACCCAAATGTCTTTGCGCGTCGCGTGCATCACCTGTCTGAACTAATGATGGTGCAGAGCCATTGGTTGGAAGAGTTTTTAAACAGCTCTGCGATTAAGGAGTTTACATATGCATTTGAATATTCATAGTTATTATACAAACTAGAGTATTTATGAATGGTTATGGCAATAACTGTTACATTTGTATATTATATTTGATGAATATGTAAACAAATTAAAAGTGTTGAGAAGCACCTGAGGGCTGTCATGTTTTTTATTTGACTTTATTTACCTCAGGAATGTTTACTGTGCAGCTGCACTTGGGAAAGAAAGCGCACGAGATGAGACCGCTACAAAGACCATTAAGAATAGCCTATAGTTAACCAAATCAAAGTATTTTCATATTGAATGACAGGTGCAGCTTCAAATCTGTTCATAGTCAATACAGGTTATAAGTAAACTAATAAAACTAATGGACAATGTTTTGATTATTTGTTTTAGATAGCCTATACTGTGTGTTTTGTAACTGTATATGCTTATTATATGGTTTTCAATTTGAAAGTAAAGTAAATAACAATATTCATTTATGTTATATCGTAATCTGCACCCGTCGTTGCCTTTCTTTGATGACGTTGGGAGTTCCAAATGAGCGATTATTGTCAGCGAAGTCCACTTCAGCTGATATACCGTGCTCAGGGAGTAGGGAGCAGTGAACAGTGCGTAGGGACCCTGTCGAATGGAATGCACCCATACACTCACCTAAAGGATTATTAGGAACACCTGTTCAATTTCTCATTAATGAAATTATCTAATCAACCAATCACATGGCAGTTGCTTCAATGCATTTAGGGGTGTGGTCCTGGTCAAGACAATCTCCTGAACTCCAAACTGAATGTCAGAATGGGAAAGAAAGGTGATTTAAGCAATTTTGAGCGTGGCATGGTTGTTGGTGCCAGACGGGCCGGTCTGGGTATTTCGCAATCTGCTCAGTTACTGGGATTTTCATGCACAACCATTTCTAGGGTTTACAAAGAATGGTGTGAAAAGGGAAAAACATCCAGTATGCGGCAGTCCTGTGGGCGAAAATGCCTTGTTGATGCTAGAGGTCAGAGGAGAATGGGCCAACTGATTCAAGCTGATAGAAGAGCAACTTTGACTGAAGTAACCACTCGTTACAACCGAGGTATGCAGCAAAGCATTTGTGAAGCCACAACACGCACAACCTTGAGGCGGATGGGCTACAACAGCAGAAGACCCCACCGGGTACCACTCATCTCCACTACAAATAGGAAAAAGAGGCTACAATTTGCACGAGCTCACCAAAATTGGACAGTTGAAGACTGGAATCTAGAGAATAAACATTACAATTAAAAACTGAACGTGTCTTTTCAATAAAGTGTGAGTGAGCCGAACGAAATTCACAGGACAAACGCAGCAGGAGACAGATTTCATTCATCACGAGAGCGAAGTAAGATCTGAGCACAGCTGAGGTAAGCGCGACAGTCATTCTCAGCGTGTGTCCAGTCTAGCGCGTTTTCTGATCGCATATGTAAAGCTAAACTTTCATAGGAATTCATTGAAAAGTTGAAACACTCACTTTGCTCTGCATCGCTCCGTTATGAATGCCCAAGGCCGAGCCGAGCGCATTTACATTCTGTGTGTGAGATCTCTCCCCTGTGGGCGGGTGGAAAACATGCGGAACAGCTCCCTCTACTGGCTGTAGTTTTTAGCCTCTGGCCAAAAAATCCTCCAATGACGCAAAATGACGATATTTGCGTCAAGGATTTTTTTCCAGAAATAAACTGCATAATTCTCATTTCTCAGGGGGATATGAGGGGGGAAAGTACCATAATTAAAATATACTAAGGGGTTTCTACTGATACAAATCTAAATGCTAAATCACTGAAGTGACCCTTTAAGCAGAATTTTATACGCAAGAATGTTTCATAAATCCGGCCCCAATTCCCCAAAACAGCACCGCAGATTAAGCAGCATTATTCATTACAGTCAGGCAGACAATCTTTTTTTTTATTGTTATTATTATTTACAGCATTGTAAAACTAGTTTGTAGTGAGATGGGTTGATTAAAGGGGTACTTCAGTGCTGGGAAGACGAATGATGTGTATTTAAACTGGGTCATTTATGCAGAAGAAATGTGAAATTATTTTTGAATTTGGTGCCTTCTAGACTGAGAAAAGACATTTTAAAGACATGTATTTTTGTCTCATGTGGATGAAAGACAACAACTCCCAGAATGCACTTGCTTCGCTGCCCTACGAGGCCACTCCCTACACCGCCCCACCGTCGTTTTGATCTTCATAATAATACAATAATATTTTTCAGTTAGAGAATAAACACTACAATTAAAAACTGAACGTGTCTTTTCAATAACGTGTGAGTGAGCCGAACGAAAGTCACGGCACAGATGCAGCAGGAGTCAGATTTCATTCATCACGAGAGAAGAGCTAAGCAGAGCTGAGGTAAGCTCCGCACTCATTCTCAGCGTGTGTCAAGTCTGGCACGTTTTCAGATCGCATATTGAAGCTAAACTTTATGGAATATACTACTACCGGAATATACTACCGGGTTTCTACTGATACAAAGCTTAATGCTAAATCGCTGAAGTAACCCTTTAAGCTATAATAGCTTTGAAAAATCTAATCAATTACAGTAAGAACACTTTTAGTCGAAGACATTTGTGAGCAACAATTCTCACTATTCCAAAGCTATTTCTCAAAAGACCAGATTAATTTCCTGAGTTATGTCTGTTTAATATAAAGACTTAAAAATAAGATTTATTATAATAGACTTCAAGGCATTTACTCATGGGGATTGAGTGTCTCTGCTGAGATACCGCTACAAAGTGGGAAAGCAAGTGAGCAATAAAAACATCTGTTGAAAGGTTAGCCCTCCATCACATAAAATCTGCAGTTCACCCTGTGTTTGTACATCTAACACTTCCCTGTCACCTCATTCCTCAGTTTAATTAGTCAGTTTGATTATTTTAGAACGGTCTCAATATGAGCTCGTTTTTACCACAGCATGAAAGATAGCTTTAACAGGACCGCACTTCATGAACGTAAACAAAAATAGATCTTCATTTAAATGAAGCATTGCTTTTTCTTCAAGCAGTTTTATGAGGTGGGCAAAAAAATGGGGGTTGCCAGATTAAGATGAAGTTAGGTAAACTGCAAAAAAGTGTTGACATAGCATATTATGTGGTATACTGCAGTACACAACGAGATGATTGTGAATGTTTTAAATCATGTTTATGGTTTTGTTATGAAAGCAAAATGGGAGCTAAAGCACCACTTTGGCATCCCGCTTCATTGTCCCATCTATTTGTATGCTGTTTTCTCTGTCACTATGGATATTTGGTGGAAGTGTTTCTTGTACTTCATTTCAGGAGAGGAATTGGCATTACGTTCACATTTCAGCCTTATACATCCCCAAGCAAATTTATTGAGTAATAAAATTGACTTGTTTCTAGGAACTCAATCCATTTCTTCAAAGCTTTTAAACTGACCCCCCCCCCCCCTCCCTCACACTTTGCATACAGGTCACACTCACGAGTCACAAACCTTACCTGTGCACTCATGTTGAAGTCCTTTTCCGTAGTATCCCCTCTCGCACACACAGTCGTACTGTCCTGTGTGTGTACCGCATTTACAGCTGGCCATTATGTCACAACAGTTCTTTTCCTCTTCACACAATGATGAACACTGGGCCGGATCTTCCTGAATATAACTTCCAGTTGGTAGATCTGGAAGAGAAAATTGCATTGAATATTAGACTTTGCACTGTTCTCTGATGCAATTTTTTTCCCAATAATTTATTAGCTTAAAAAAATCCTTTTGGGCTCACAATTCATCCAATCCTACCAGTCTAACTGAAGTCCAAGCTGCTCTGGAAAAGTGAGCATGTGTTTCAATATTGGCATCTTCTGCATTACTAACTATAAAAACCTTCACTTTGGCAGGAGCATTTTGTCTCCCTAAATACAAACAAATGCACTGCTCCAGATGTTGGCATACACAGACAGGCTATGCAGCTGGAGGAGCCTGCACAATCTTGGACAAAGGATACGACAGACATTATATCTCAACGGGAGGTGAGAACAAACGATGCCACAGCTTTAGTCCTGCCCTTGCCCAAAAGCTAACAAGTTATCTGTTACGATCCAGAGGGGTTCTTTGTTTTTATATCTCTCTGGGTTCAGCGTAGGTGGGTGATATCATTGTGAAGAAAGGAGTCTTTTGAGTTCATGTGGCTAACTGAGCTCAGAGCTCTGTGATAAGAAGAATCTGCTATAGCCAGACAGCCAAAGGAAATAATAACACTGAATTATTTTCGTACCAGTTTTCTTTTACACTGGGATTAACAAGGGCTCATATTTGTCAGGCTCAGGAAAAACGAGATGGATTGGCCTTCAGTTTGACTTTACAAACATTCACCATGGTAACCATAGTTTCTGTTTAAATATCACTGCTACTAAAATAATTACTACTACAACGGTAAAACAGTTTGGTATTAGTCACACTGACATCCAAATAAAGTTTTGAATGCCATTTTAATTTGTCATGATAACTATAGTATTAAGTGAAAACTATGGTTCGGTTACCATGGTAAATATTATTTAAGATTAGATTTATATAAAGATTTTATATAAGACAGCATTATAGGGTACCTTTGCACACTTACCCATTGGTTAAAGCCCTGCTTTATGGTTTACATTTTTAATTTTGGCAGGTGTTTTAGCTACACTTTTGATAGTTGTGCCAAAGTAATATAGTATGAAACCCAGCGGTGCTAAAATGTTACCATGAGTTATGTAACAACAGAAAAAAAGCGTTAATAAAATAAAATGCCTCGTGTTTACAGTCGCAGAAACCTTGAAGCTTGGTTTAGTTTAAATACCTGAGGTAAAATGTTGAACAGCGACAGTACACCTGTTAACTGATGATGACTGTGTTTTTAATTCTTCATTTTTTTCCCCATAAGTTTCTGAATGCTTCAAAAGCCGACTCTTCACAGATTGACAAACAGTTATTGCTTTGTGCTGGTGGTGCTGTAACCCATAGATATCCATAATAAAGGCTAGATGTCTTACGGCGGAGTCTCTAACGTCATCACCGGCGGCCATCTTGTCACAGGCAGGGCTCTGTGGTACCTGATGATCTGCATGAACACAAATACTCTTATCTCTCTGAAATCTTGACGGATTTACAAATGGTTTGGTTTCTTACAAACGTTATTAACGTGGCTATAATTATGGATGCTTGAACAAATTATGAATAATTTTTCATTGCAGTGTCATAACTACATCTCTGAAGTTTATAACAAACCAAACAGTTTGAAAATCGGTAGAAATTTTAGCAAGTTATGGTTATATATTTTAAAAGTGCAAGCACCCACGAAAACAATGTTACGAGGGAGCGAGCTGCCTGTGACAAGATGGCCGCCAGGTGCGGACGTCGACCTCCATTGGCCAGCAGCGCGCACGAGAGATCTAGATCTATGCTGTAACCAATCAATATGGTTCAGGTATGACATCACTTTGTAGGTCAAAACGCTGAAGCGAGTTAGCATTTTAGCGCTTCCAGTCAATGGGTTTTTTGAACAGGGTTTTGGTGAAATAGTTGAAATAAGGTCTGTGGTGAACACAACCACAAGACGTTTTATTCTACAAAAGAAAGTACACCCATATTACCCCACTCGTGATTTTTTGAAGCGGTTAGTGTCTTGAAAAAGGCGGTTGCTAACAAGTGGCTAAATGGGACTAAAGAGGCTGTCAAGGAGATTGTCATCACCCCAAATAAGCTCAGGTCGCTTTTACAGCCTCATTATGCTCTTATAAACTATTCCAGGGGTCTCCAAACTCAGTCCTGGAGGGCCACTGTCTTGCAGCCCCTTTAGTTCCAGCCCCAAAAACACACCTGAACCAGCTAATCAGTGTCTTACTAGGCCCAAGTAAGACACTGATTAGCGTGGCCCTCCAGGACCGAGTTTGGAGACCCCTGAACTATTCTAAATCAAACGTTCTGAGGAAAATGTTGTGAGATAAAAACTGAAAGAGTTGTCGAATTTGATGGCGACTGTGAAATCACCGGACCTGTATAGTCCGCTTATAGCCTATTAGCTTTTTACTTCTGGGCGACTGCATTTAGGCTTCGAAATTAATAAAAGTTGTGTTCATCTGTGATAATTATCTTTATGGACAAACGTGTACGTATCATAAACTTTTGTTGATCACAGAGCTTGTTTTTGCCATAATCCAAAAGCCTATGGGAAAGTCCTATTGGGTAACGTTAACCATTGCGATGCTAAGTTTGAGCTACAAAGTAACATCATACCTGCACCACTCTTTTATTGGCCAGTATCCAACAGTTCGTTCTGGTTCTGGTCTCTAACGTTAGGGGCGGGGCTGAATCCGAAATGGCCCCCATACCGGATTTCGGATTAAGCCTAGCTGTCTTTCCAGCCAACCGTTTCACCGTTTGTATCACTCCGCTTGCAGCATTTTTTCCGTGCGTCGGAATGTAGGTTTACTTTAAGAGATGGGAAATCTATGTTGAACGATTACTTAGAAGGATAGTTTAATTATGAACCAAGAAGGAAGTGGGAATCGTGAAACAAGATAACGTACAAATAGTTTACCCGCAATTAATAAAAGCGGACTATGTTAACATTTTCAGCGCGTATTGTGAATGCTCACCTTCATGAAGGGCGCGTCGAGCCAGCGCTTCAAATTCAGCGAAGTTGTGCACTAAGTAGCAGTGCTGATCTTTGGGGTGCGAGGCCATGTCATGCAGCTCGCGGATGTTTCCCTGCCAGATGCCCAGGGTGAAAATCTCCACGCCTCTCTCCCTCAGCGCTGTCGCCACCGGCCGCGGGTCACCGCCGTTTGAGTAACCATCAGTGATAAGGAAGATCACCTTCGTGGCGTTTTCCCGTGAGTGCTTCAGGATTTGCTGTGAGTTAAAAGACAAAGTTAAATATTATGTGTACCTGCTATCACTCATGACACCACTGCAGTGGCAAGTTACACAATGATCAAATCAATTCTTGATGGACAAAATCAAGTCCGTCCTACATTTTTTCTTGTTCGAGAAGCCGTTTCACTTGGATATATGTCACACAATAAGGCAGAAAACTTCCTCAACTTCCATTTCATGGCGACTTTAAATAGGAAAAATAGATGATGACAGTTTAAATTTTTTTACTTTTCCTAAAGCAGCCCCTCCTATACATCCAAAAATCTCCTATCAGAAAAATGCTTTCTACCTGTAACACACTGGCGTCACAAAAAACACCAAAATAGCAGAAAATGTTCTCTTTAGCAAACATAGCTACACTCACAAGCACTTATATTTGTTTGCTCAACTTTTGAATGTCTAAACATATCTAATTAGGAGTCTTGGTTGAGGAACAGAGAGAAAATCTCTTAATTTTCTCTAAGGCTGCTTTAAGTGGAGCACAATTTACTGTCATGTTGCTTCAGACAGAGAGAGAAGAGGGGCTTGTGAAAGTCAGTAGACAAGGCCAATTCAAGGACTGCTTGAAAACAGAGCAGCTTTGCGCTTTAATGTCTAATTGGCTGCGGTTCAAGCATTTCAGACAGCAACAGTTATTACAAAGCCTGGAGCCTGACATACATCCAGTTTTACACACATAGGGATACAATCACACACCTCAAATCCGGAATCTCCTATGCATCAGTCTTTCTCTCTCTAACAGACCTAGACACAAATATACAGATGCTGCTGATTGTCACCACAGTGATGTCACTGTGGTCAGGCCCCAAGGGAGTAGGTCCATGGGCTAAAACAGGGTGTGATTGTGGCCGTTTATGGGGCGGCAGCTCAAAGGCACTGAAGGCGTAAGGGGTTTTAGATATGAGTCAGAGGTGGTCATGGTACACAAACATGTCTGCACATCATTAGAGGAGGGTAGACACCACTGTCGGAGATCACAGAAATAGGAGAAAGAAAACAGCTACTGGCGCTCTGAGATGTGTAATTTGACAAATTTATTAGCAACCACATATACTGTGTTTGCACCCACAGAATTACACACTACTTCAGTCACTCCTACATTATAAACCCACTTGATTTTTATAGACAAACACACACACACATCTTGTCCCCCATCAAAGCAGTAGTGGTTAATCGTTTACATTAGTGGCTAATCTGATTAGCTCAGTTAAATGGCAGTTTGTGACAAGTAGTTTAGGCAATCACAGCATTATGAGTATATAAAAAGCTGTTTGTTTCATTCCTAGTGACCAAGTTTCTCTACTCAATGTTTTTAATAGTTTACATATGCTAGTCACTTGAGTCGATTGGCAGCCTAATATGACACTTTGTAAGAACTGAGGTTCACCTTTAAAGTAGTCTCAGCCTCAGACGGTACACAGTCTGTTGCTGACCGTCTCACGCATGTTGCTGGAAACTATTTGTCTGCTAAGCTTTGATGTGAAGGCTGACTTTACACAACTTCTGGGAGTAAGAACACAGGGGTTTTTATCAGACCGTCTGGAAACAAAGTTGTGTTTACAAGCTACTTGGTTGATACAATGTGCACTTAGTACAGGCAAAATTACAAAGTATGCACATTATCATCGATTTTTTGGTGTTGTCTATAATTGTTTGTGCCAGTCTAATATGTAGTATAGACTATTTCTTGTCTTAAATAGCATGTGAAAATAAGACGAACTGTGGTTGGTCACTTTACATGTCAGTCAGACACCTTTTCCTGTCTAGACAAGCGGCCCTCGGGCAGAATAAGCTGCAGTGTGGACCTTATGTTGTATGTATAGTGAAAGATCAAGCCTTAGCTGTGTGTTTGTATGCCATGCATGTCTGAATATGTGGGTGTTTAATATGATTAATATGATTAATCTTGCTTTGTCATATGGATGTCTTTGAACGTGCCACACTGTATAATTTTGGCAGTCTCACTTAGCATAATCTAAGTACTAACATGTGTATATGTTTTTAGGCATTAGAAGAGGAGCCCCAGCAGCCTATGAGTCTCTGCTGTCAGTGATAAGAGAAAATCCAGAGACTTTCTGTGAGATTGTCTATCTACTTTTTAAATATAACTGCAGTTCAACAGTTTTGGGTCAGTAAGATGTTTTGAAAGAAGTTAATACTTTATTCAGCAAGGATGAATATACAGTAAATAAGTTGTTACAAAAAAATATATTTCAAATGAATGCTTCATCAAAGAATCCTGAAGAAATGTTACTTTAGAAATCAGCATATTAGAATGATTTCTGAAGAATCGTGTCACTGAAGACTGACGTAATGGCTGCTGAAAATTCAGCTTTGCCATCACAGGAATAAGTTACGTTATAAAATATATGTATATAAAAAAAATAGAAATGGATTTTAATAATATTTCACAATATTACTGTTTTTAATCAATTAATTTATCTAGTGACAAAACCCTGAGCTGTGTCCGAATTTGCACGCACCTCCTTAAATAGTGCACTATTTCAGGTGTCAGCCATTTGTAGTGGTGTCCAAAACTGTAGTGGAGATTATATAGTGCACTTGGTCATTCATTTTTGTAAATGCAACTGCAATAAGAAGTGCACAACAACTAGGAGAATGCGCATAATGTATGAAATTGCCCTCTTTGGCACACAATATTTACATCATTGCGGCTCAGTCATTTTCGTTCACTCCTTTCTCATTTAGTGGGCTATATGACATTCTAGGGACTAGTTTCATACATGGCTCTGGAACTGATGGTGACATATGTAGGGATCATTCAGGTTCATTTGAGTACTTAAATGGAACAGCAAAAAAATCTTTATTAATGGCACCTTGTTTTTCGTAAATCATAATGTTATTGTTCACATTTAAGTTTCTGTGACTTGGATATGAGCAAATAATCTAGCAATCTCCATGTTGGAGTCCACACGTCTGCACAGAATCTCACTTTCTTTGATCAGTGAGTCTTTTACAACTGCCAATGTAGACATAATCCTCTGTTCAGTTCCTGTATTGGGTTAATGGCCATGCTTAGTGGACCATGATCATCACACCACGGTATTCTATTTCAAAACCTCACAGACACCTTACCATGTTATAAAACTGATCTAAGGTCAGCAGTCTCCAACAAGAACACAATGTTCATAACTAAGCGCTGGGATGTTTCCCAGTGTTATTGCAGTTTGATGAGATCAGTGGAATAGAGCAGCAAATCAAAATGACAAAATAGGGTGGTTGAGGAGGTATATCTCCATCTGAAGCATTCCAGAATAGAGTAAACGTGTCCTGAGTGCATTCATTTGCTTGGTTGGAGGTCTGAGCTGTTTTGACATGTTATGGTTCCAGTGGCAAAGAATACCAGCAGCATGAACCTACAAGGCAAAAACAAGCCCACTAGATGGACCCAACCATTTCAAGCCATAGTCCTGGGCAGTAGAAACCGCTCACTGTGCAATTACTAGATATTTTCCCCCAAGTCTGCAATAAATCCTGTAAAAAAACATTTGAGGGTAAACATTTTGCTCTGCAAATCTGAGCTGTTGAAACCCTAGATATAAACCACAGTTTGATTTTGCACATGGGAGACTCCCGTTGCATGCCTGAAATTGATATGCCTCCCACTGTGCGCTAGTATGTTCTCCTTTAGTTCTCCTTGAGTGATTTCAATTGATTTAATTTCCTCAACATGTCAGACACACTCGGCCAGCTACACCTCATTTACAAGGATAGGAGCAGAGAGCGTTGGAGTAATGGATGGGGTAGGCCTATACATCTACTGACTGCTGGAAGTCCCTAGGTCCTTATTACAGTCCTCTCTGTCTGTGAAGTGAATTGAAGAGTATGTGTAAGTGTGTGTGGATGGATGGAGTTTGAATAAAGGGGGCATAATTGGTGTGGATAAAACACTGGGACACAGGGTTTGTGGAGTATGGGTAGTTGGTTCCTGTCAAAACACCATTTATCAAGCTGAGGATAGTGAGACACAGAGGAAATCATTTTTAAAAGAGAGATGGCCTTGACAATATTTCATATAATGCAATGGCAAATTTGGTCTTTCTGGTCCTTTGATGCTGCCAGCCATGTACTAGGAACTCAATGCAAGAAAAAAGTTAGGCAAGAGCAAAAAGAGTCTGGAGTTGGTCTGTTAAATTAGATTATTTTGGATCTTCATGCCAGAATGGAGACTAAAAGTGCTTTTTATGAAATGTATTGTGACATTCCCTGTAATTTGAATGATAGGAGTAAATGCTTGTGAAACCAAACAAGCCTCATTAATATAACCAGACTCTTGGTCTGCAAGATGACAAAGAGGTAAATTACATAATAGCCACAAGCCACCAAATAGATGTCTATGGAGAAGAAAAAAACTAAAAACTAAAAACAATTAGGACAACATGATTTTAAAGGAACACGCCAACTTTTTGGGACTTTAGCTTATTCACCATATCCCCCAGAGTTAGATAAGTCCATACGTACCATTCTCATATCCGTGTGTGCCATAACTCTGTCTGACGCACACACTGGTAGCCTAGCTTAGCACAAAGACTGGAGGTAAACGGCTCCAGCTGCTCAGTAAGTGACAAAATAACGCCAACATTTTCACAACATTTAGAAAATCACAACTTTTCATCTGTCTAGAAAATCGCAACTTTTAATTTTCCGTCGGTCTTAGTACACGATGTAACTATACACATCACAACATGTAAATAGGAAAATGTGGGCGTTATTTTGTCACTTATTGAACAGTAGGTTAGCTGGAGCCGTTTACCTCCAGTCTTTGTGCTAAGCTAGGCTAGCGGACAGAGTTATGGCACGCACGGAGATGAGAGTGGTATGTATGGACTTATCTAACTCTGGGGGATACGGTGAATAAGCTAAAGTCACAAAAAGTCTGCGTGTTCCTTTAAAACAAAAATTGGTGACTGGAGATCCAGGATATTAGTGGATATAGATATATATATATATATATATATATATATATATATATATATATATATATATATATATATATATATATATATATATATATATATATATATATATATATATATATATATATATATATATATATATATATATATATATATATATATATATATATATATATATATATATATATATATATATATATATATATATATATATATATATATATATATATATATATATATATATATATATATATATATATATATATATATATATATATATATATATATATATATATATATATATATATATATATATATATATATATATATATATATATATATATATATATATATATATATATATATATATATATATATATATATATATATATATATATATAATTTTTTTTTTTTTTTTTTTTTTTTTTTTCACTTTCATTTATTTATTTTTTACTTTGTGTACTAAATAATGTGGTTAAAATAATGTGGTTTAACCGAAATCAATTTAATCTAGCCTTATTTACTTGAGTAAATTGCTTAATCAAACCACAGTGTAATTAAATGTTTTTTTTTTTAGACCGACACAAAGGGGTGAACAGTTAAATTAATAAGATCAATAAACAAGCCAATAAATAAGCCTTGGCTTTATTGTGGAGTACAGCAGACATTGTCAGTTGATATTAGTTTTCTTATTCTAGATGCCAAGTTATGAACCTCATACTGAACATTTATTAAAGATGTATAAATTCACTAGAATGGTGCTAGCAACAGCAAGGTGATAGGGACGATTCCCAGAGAATGCACATAATCGTTAATGACATTTTAAGTTGCTTTAAACAAAAACGTAATATAAATGCATGTAGACTACATCTTCCCTCAAATCCTTTGAACCTTTAGACCCCGTCCTCTGTTTAGCACACCTACTGTCCATCATTCCTGCTTCCCTTTCCCTGCTAAACCAGAGCTGTGGTTTGAGCCACAGACGTTTTCTGCCCTGAGGCTGAGCAGTAGAGTTCTCTGACAGTTAAACTCTAATCTGTCCTGTCTATTACAGTGATCCTGTCTCTGTTCTGGGCTTCCCCAACGTTTGGTTTAGTTAAAAAAAAAAGTGCCTTGAGGGCCCAGAGCAGAAGAGTGTCAGCGTTCCTCAATCCACAGCTGGATCTGATTAAAAACACCTGGTTGAGGAGTAGTGATATCACTGATCTTGACTGAGAGGACAGTCTGGTTAATTTTTTATATGCAAGTTGAGTTATAGAAGATGTGGAACTGATGCAGTTTTAAATATATGCTGTACACTGGCATAAACATAATAATAAGAATCTTTTTAGAAAACAAAATATTTCAATTATTCATTCTATCTTAAATAAATTGCCCATAAAATTCATACTGCATGTTCTTCATGGTTTTTGATGGAAATCATCCAGCAGTGGAACCCATCCACCCAAACCCTTGCCAGAGAGAATACTTTGGTTGAAGAAAATGCTTAAATTATAATTTAGAACACCCATAACTACGTGGTTGCATGTGAATAACAACAGTGCATATTTTGATTTTATGTAACTCCACTGTGCATAATTGTGAAACATATGTTTTTCTTCATAAAAATTGCCTTCCCTTCATGATCATTACTGCACTTCGGGAAGACCTTAAGCTACAATTTTACAAAGAGAATTCTACCATAAATTGTTACCATAAGTTTTGTTGTTGTTATAGCTTGGATTTTCTTTTTTTGCGTTAACTATTGATATCAAACAAAAAAGTATCAAACAGATTGCACATCTGAGACACTTGAGAGAATCAAAAACTTACACTTCTGAGCCAAACTAATTTTGCATAATTTTAGCAACAACCAATACCAAATACAGCATGTTGTAATGCATCCTAAAACCATTTGCATTGGATCTCATCTTTAAAAGCATTGTAAATGTAGTCACTGAAATATCTAGAAATTCACAGCAGCACCTAGGTAAGATGTTTTCCAGACCGGCGTCTAGGAAGCACACAGGTCAATAATGTGAGGGAGGCAGTAATAGCACAGTGGGGAAAGTGAGCAATCTATTTTCAGAGAGCAAACCGTGTGCTGCTGTTGACAGGCTGAACTGTTATCCATTTCAACACTTTCTTGGCTTCTCCTCTGTGGTATGTCCTCCCCCTCCCCCTCAACACACATGTATACAAGCACATACGTGAATGTTCACAATTGCAGACACACACAATACACACAAAGTGCTACCTAGAGTGTTTTGGGTGAAACCCCCCTTTTTCTTTTCTTTTTTGCTTTGAACTCTAAAGGGCATAACTGTGGCCTTAGCTGTAAGGTATTTTAAGTGAGTCTCCTGAAAAGCCTGTACAGAGCTGACAATTACTATCCCTCATATCATAGTGTGGTCACAAACATGTTGAATAAACATAGCCATTATGTTAAGACTGTCTTAAGATCTAGTATGACCCACTAGCAGTTAGGCAATCTTACTTTTTGGAATCAAATTAGGCCTATCTACGTTTTTATGTAACTGACTTAAAGATATGAACCTTAAAGAAGTCTTAAAGAAAAAAAAAATGTATGACTAACTGTATGCAACCGTCCCAAGGTGCCTTTGAAGAGGGCCCTTTTTAAGAAGTTCTGCCTTTGGAATTTTACAGTTCTTTTAGATAAGTGTTTCTGAAACTTTGCATTCTTTAGAGTAATATTGCCTTTACAAATTTAGGCTGTGTCTGAAAGCTGAAAAGTAGGAAGGCAAAAAGGCATTTCCGAAACACTGACTGAATCCAATGATCACGTCACATCCTGACTTGAGATGCCTTCATCTGATCGATTTTCTTAAAGGCAGCCTAGATGGATCCTTTGCTGCCTTTGATATCCCACAATCCTGTGCGTTCCATTACGTGACACTGACACAATAAATATGGTGTCTGAAAGTTACAATTGTTGCTCAGTTTATGTGTAAATGTACTAGGGCTGTAACGATTTGACCAAAAATAAAAACCTTGATTAATTGAACATTTGACCTCGATTACGATTAATGAACGATTATTTAGCTTTTTTTTTTTTGCCCTCATAAGGTTTTTGAGTAAGTTCACTGATAAGGTTTGTACTGTAAATATTTTCTACTATTAAAGGTGGAATTTCTTTTTCTAATGAAAAAGTGCATTGTGATTTTAAAATACTTGAAGGAAACGGTTGACTTTCAGCAGTTATTGTCTATGGAGCAGATTTCTGTTTGTTGTACATCAGATACAGATAAATTAACACTGTAGGCCTACATTACATTTATTTGAATGCATTAATGAGAGAGTGATTGTGTGTGTGAATTACTCTTACTGTCTCTATTCATTATGAAGCTGTGGTTTGTACTTACTTCAAAGGTATTAAAATGTATGCCTATAACGGTTGAGTTTCTAAGCTACTTTAGTGACTTTACTTTAGTCACAGCTTATGTCTGAGTGTTCGTTTGTCAAAATATATCAGGCATTAGTTCAACATAATACACATCTGATGGTCGAAACTCGCTTTAATTTTCAAACTGGCAGGGCTTAAACCACATACAAATGACAAAGCTTTGTGAGGACGCAGGTGAAAGAGGTCTGCCTTCAGGGCGCGCGCGTTTTCAGAGACGCGACACGGCTCGGCTCTGTGTCACTGAAAAAAGCTGAGCACTGAACGGAGAAGTTTTCCGTATTGTTGTTTTTGAATAGTTCACAATCGCTTTAAATGTTGAAACTGGCAAGCCTTTAAACGCATTTACTTGACAAACTTTATGAGCACGAAAGTGAAAGCGGCTTCGGGGCTTGCGCGCCGTCTCTCTCTGTGTGTGTGTGTGTGTGTGTGTGTGTGTCCGCGTAGGCTATAAGAACAGCAATTAACTGACCTGTATAAACTGTGTAAAACATGCAGTTACTATAGTGATTCTGGGTATCTATAAACACAGATAACTGCTCCTGCATCTCTCTGTGTGCCTTCAAACTGCACTTGATGTGACTGACGGGGCGTAGTCACGTGAAAACCGAAATGACCGACATGGGAAAAATACGTCGGTTAGAGGTTCTGAATGTCGGTTTCGATTATTTTTCGATTAATCGTACAGCCCTAAAATGTACATTTGTGACCAACTTCTAGTTCTAAATGGACTGCATTTATATAGCGCTTTTTAACAGATCTACGGCCATCCAAAGCGCTTTTTTTACATTTGCCTCACATTCACCCATTCATACACTCATTCATACACCGATGGCGGTATCAGCCATGCAAGGCGCCATCCAGCTCGTCGGGGGTTAGGTGAGTCTTGCTCATGGACACCTCGGCACTTGGTCAGGTGGAACCGGGGATTGAACCACCAACCTTCCAGTTTATAGACAACCTACATGAACCACTGAGCCACTGCCGCCCAACTTCTACTTTTGATGTCATTTCTAAAACGCAGTAACTTATTGTTTAGTCAAAACTGAGCTATGTCTGATCTGTACATGGTATCACCATGATCTGTACTGTAACAGAGTGGTTCAACTATGTTTTAGTGAAAATTGTTAGCACATCCATTCAAATTCAGTAAAATAAGTAAGATTTTTTCAATTTCTGTGTTGATTGAGGCATTTACCGCAGTTGTTGTTGTTGTTTTTGTCTTCAAGGGTATGTTTACACGAAAAGTATGCACTAAAAACAGATGATAGCATTGTCAAAACGATCCCTGTTCACATAAATCTGCAAAAATGATTAAAAAGGCTGTATTATGCATGACAGGCCAGTTGGTGATGTCACTTTGTCAAGAAACACCCCACTAACACATAATACGTATGCGAGAACATGTAATAAGCATTCGCAAAATGCACAAATTCACCTTTTTGTTGTTTACATGGAGATGTTAAAGGCATCGTTTTCAAAACCTTTCACTTTGAATCCCGTTTTCAAAAACTTGTGTTTTCAGGCCCCCAAAATGCCATTATCGTGCAAATGAACGGTCAAAAGGCATGTTTTCCGCTTTAAGTTACAAACGGTGTTGTGTAAACATACCCTCATACTCTCTCTCTTTTTCTCTCAAGATGCAAAACCAGCTAAGTCCATGTGTGCTTTTTTTGAGCAAAAAACTAAGTCCACCTCTTTGGACAACAAGACAGTAAATAGTTGTGAAATCACTAAAGATGCAACTGGAAACATTGCAAATGATAAAAGCAGAATTCAAAATGTAACAATGAAGAAACTGATCCACACAGTAGGGGGAGATGTGTTGCATAGACTTGAAAAAAATGGTTGCAACTGACGCATCCGCTTCTGTCAGAGTTTTACAGCAGTACAAGGAACACCGTTGTGTTTACTTGCTACTTGCGAAATCCTGTCATTGCCACTATAACGATGGACAAAACATGATAAAAATGATTTGATTCACGTCTTCTGATTGGTTTCTTTGGACCAAAAAAATTGGTTGCTGACAAAGGGAAGTGGCATTTAGCGGTTTCTGAACGTATTCTGTGCGGAGAGCACTCGCTCAATATCATTATCTAATGTTTGACGGATCTGAACTCTTCATTCTATATATTCTCTCTTTCTATATATATTAATAGTAATCAGAGGTTGCGTTAACTGAAGATTTTCCATTATTGATGGAAAAATCTAAAGGTTGTCAGTTTTGACAGATTACACTGAGGGTGATCTTTTCCAACTTGTAACTGTAATTCCCATGTATATATTTCACTCCAGACTGAGTCCTGTGCCAACAAAATTGACCACTGGCCCGCCCTACCCTATGAAACCTATTTTGTATCTTATGAAGGCAAAATTCCTGGATCCACACTCATTGTCAGACTTCACCTGTTGCCATTTATGACTCCCAAAGCCACAGTGGTCTCCTAAAACAAAAATAACATCTGGGAATTGCAGGTGATTCTGGATGATGAAGTGGGCCTCCACATATGTTACGCTCCCTTGGTGGTGCATGTATGCAGCTGGTAGAAAAAAAGCATGCTTTTATCTTCACATGCTTCAGAGAAAGAATGTGACCTCTTGCATTGTGACAGAAATTACCTCATCGTATGAGGCCATTAATAGTGCTAAAATAAACAGCAACTCTGTCTTTAGTCTATTATTTTCTTCTCTTTTTCTCTCAATAATATCATGCATTTCTTGGCAGTGGTGTAGACTGTGCTGGTGTTCCTGGTGGTGCAGTCAGACTGAGAACACCCCCACTGCTCTATATTTGACTTACTCCAGCGTTCAGTTACCACTAATCACTGTGTCGAAGCATTTTGCAGTGTATAAATGTTCCAAAGTGCATTTGCGTGTGTAGATCTCAGGGTGTGGAATAGGGCACTCCTGGAGTTGAAAGTTGTGGTTAATAGTGGGAATAATCTTAGGGCAGACTAAAAGTTTGCCGTGAGGTGAAAACTGCAGGCGAGACATTTATAGTCACAAAAGTTGTATTACTGTGAAATAATTTATGTTCTGTCTCAGTAGCTACAGAGTGTTTGGTTACCAAATGAGCAGGAACATCATCAGGTCTCTATAGCAGTAGTTCTTGACCTTTTTCACTTCAAGGCCCCCATTGTTCACAAAAAACATTCAAAGGTCCCATGAATTTTCCAGTTGTTTGTGATGTACTGGATAAATGTTAATGATAAAGATTTTTTAAAAATATATTTTTTACATTTTCTAACCGATTAAAATATTTTAGAACTTGGCATAATTTGTTATGACTTTTCCATGTCCAGAAATCACACTTTTAAAATTAGGATACTTAATTTATCCAGTCAGTCATTCCAAATATGTAGAAATGAATACAAAATAATATTTTGATTTAGTTTTTTACTTGTTTTAGCTTATTTTAATGCTTGTTTTGTCTTATTTTAAATCATTTTAAGTAGAGATGCTCCGATCAGCATTTTTGGGGCCGATCACCGATTACCGATCACCAAGATCATGATCTGCCGATTGCCGATCACTGCCGATCACAGAATGGCAGGGGAATGGCAATCTTTTATCTATAATCTTGCAGTTTGCACCATTTGTAGAAATGAAACTAACTCTAAATTAACTGTATTGAGAAAAAAAAACTGTAGAAATAGGCTAGAGTCAAGATCTTGAAGAACCACCGTGTTTCTTTTAGAAAATTAGATAATTTAAGGCTACTGTAGGCCATCTTTCCCAAATAAATGTATATAATACATGTATATAATTATCTCACCTAAATATTTGATCATGCAGTGCATTTTTGTTTTTAAAAACAAATTTTCAGGTAGGTCTAACATTAGTATTGAGGTAAGAAATACTAAAGACATTTAATAAGAAATGTAAATTAATATTGGTCTTCCCTGAATAAATTAAATTAGATTAATCCTTACACTTAAGGTTGCAAAAGTTAGTCATTCAAGAGCAGTGAGTGTCATAAAGGTTCATCAAACAACACAAGACAAAGAGAAACTCAGAGACAGCAGCAGTTTATTCGAATGCTGTCACTTTAAGAGCGAACACGGATACAGTTACAGTTGCACAAACGCTCACTCGCGAGTCACGACCGGGTTTACGTGCATACTCGTCAAGGCGGTCATTTAGTACATACATTTGTGTGTATTTTGCAATTTCAGCGTAATTTGTACTTGCAAGCTTTTTGTGAGATGGCCTGTGTGTGTGTGTGTGTTTGTGTGCGCGCACGCTCACGGTCTGGAGAGCGCGCGAGAGCTGAGCGGTTTGAACACTGGCAAGACTTAAAAATAAATGCAAATGATAAACTTTAGTGACGATGCGACACTGCCTCGATTGTGCAAGTGGCAAATCCTGTGTCAACTGTGCAGCTTGATTTTAGTGCAGATGCGATGCGCAGCCATTTGAGCATTTTGAAAGGGAGAGAGAGAGAGCGCACGCGGTGATTCACTCGCGCTGTTTGTGAACTTACGTCTCACAGAAAGGTTTCAAATGACTGCTTAAGTTATTTAATATAGAAATATGAATTGTACCTCACCTTCAGCATTATAATCATTTTACCCGCGCCGGAAAGAGAATGAGACGGTCTCGCTGCATATCATGCCCCAGCTCTCACGGCAGGTGCGGGTTTTTATGTGTCGTCAGTATGCGATTGGTTCATGAAGTGATTATCGGCAGATAGAGATCGGTTGCCGATCAATCTGTGCACCCCTAATTTTAAGTCATCCTGAAGCCCTCTAGGAAGTTATCTGAGGGCCCTCTTTGTCAATGTCAGTGTCAGCTTTATTTGTATAGCACTATTCAAACAACACATGTTGACCAATGTCAAACGTTATAGCTTGGTAAAATCACATCTCATGTTATTGTTTCTAGTTAGCCCTGGACCCCTGGATGAGAACCACTCAACAACCAGAGGAGGTCCATCCATATAAATGGTCATAAACCCATAAAAAATGAGGGCCCTGCTTCTTTTTGGTTAATTTAATAAATGGTGATATGATATTTTTTGGTTATTTTTGCCTACTGTGGACAAAGAAACAATAACATGAGATGTGATTTTACCAAGCTATAACGTTCTGCTTCCCTGAGTATTCTGAAATGCTGGACAACTGATGGATGAGGAACAGATGAAGGTTTTCTCATGCCATCACATTGCATTCATTACATTTTACCGTCACATGTGTGTCCCAGACAATAAGACTCTTTTTCTCTTGTCTTATGCTGTCAATATTTGTAGGTCCATCCCTTTTTTGGGTAGCTAAATATCTTGAATCGAAACTTAAAACAAGACATTGCCTGATGTCCTCGGTTGTCTATATAAGCCTGTAGTAGACTTAATTTTTAAGTGAAGGACTCGGGACTGTTACGTGTGTCCGTATATAATGAAGGGCATGACAAGAATAACTCAAAAGGAAACAGTTAATTGAAATAACAGGCAGTCCCAACTAAGGAGGGAGGGTGGGGGTTCCGGAGGAGGACGAGGAAAAGGAGAGGGATGAAAACAGTCAGGGGAGGCAAAACTGTCCATGGGGGAGTGGAATGTGGGATGAGGCAGGAGCAGGAGTAGCCAGGCCATCACCTGCGATGGAGCCGGCCACGGTGGAGACCCAGACGGAGCCTGGGAGACACGGAGCCAGGGTGACACCACAGGTCTGGAGAGCCAAGGTGAAGCTGGACGCTCATAGGACTGAGGCGGAGGTGGGGATCCAGAATACTGCTGTGGAGCCGGTGCAACAGAGGACAACGGTGGAGCCAGAGGGAGGAGCCAAGGTGGATACCTGAGAGGAGGTACCAGGAATGCGGTTACCTGCGATGGAGTCCCAGATGGAGCCTAGGAGACACTGAGCCAGGGTGACACCACAGGACTGGAGAGCCAAGGTGGAGCTGATGGCTCATGGGACTGAGGCGGAGGCGGAGGTGGGGATCCAGAATACTACTGTGGAGCCAGTGCAACAGAGGACAACGCTGGAGCCGGAGGAAAGGCGGAGCCTGGTGGAGCCAAAGGGATGGTGGGAAGAGGTGGAACCGGAAGCCAGGAATCGTATGGTAGAACTAGGGTGAGGCCTGACCAAGGCGGAGATGGAGGGGACGACGGGCCACAGTGGAGATGAGGGAGCATGGAGCCAAGGTGCAGCCAATGGGTCGGCTGAGTTGTCAAAAGAGTCAGCAGAGGCCGAGCTCACCCTCAGTGGTAGGAGTGTGGGGGCAGGGCTCCATTCCATGGAATATTTCATTATGGAATCCCGCTAGATTTGACGTCAAGGTGGCGGTAATGCACACTAAAAAGTTGTTTGCCAACAGCCATAAAAAGAAATAATAAGAAGAAGATTTGACGTCATCTCTTACCGCGCTCACTGACTGACTGCACTGCTTGCGTGATGGGGCTCCAGACTGCGACCATTTTTCCTGCCTGTGCAAGCACAATTTTGTTAGCGGTTGCGCTGGCGCGACCACCACGACTTTGCCCAACATGGAAATGGCAAACATAATGAAAGCGGAACGAAACCGAGCTACTCATTTGTGCTTCACAGACCGTTTATCAGTTCGGACTAATGTCAGTGCAGCGAGCACAAGCCGTTCTTGATCACGCGACACTGTTACTTCACAGCGCGGGGAGATCCAGGAAGGAAAAGCATTTTAATTCGTCACAGAATTAAGAACATCGCTTTGAGATCTAGTGAGAAGAATTCAGATTCAGCACAGAGTTCTCCGTTATTACCAAAAATTACCCCCATTTATAAAACTAAGTTTCACGGTGTAGGAAAACTCACACTTACTTAAAAATTAAAAAAAAACATTAATTTACCATTGTAACCAGAAGGTGGCTACCAGTTCCACTTCCTTATATATATTTTCAAACGTTTTGCTTTTGAAATATTATTTAGACATTATGAATGATAATGCTGCCCTCAAATGTTAATCTGGGGCTGTGCAAAATTAAAATAAAACTGCACTTTGTTATTTCTTTAAGTTAAGTCTATTTATTACCAATAAGGCATTTCTCAGTAAAACAATGGAAAAAAATGTCAAAATGGAGGGAAATGTGAGTAACTGTGCTGCAGCTTGATTTTTAGGTGTGCTCCTAAAATTTTCAGTAAGTGGCTACAGTGGTCCTTGTAAAAAAGGTTTGTCTGGAGCCCTGATAGCACAGAACCCTTAATGCCCGGTTGTTAAAGGGGTCATGAACTGGCTTTTTTTTTTTTTTATACTGTTCTCTGAGGTCAACTTATTGCGTTCGCATGGTTTTCTACATTCAAAAACATCATAATGAATAAGTAATAGGCTATTTTCTGACCTGGTTTTGAGGCTCTCTCAAGACACGCTCAGTTTTGATGGGCGTGCCGCACTGAAGACTTGGATGTAAACGCCCACGGCTAGGATTGGATAAGATTTGCATATTTAATGAGCTTCATGCTCCCCCTGTCAGTGACAGCGTGTGGCAAACGGCAACCGGAATGAATCGCCCAGCCCACAGCCAGGGCTCGCAAAATGTCTTTATCAAACAAAAACAATTATTCATCTCTCATCCACCCGCGATTGATTGAAATTATATTTTTTTTATTAACGTTACTTGGCCCGCCCGATCGCTGAATATAACCGCGAATCGCACACACACACACACACACACACGGCCTTCAAATATCAAGTCAAGAGAGTGAATAACGCACATCAAGACAGTAATGAACCAAGAACACCACAAATAAAGTATTCTCCGGCTTGTGACAGCGTGCTAAGGTATGCTCTGTTAGGCACGTACACATAATCCATAGATATCAAACGATCTGTAACAATGCAATACTATCACATATAAAAAAACTTTTTTTTACTCACATTAGTGTGTTGCTTCATTCGTTCATGTAATCTTATCCTGTCTGCATATCCAGTCTCTTGTTTACAAACGACTCCGTGTCTTCCCCACGTGAGCTGGATATTCATTAAAAATAAAGTTCATCCATGCATTCATAATATTGGAATCCGAATAGGGCTGTGCAATTAATTGAATTTCGATTTCGATTTCGATTTTGGCTCCCAACGATCACCAAAATAGTACAATCGAGAAAATACGATAATTTTGCCTTGTTCAGTTTTGCAAGAACACTCTTATTTTGTCTTGCGTTCTGAATGAAACGTGCACGCGCACATCCGCCCCTCCCGAAGCCACAAACTCTCTCAGGTCGTGAGTCTTTTTGTACGTCCTCGTCGCGTCTATCGGTTCTAAAATGTGCATAGTCGTTTCTGCTCAACATGCAGAGTCACATCTTTAGAGATAAACCTCACACACGCCGAAGCTCGGGCTGCACTGTCCGGTCGGCTTCCAACATCCCCGACCCCCAGTACTGCATCTGGCCCACAGCGGAGGCACCAAACGCGGCGCGAGATTAAGCAGAAGGGGGGTAAGCGTGAGGGTATCTGGGCTAGGCTAGCCAGCTATTCCCACAATAAACTGGATTACATTCGATTACTGCTGTTGTGTCTTTGTTTGCGCTGTGTAACTTACTCAATGCGCGTCACTGATGCTTTCCATATGATAGGAACATCTAAAAATAATGGTATTATCAACACTTACTCGTAACTCGTTCATCTCGACAGCTGTAATGGGACTTTGCATGTGTTACAAAGTTGGTAATAATGATGAAGACGGACTCGGCGTGACTGGGACTCGTGTTTATTCAGAACTCTCAAATACAAACACAATAAACTCGCGCTGACTGACAGCGCTCTCATAACTCAGTAGTTACTATAAATAACTTTGTTAGCAATCGCTGAGCTCAGTCTCTGGTACGTTAGTGATGTCCGGTTCGCGAACGATCTTTCTTTTGAACCGGTTCTTTTTAGTGAACCGAATCAGTTCACCAAATCGGACTGAATCGTTCTAAACAGTTCGCGTCTCCAGTCAGCGCTGATCCATAATTTACTAAAGTTACTAACTTTCTGACATGAGTGACAGCCCCTCCGACTAGAAATAGACTAATAACCTGAAGTATATGCTGTAACTAAAACAGTTCACTGAACTGAGACTGACAGAACCGATGTGAAGTGAACTCCGGTCCATCCGTCTCTCTGGCAGCAGCTCGTGCCTCGTATACCTCGTTAAACCACGCCCCCTCTGCTCATATCAAATGCAAAGATGTCAGCCAATCACAACAGTGGGCGTTTTTACTGAAGTCTCACATCAGACACGCCTCTTGTAACAGGGCCTTCAGCCACAGGGCAAACAGCAGTATAGAAAAAATGCCTTTTATTTCTAAATTATGATATTTTATGATGTAAAAATCATACTAACAATATAAGTACACCTCAGGAAACATTATAAAATAATAGAAAAATGCCATGCCATGGGACCGTTAACCACTTGAAAATTAAACACAGAGAGAGTGACCTATGACAATCTAATAAAGAAACAAAAACTAGCGAGAGCAGGGGTGCCGTGTAAACGTCCTTTTTTTTCCTTCATATTTTTCAAATAATTCTCTCTTTGTAAACTTTGTTCAATGCATGCGAGTGCTGCTATATTTTCGAATGTGACCAGTCATTTTCGCCGTCATCACCCGGGTTTAGTGCCAGAAGACGCGAATGAGAAGTAGCGCGCGCTGTGAGAAAATCTCTGTGCACTCATCCGATAGCGCGCACACGTCTCACAGCGCGCAAAGTTCTCTTTCAAGTCTTGCTCTTGAACGGACAAACTCACACAAAACGTATGTCAACGTCCATCTTGATGAGTATCCTAGCAGACATAGTCTGTATATACAACTTTATACAGTCGAGAAAGACGACGCATATCCATGCATTAGGTCTTAAAGGGGCAGTAGCCTGCTGTCTGTTTAATGTCAAACAACAAAAGACAAGGACATCACTCCCATGCATTTCTGTACCTGAAAACTAATGTTAGACGTACCTGAAAAACCTGAAAAGCATATCTAGCCGAACCATATTGTTGATCTTATTTATTTGTGGTTATCATTTTTACTTGAATACTTTTATACTTTGATTTGAATATATGTTATATTATTTATTTTAATAGTTCAAAAAGTACAACAAATGTTACAATTTCAATTGAATTGTTGAAAGGTGTCTTTTTAATAAATGCAACATTCCCAAAGTCATGTGAAATAATCGTGTTACATAATCGTAATTTCAATATTGACCAAAATAATCGTGATTATGATTTTTTCCATAATCGAGCAGCCCTAAATCCGAATGCTTAAAAATCCGAATCCGAAAAGCTTATGTGGTATGTTTACTGCTTAGAAATTCGATGCTGTTTAGCTCTATGCTGCTCTTAGCTGTCATGTTAGTGGCACGAGTCGGTGGGCGGGGCTACAGAATCAGGCATTGTTCTTCTTCTGTTGAGGCGGTGCATCACTACACTCTCATGTCATAGCCGGGCACATTCTGAAATCGATCGTTTGCTGGGCCTGGTGTGTAATAAAAGCTTTTTTTTTGACTAACAAGGAAGTTTTCAGCTCTGAAACTTACAGGATATTCTTATATTACCATGACCTTTTATATATCAAAAGCTCAAGGGAAAGTTGATTTCTCAATTCATCACCCCTTTAAACAACATTGTTGACTAATTGGGAAATGCAAGTTTTCATGCAAATTGTTGGATGATAAGAAGTTGGAACCATGGCTGAGGGCTGTCTCTGGGAATAACCGTGAGGCGTACTGTAGTGTGTTGGAAGGCGATTAGCGTAGCCTCGATGGGGATCAACGATATCCGGTCCCACATGCTAAGTGCTTGCCACAAAGCCACTATGGGTCACAAAATGCAGGTCTCTATCGTGTATTTCTGTACAACACCACCGTCTCTTCCAACCAAACATTCTCTTGTGCTTCGTTCCCACTTTTCTGAATTATGTTGCATTGATAAGGAGTTATCACAAACTAAGACAATCAATATACAGTAAATGTAAGTTAAAGTGTCGCCGATAAATGTCACTTAATCCCACCGGTGTTGCTAATAACAAGGGTCTCTAAAGTTGACATATTGCCCCTTTAAGGTACTGTAAAGAATGCAAAGCTATTAGAAGCAATATGTTCCTTCAACACAACTCAGAGTTGCCGTTCATCCCCTAACTAGGACTGATTCATTGTAAAACATGTTGCTTCTTCAGACAGTTAAAGACGGAATGGCCCTTATCTGGTTGTCTGCAGACAAATCTGTGGCTCTCAGGCTGGTTTAAAGGCATTCCTGGCAGTTTTATCAGGGTTCGTGGAGTACAGGCTGTCTCTCATAAGGATCTCCCTAATCAGTCTTAATTAATAACACAAATACAGCCTTAGGAAGTGCCAGAGTTTCATTAGTGCATGCAAGGCCAAAAAGAGGCGCTCTCTCTCTCTTATTGTTACGACTTTCTTGGTTTCTCTGAAGAAACAAAACAAAACGTGATCTTCAAGTAGACATTGACAATATAGAGATAAAATATTGTACCTGTAATGCATTCATAGTTAATTTCCAGTCATTTGTATCAACAACAAACATCACATTTGTGTCTTTTGACATCTGGCCTATCTGTTTCTTTGCTTTTATTTCCCGGGTTTTTGCACAGATTATTCTGAGGCTTGCTGACAGATGTTTTTGCAGACACAATATGAGATATTTGGACATGTTGATCTGTCTAGACTCGATGACAGTAACGCTCCTGCTGCCATGTGCTTCAAAAACCAGGTCAGAGGGGTCAATGGCACTTAAAAGAAACATTCTCTGGAATTTCTGATGAGGGATTGTTGGTGGAAGAGTCATGTAGGGATGTATGCTAACAATAACACAAAAATATCACTCCCTTCTCACCTCCATATTAATTGAGATAAATTGGCATGAAGAGTCAGAAAGAATTAAAACAAATTGATTCTTGATACATGTATGTAGGTATGTGTGTGTTTTAAAATGGGCTTGTAGAATTTCCATAGACTTTCCCTTCTAAATAGAATCCCTGCTGGGGAAAGGAAGAATCCTACTTGACTCGAGCATTCATCGGAAATTTCAAATCCATTTGGTCAAGGACTTCGATGTAATGACTCCCTATGGAGGCTGATCAGAAAAGCAGGCAAAGAATTTGGAAAGCACTAAAAGCATTTGCTAACATTCAAAAGGACAGCAGAAAGAGATAAAGAACCTTTATAGAGAGCTAGTTCTGCTCTGGTTTGGCAAATGGAATGGAGTTGGGGATCTGGCAACCCAGGATGCCCACTAAGTGCGAACAAACGCTGAGGTTAGAGGGAGAAGCAGCAGGAGTATGAGGGGAACCTGAGAAATGATAAGAACAGAAAGATTGCCCTATTGTGTTGTGGAAGTGATTGCTATCTAGCTAGCCCTCTCTCTCTCTAAATGTTTTGTCAAACCAACATTCAAAGTGTGTCTTGACATACTTTGCTTTATAGTTAAGGTAAACATTGTTAAAAGTAGTTAAAATTGCAGTTTTTTTGAAGTTCAATTCATTTTAATTCTGCTTTGTAACAATAATTTGGAATCCTGTTTGAATTAAATTGTTCCATCATGTTTGCTCCCTCGATTTAAAATTTGAATTTATCAGGCTTAATGGTTACCCACCCTGCTGTTTATTAGCATGTTGGGTTTTTGTGATACTACACAAAGCAGCCTTTATCCATCATCAGCCGTAGCAAAATATAATGCATTTAGAGCCTACTCAACATTTCATTCTCCAAATCAAGTAGAGTAAATGAATTAGAGGCTTGGCAATTGAGGATGTTCTTGCTTAAAGGCAAATCTGATCAGAGAGAGATGGCCTTTCTGTGCACTTTGGCTGGGCAGTAGAACTGTGGATAAGGCCTTCGACCTCAGCACTAAAAGATTGAAAATGTGTCTGGTAAAAGCTTCCAGACATCCACGCCATTTAGACTGAACGAATGGAGCCAAAACCCATGAAATATTACAGTTTGACTGCAATGCCAATTAATTGCACACGAACAAAAGGACTTTCCTGCTGTGCTTCCATAACAACTTAATACATTTGCAGATCTGGGTTAGCGAAACCATTTTTCAAACCACAAATGTCATTCAGGACAAGAAAAATGTCTGAAAACACGGACGTCATAATCATTTGTAACGGAAAAAGGGAGTAGAAGCTGCAGTAGGCTGCAATAAATCATTTTTCTGCGATTTATAGCGTTGCTGTTAAGTGAGACAGGGTTAGTTAAAAAAAAAAAATTGTTTGGTATGAGTTGTCACTGCTACTATCTTATCCTTCCTGCTGGATCCTAAAGTTCTCAAATAGTTCCAACGTGAAACCATAAAACCTGTCTTTCACTATCCCAAAGTATTTAGGTAGAGTTTACTAACAAAAGTGTGACCTACTGTTCTAGACAGTCCTGCATAGATCGATGCTCACTGTGGTTATCTTTCCCAGATTAGAGTGCACAGGAAACCATGTGGTGTTAACTTAGAGATGACATCTGGAGGTACCTTATCAGGAATGGAGACTTTTGTGTTGTTCATCCATCATTTTGACTTTGCAGTTCTGTTTCTGCTAAATGTGCTTCAGAGATTTAGAATCAGTAGCTATCTATTCATCCATTTGTTGAAGAACATTAAAGAGCAATGAAAGAATATGGAATATATTCAACAAAAATCAAAGCCTGAACATTCATCAACTCAATCTAGATTGTACACTGACTTAATGTTTCTTGCAGCCTCCGCCCCGCTCCCCCTACTCAATTACTTTAATTTATTCCTCTTTTATATATTGCGTTTCATTCAGAATAGTTTCTCACATCTATACTGACAATGTGACAACTCGAACAATGTGATTACACAGCTGCTCTTACCGCTGCACGCTGGAAAGCCCCCCTGGTGTAGGTGCCACCTCCTCTGTAGGTGATGGAGGGGATCTCTCTGCTGAAGAGAGAGCATTTGTGCTGGTGGGCTTTGGGTGCAGACACGTAGTCCACTCTTGTAACCACATGGCTCTTGGAGCTAAATGTCACCAGCGATACACGTGTTGCCTCAGGCGCCACCGGAAAATCTGACAGCAGCTTCCGCACAAATCGCAGCTCGCTCCCAAAGTTGGAAGCTCCCACGCTGGACGACTCGTCCACGAGAAAGACCAGATCCAGACAACCTCCTCGCTCCCGAAGAAGACGCACGTTCCTTCGGAAAACCTGGCCGAGACGTTCTACTTTGCTCTCTGCACTCTCAGAGAGGTTTTGCCGGGTATGGGCCGCCTGACGCAAAGCCTGTAGGGACCGCTGCTGAGCCTGGCTCGGCCAGGTACAGCCTGACCAGTACAGGAGCAGTAAGGTGAACCTTAAAGTCAATGTAAGCCTTAGCGTCACCATGATAATGCCACAAGCACCAGCGTCCAATAGTGGTTAAGTGGTGCAAGTTTGTTGCAGTCCTCCTGTTGTTTCTCTTTTGTTTTCTCTATCTTTTCCAAGCAGAGTGAGTCTCCTATTTCTCCGTGGGTCTCCGGCATCTGTGGAGCTCCTGCATTTCAGACACCCTCCAAATGCGTCTCCCCCCTCTCTCTCAAAATCATTTAAGAAGAGCGAGACAGTGAAAAAAAGTTCGGTGAGAATGAGAGAGGGTGTGTGTGTGTGCTGGTGTGAGACTAAGGGAAGGAGTGAGAAGCAAGAGGGAGAGAGCAGCAGCGGAGGAGGAAAAAAATGGGCAGTTAGAGGCGTGAGTGTCTCTCTCTTTTTCTTTTCGTCCCGTTCTCTTTCTTGTTCCTTACTTGTTCTCCCCTTCTCTCTTTCTTTTTCCTCTGCTTGTCCTGGAGTGCCTGGGTTTGGTTGTGTGTCATTGGAGCACTCCAGACTGTCCGTCAGCCAATGCCTTTGTGAGAGAATAAGTGTGTGTGTAAGGGAGAGAGAGAGAGAGAGAGAGACGTTTGTCTATCGGCCTGTCAACATGCCCAAAGAAAACATTAGCACGGGGCTTGTTGATCAAATCCATATGTCTGGCAATCATCTGCTCTCGGACGAACACTCTCACCAAACCACCAGGCAGATACCAAGAGAACCATCCGCTAATGAGAATAGATGGCAGGGGCTGTAGACAAAACAAGCATGTAATGGATAGAAAAGCAACACAATTCATTTGACAAGCAGAAAAGCTGTTACCAGGTTTTAAATTGAAGCAACGTTATATTAAGAGTCCACATGTCATAGTGTTTTGTAAGCAGGGCCTGCAGTCTTTATTACTTCCTCTTGTTTCCTCTTGGTGGTCTTTTGAGGAGAGAAATCTCAAGTAGAACCCCCCCCACACTCTCTGTCTCTTTTATTCGTTCTCCTCTCTTTTGTGATTTTTATCTGTAACCAAAACAAAGTCTCAATGCTTAACGCAGTTTTAGGTGGGCCGGCAACAGTTTGGCTGTATAACAGAGCATTTTGAGCCAGACTAAAACTTTTTAAATTAATACAAATGAACACCATGTGTGAAGAATCCCAGCTGTCATTGCTTTGACCGGACAAAACAGACAAGGATTTGCAGTATTGTGAGATTATAGCACAGAAAGCTACTGATTCTTGCCTGAAACAACATGCTGAGTGTTAAGTGAGGTCTATAAAGTTGACTGTGAACTTTGTGCCTGAGAGCAATGAGAGGATAATGGTGTTTGGCTTGCTTGTGTCCGAGCAGCTGATGCTTTCTGCTTAAAGGAGCACAAACATTTTATATATATATATATACATTACTTTTACATATATTCGTCTTGCATGCTAACATGATATACTGTACACACACACGCACACACATTGCTAGTTATACACATGCATCTTCTGTCTTTCATCTGATTAGCAGAAGTGATGTGATGGTGACACATTCTTGACATTTATCCAAACAAGATATGTCAAGATGAGACAAACACTTAATTCCGTGTTACATTAGTGTAAAGCACTTTGCTGGTGCATAATTAAATATACAGATCTCAAAAGTGATATCTTTGCTTGTTTTGATGCATCTAATTTTAACAGGATAGTTGGATAAAGCCCTTTTCCCCATTAATTACTTGGCAAAGCATGTAAAAACGTAAAAATTATAGAATAGTGCCCTCTACAGGTTAATAAAGGGTACTTGTTATCCAGCTGTTGACTTTTGAGAATTTCAGTGTTTGTCATAATTGCCAGTGAAACTATTTTGCAAAACCAATCTGTTGAGTCGGGGAACATTGTCAGAGCAGAAGGAAGCTTTTTTCTTCTAGGATAACCTTGTATGTCTTTCACAAAGATGGATCTGCCCGATTCCAGCCTTTCCAAAGAGCCCTTAGATCATCACCAATCCTCCATGGGTATGAGACACTGTGGGGTGTAGGCCTCTCCAGGTCTATGTCTAACCCTTAGAGGACCAGGTGTTGGGCAAAGCTGGAAACTGGAACAATTGAACATCAGAATCAGGCAGATCTGTCTTTGTCATGGACGCGTGACTCAAGCCATGCACAAGGTTACCCTGAAAAAAATTTGGTGGACATGGATGGAGGCCCACCAGATTAAGACCCTGTCATAGCCAGCCCAAACTCCAGACCTGAACCCCATGCCCGTGTGATCATAAGGAAGATGGTCACAAGCCATTAAAACAAGTCAAGTCAACTTTATTTATATAGCGCTTTTAACAATGTAGATTGTTTCAAAGCAGCTTTACAGTGTTAAACAGGAAAATAATGCAGCATAATTATGTATAATTAATCTGTATAGCCATTCTGGAAAAAACGCTGATGTCATCAGTTCATTTCAATTATCATACAGTGACAGTGTGGGCTTTAGATCAATAATTAGATCAGTAATTTTGTTTAAATGGTTAATTTAGTTTATTAATTCGATTTATTTCGATGTTTAGTTGAAAAATTTAGTGTCCCCAACTGAGCACGCCAAGCCAGAGGCAACAGTGGCAAGGAAACCAAAACCCCATTAGGTGACCTAATGGAGAAAAATAAACCTTGGGAGAAACCAGGCTCAGTCGGGGTGCCAGTTCTCCTCTGACCAATTAACAAACAGCTTATTATTATTATTATTATTATTATTATTATTATTATTATTATTATTATTATTATTATTATTCTGGCAGCTTTACAGCTCAGAGGTCATAATGGATCAGGATATTCGAGGGACCGGAGGCAACATGCTGGAGACGGGTTTATTGAGGATGATGTTGATTAAATAATTATTAAAGTGCAATATTCGAATGATCGGAGGCAACACGCTGGAGACGGGTTTATTGAGGATGACATATCGATTTAAGTATTATTTAATTGTAATATTCGAACAATCGGAGTCAACACGCCGAGAAAACAAGCCAAGCTGCTTGAATTTATTGCGCCAGGAGTGGCATAAAGTCCCGCAAGCAATGTGAAAGAATGCTAGCGAACATGCCAAGATGCATGAAAGCGAAATACTTAACTGTCACCAAATATATATTTTACAAAATAATATATATCTTTTGTGAATAATTCCTATGAGATTTTGTTTAGGCGCTGTACCAAAAGTAGCCACCGGGTGTCACCCACATTCCATAGATTTTTTTTTAATGCATTCTCCTGTAACAAATTAGTAGTTTTCTGTCCAAATATCACTTCTATCACAAAATAGTGGAACCTTGAGACTCAGACCTTTCCGACGATATGTTTTGTCAAGATTAGAAATGGTTTTGATCATAAATTTGATACAATTGATTATAAAGTAGTTAAAATACATTGTGTTACATGAAACCTGACACTTCTCACTAAAATAATTTAAAGTACTGTTTCCATGGTAACGCAACGTCCAATTTCAAAATGGTATTTTAAATAAATTTTGAGTTTGTGAGCTTTTGAATGATACCTAATTATGATGATTACTAAAATATGTGATACGAAAAAAGGCAATAAATAAAAAGGGCAACAAGCGTCCTGCTAGTGAGATGGTGACAGTTAAGGGGTTGACTCTCCTGAAGTTAAAACATTATTAAAGGTCTGCAAACCTTTTTAATTTTTTTGACCAGTGTTCATTTTCAACAAATAAATGCTTAAATTACAATGTTTTAACTTAAAATTTGGAAGAAATGTTTTAGTATAGAAAAAACAAAAAATTCAATTTTACCCACATATTTATACTACATATAAAAAGTAAATCCAGAGAAACTGAAAATTGACACCTGTTGGACTTTTTTTGTTGCCATGACAGCCAACTATGCCTGCCATCAACAATTATAGGAACCAGACAGTACAGAAGTAATTGCTGGGTATGTGAGTAAAAATGATTGCTAAAATAATTTCTGTCCCTGTTATGATTTATTAGCACATGCCCACACAAAGTAAAGGTGTCATTGCAAATCCAAAAGAGTTTAAATTTAGCATACTGGCTCCATCTATTGGTGAAAAGATGCATGTGTACACCCTGCATGGGCCATTATTTGATATTCTGAAGTTTTGTAGCCATTTGTCCATGTTTGTTAGGCCATGTTTATGCCAATGTGCTTCTAAATTATGACAAAACACTATTAGCAAGTTTAGTACTCCATTTCATTTCTCTCTTCATTTTTAATAACCCCCAAAGTAGAATATTTGCCATTTAAACGTTGCTTGCAAACAATTTTATTTACATTTTATATGCTCAATTGGAAAAGATGCTGTTTAAACCCAGATGTTGTAGTTACAGCTTTCACCAGCAGAGGCTGATGAGGCCATGCTAACCAAGAGTTTACTCACTGCAGAGCCAATGGGTGAAGCTTGACATCCAGCTCCCCCTCTCTGTACATTATGGGTTGGCCTTGAAGATCCAGCCCAGTTATAACCCTATTCCTAAACCTAATTACAGTCCTTCCAGAAAAATGTGGCTTTTTTTGTGATTGTTGCAGGCAAAAATCCTTGATTATGCGACACGTTTTCTTAGCTATACAAAACAGACATTTGAGTGCTTCCAATGCACAAAGTGCAATCTCTTAAAGGGTTAGTTCACCCAAAAATGAAAATTCTGTCATTAATGACTTCCCCTCACCTGTAAAACCTCCGTTCATCTTCGGAACACAAATGAAGATATTTTAGTTGAAATCTGATGGCTCAGAAAGACCTCCATTGGCACAATGCACTGTGCACTCTCAAGACCCATAAAAGGTACTAAAGACGTTGTTACAAAGCCCATCTCACTACAGTGGTTCTACAATAACTTATGAATAACTTATGAAGCGACGAGAATAGTTTTTGTCCGCAAAAAAACCTAAATAACGACTTATATAGTGATGACCAATTTCAAAACACGGCATCATGAAGCTTCGAAGCGTTATGAATCAGTGATCCAAACCGCTGAATCGACTCACTGATTCATAGCGCTTCGAAGCTTCATGATGCAGTGTTTTGATGCAACACACCGGGAAACTGTCTTTTGCTCTTATTTTTGTTGTTAAATGAGAATTTGCGTGCTTCATCATGGTTTCACCGATATCTATGGTTTCACCACGGGGTTTGCAGCTTTTCGATGACGTTCGCGTCGGGTAATTACGTCACTTCAAAACGTTCCCATGGCAATAGGGGGAAATGGCGGCTCTTGTGTGAAGTAAACAAACATTTTTCAACTTTCTGCTAATATATATGACTTTTTTGCAACGAAAATGCAGGGATTATGAAATCATGCTAGCCCAGCATATTTTGCACGCGGATATAGGCAATTTATGCGGCGAAAGTGCGGCGTGTTTGAAAAAATTCGGCCCCTGCATAAATATGCAGACTTTGGCTGATTATGCATTAAATCATGCGATCGCATAATCTCGTTTTTCAGGAGGGACTGTAATTAGGTCAAGGTCCACAGAGGTGGACTCAATTGGTACTCACTGAAGAGTCAAATGATGTCCAGCTCCGCCTCTCTAGATGTCTAATGGGGTGTAGGGATAGAGTTCTGGTTATGGTGTGGTTGGATATTCTAGCTCCATCCATTAGGCCCAAATCAATAATTCATGAATGTGAACAAAGCTTATTTGCTTTTTTAAAGGCTTTAAAAAAAAATTATAATAGCCTACATTATAAATTCCTGAAACTTTATATGTGTTTCCAAGGCTTAATAATTATCTATCTGCTTAAACTGAATAGGGTTTTTTTCACAGTGCACAGGAATGCCTACTGTGGCCAGCATTAGTCCAAAACACAACAACTCTGACATTCTGAATTCAGTGTTTTCAGACATGTTTCTTTTCAGAGTATTTTTGTTGTGGTTATTGTGAAACAGCATTTAGAGAAAAAAAGGACTTGTACCCATTGTGTGTCTGTCCTCAAGCAGCCAGCGCCCACCATAAAGATGTAACGATCGGTGTGGTAGTGCAGGTTCTCAGAGATATTTTTAGCACAATCTCTGACGTAAATATGAATAATTCATGAGCTCTGCGGCTGAATGATGGGCCACACTATGTTGTGACATCATAATACATCAGTGACGTGAGATTATAACATCTGCAAAAGGAAAAGCTGCGTTTATCATATGATTAGTTATGTTAATATATATATATATATATATATATATATATATATATATATATATATATATATATATATATATATATATATATATATATATAATAAAGCATGCAGAGAAGCAAACCACGCTCCGTGTGTGAAATGTGAAACTCTTTACAGCTGCAGTTTTGAGAGAAGGATTTGACCATTCCAAGAAATATTGCATAGGAAAATCATGTTGTTCCTCTCTCACACACTTATGAGAGAGGGGGGGGGGGGTGTTTTCCTGTGCTCTAGCGTCTGAAAGACAAGCTGACACACATTCACTAAACACAGCATACCCACAACATAACTCTGTCTTGTTCCACACTTGAAGACAGAGTCATTTGTTAATTTGCAGACTAGAAAAAAATTTTCTTCTGCTTTTTGCACGTGCAAAAGTGGATGTCTCAGATGAGAAAGCAGAGTATAGGAATGAAAAACAGAGCTAGAGAGGAGAGAAAAAGGGGGGAACAGAGGAGACATGGATTGAACCAGAGTTCCAAAAACATTATCACGCTGAGGAGAGCGTGAGGAGATGAGTGAAAACAGAGAACACTGGGTTGAGGGGCAGAGACCGAACTGGCAAATAGGGAGAAGGAAAAACAGTATTCCAGAAAAGCAAACAAATATGACAGGAAAACTGAATTTAAAGGGATAGTTCATCCAATAATGAAAGTTCGGTCATCCTTTACACACATGTTGTTCCAAACCTGTGTAACTTTTATTAAAATGCAAAAGACAAAAGAAGATATACTGAAGACATTTGGTTACAAATTTTGGTTACCGTGGTCTTGCACTGTATGGAGCTGAGACATTTCTCAAAATATTTTCTTTTATGTTCCATAGATGAAAGAAAGTCATACAGGTTTGAAACAATATGTAGGTGAGTAAATTATGATTTAGTTGGGACTAAACACAATGGACTAAAGTTGTATTATAAACTCAAGATGTGACAGGCATGGCTAAAGCTTTCTTAATATCATTATCAGATGATGAAAGTGGGTGATGATCAGTTCAACAATGATGGTTAAATGTAATTAACACTCTGCTATTGTGCTGATGATGAAAACACGGATCCCATACCAATATGATTGATCACAGAAACGCCTACCTTTGATTCAAAACAAAAGACAGCCTCTTACTCCACAAAAAAATTTAAATACACTGACTATCACAAAGAAACATAGTGGGAAGGATGCAAAACAAAGCCAGTGTGTTTAAACACAAATCCAACTGTACATATGTGCAGATTAATATTAAAGTGGTAGTTCACCAAAACTTTTATTTTCAGACATAATTTACACAACCTCGTTTCAATCCTGTATGGATCGGTGTATGCATTTCTTTCTTCCGTGTGACACGAAATAATAAAATTTGAAGCATGTTGAAAGAACATTGAACTCCATTGACCTCATTGGAAAAACAAAACAGAAGGAAAAAAATTATAGAGGTTTGGAACAACCTTTAATTGTGTTCATAACATTTAAATAAAATGTGTATGCACACAATCATATGCATATGAATTACAGACACACACAAAAAAGACATTTTCACTTACGGCAATAAGACAGATAAAGCATGTATGATGTAGAAATAAATGTGACAAACACATTTCTATGTAAATATAGTTTTATTCCTCTGAGTATGTGTTCTGTTATTGGATACATATCCATGTTTTTGGACGTATTATTCTTGGTCACATGTGCTCTCTATGTTTGGTAAACAGACGGATCAAATTACGCTTCCTAGAAATACTCGCGCCCCCCTCACTACATGCCTCACTCGTTCTTTTTCTTCACTTTCTGTCACTCATAATAAAAATGTACTTTCCCTTTTTGATTTCTATATCAGAAATTGCAGTTAACAAATTTAAATCCATAACTAAGTTCATAATTCTTAGGATTCACACAAACATATGACACATGTACACGTAAACCGACATACATGGCCATGTGCACATGTACCGTATGCAGGTGCAGATATGCTGGTTTAAAATGGAGCAGTACCCGGTCTGTTTTTCATTTTCTCCATTCCCTCACTTCATCACACCTACACTCTAAAAAAAAAAAGGTTCTATATTGCACCAAAAATGGTTCTTGGCTCGTAATCATAGGGGAACCTTTTTTAGTGCTATATAGCACCAATTTTGGTGCTTCAGTGGTGCTTCAGCGGTTCTTCAGAGCTTCTTCAGCGGTTCTTCAGAGGTTCTTCACCGGTTCTTTGACTAAGGTGCTATATAGCACCTCTGAAGAACCGCTGAAGAACCACTGAAGCACCAAAATTGGTGCTATATAGCACTAAAAAAGGTTCCCCTATGATTACGAGCCTTTTTTTTTAGAGTGTACTACGGTAACTTCATCCACATTGTGAAACACTCCTTGTGTTTTGGTAAATAAAGTGCCCAGACCCCCTTACCAAATGTGGTACGTGTGGCAGAGCATAACTCAACAGCACAGGCCTGCAGCACTGAGGTCAACAACTCAAAAAAGGGACGACGTCTTGCGTGCCAAAATACTGGAAAGTCTTTGCTGTCAATCATAATTTAGCTTAATTTCTACAGTAGAAGAAAAAAGAGCAGTTATTTCATTCATACAGTGGGACCCAAATATCTTAAGACCATTTTGAAAATGTGGGTTCTATTGGATTTAAACCTGAAAATAACGGTGTTGGGTTTCAAAAAGTTAATTATTAGATCAAATTAATCCGAAATATATCTCTAGGACGTCTAATAAGTAACTGACATTGAGCATGCAAACGCTTTGTACAGAAGGTGCTACCTGCTCTTTTGAAAACTCAAATATGAAATTCAGATTATATTTTTTATTATATTTCATTCATATTATCAGTGTTGTTATTGTTAAGTAAATCTAAAACTATTAAATATGTTTTGTTAATTGAAATAACGCTTAAAAATATTAGATGAAAAATGTAAATGAAAATAAAAAAGTGAATTAAAAATATTAATAAATTCTATAAACATATAAATAATACTAAAATAATAATGAAATATGTTTTATAATGCAACATTTTTTTCATTAGAATGTAAATGTACAATAGAAACACTTCACTTTTGTGTCTTAGTGTTTCACTAGTTTAATATAAGCCAGGGAAATGTCGATGTCACTTGTCATATCCGTTGCAGTCATAAATTAGTTGCACGTGTTGCTGCTTGGGCAATATCTATCAATCAATATCCTGCATGGTGCTCTGAATTACAGTTGCAAGAAAAAAATATGTGAACCACTTACTTGCAGAATCTGAAAATGTGAATAATTGTATCTAAATAAAAGAGATCAAATAAAATGCATGTTATTTTTTATTTAGTACTGTCCTGAATAAGATATTTTACATAAAAATAAAAAAAATTCACAAGACAAAAAAATAGCTGAATTTATTAAAATAACCCTGTTCAAAAGCTTATGAACCATTGATTGTCAATACTGTGTGTCGATCCCTGGATGACCCACTGCGTTTTTTTTGTTTTGTGATGGTTGTTCATGAGTCCCTTGTTTGTCTTGAGCAGTTAAACTGCCAAATGTTCTTCAGAAAAATCCTCCAGGTCCTGCAAATTCTTCAGTTTTCCAGCATATTTTGCATATTTGAACCCTCTCCAGGGACTGTATGATTTTGAGATCCATCTTTTCACACTGAGGACAATTGAGGGACTTAAAAACAACTATTAAAAATGGTTGAAACATTCACTGATGCTCCAGAAGGAAACACGATGCATTAAGAGCTTGGGGTGAAAACTTATTGAATTTGAAGATCAAGGTAAATTGTACTTAATTTGTCTTCTGGGAAACATGCAAGTATCTTCTGTTGCTTCTGAAGGGCAATATTAAATGAAATATACATATTTAAATAAAATAAGAAAAATGTGGACATCTTCATCCTCTACAAAAGTTTTCACCCCCAGCTCTTAAAGGAACACGCCGGCTTTTTGGGACTTTAGCTTATTCACCCTAACCCCCAGAGGTAGATAAGTCCATACATACCACTCTCATCTCTGTGCGTGCCATAACTCTGTCTGACGCACACACTGGTAGCCTAGCTTAGCACAAAGACTGGAAGTAAACGGCTCCAGCTAGCCTTACGCTCAATAAGTGACAAAATAACGCCAACATCTTCCTATTTACATGTTGTGATGTGTATAGTTACATTGTGTACTAAGACCGACGGAAAATTAAAAGTTGTGATTTTCTAGACCGATATGACTAGGAACTATTCTCTCATTCCTGCGTAATGATCAAGGAATTTTACTGCCGTACCATGAGTGCAGCGGCACAATGATATTACGCCACACCTGAAAATAGGCTAACTTCTGTCAACATAACCAACATGTAACAGACTTCATTGTGATTTATCTTATAATTTGTTTTTTGTTTACATTTTTGACATTTCTGTGTGTTTAAATAGGTTTAAGGTGTGTATTATCTGTCTTAATAAGTAGGGCTTTTATTTTGACGGATATTGTAGCCTACGGAAAGATAGTGAGAGTTCGCGGTTCATCGGAGTGGTTAGGCAAATTTAAAGTTTTCAGTTTGTTAAGCACCCCCCGAAAAGGCATAGTATGTGCTTGTTTAATGTCATTTGTAATGAGTATTTTTGTGTATTTCGCTGTATGTTAATGATAATGCTATGATAAGAGAGAGTTTGTGTACGAGGCGTTAATGCGTACTTCTTTGCTTTATTTGTTCAGCTCTTACGGTGATTTTTTGGAGATCAAACGGTTTCAATAAACTCCATGAAACATCAGTAAAGTCTGGCCATCATTCGAACAAGGTCCGCTACACAACGCGACAATCTGCTTGCACAGAGAGCGTGCTGGGGACTATTTTCAGGCGCTATGTAATATCATTGCGCCGCTGCACTCGTGGTACGGCTCAAAGTTCCTTGATCATTGCACAGGAATCGGAGTATAGTTCCTAGACATATCGGTCTAGAAAATCGCAACTTTTCATTTTCCGTCGGTCTTTGTACACGATGTAACTATACACATCACAACATGTAAATAGGAAAATGTTGGCGTTATTTTGTCACTTATTGAGCAGTAGGCTAGCTGGAGCCGTTTACCTCCAGTCTTTGTGCTAAGCTAGGCTAGCGGTGTGTGCGTCAGACAGAGTTATGGCACGCACAGAGATGAGAGTGGTATGTATGGACTTATCTAACTCTGGGGGATACGGTGAATAAGCTAAAGTTCCAAAAAGTCGGCGTGTTCCTTTAATGCATCGTGTTTCCGTCTGGAGCATCAGTGAATGTTTGAACTTTTTTGGTAGTTGAGTTCGAGTCCCTCAATTGTCCTCAGTGTGAAAAGATTCTGGAAAATTTTCTGAAGAACATTGGGCAGTTTAACTACTCAGGACAAACAGGGGACTCAAGAACAACCATCACAAAACAAAAAAACAGCCGTGGGTCATCCAGGGAACGACATGCAGTATTGAGAATCAATGGTTCATAAACTTTTGAACGGGGTCATTTTAATAAATTGTGGACTATGTAAACATTTTTTATGACCAATATCTTATTCAGGACAATGCTAAATTTAAAAAAAAGAATACATTTTCTATGATGTTGTTTATTTTGTTAAAATTATTCACATTTCACAGATTCTGCAAGGGGTTCACATACTTTTTCTTGCAATTAAGCTGTCTCTTAAGGAAATGTGGGCAGTAAATGGAACTTAAAGCTCTGGGTATTAATTAACCTCATCTTGCTGCAAATCACAGTGGTTTCTAGTGCCTCCTTATCACTGAGAAAGAATTTGTGTGCGGCATTTGACAAGACAAAGAGTAATAGTGGCCATATCAATATAAGCAGCCGCTTTATCAGTGTGTTGAAGGCTAAATGTTGCTGACATTTGACAATCTACTGGAGTTTAAACTCAATGTTCTGTCTTCCTCTCCAGCCGTGATCTGTTTCAGGCTGAAATGTGTAGCAGTCTTTGAAATGATGTACTGCTGGCCACATCATTCCCGTTGTCTGAGCCCTCTTCTCCCTCCACACATTAGAACTTGTAGTTTCATGTCCTTGAGCATTTTCACAGGTATCATTTATCAAAATGATAAGACAGGAAAGTCTCCATCAAAATGGCTGTATGCTACTTCCTCAGGCCTTGTACTGAACGTGCCACTCACTCATGTGGATTTGACATGTTTATCTGTTCACTGTCTCGCTGATTAAAAGGAGGAGATTGGGACAGCCCAGACGAGATTAGTGCATTCCAACACACATTCACACAGTTTATACAGACAAGTTCACACTAAGCGGATTTCTGAATGCTTTCAAATAACACCATTAACTACTTTCAGATGACCTTTTCTGTATGTATTTGATGGCAGGTATAATTTATAGGGACAAAAGCAACAAAAGCATTGAAGTGTTGCATGACATTTAGAATATTTGAATGATTTCAAAATACTGTATTGCAAAATATATCTAATTATTTTGTATTACATTCATAATTATCAGTATTTGATTCGTCTTCAGTATTTGTCACCCCATTTGCAAATAGTTTTTCTTTAAAACAGGTGTCAGCTTAAAACAAGAAGGAAACATCACAATTTCAGTTAGAAACTACTGTGATGTACTGTTTTGACAATACAACCACTGAAATATTATAAAAACAACTTTCCTCGTCACATTCATTGAGCTTGACTGGCATGAATTAGAGATGAAGAGATATGTGTCAAACTTAAAGAATGATCATGTCAAATGAATTTAATCTCATTATCAAAACAAATGTCATATTGACCGGTGAAAGCTGCTTTGAGAGCTGAAGCCTTGTACTACATGGCTGACTGGTGTTTGTAAGGTGCTATTTAACGGTTGAGTTTGAGCCAATGCCCTGCTTCCACTCACTGAACAAATGAATGAGAAAAGAGACCATCATGAGGGCCGCATGTGGCTCTGTGTACATGTGTGTTGAGCTGTGCGTGTATGCGCGTATGAGAGCCATTAAGATATCAAGCAATAGTCCATTTATCTATGACCGCACAGCTGTGCCAACACAGTTCATAGTGTCTTCTTGTCCACTTTGATTCACACAATAATGAATGATGAGAAACATTGGCAAAAGCGTCCCATTTACCTCAACTGCTCTCCTGCTCTCATTTTTTCTGTCAATATTATCTCGATTGCTTTCTTGAGAAAGAAGAAAATGTATGACCGCTGCGACACTCTGTATCTCTCTCAAAGAAATGCACTTTGACCAACTAAGACAAATATAGGACTAAAATTGTGTTTCTTTATGAATGCTGTAAACAGTGCCTGAAAGCTGAAAATGTTGCCTACTAGGCAGTATATGGAGGTAGTAAGGCAACATACAAGACACATCCTGTCTTTTAAGATGTCTGGTTGGATTTTGAAGGCGGTAAAGATTTGTTGTCGGTGGCATCCAACAATCATTTGTCAGTTAATATTTGCTTGCGGTTGTGTCTTAAACTGACATAAATTTGCCCTAGATCATTAGACATGACATTGACGCCTGTCTAAAAAAACTGGTTTCCTTAGGACAGGAACAGTATGTTCATAACATTTTCTATTGAGTTAGTTATTTAGAATTTAGTTATTAGCTGACAGGGTTGGACTTATTGTCTTATATGTTGTATAATGAAAGCAGTAGCCTATACAGAAAGACATGAAGATAACTGAGTATTAGCTTGATTCATCATTCATAATCATAACATAATAGCTACACATGCACTCTGGAAGGCTCAAGGCCTTTATATTATAAATTATAGGCCAATTATATGCAGTGTGTGAATTATAAAGCTATTTTGGTGGTTGACTTTTTAAATGGAATCTATTAATTATCCATCCATTCTGCTTGTCCACTGTAGGGTTTTATATAGGTTATTATATTTTTTATATATATATATATTATTTATTTATATATATATATTATTTATTTATATATATATATATATTATATATATATATATATTATTTATATATATATATATATATTATTTATATTTATATATATATTATTTATATTTATATATATATATATATATATATATATATATATATATATATATATATATATATATATATATATATATATATATATATATATATATATATATATATATATATATATATATATATATATATATATATATATATATATATATATATATATATATATATATATATAGGCCATGTTTTGTAGACTGCGCTCGAGCCGTTGCTATGGTTACATCTCCAGGCAAACGCAACTTGATCTCTATGGTCTGTTTTTTATATAGGTTATTATATTTTTTATATATATATATATTATTTATTTATATATATATATTATTTATTTATATATATATATATATATATATTATATATATATATATATATATTATTTATATATATATATATATATATTATTTATATTTATATATATATTATTTATATTATATATATATATATATATATATATATATATATATATATATATATATATATATATATATATATATATATATATATATATATATATATATATATATATATATATATATATATATATATATATATATATATATATATATATATATATATATATATATATATATATATATAGGCCATGTTTTGTAGACTGCGCTCGAGCCGTTGCTATGGTTACATCTCCAGGCAAACGCAACTTGATCTCTATGGTCTGTTTTGTGGAAGGTGAAAGTACGAGCTCTTATACTAACTTTTGTAATTACAACGTTTGAAAATCATGTTGAAACATGTACATATATATTAGAAGAGCATTTGTGAAAATGTGTATCTTTATTGTGTAACATTTGCAGCAGGCTTTGTAAGCACAGGTGTTTTGTCAGAAGCGATAGGAAACAATGAAATTAAATATTGGTAGGTTCAGGTAGTTCATATTCCTTGCGTGCGGACGGTTCAACAGCTTGAGGAGAAGGGGAGGTGTGTAGCGTATAGACCTCAAAAACAAGAGCCGTGACGTGGGGGGAAGGGGGGAGGCGCGACTGTACTTATGGAGGTGGGTTGACATATGGCGTAAATACTACAGACTGTGTGGAGGCGCTTGGGCCACTGGTGCTTTGGATATCGCTGGAGACGCGGACGGTTCTCAGCGCGCCGACACTGATCTACCTTAAGGCGTTTGGCAAGGGTTCATGTCAAAACGATGCACGCCTTGCCTTGAGAACAAGGAAGCACCGGTGTTTAATAGGTACAGGAAATAAAAGAAAAAACTGTGAATTGCTTTTCGGCCTCTCTGGCGCGGTGTTTTTGGTTTAAACGGCAGATTAATCCCAGGATAAGCTTAATCACGGACGCAACAAACGGACACATAATATTTGCGATTGGACTATTACTGTATTTTTTTGTTACGCCCGAAATTGGTGCTTTGTGTTCATTTTTGACGCTCGGGGAGGAAACCTAACAATTCAATTACACTGTGCCTTCTTATAGTATTTTATAGACCTTCACGACAGTAGCCCATCTTGATAATTGTTAGCCTAATTTGCCACTCCGCAATAAATTCTGACACATGCTTTCGAGCAGCCTCACGTAGATAATAAAGGATAACGTGCTCATAGTGGCATATTTTGCTCGTGATAGTATTCAGGCTGTTTATGTCTATATTAAAGTCGCTATCTGAGATCTGACCAAGCGCTGCTCTAGCATCACCTCTCAATATCGAGGACTGGACATCTCAATTACCAGCATGACGGATGGACCGAGACAAAGAGGGAGCGCAGCCCCGAGCGCCGGTGAGGATGGAGCAGCAGACGCCGGTAAAGCAGCGGGAGAGTCATCGGTAGCGTTGAAGAAGGAGATCGGTCTCGTCAGTGCTTGTGGCATTATTGTCGGTGAGTGTTAATTTATTTTCTTTTATTATTTTTCTTTTAAATGTATTTTCATATGGGTGAATGTGTTTCAAACGGATGCATGGTCAATCGTGCACAGCTTGATTGGATAATGCTGAATGAGAGTCTCTCTCTCATACCAATCAGTCCTATGAAATGGAAAAGAGGTAATTTACATTTGGAAAACAGTTGAAAATATAAGATATATAAGCAGTGGCGTGTGGTGGCGTTCTGAAATGAGGAGGCATCCTCAGTTTAAAAAAAAAAAATGTAAGCAAGTAGGCCTATGTAAATGTTAGGCTACATGTCCCAGTTACACTTAGTGTGGTCATTTCTTCCTAATTAAATAAACATTATATGAAAAAGAGAAACCAAATACAATTAACTAATTATGTTCTATCATTAAAACCAAGTATAGATCTGGATCAAGTTATTTTTGAAGCATTTTTACATTTATTCCAAAATAATAACTAGGCACAATTTAACTATTTAAACAATATATTGTATGTGTGAACTGATGTTCAGCTGTTCTTTTTAATAGTCAACTTATTTCCTTCACTTATGAAGCTCAGTAAACATTGATGATAGATGAAGATGTAAGATATACCTTTAAATTTACCAAGCTGATAGCTCACTAAAAAGTCACTATACACACAGAGAAAAAGGGTGTCAAAATTGTACCTTTAGGGGTACAACAGCTTGTCGCTGGGGCAGTACCCTTAAAAGGACATATTTGTACCTGTTTTACTCCTAAAAGGTGCATATTAGTACCTTAGAGTACAAATACGTACCTTAAGGTCCTACTATGAACCTTTTTGTGTACAAATGTGTCCTTTTAAGGGTACTGCCCCAGCGACAAGCTGTTGTACCCCCTAAAGGTACAATTTTGACACCCTTTTTCTCTGTGTACAGTCTTCATTTTTTCATCCCATTCCAAGTTTGATTTTGACGTGACATAAAGCTGTGATAAATGGCTGAGTTGTTTACTTACTTTTTAATTCCCATTAAAAGCCATGATTGTGTTCATTCAGACCGATTTGCGAATGTGCACGTCACAAATACAAGAGACGGGATTTATTGCACGAACCAACCACGGTGGAGGCATTGGGGTCTGTTAAAACTCAATGGGCTCAGGGGAGGCAAGAGACGCAGACTTCCGTTGTAACTTTACCTGCTAGTGTCACTAAACAAATTATTTTTTGCACTTTTTAATGTCACATTTTATAATATTTGCTTTATTTTATATTTCTAATATGGATTATTTTCTCTGTAAAATATGTAAAAAAAAAAAAAATCCATCTGTAATATGGGTTATTTTGCACTGCCTCAGAGGAAACGGCCCGATTATATATGCTAATGCCTGCTGTTCTGTTGATTAGTGGTCCGAAAAGGGTTTTTCTAATGGTCAATATAATGTTGATTTTAGAGAAACCAATAAAAGCCTATAGGCCTATATAAGATATGAATCATGGTTTATAAACAATTTTGTTTTTATAAGATATTCATGCACATTATGTTTTAATTGTTGTAGTCTAATGATTTATTTAGTTATCGCTGTGATGATAATGATCTGTAAAATAATCAGTATTGAATAGGTCATGTAAAAAAATATTGATGTCTTGAAGTTAAATATTAAATACGATTTAATTATAATGAACAAGTTGTACACAATTGCTATCTATAAAAGAACAATTATTTTACCTAAATAATTACTACTAAATAACAACTATTTGAAAATAGAAAATGTGCATTATCCATTAACAAGGCTGTCAGCAGATTTGGAAACTGACAGTTAGCAGAATGCCAATATTTGCCAAATATCTGTAGATTTTACGGTCTACCAAACAAAAATGTATCAGTCTAGCAAAGTGCAAAGCAGCCATGTGCTTGTTGTTTTTTTCACAATAGTTTAAAATGCATAAGCTTAACCACATAAGCTTGCAGCTGTTAAACTGGTGTTCTTTTTCTCTTCTGGTTTTATAAAAAAAATAAATCAGGTCAAAGACTTAGAGTAATAGCAGAGACGCTGCAAACATAAGAGGAAGTGAAGATAGGAAACGTGACTTAACCTTTGTCAGTTTATGAGTATGTCACGGGGTAGTTTTCAATTATTGCTTCAGGCAGCATTAAACTATAAAATATATTTAATGTAATAATGAGAGTTAAGGAAAAGTAAAACACACCCAAGATAATCCCAGCCCACCTATATGATAATCCTCTTCAGCAACCTTGATCAGGTCAGGTCACACATTCACATGCTCTCAGTTGCCCCACGTGAACATCATTATCAGGTGATTGTCACTTTGGATCGCTCAAATCCCTCCTCAAGCCTTTGTTCTCTGTGTACTTTATTAGATTTATCAGAATACTTTATAACTTCTGCCACTCTCATCCTTATCAACCCCTTTTCTGGAACCCTTTGGTTCCAGCTGGAAATGAAGTATGGACCTGAAAGTTAACTTGCCGCATTCTTTTATGTTGAATTTTTGGATTATGGTCTTTGGTAAAAAGTAGGGATTGTTAGAAACAGGTGCCAGGAATATTGGTTCAGTAGAGTAAAGGCTGACATATGTTATAAAGATATGCTTATAGATTCAAGAACATCATCAAGCTGTCTACAAAGGATTTCAAAGTTTAATGTGAGCCAAAATTGATGTAAGCAGTTAGCAGCCCAATAAACACAATTGGGTGTTAGGTGCCTTGCTCAAGAGAGTGGAAGAGAGCACTGTTCATTCACTTCCCCCACCTACATTTCTTGCTAGTACTGAGACTCGAACCCGCAACCTTCAGGTTACAAGTCCGACTCTCTAACCACAACTGCCCCACTTAGTGATTGGTTAATCTTCCAGTAAAGCTGATTAAAATCCAACTGAAAATGTATGATGTAGAACTGAAAACTGCAAGCTTAATCTCTAATGTCATTAACTATAAAATAAACTATAAGCTATAAGCTATGTTTTTTTTTTGATGATCATACAAAAGAAACATGTTAAACATTTAGCCTAATTCTAGCAACGTTTTGTAAATCCACTTTGATTATACAAACAGTCTGGGCTGCATAACACTTGAACTCATTTTATTTGATAAAATGAGACATTGTTAAAATGACTTGCTTCAGTAACCCAAACTCAGACTTTTATATGTGAATTTGTAAAAGGTAAGCATTTGGCTAGCAAGGCTACCAGACCCACAGAAACAGTTTGATCAATGGAGGCATGAAAGAAAATCAATAGGACAGTTGAAAGGGATTCGCCCCAGCAAACATGTTAGCAAGGGTAATAAATAGAAGTACAAACAAATGTAACATCACTGAGCAATAAATGAGCCATTTCTCTGCACAATGATTGACATGCATATATGATAAGCTGATAGCAAAGATTGAACTGACTTTAAGGTAAGTCAGTTCACTGCGGCCCCTTTGGCACCACCATGTGCAGCTATATTCTATGTTGGCAGTAGGTGCTATCTATCTACTTGAATGGGGATAGACCTAAATCTTGAATAAAGGTGCAGTCAGATTAGCAAAATTTAAACAATTTAAAAAAAAAAACTTTTCCGAATGCTGCAAATTCACGTGACCAACTTTAAACCATTACGAAATCTATGGGGAAATATTTCACCCTCATGCAAAATTGTGCAGATTTTGTGGGTTCCTATTGAAATTACTACCCAAATTCGCCAAACAACAGTAAATGTGACTGCATCTTCATGTGTCAACTCAAATCTGACAACAATATTATCAAAAATGTTGCTTTTTAATTCAAATCACACACTACAAGACTTTTTCTGGCTTAAGTGCAATGCACAAAATGCCTTATGTAAAAGCTAACTGGCACTTTGAATTGAAAGGCGGGACTTTTCTGTAGCCTTTCCATCTATGTGTTTTACAAGGCTTAGCACAGATTAGATCAATGTGAACAGATTGACTAACTACAATGCTAAATCAGGGATTGCTGCTGTGTTGCCTGTGACGTTTAAGGTGTGAACACACAATAGGGAAGCAAGAGGATGCAGTATGAAAAGGAAACCCATCTGCATTTTTTCCCACTGTAGTCAGCAATACCTCAACCACAACTGTGCACAATAATCTATCAGTATCTTGCAGCCTATGACCTGTTGATGTCCATAATTCCCAGATGGTTTCCTTATATAGTCAATTAATACACAAGCAGGCTGAATCCAGATCAATCTCTACATGCTTTGGCAAGAGTAAAAGATACCTCTGATTGTAAAACGTTGTGTAACTTGTACTTTGAGGCCATGGGACATGCTGAAGTTTGTGATAATCATATCTTGACAGAGCTTGTTCACAGCAGAGATTAAGGGAGAGAAATGAAGTAGGAAAAGAAAGAAGCTGAATGCTCAGCTGTTATCATGAAGGTTTATGGATATTCTTGATTAATTTGTGAATACATCACGGCAACAGTGGCTACAGAGAAGTCTGATTACTTGTTTGTAGTGGCTATGTTTTGTGGACATTTGTATCCAAGTGATTCACAGGACATAATTGCAGTGGCAATCTCACAGGAAAACCTGGACTAGTTGCCTTAAACAAGGCCACAGATGTAAAAGCGAGGAAAGTCTGGCTCATGCATTGTTTACCTGAATATCAACATGCAGCAGTTTGTGTGAAAAGCACAATCAGGGCAGATAAAAGAATAAACCACAGTTTCTGTCTCCCACAGACAAAAAGTAAGATGACATGCTAGTTCAGCATTTTTGTTTCAGAAAGCCGTTATCCCTTTGTCCTGTTTGCCTGAGTCACATGGGAGTCGTCCTCCATGGAGGAGCCTTGATCCAGCTTGGTTAGATTTGACATCCCTCTGGGTATTTGATTTCTTCACAGGGCTTTGGTGGAAAAGCACCTTTTATAATAAAGTGTGACTAGTTTGTGTGTGCTTTCCATTGGAATAGTTTAGTAGGTCTAAATGAGATCTACAGTTGTTTATTTGTAGAAATGGTGGTTTACAAATTATGGATGGGTTTAGGATGGTATTGTGTGAATTAATGGGGACATGGCCTAATTTGTACGCTAAAATCGACCATACAAATAATTGCAACAATGGCTCAGATAAGTGAAATTAGATTTGAGAAAAGTTCACACCTGGGGCCTGTACCATGTTGGTAGTTTAACAAACTCAGGGTTACAGGATTAGTTTCGAGTTGACAAAACCAAACCAATCTATTCAGGCTTTGTTGGTCCCATGATGCTGATCATCAGCTTTCTCTGTCAACTCAGGCTTTGATCCTGAGTTTAGGAGTTTAGCTGTGACATCAGCAGTGAACAGCCAATCACATGCTGTGGGTCAGAGAGAAGCAGCGAGATTCATTTCTCTCTTCCGCAGAATATTACATGATTGAAAAATATTAAGAATATAAACAAATTTACACAGCAAGAAGAAAAGTGCTGTCTATAAAACTTAAAAGAAAAATCTTACTACGTCAATGCAAGTAAAACTTATGAAGTTAGTTTAGTTGATATATAGAGAGAATTGAACATTTAAGCTCACATATAGTAATATAATATATATTAATATATATATAATTTATCGTAAGATAATTTTTATAGCTTTATTTATTGATTTTTAAAGCTTATTTGTATGACCTTTATATAGGCTCTATTTCATTATAGCCTATTAATGATTGATTAACTAAAATGATACATGTGTAATTGATTATGGGTATAATAATTACATAAATTATATCTATATCATTCAAAATTATTATTATTATAAATAAGCAATGTTAAAACCCAGACGCTTTAGTCTTTAAAAACCATGTGCTATGTAGTGACCTTTAATTTGGAGTAGAAACAGGGGGAGTGACTTTATTGCACCAGAGGTGTGGCCTAAGCTGATTGGTCCCATTTTAGTTTGAGATCTCTTATACTGGAGCAGGTTAGCTGTGGAGCATAAGTTACTATGGAGATGAACACTGCTAAAAGCCAAACCACTTTAATGGTACCTAAAACCCAGGATTGGCACAAACTAATCTTAAACATATCTGGTTAGCCAGCTAAACCGCCTTCATGGTGTAGGCCCCTGATTTGATATTTTTGTATTGAATGCAATGAAATTTAGACATTTTATCTGTAACATAAATGTCCAAATACTTTTTGGGGCTAATATGTGTAACACAAACACGATCACACAGTGGTGGTCCACTACCGCACTAAGTGCATACACTGTTGTATGACTAGACAAATACACACTCCCCCATATATTTGATGTGTGTACTCACTCCATTAGTCACGCTGAATACTAACTCAGCAAATGTGAATCACTCTCACCACCTGTTTTCTCTCTCTTGGTTCTCCCTTCTCGTTCTTTCTCTGCCACACTGACATTTTCATTTCCTTTTGATTCATACACTGTCCTCACACACACTGCTTTTTCTTCAGTGGTTTTTCAATATCGCCCCTTTTCTCTTTGTCACTGTTATAGGTCTCGCCGATCTCTCTATCTCCTGGGTGAAGTGTCACACTGTCATCTCCTTTCCTATGTGTTTTAGGGATACTGTACGTCAAATTTAGTGAAGCACCATATTTTGTTATTTATTTAATATTATCGGCCATTATTGGATTTTTATCAGCCAAAATTGGAAATCTTTTCACCTTATTTTTAATGCAAGCGTAGGTATCATTCACTTCCAGGTATTTTTAGCTGTACAAAACTGCTGCTTGATATTGCACACTGGTATTTCTTATCATATTTTAATGTATTGTCTTAATCATAAATACACTGGTTTGTAGCGCATATAGTTTTACCATATACTGCACTTTCTTATTCTTCTAGTTATTTACCTATAGCGGCTAATGAATCAGAAGTCTCGCACATTCACAGAAAATAGCTATTGATCAAAATAAGGTGGAAATGTTTCTGTCTATTTTAAAACCTAGGATAGATTAAGACTTTAGATTTTATCTTTAAGAGATTTTATCTTTAAGAGTGCATGTTGGAGTGAATTTCTGTGTGCACATAATGATAATTTTAGTATGTATTAATTTTCTTCTTTAATAAAGTAGTATAGATTTATAATATTAACCATATTGTGAAAATAATTATCGACTGTAGAGATATCGGCAACAATTTTTAAAAATGTGTATCCCTATAATTCATTTCTGACAAATCTAAAATCTCTTTATACCCTTTACTCAGGAAGGATAAAGTCTGTTTCATTCAAAATGAATTTAAATTCTCTGACCTACATTAATTCACAATTCTAATGCCCAACCTCTCCGTTTCCTTTTTTACAGGTAACATCATCGGCTCTGGAATCTTTGTCAGTCCAAAGGGAGTGTTGGAAAATGCCAGTTCAGTGGGTCTGGCTCTCATCGTATGGATCGTCACAGGCGTTATAACAGCAATTGGGGCACTCTGCTACGCTGAGCTGGGCGTCACTATCCCCAAATCTGGAGGCGATTACTCTTATGTCAAGGACATCTTCGGAGGACTGGCAGGGTGAGGTTTTCAGTCACACACTGGTTTTTAATAATATTTTGAGAGAATATGCTGCTAATCAATCAAAGTCCATATTATTTCTAAAAGAATTAAACTCTTTAAATGTTTAAGTAGATGACTATATTATTGGTAATGCAGAACTTAGTGTGAAGGGTTGTTTTAACACGATTGTATCTTGGTGTTCCTGTGAGTCAGAGATTAAACAAACCTGAAGAAAATAATGAAATAAGAAAACAGTAATCTCATGTCAACACCATGTATTCATTTACTGTGACCATAAACACCATTACCCTTCATTGTATGGTAGTTAGCTTGTTAACAGCGTTGGAACTGCTGCTGTCTGGTGAAATAGCTGTAGCTTTGAATGAACATTTCTTAATCCACTAATAGGTACTCAGCGATCAATCCAATCTTTCAGCTTTGGCTTTGCTTACATGCCATCAACCTTTGCTTAGCACAGTGACTGCTCTGATAAATGATACTGCCAGAGGACTCCATCTCATTCCAAACAAGTGATGGCAATAAATTATCTTGTATACACAAATTGATCCATCCTTAGAATAAAGACTGCTATATGCAAATAACACAATACGTATCAATAGCTACCCGACCATGGTATTAACATGATACTTTGTGTTTTGGGAGATGAAACATAGTTATCAAAATACCACTGTATTACCATCTAATGAGTACTTTTTTGTTGGAAGCATTCTAACTTTTTTTTATATGCTACAGGTTTCTGCGGTTGTGGATTGCTGTGTTGGTTATCTACCCCACTAACCAGGCGGTTATCGCTCTCACCTTCTCCAACTATGTCCTGCAGCCTCTGTTCCCCACCTGCTTCCCCCCAGAGAATGGTCTGCGTCTGCTCGCTGCCATCTGCTTGTGTGAGTACTAGAATGACAAACAGAGATATCACTGTCTTATTATTTAGGGATTTTAGCTGCTGACATACATATTTTAATGACCACTGATATTGCTATACAATATATATATATATATAATTTTTTATTTATTTAAAAAAAATCTGTTTTATGTTGTTTACCTCACAGACGCAACAACAACTTACACAATCACTATTTCCACATCTGCTTGTGATTCACTTGTGAACACTTGTATATTGTAGACATTTTTCTCTGATAACGCATGCACAAATTGTGGATGGAAATGGATACTTCATTGCAGCATCTTATGTTTGACGATAAAGGAAAATCACGCTCAAGTGAAAGAAACTTGAATGCCAGAGCCAGAGAGACGGTGTTTTGGGACTGATGTGTGAATGAAGAAGACAGAGGGGTCATACCCTGGGAGAGGGAACAGAAAGGTTGTGGGAAAATGTGCAGATGATAGAAAAGGATGAGAGTGAAAGAGAGAGGGATATGCGAAGATGAATGGAATGATGTTTTTCATGGCGTCAAGAAGTCTTGAGCGTGGGCTTTCTGCAAACTTCACGCTGGAGCTACAAATACTGCAACCTGTATGTAGACAGGCAAACAACAGAGACCCTAAGAAAAAAGAGAGAGGTCAAGAAGAGAAGATATTAGGTGATATCTCAACTTTGTTTTGATATTTCAACTGTAAAGTTTCAATTGAAATCCAGCCTTAATAGTTATTTAGTTTAATAATTAGATATATTCATAATAGTTCACGTCTTTTTATGGAAAAATCTGATCCAGAATTAGCTATTCAACTGTAACCAGTACCAGCTCTTTGTCCCTTTCACAGGGTAACAGAGCTGAGCCAGCATTCCTTTATGTGCTTTTAATACTCTAAAATGGGACCGTATCAAGACCAAAATGTTCTCATTGGCTGAAGTTGATAGAAGTTTTTTTTAACTAACCAGATGTTCTCAAGCAGCTCTAAAGCTTTTTTGCTTTTTCTTTAGCTTTGCTTTTGTTTTGTTTAGAGAACGGCAGGAAGTGAGTGAAAGGGCAAAAGTGGACACTATGGCACAGTTTTACAGGATGTCCTGTACTCAACTCCTTTATACCTCTTTACATCCTTAATTTCTTTTCTTCTAAAACCGGTACTGCAATTCTGAAAAAGTTTGTTTGTAAGTGTGTGCATGGCTCTGTTTCAGAACCTAATTTGTTGCCTTAGTAGGCAGCATTTTAAGGGAACACAGTGACACGAACACCATTCCAAACATTAGTCAGAATAACTGCTACCATTTAAGACACCTTCTCATGGCCAAATACTGGCAGCATTGCATGTAAATTTCTCAGAGAAGACAATCCCATAAGGAATTAGTTATGTCCCGAATTGCGTACTATACACTCTATGTACTCTACTGTCTTGTGTATGCATTTTATAGGGTTCTTTGGTCATCCGGCATCAGAATCTGATAGCCTCTCCCCTTCGGCTACATAAGGAATAGTTTTTAGTGTCCAACATTTCAAAATTCAAACTTAGTTTTTTTCTGTAATCATCTGGGTATTTTAAGTGCATAATTTTTTTGATGTTGAAATTTTCAGTGTAAACACACTAACACCATTTGTACATTAAATTGCATAGAATACTGCATAACTATGCAAAATTGGGACAACCAAAATATCTACCAAAGAAGTGATATATAAGTGATAGAGAAATGTTGATTATTAATATTATTATAATTCATAACATTTAGTAAATTACTGAAAAGGTTAAATCTACTCAACATTTTTTTAACAATTTTACCAAAAACTTTATGAGCTAATTGTTTTCAAGCTTATTTGAGCACCACATGGTTAGCTTAGCAACATGCTAACTCTATTTAGTTTTTTGAGATGTGTTATTTATGTTTCAAATCAATTATTTATTCCATTTTAATTAGGATGCTGCCTATTCAAGCAGTAAAGTGCAAAACAGAATCCCATCTGATCCCATGAGTATATTGTGTTCAACAGGCTGTTGGATGTTGAAAAAAAAAAAATAGTTTAGCACATGATTCTACTCGCATAAAGTCTTAAGATATCCAGGGGATAAAAATGGAAAGTTAAATGAGTAACCCTGACCTCTGTGGACGTGACCGCCACTGTAATCAGCTTATTGTAAGATTCCTGTTGTCATAGGAATGTTTTCTGCGTGCTTGCATTAGCATGGTGTACTATGTAGATTTCACTACCTGCTTATTTTTCCATTCCGAAAGAGTTTCACAAACACCACCCTCTAAGACGTCCTCTCCGGTTGATTTCCCAGAATGCATTACCCTTTACTCAGGACAATACTAGCTCAGTTGGAAGCATGTCATTGCTCTGTACAGCGAAGAAGTACTCTTTTTACACAGAGATAAGGCATATGGATTACACCTCCTTGCCCAAAGCCTTGTTGTGTTTTCACCACATTCCCTTCATAGGGTGTCACTTTTCACTGTCAGACTATTTGTGTTGATTTATCCGTTGATTTAACTGTAATTATCACGGATTTTGTGCAACGAAATACCTTACCCCGCCTAATATCACCTGACTTGCATTTTAATGCTGTGACTAGATGCTGCTGCAAGTGTATGTAGTTTTGTACTGAATGAGTGCCAAGTACTCTCACTGAGTTTGGCCACTACGCATCGACATTCTCAATTCACACCCAGTTAACACTAGTTTTGTACGCGTTATTGCTCTGTTGATAAGTTAATCAAATTGACTTGAAATTATCGTTTTGTTTAACCGTCTGTTAAGATGAGGGATTTGATTTGATGCTTAAGTACACAAGTAGTATTTGAATGAAACAGGACAAAGCTGAAAGTGCACATCACGAAGTGGCATTTTTGCATGTCTTGCAAGTTCTCAAAAGTGCAAGAGTCAAGACTCAAAGTTTACTTGCATGTCCCTCTGATTTTATGACCAAATATGTCTGTCACGTGCCATCAGACGACTGTGTGCATGTGACTATGACTACGTTACTTAGCACATTCACTTTTTCAACATCAGTTAAAAATAATGAATGTATAAGAAAATATGTTTCACTTGCTCTAACTGGTTACAATGTTCATTTTTAAAAATCTTTTAGCTGTTTGTTGTTCATTTAAATAATTCTCCAGTCTGTCAAATTATTTTTTAAAAGTACAAATATTCCATGTAATCTCTCAAATCATAGGTAAAAAAAAAAATATCACACTGCTTGCATGTAGCATTTTGCTGGCAATTCCACATTGGATTTGAAAAGAGAACAAACATACTCTGTTGCTTTGAATAAAAGCATCTGTCAGATCAGTAAATATAGAGGTACAATATCATATCCAATTATGATTAGTCTGTGCTGACTGTGCTAATGTTGCAGTGTATTCAAATGTTTAAATAGGTTCACCTGAAGGCCTATTTAAAGCTTGTCATTTGTGTTTGATTAATTCCTCATAGCTGAAAGCATTATTTTATAATTCTTTGGCATACTAGACTGCTCAAACAGCAGGGTGCCATTAATCTCACTAATGGGTTATAGTGTGTGCATTGTGTGTAACCAGCCTTGTAACCTCAATGTCTGTGTGTTTCAGTGCTGCTGACTTGGGTGAATTGTTCTAGCGTGCGCTGGGCAACACGGGTACAGGATGTCTTCACTGCAGGGAAACTTCTGGCCCTCATTCTCATCATCATCATGGGCATCGTACAAATCTGCAAGGGTAGGCACCATATGTCTATGTGTGTGTGTATGCATGCTATATATTACTGGTTATTCAAGAAGGTCTGTGGTAAATAAAGCTGTGTGTATGTGTGCACGTGTTTGTGGCTACGTGCAGAGCTTGTTCTTGTCCGTGCATTTGTAGAAGTTTGCATGCGTGACTCCCTGTCCTCCTGGACAGATTGCTTCATCCAGCTCCGTAAAATCTTCAGGAAAAACTGAAAGCACAGCACTTCCCCTCTTTGCCTTGTTGTCTCAGCAGAAGTCACTGGGTTCAAACCCTCTAATAAAGAATAACACAGATAATGCAGTTTTCACAGCTGGTGCGTCAGAGAGGATTCAATAATGATCACACTGCCGTCGGTCTGTTAGCTCAGACACTGACCTGATAATATGAGAGTGACAGATGTGATTCCATGCAGACGCTTTTAAAAAAAACAACTGGATTTGGGTTAGTTGGCATTGGCTGCTCTTTAATGTGGGGTCTTTGGGGTCATGCATGCTCTCAAAGAGATTTCAGAGAGTACATGTGACCCAAAGACCTGACCCTAGAATTGTGGTATTATTACTATGGCTTAGGGAGCAAAAGGATTGTAGGATCAGGAAATCCAGTCAAAACCAGTTTAAGGTGGTAGTTGTATTTTGGAACATGGTAGCTGGTCTCTAACTGGTTCAGGCTGCCTTAGGTGGATTACTAGCTGGTGGGAATCTGCCAAAGATTGTAGCCATTTTGATCCAATGCCACAGTATTTTTTTTAATAACTGCCCAAGATGGTCTGCCAGTTTCACAAGGTTTCTACCAACTCAATCCAGCTGGATCTTCATAAACTTTGTTATTAAGATCACAATGCAATTTTGGGAATTTAACTTGACCATCAGTTGCTCAAGAGGAGCTGCGTTAGTGATTACTCTACTTTAAGGTGTTTTGAGTGAAAGCATTTGCTAAAGGTTAACCAACTAGCTAATAAACCAGAGGCATTTTATAACAAAATTCCCTTTGATGCTTGATAACTATTGTGCACTTTTTTTCCTTCTCCAGGCGAATATTACTGGCTGGAGCCGGCAAATGCTTTCGAGCCGTTTCAAGACTATGATGTTGGTCTGATCGCTCTGGCATTTCTACAGGGGTCCTTCGCCTACGGTGGCTGGAATTTTCTCAATTATGTCACAGAGGAACTTGTCGACCCCTATGTGTAAGCCAATTCTCATCTAAAGAGCTCACAGCAATTCAGCAATGTGTTCTCAGTATTTAATTAGTGTTAATTGTTATTTAATTAGTTTAAATTGGATATTCATTTGTAATATCCAGCAGAATACCACATAACGGATCAATAGTCAGAATGGTCTGCAATATATTAAACGGCACAAGTAGAAAGAGGCAAAAGAATCATTGTTTACATTTACACAATACTGGAATCTGCCTTAAACTGACTGAAAAGTAGTAAATGGCTAGAATAATGCAATGTACTAATCTGACTGAACACTTTTGTTCTTTCCCTCTTTCTTGTTTTTATATATTTTCCATACAGGAACCTCCCCCGTGCTATCTTCATCTCAATCCCCCTTGTGACCTTTGTTTACGTTTTTGCTAACATTGCCTACGTCACTGCCATGAGCCCTCAGGAGCTGCTGGCTTCTAATGCTGTAGCTGTGGTGAGTGACCTGTGTCCATTCGTAGCAGTTAGACACTTCCAGACTGCAAACAGACTGATTGCTTTGCTTTATGCAGGAGATTCTTTGACATATCTACCCAAGTATCAATATTTAAAGTTCTTTAAATGATACTTGGATCGAGCTCTTGATGCCTGCCTGTATACCATTCAAATAGATATATCAGAATCTCCAGAATCTTCTGCATTCAATTCTGATGACCTTTTTAATATAACAGCATAGATACATGGACATGATAATGCATGTATTCGATCAACGTCCTCTTTTCCTCTGCTTGTCTCCTTTTTCTCTCCTTCACCACTCTGTTGCTCTCTCCCAGACGTTTGGTGAGAAGCTGTTGGGAGTGATGTCATGGATCATGCCCATCTCTGTGGCCTTGTCCACATTTGGGGGGGTCAACGGCTCCCTCTTCACCTCCTCTCGGTCAGTTCCTCCATCCATCCACATCCATCCATGCATCCATCATTTATACACAAGACACATCTATCTATCTATCTATCTATCTATCTATCTATCTATCTATCTATCTATCTATCTATCTATCGTTCTATCGTTCTATCTATCGTTCTATCTATCTATCTATCTATCGTTCTATCTATCATTCTATCTATCTATCGTTGTATCGTTCTATCTATCGTTCTGTCTGTGTCTTCACATATTCCCTTCTACTGAATACATTGGCATCATAAATAACAGTATTCGTGGATTGTCCTCATGTTGTTCAGGTTGTTCTTCGCGGGTGCACGTGAAGGCCATCTCCCTAGTCTGCTGGCTATGATTCATGTGAAGCGCTGCACCCCAATTCCAGCCCTGCTCTTCACTGTGAGTATCATATACAGTATATATTCCTCTCTCTCCCTTTAAGAACGTCTTTATAACTCACTCTCACATTTGTTGTGCATAATTTAACTCTCACTTGTTCTGTTGTGGATTTTATGGCCTGCATTCTTCCTTAGTCCCAGCATGAATGGCCTTCACGATAATGTGATATGATATCAGACAGTTCTTATAGATAGAAATGCAAAATTTGTAATTTCAATTGTTAAATAAAAATCTTTTTCTTGCGCTCTTGCAGTGCCTCTCAACACTTCTGATGCTGTGCACCAGTGACATGTACACACTCATCAACTATGTGGGTTTCATCAACTACCTCTTCTATGGTGTCACTGTTGCCGGGCAGATTGTGCTGCGGATTAAACAACCAGATATGCACCGTCCAATTAAAGTAAGTCCTAAAAACTTGAACTGAAACCCAGTGTTATGTTGAATAAGTATTTTATGTTCATTTCGAATTTTATTGTTAATGCACAAAAAAAACATTACCATATGATATAAATCAATATGAGTTTTTACTCAGTGATCTCTGTAGTTGTTGACTTTTTACTGATACCTTGCCATCTGTTTTATACACAGTATTCAGTTTAGCAAATCTATTTATATTTTGCTATTACCTTTGAATCATGATGTGCTAGGTACTCTATACATACCTCCCACATTAGCTGATACCTTGAGATCATTTTTTTCATTCTGGCCTCAAACCATACCTCTCCTACCCACAGATCAGTCTGGTGTGGCCTGTCATCTATCTGCTGTTCTGGGCTTTCCTGCTGATCTTCTCTCTGTACTCGGAGCCTGTGGTGTGTGGCATTGGCTTGGCCATCATGCTTACTGGTGTCCCTGTCTACTTTTTGGGCGTGTACTGGGAAAACAAGCCTCAGTGTTTCAATACATTTGTTGGTAAGTGGAATAAAGTTCACAGATAATTGGGGCTTAATGATGACATCACTTCTCTATATTAGGTCTGATTAAAGTCAATTCACCTCACACTGTAGGGCTGGGAACTGAGAACCGGTTGTATTATATTATATTATATTATATTATATTATATTATATTATATTATATTATATTATATTATATTATATTATATTATATTATATTATATTATATTATATTATATTATATTATATTATATTATATTATATTTACACCACCAATCAAAGGTTTGGTAAATAAATTAACACTTTGTTTAAAAGTGTTATTTATAATGTTTCTGCATGGCATAATATACATTTTAACAGTACAAATCAACACATTGCTGTATATGGGATATTGATTGCAAGAGACTGGACAGGATTCACAGTTACGCTTTTACTGTCGGTCTCTTAACAAAATTACAGTGCAATGTAATTTCGATATATATAAAAGAAAAATACTTTATATACATACTGTATTTGTGTTTGTGTGATATAGTATGTATCTGTATAAAGCGCAAGTCTACAGTATTAGAGTACAGTGGACATTGTTGAAATACATACCTGTTAGGAAATGCTTGAATGATTGAGGAAACGGTTGTTCTTGCAACATTTGGCTGCACCTTTCGACTCGCCTCAGACATTGTATGGTCATGAATCAAAAACATGGTCCTCAATAGTAGGCACATTTCTGATTAAATAAGGACCATGTCCTTTGCCTTATCTACCTCTTCCTCTGTTTTTGCCTCCCTACCCTTCCACCACGCATCCTTACCCTGTTTGTTTCCTTGTTGTTCTTCCATTATAAGAAATTGTAACTCTGTGTTGTGCTCTGTCTATATATGCTTGCCAATTGAGGATTCATGACATGCATCTCTATGTTAGAGAACTGCTTGATCATTGGTTGATCGAGTGCTTTACATTTCCCTTCATTAGTTAAAAATTCAGGATTTACCTGGTAAATTTGTCAAATCAGGACACATTTACATAAATGTCTAATAGAAATGTATAGAAAATATACTTGACATTTTATGACTTCTGCATTTAATGACGTATGCAACGAAGCAATGTTTTCAGGGGTAAGACTATTCAACAGAGAACTAGTATAGTACATTTTGAGCAACATGACAATGACATTAACAATTGATAATGTAGGAAACGGCAGCCAACGGTACATAATCAATTTCATGAATGTACCAAAGCATTTGCAATTTATTCAAAAGAATGAGAAATTGCTTTTATGTTGTGCACAAGTGACTAGATGATGTGGAGGTTGAGAATTTCAGTTGTGATCTGAGAAATTGTTCCTTGAGCACCAATTAACATATTATAATGACTTCTGAAGGCTTTTAAAATGACTTTTTATAAAATATAAAAAATGTGTTCTGTTAAAAATAATAGTGAGTAGTTATAAAAAATATTATTTGTTCTTCTTAAAATAATATTTCACAGTGCTTTTCTTAATGTTTTTTACTGTATTTTTGATCAAATAAATGCAGCCTCGATGAGCATAAGATTCTAGTTTCAAAAACATCATAAAATCTTACAGACCCCATCAATTGAATTACTCTCTTTATATTCTCAGACAAGATGACATACGTGGGTCAGAAGTTTTGTGTAGTGGTCTACCCAATGGAAGACAAGAAGAAAAACGAAGAGTCTGCAGATGAGATCGAAATGAAGGAACAGTCAGTTCCACTGTCAGCAGAAGATGGGGAGACATCCAAATCAGCTGACTGCTGAACAGACACGTGGGGAGACACACTCATTCACTCACATACTGGGTGCTAGACTTATTCAGATAGACACTGGAAATCAAACTCAGATTTTTTTTCACATACCACTATATTTTGCCTTTTTATAAAGAGGGGGTTGCACTGGAGTGCAGTGGCTAAGCGCGGGAGAGAAAAATGAACAGAGACTAGCTGCTCCACAGGTCATGTGGTTCTGCTGTAGTGGTCTTAGAAAATGTTCTACATTCTCTCTAGTTGCTAGGCTCTTAGCAATTGCTTTCTACTCCATCAACTGTGCAAAAGAATTACAACACTAAAATGAGAGATTACATAAAGCCCTAAAGTTCAAGAATGTGTATAGGCTTTTTTTTTAAAGAACTTTGTAAAACAACATTCTTTTCTATGAGGAACACTAATATTCTGTAAATTACAGTCAATGAAAATGCTAAACTACATCATGGCTTCTCCAGAAATGGCAGGGTTTGTTTTATTTATTTATTTATTACCGAGTACATTCTAATGTTCTAATTCTTACCCCCTCTTTATTTCTCCTTTTTCAGTTCAGCTCTGTCACAACACTCCTAGCAGAAAATGTTTTTGTTTTTTTATAAGCCAAAGCTGTATTTTAATTAGACATTTTCTTATTTCAAGTGTATTTTATCACACCAAAACACTCAGAAGCATTTCTTTTTTTATATTTTGATATTTTTGATTGTCTTATTCTAATCATATTCCTTTGTTCTTATAAAATGATCATTTTTCTTTATCATTGTTTCACTGTTCTCTTTCCTGAAGGAAAGCTCTGGGATCTTTTTTTAATCATCAGATTTTTAAGGCATGTATTTAAGAACACAATTGTGGTGGTTCAGAGTAGCTTTCTACCAGGTTACTCTGGTACTGATACAATTCAAGTTATTTGATTTGCCTTAAAACTGTATAAAGTTAATGCTGTTGAAGAGTATTTTGCTTTCTGATATTTTTGAAGGTAAAAATTGTTCAATGAAAACTTAAGTTAAGTGTCGCAACAGTATCTTCGTTCTGTGTGGACTTTAGACAGAATATGGCTCATCTGCTTTACAGCCACAATTATAACCCTCAAGTTCACTTTCACATCATTCAAAATTGAAAAGTGGTCAGTTAAATGAGGAAAAAATAAATCAAAACAATAGTGGCGCATAGCTAATGTTTATGAAGTAACTGAAAGCCTGTGAGAATGTAATAGTTCTATAGTTTTGCTCCTGTCATTTATTATGTGAATATTCAAAAACTTGAAATCAATTATGTCAGAAGAGCTCGTTAAATCAGTCATATAATGCACAATATATCCTAATTGTGTGGATGTTAACGTAGGTGCAATACAAGGGACTAGAATGAATCAATAAAGCTAACAAACCTATGAATTATTCATAGTCGGGATGATTAGATTAATATACTAAATAATAAACGAGCCTTAAAGATAATTCATTTTCTAAAAATAAAACCTTAATATGTGTAAGTAAATGATATATGCTCAGAATACATGATTAAAGTGTTCGGTATATGTATTTCACTTGTCCATACAAACAAGTATAAGGCTTTTTAGTGGTCACAGGGTCTGTTCATTGTACCTCTGTGTTGATGACGTCACACCTTTACCCATTTGTGAAGACTTATGGAAAGTGCCAATTGTTTTTGTTGTATTTTTTTTATTATTATTTTGTTATTTTTTGCAGATCTGTAATGTGTAGATGCTGTATAAAAAGCAATATAATATATAGATCACAGTGTAATTCATAGAACATCCATTTTGCATGAGCTTAACCCCCCATATTCAGTAAAGACTATTGTATCAAATCTATAACCTTCGCACTTACACGATAAACACTGCCTTTTTGTTCCCTTGTGTCCTAGTCAAGTGGTGGCGAAACCTATCGTTATCATCAATCAATGAAAGACTGACCGCGTAAACTTTGAGCATTGTATGTATCTTCAAAGGTGCAGAGAGTCTTTGGTTCTAGTAATGCTGCTCCTGAGCTGTGCCTCAGTATCCAGCACTGCCTACTGTGTGGTAAACACAAACACAATGTATAGTTTATATGGAACATGCGACTTTGATTGTGCTGCAGTATTAAGCTTTCGTATCCACTCTCACACACACACACACACACACACACACACACACACACACACACACACAATCATTCATGCGATACCAAAAGCCATGCAAAATGATTCTGTTCATTTTCACGTAGGTATTTGATTGTCACCATCTGTAACAAATGATTGATGTCAATATTTTGAATGTCCTGTCACAACTATATACATCAATAAGAGAATGGATTTTATAGATTATATTAAGATATGTACAGTATAAAAGGATAAAAATCATAACGCTCAAATTGCAACATACACATAACTGGGGGTAAACGGTTTGTACCAGAGTCTTGTTTACTATAGGTTTTGTATTTGTTTGAACAGTGTGTATTAAAAGATAAATAAATCTATATGCTGAACCAAAAGAAGACCTGTGCTTTTCTCGGCTAAAAAACTGTGTAGCACTGCCACCTACTGTAGGCAGCGAGGCAGGTCATGGTCACCTCGTTCAATAGTTTGTCACATCTGTTTAAGAATTTAAAAGGAGTTTCTACTCAGTTTGCTGGTGACGTATTGATTCACCACATGGTTTCATATCTACAGTTTTTCTCAATCACTTTGGATCCTTATCTAAACGGGAATTGTCACAAATGTTTCATAGGACATCACAACTATATTCCATGTCTGGAAAAAAAACATTTATGCTGCCTTCACTTGCCCTTGGAACTATCGTAAATACTAGTATCCTATTTAAAATTGGACATGAACTTCTTAAATGATTAGTTCACCCAAAAATGAAAATTACTCCATGTTAAGTTAAGTCAAGTCACCTTTATTCATATAGCGCTTTTTACAATGCAGATTGTTTCAAAGCGGCCTCACAGTGGTAACAGGAAAATAATGCAACAGAATTTAATAGAAAGTAGTTAAATATTTAGTGTCCCCAACTAGGATGCAAGGGATGTCTTGTCCCCCATGACATCACTTACATCCTAGGTGTATATCACATCTTTCAGACGAATACAATCAGAGTTGTATTCAAAAATGTGTCCTGGCTCTTCCAAGCACCGCTCCGGGGGGTTATAAAGGCCTTCTTAGGCGAACCGATGGGGCTGCCATTAACTGTCATTATAAAGCATGGATTAGCCAGGATTTTTTTTTAATATCTACGATTGTATTCATCTGAAAGAAGAATGTCATATGCACCTAGGATGACTTGAGGGTGGGTAAATTATGGGATAATTTTCATTTTGGGATGAACTATCCCTTTAAGTCAAAATTTGAACGAGATAAGCTTGTAATCACTTCAGAAGTGGGAAGTAGGAAATGTCCGACAGCACGTGAAGGCGGGCTATCGAAAATGTCTTCCCCACTTCTGAAGTCGTAATTACGGGCTTGTCGCATTTAAAAATTAACTTGAGGGGGCGTTCATGTCCAATTTTTTAACTAAACTAGTATTTATATTCGATAATTCCGATAGCACGTGAAAGCAAAGCACATTTTTTGTCATCATGTGAGCCAAAATGTTTAGATGGTTTTTTTTGGGAAGTCAACACTGGAAACGTTTTGTTAAATAAAAACTTAATTTTTGTTGACACCGACTGCCACTTTTGTCTAGCTGAACGTTATTGTGCATCAGACTGCACTTTTCTTTTTTATATAAATTTCAACAACAGGTCAATTTCAAGGAAAAGTCAATACTGTAGTAGCTACACAGAAAAAGATTATGCCCATTTGTATGCATACAGACAGTACATTAATTTTGAAACAAAGTAGTTCATGTAAACAGAAAACATTCCATGCATAGATATTTATGGAATATAAATGTACATCATTTGATGGCTAACAATAATAAATATTGTTTATTAGTTGTGAGGAGTTTGACAATTTCACTGAGAATCAGTTATTTTGCAAATAGTAGAAAATTGCACATACTCTTTTGCACACTTGTGCAATTTGCTTAAATTATTAGGAAATTCATATCTTCTCATTCGAGAATCGAGCTGAAGTGATTGAGGAAAAACTAAAACCTTTGAATGATGAAAGAATAAACATTCTTACAACATGCTTAAATGGTTGCATCAATTTTTATTGACAAACTGATACATCAGTTTTACCTTGATTTCTAACACTTCTTGTAAACTTAGCAAGAGCACAATCATGCTCTTAACAAATTAAGTGGGTGTGGCATTAACAGGAGGAAGCTGATGAATGTTCCAACAAAGATTATAGTGGCTACCACTCGTCAATCCAGATGGTTCAAATGGTTTCTAGTGACATGTGCGAGTACATTGGATATCTAAGGTGGTCAAGGCAGGACTGGCGGTTACATAGTTAGAAGGAGACTGCTGGGATGCTGGCCACCTCTTAGCGCAAGAACCAGATGCAGCACAGAGCCACCCTGGATCTTGTAATCAGCTGCCGTTTTCTCATCATTCCTGAGGTGGAAAAGATGGAAGGTTTAGAATAAAGATACAGAAATGTGCCAGAGCGTGTGAGTAAAATGCCTTACATCTGTTTTCCACTGTAGATGAGTCTCTGTTGCTGGGGTGGGATTCCCTCTTTCTCCTCCACTCTCTCTTTTATTCTCTCCACCTGAAGGGGTGAACGGACACACTAAATAAATGCACATCAAGTCAGTCTTTATTGTCAACTATGAATGACTGCGGGTTAACACACAGCTAAGCGTTCATCTTTAAACATTTGCTGTAAATCATTAAGTATTTTATATTGTACCTTATCTGTAGGCTCGATGTCAATCTCGATTTCTTTGCCAGTGAGCGTCTTTAAAAACAATGCATACGATTAGTTACTTATTTACACATAAGATTTCCCTCTGATGCGCATTGCCGTTTGTCTGATTCGCAATGCCTTACTATATTTAAAGAAATAATGAAACTAACGTTAGCTGCTGGCGAACTGGACAAGAAGTGTGCTGAATGAAATGCATTATTCTTCTTTCGTTTCTTACCTTGACTTTAATTAGCATTGTGGCTTCTCCTGTTCTAGAAATACATGCAGAATAATTGGATGCAATTAAATTTAACTGACGGTGGATGAAGTTTAGATTTCTCTAATCAGTTATTCCCACAATTTCTCCACCGTACTCGAAGTTCCTGTGTCACTGAAAAATACTTCCTTCCATTCTAGTGTATGTAGGAAAAGTTCCGAGGCGCTATGAGAAGAATAACGGCGGTTACAGGAGACTATTTAGAATTTATACAATTAGCTAATTGCTTTCGATTTTATTATTCAAATACATAAAGCTTATCGAACTAACACTAAATAACACAATACTTCAGTGTATCCAAACTGCGTACCCGGGAAAATAAATAAATTTGCGACATTTTTTGCGACAGTAAGCTGCGGAGAAAACGATGTTTGTAGTTTTTCGCGGAACGCTTGTAGTTGAATTCAAGCGGGAGTCGTCAGCACAGAGACTACACGCGCTGGCAGCCGTTAACATCCGCCCTCCTAAAATGACCGACTCCAACCCGGAAACCGGTTTAATTCTCTCATATATCCAAACAAGGAGGTGCACGTCTGCAATTATAGGTAGGATAATATTTTATTTGGTGAATAAAGTATATGAAATAGGCGGTATTTATATTTGTTTTTAATGAACAGATAAAACATTTAGTTTCAAGCTGACAGAAAATTAGAAGTTATGCTCTTATGGCCTAGGTTGTATGACAGCTAATACATGTGCAGAACACATAACCAGATGTGATACATTATTTTATGATGCATTGGTTAACTCTTCTGTCTGAAATGGAATAACTATTTGCTATTACATAGAGGTTAAACATAGATTTAGAGTTTTGAAATATTTATTTATTTATTTAAAAAAAAATCTCTCACTGTAACACCCTCCCCCTTGCTTTCTCAACCCCTGCAGCTCCCATAACTGAAGTGGGAATGTTTTTCTTTCTCTTGTCTTGTGTTTTTACAGACAGTAAGATACAGTCTCAAGGTCATCCTCTTCAGCAGCCATGCCACGTATTGAAAATGATATCAAGCTCGACTTCAAGGATGTGCTGCTTCGACCTAAAAGAAGCACTCTCAAATCTCGCAGTGAGGTTAGGCATTCTTGAGACATTTTCATTTGCATTATATGTGACATATAGAGTATTAGGTTTGGTCTGACCTCAGTTTACTTAAAGTTTCATTGCAATCACACATGGCATGCAGTGCAATGTCAACTACATTTTGGGTTCTCTTTCATTACTTTTTTTCACACTCTCTTCTGGCTGTCTTCTGTTTCAGGTGGATCTCATGCGCAGTTTTACTTTCAGAAACTCGAAGGGCAGTTACAGTGGGATTCCCATCATCGCTGCCAACATGGACACCGTGGGGACGTTTGAAATGGCTTTAGCCTTACATCAAGTATGACTGAACTATTATCATACATCGGAACAGCCTAAACAAATACTTTCATAATGTTAAAAAACAGAAAAATTATCTCAAACTCAGTATCATTGGTCTATATTTTATGTTAGCATGACTTGATGTGGAGTTGAGTGGTCAAAATAGAGAACATGTGAACATGTATCCTGCACCTGTTTTGTTAGATGAGCATATATCTATAATTTCTTTCATTAAAAAATGCATGAAAAACTAATGTATTAAATAAATGCAATATTGGTTTTCTTTGAGGACATAGAATATTTTTGTGATGTTTTGATAGCTAGAATTTAGTTCTGACTTGGTAGTTTGACTTCTCATAGTGTGTGTGTGTGTGTGTGTGTGTGTGTGTGTGTGTGTGTGTGTGTGTGTGTGTGTGTGTGTGTGTGTGTGTGTGTGTGTGTGTGTGTGTGTGTGTGTGTGTGTGTGTGTGTGTGTGTGTGTGTGTGTGTGTGTGTGTGTGTGTGTGTGTGTGTGTGTGTGTGTGTGTGTGTGTGTGTGTGTGTGTGTTTGTAGTTTAGTCTCTTTACAGCCATCCATAAGCATTATTGTGTGGATGACTGGAAGGAGTTTGCAGCCAAGCACCCAGAATGCATACAGGTGAGCAGCATCTTTGCTAGATTTCATAATCGAGTCTATGGTTCTCTCTAGATTGTTGATATTTAGATGATCTGGCTCAGACACACTTTTTCTTTCTTTCTTTCTCCAGAGTGTAGCCGTCAGCACGGGGACTGGTGAGGGGGATTTTGAGAGATTGGGGGCCATTATGGCTGCTGTACCTGAAATTCAGTACATTTGTGTGGATGTAGCCAATGGCTACTCTGAACACTTTGTCAACTTTGTGAAAGACGTGAGGCAGATGTTCCCTACGCACACTATCATGGTCAGTTACCTGTCAACGTCAACAGATAAACATTTAGTTTACAGTATCTCATTAGCAATCATCTTAATGTTTTGAAATCCATTTGTGTTTTGTAGGCTGGCAATGTGGTCACAGGAGAGATGGTTGAAGAGCTGATTCTTGTAGGTGCTGACATCATCAAAGTGGGCATTGGACCAGGTGACATCATCAGTCATTTATCTGCAAAGTTTCAGATGGTGTACAAATTCACATTATACTATTTTCACACATATCTTCATGTGTGTAGGTTCTGTGTGCACCACTCGTAAGAAGACCGGCGTGGGTTATCCTCAGCTGAGTGCAGTCATTGAGTGTGCTGACGCTGCCCACGGCCTGGGTGGACACATCATATCTGTGAGACTCTTGTGTTTGAGAGCAAACTTCTTTCAATAGAAATGAATAGTAACAGTGCTACCATGCTACTTGCATGCATTGTGTAAAAAGAATCTTTGATCATATATTTGTGGGGCTCATCTGTTTTTTGTCTTTCTGTAGGATGGGGGATGCACCTGCCCAGGTGACGTCTCCAAGGCATTTGGTGAGTCTTGGGCTGCGTTCTGATCTGATGTCTTTACTCACATTCAACACAGAGCGGATATTGTTGCACACGAGACAAAAATGTATCAGATATCAGATTTTTTTTCTGAGCCACAAATTGGACTTTAAATCAGATGCATATCTGATATCTGGACATTTGACTTGAGTCTAAACATGTACACTATATTGCCAAAAGTATAGGGACACCCCTCCAGATCATTGAATTCAGGGGTTCCAATAACTTCCATGGCCACAGGTGTACAAAATCAAGCACCTAGGCATGTAGAATTGTAGCTCAGTGAATTCAAGCATGGTACAGTGATACTGTAGGTTGCCACCTGTGCAATAAGTAAATTCGTGAAATTTCCTCATTCCTAAATATTCCACGGCCAACTGTTAATGGTATTATAACAAAGTGGAAGCAATTGGGTCAGCGCATGCTGAGGCGCACCGTGCGCAGAATTCGCCAACTTTCTGCAGAGTCAAGAGCTACAGACCTTCGTGTGGCCTTCACATTAGCTCAAGAACAGTGTGTAGAGTTTCATAGAATGGGTTTCCATGGCTGATCCAAGCCTTACATCACCAAGTGCAATGCAAAGCGTCGGATGCAGTGGTGTAAAGCACGCCACTACTAGACTCTAGATCAGTGGAGACGTGTTCTCTGGAGTCACGAATCACACTTCTCTGTCTGGCAATCCGATGGACGATTGCATTGTGCCAAGTGTAAAGTTTAGTGGAGAGGGGATTATGGTGTGGGGTTGTTTTTCAGGGGTTGGGCCCCTTAGTTCCGGTTAAAGGAATACCAAGACATTTTGGACAATTTCATGCTCCCAACTTTGTGGGAACAGTTTGGGGATGGCTCCTTCCTGTTCCAACATGAAAGACGTGGATGAGAGAGTTTGGTGTGGAGGTACTTGACTGGCCTGCACAGAGTCCTGACCTCAACCCTATAGAACACCTGTGGGATGAATTAGAGCGGAGACTGCGAACCAGGCCTTCAAGTACAACATCAGTGCCTGACCTCACAAATGCGCTTCTAGAAGAATGGTCAAAAATTCCCATAAACACTCCTAAACCTTGTGGAAAGCCTTCCCAGAAGAGTTGAAGCTGTTGTAGCTGCAAAAGGTCCAACTCCATATTAAATCCTACAGATTAAGGCAGACGTCCCAAAACTTTTGACAATATAGTGTATATCCGATTCCCATTGGAATTCCAAACAACCACAAGGCAAGAGAAACAAATTTTCCCTCAAAGATAAGCCGACGTGCCTACTATCTTTTTCTCTCTAGAGATTGTGTACACAATGAAACATTCAGAAACTTGTTTTGAGCTGCTGCCCTTGAATTTTATAAACCAAATAACTTTGCTACTGAAAGCTACACTATATTTTATATAAAAAAAAAATATATATATATATATAAAAAGTAACATTATATTTTAATTAAACTTACAGCTTTATAGAGTCATAGTGATAGAGCTCACACTATATAAAGATGCAAGTATTTCACACACACACAATCTCTTTCTCGACTTCATTCAAATAAACGTAATCTACTTTATTTCACTTCAGAATTCTTAATCTAATGACCCGTAGATAAAATAACTAACAAAGACTAGTGTTATTTTTAATCCGTTCAGTTGAATTTTGCGCTGCAGACATCAATGACGGCTTTAACTTATCAATTATGTCTAGTAATCATGGTATAAATGGGATAATCACATCAGGTCAAGTCAAGTCACCTTTATTTGTATAGTACTTTATACAGTGTAGATTGTTCCAAAGCAACTTCACAGTATTAAACAAGAAATATAACAGTATAAATGTTGCAAAGTTCTTTTATTATGAAATGAATACAACTTCAGCTGTAAAGCAGCTCTAAAAAGACAATAGTGTCATTATTCAGCTCAATGTCGATTCGGTTTAGTTTAATAACAGTGTCAATGTTACAAATTTATTAGTTATGATGTGGATTCTAAAGACAAATTTCTGGTGTGCATTAAAATGATTTGTATATACAACCATGAGGGTCAACTGTGACACTGTAATCCTTCTAGTTTGAACTTTAGATTCGAACATTCCTTGTTGCCTTACTAGCTGTGAAGGGCACATTTTCAGCTGTTAGTGAAGTGGTGGAAATTCAACTGTAAAATAAAGTCAGGTCACTCAGACAAATAAATCTTGTTTGATTTTTACCACTGTGATCACAACAGCCTCTCTTACTATGAAAGTGTATTTCAGAGAGCTACAAAAGTGAGCTCTAAATACAGGGTATTTATTCAGCACAATCATACATATTAATTTATCATTGAAAAAAAGACATTAAAAATGTATTGTATAAACAAATGAACAGCGTACCACAAGACTGACTTTTTTTTTTTTTACTACATCCTTTTCATCTTTGTCCACCTTGGTCTTCCTCAACATCCCATAATATGCCTAACTTAGGCGCCTAACTTAATTGGAAACATTTTATCTGACTCCATAGACTCTTCCCAGGCCTACTGACCTTGACTACAGACACAAGTATTTTTCGCTACTTTTTTCACAGTATTTGGCCATAGAAAGCATATTAGACTGGAATCATGAGAGCGAGAGAGAGAAAGAAAACAACATACAATAAGAAAAATGTCCCAAAATATTGATTTACAAAGTTTTGTATATATGTTGAAAAAAAGCCTTTCTTGTTTCTATACATCCTCCCATCAGGGACAAACTGCATTGTTCTCAGAACTGTTTTTGCTTTCAAAAGCAAAAACAAAAATGTATTTTTCACTTAAAAAGTTATGCAAGGTAATCTCTGTACCTGTCACATTAGGCTTGTGTTTGATTGGCTAAACTGTGTGACAGGGGCGGGGGCTGACTTTGTGATGCTGGGAGGAATGCTTGCTGGTCATTCTGAGAGTGGGGGTGAAATCATAGAGAAAAATGGCACAAAGTACAAACTTTTCTACGGCATGAGCTCAGACACGGCCATGAAGAGGCATGCAGGAGGTGTAGCAGAGTATAGGTAAGCACATGCTGGAGCTTGTTGATTATATTATCTTGTGGTTTGTAAATTACATTACATTCGTGTTACTTGGTAAATATGTGATCATGCAGAAAACAGGCCTGAGGATTAAAGCGAATGGCCAGTTTGATTTAAAACCACGTATTCTAGATTAAAAAGATTTTTAGACCATCAACTCACTTGAATTGATTAATATTGGCTGTCGTTATTGTGTTTTCAGGGCATCGGAGGGTAAAACGGTTGAAGTGCTTTACAAAGGGCCTGTGGAGGCGACGGTGAGAGATGTGCTGGGTGGGGTCCGTTCCACCTGCACATACGTGGGTGCTGCTAAACTGAAAGAGCTGAGTCGTCGTACCACCTTCATTAGGGTGACCCAACAACTCAACACAGTGTTTGGTAATGATAACTAAGCCAGTAACTTAGGTCTAACCAGGTCCACATTGTGCCAAAATATGCCAAATCCATGCAAAGGTCATTTTATTCTCTCCGCAGTCATGCACACATATGCACATGTTCACACACAACTCCTCATTTAGCGTTATAATGTGTATTTTTGGGTTAATACGTATAAGCTTTTGAATCCACCAGATGCTGTATTGGCCACTGCATGGCCTTTCCTTTTTTTTGTTGATTAATCAGCCTTTGGAAACTTCTAATTTTGGAATTAGAAGTTTAGAATTGTTCAAGTATTCAAGGACACTGTAATGATATTGTACACTCTTAAAGTGCTGGGTTGCTTAATCCATTTTTGACCCAAACAATTTTTAGAGTGTATTTTCTTTTGTGCAATTTTTGTTTTAGGTCATAACCTTAAATCTAGAGTCTAATATTTTATCCAAATAATTCAGACTTTTATTTTTAAACTGTCTATGCATATTATCTTATATTCTATTCTCCATGGACCAACTCAAATCCTTTAATTAGATTGTTACAGTTATTAGCGGTCTGTTATACAAAATGATAAAGACATCCGTTTTGTACCACCATCCTTATATATAGCATATGTTTCGAGACCAAAGCCAGGGTATTTTTTTACCCTTTTAACAGTTTCTCCTGTGTTTGTATGTGTTGCAGTAGTATTACACAAACATTTGAAGTCTTAATCATTTCCTGTCATAGTATTGGCATGATTTTATGCATTTGAGCCTGGTTGGTTGGATCAGTAGACATACTGCATACTCAAATCATTTCTACTTCACACTTAATCAAACTTAATAATTTAATGTTTGTCTTTTTGTTATTATGCTGTTTATACTATTGATATCCCATTACAGTTAGTGTTCTCATTGATTGTGACTAAAGTTGCTGCTGGTGCAGATATGTTAAAAATAAATTAAACCCATTTCCCCATTTAACCAGCGCCAGATGGTTCCAAATGGCTGATAAGTGGACGGTTTCATTCATTTCCCCCCATATATTTCACTTAAAATAATTACAGAACAAATGATTCCAGGGGTTAACATTCCTGTATTGTATTGTGAAAATAAATCAATTAGATAATCATGACTTGTGACGCGTGTTCTTTGCTTTGTAGGCACATAATGTTTAATATATTAAGCATAAGAAAATATTTGTTTACAATTTGAATGCAGATAATTGTGTTTGTAAAGCCCTTAATCTCTTTGTCAAGCTGAATGTAAACATGCTGACGCCCTTCTTTTATTACATAAAAAAAGTAGTTTATGCAGAACATATTAGATGCAGATTATTTCAAAAGAGTGTGCATCTTACTGAGAACACCAGTCAGTCTTAAAAGGATAGTATACTACACCAGAATAAAGTCAGTTTAATTGCATGGGAGGGGTTATGATGTTATGAAATAATGTGACGTACAATGAGGAGGAACAGGTGGCATTGTACACTCCTTCCGGTTTCAGTACACCACAGCTGCACAGAAGACACACCGAACTAGAGGTGAGGAAATCTTCTAATTTGTTAGTGAAATGTATACTTTGTGCTTGTTCATTGATGCATCACCCTTGCATTTTTATTATGATTTATTTTGATGTATGCATAATTGTGCAATTCAAAAGACACTTGCAAACTTAATTTGTTTGTAATGCAAATCTTTATTGTATTTTCAATTAAACTATATGCTGCATTTCACATCCTGAATCGAAACCGGTTTGACTGGTTAAATTTGTTTAAAAGGGAGGGTCAAGCTATCTTGTATCCCAGTGTGTATTTATATGCTTAGCGTTTCATTTTTTTTTTTCTTCTCCCCCCAGCGATGGCTTCTTTCAGCAGTTCCCAGGGTGCAGAACTGTGCCTGTGTTCAATATGTCAGGATTTCTTCACTGAACCAGCCACCATTCCGTGTGGACACAACTTCTGCATGGAATGTATCAGTCAACACTGGAACAGCAGTATGGGGACTCAATGCCCCCTTTGCAAGAAGGACTTTCACCTGAGACCAGATCTTGGCATAAATAGAGAGTTCAGAGATCTCATTGAACAAATGAAAAGGGTAGAAAGTCCTGTCCGACCGGGAGTAATACCATGTGATGCTTGCACAAAAATAAAGAGAGGTGCTTTGAAGTCTTGCCTGCATTGTGAAGGATCTTTCTGTCAAACACACCTGGAGCCTCATAACACTGTAGCAAAACTGAAAAAACACAAACTTATCAACCCTGTGGAGAGTCTGGAGGAATATATATGCCCGAAGCATGAGAGACCCCTGGAGCTGTTCTGCAGAGATGATCAGATGTGTGTGTGCCTGTCGTGTATGATAAAAGACCACAGAACCCACAACACTGTTCCTGTAGAGGAGGAGAGTGAAGAACGGAAGGTGAGAGACGCTTAATCTATATCTGCTTGTACTTCAGTAACTTTGCCTGAAAGAACGCTTCATTTCTGTCCACAGTCTCAGTTTGGGAGAAGGCAGGCTGAGGTTCATTTGATGATTCAGAACAGAATGAAGAAAATTGAAGAAATCAAATGCTCTGTACAGCTCAGCAAGGTAAGTCTTGTTGTTTTAAACACAACATTGATTGATCTATTTTGCATTCACGGTATACATTTTTATCAGTTCATGCATTTTCTGGGAATCAAACCCATGACCTTGGTGTTGCGAACTGTTTGAGCTGTTGTTATTGCACAATGGTTCTCGGACCCTGTATTCTGATTGATCAGTGGCATCATTCAGTGGTCAGGAATTTCCCCGTCATCCATTGCTGTATATCAGTCAGCTCATCCAGAAATATGTTTTGTCAAAGTCTGTGCCCCCTATGTTTCAGTCTCAGTACCAGCAGGAAATGTAGGTGGGGGAGGTGAATCAACAGCGCTCTCTTACACTCTCATTACCCACAACTAACCCCAATCTCTCCCCGGGTGCCGCAGCAAAAAAAAAGAAAAGAAAAAAAAGCTGCCCACAGCTCTGGGTGTGTGTTCAATACTCACTGCTGTGTGTGTGCACTTGGATGTGTGAAATTCCGAGTATGAGACACCCTACTTGGCTACTCGTCACATCACTATGGTATTCACAAGCAGTGATTAAAGGGATAGCTCACCCAAAAATGAAAATTAGCCCATGATTTATTCACATTCAAGCCATCCTAGGTGTATATGACTTTCTTCTTTCAGATGAATACAATCAGAGTTATATTAAGAAATGTCCTGGCTAATCCAAGCTTTAAAATGGCAGTGAACGGCTTTAAATGAAGTCCATAAAAGTGCATCCATCCATCATAAAAGTGCTCCACACAGCTCCGGGAGGTTAATAAAGACCTTCTGAAGCGAATCGATGAGTTTGTGTAAGAAAATATTAATATTTAAAACTTTACAAACTGTAATCTCTAACTTGCGCTAAGTGTTATACTCATGTTCACGAGAGACTTGCGTTCCACCGTATGACGTTGGACGCTCCAGTGAGAATATGCTAGTTCTGGTGAGAACCAAGTTTTGTTTTGCTCTATCCTCTGCGTTCGTCACCGGAACTTACGCTATGCCTATGTCATATGATGGAACGCCAGTCTTTCGGGAACGTGGAAGTTAGAGATTACAGTTTGTAAAGTTTAAAAAAAAATTCTTATACAAGCGCATTGCTTCAGAAGGCCCCGGAGCCGCGAGGAGCACTTTTATGATGGATAGATGCACTTTTATGGACTTCAAAACAGATCAGCCATTCACTGCCATTATAAAGCTTGGAAGAGCCAGGACATTTTTTAATATAACTCCGATTGTATTCGTCTGAAAGCAGAAAGTCATATACACCTAGGATGGCTTGAGGGTGAGTAAATCATGGGCTAATTTTCATTTTTGGGTGAACTATCCCTTTAAGGCTGAAATCTGAACAAGTCAGCTGCCTAAGCTTTTGGATGCAGCCTGTAAGCAATTATGTGTGTCATGGCTATAATGTGACTGTTATGCTTTTTCCAATAGTAAAGCCACAGAATATTAAGAGCATCTCTGCTTCAACCCGCGCTTGCGTGTTTCGTATCCCGCTGTGGACTAGATCTCATGTTTTAAACTAACACAAACTGACACCATCTTGCATCTCATTTATCAATTGCAACGAAAATGACCTGTGAGAACTTCATTAATAATAATGTTATAAAGGCGTACTATGAAGGCAAAACGATACCATTACATTAAAATCAATATTTAATGTCACGTCCACATCATTTTTTATTTGCTTGGTATCTATGTCATAAGACTGACTGTGCATTATACTTTATTTAGCTAAGCTCAGAAAAAGAGAAGGCAGACTGTGTTGAGCTGTTCACAGATCTGATCCGCTCCATTGAGAGCTGTCAGTCTGAGCTGCTGGAGGTGGTGGAGCAGAAGCAGAAAGCAGAAGAGAAGCAGGCTGGAGAGCTCATTAAAGAGCTGAAGCAGGAGATCGCTGAGCTGAAGAGGAGAGACGCTGAGCTGGAGCAACTCTCACACACTGAGGATCACCTGCACCTCCTCCAGGTCAGTGTCTGTCTCTCTGCTCACGTCACAGCTCAACACTCAACATGCTGACTGATTTCCCTTCTCTCCTGCTGTAGATTTATCCATCCCTGTGCAGCCCGTTAAACACCAAGATCTGGACTGGGATCAGTACTGACCTTAATCTGAGGGAGGACGCTCTGAGGAGAGCTCTTACAAAGCATCAAGAGTTTCTCAATGGTGCAATGGTGAAGATTACAGGAACTGGTGAGCGTCTTGCTGTTATGATTAGTAAGAAAACAGCTTTGTTTTTTTGAATAAATTAAAAAAATTAATGCTTAAATTATGCTTAATAGATTAGACTGGTACTGTTCTACCATATATATAATAATCAAATGTATAAATTGTTTCCACAGAGCTAAGGAGGATTGAGAAGTTTACAGGTACAAGTCATCTGTGCCATTTCCCTACATTCATACATACACATTTTCACATTTATGTAGATGTATGGGTGTTTCTTCAACTATAGGTACTTTGGGTACTTTAGACATTATTTATTATTATTAATATTATTATACTGTACCTAGATCACAGAAGAATTCTCTTTTTTTCTAAAAGTAAACCACAGTGTCATTTCCATCACATCTGTTTCACATAGCTAATTTCCGAGCATTTTGTGATTCATAAATACATACAATTAAATAATACTTTCACACTTTTTACACCGTTTAACAAAATTACAGCGTGATTGGAAATTACACCCACAAGTTCTGCTCACAGGTGATATTTGTCTCATCTTTTATTTTATCAATAATTTAGAGATATTCTCAAATGGAAAAAAAATAGAAATCTTTTACACATTAATAATAAAATGCTTCATTATTATACTTCTTATTTAGATTATCATAGTTTTAAACGTGTAATAACGGATATTCATATTTTGAGTTTGAAAGTCTGGGACAAGTGTAAAACAATACAATCTGTACATAAAGGGCATTTGAAAAGTAGCAAATATAAATGATGAACAGATAGTTTTAATGGGACAAATATAACAAAAAGAAAAAGTTGATGCAATACCCGTATGGCTGTATTGTTTATCCCGTACTACACAAGTATGTTAAAAGTCTGCTAATTATATGTTCTGATTTGTCTTTCAGTGAATGTGACTATGAATCCTGAAACTGCACACCCAAAACTCCTCTTTTCTGAGGATGACAAACAAGCTGGATATGGAGAAACACGACAGATTGTCCCAGACGATCCATGGAGGTTTGATAAATGTCCTAGTGTCCTGGGAAAGGAGGGATTCTCCTCTGGGAAATTTTATTTTGAGGTGCAAGTAGAAGGGAAAACTGAGTGGGATTTAGGTGTGGCGAGGGAGTCTGTTAACAGGAAGGGAATAATCACTCTGAGTCCAAAGAATGGACTCTGGACTCTATGGTTGAGGAATGGAAGTGAGTACAAGGCCTGTGACTGTCTGTCTGTCTCTATCTCTCTGAAAGTGAAGCCACAGAAGGTGGGTGTGTTTGTGGATTATGAGGAGGGTCTGGTCTCCTTTTATGATGTGGCGTCCAGGTGTCATATCTACTCTTTCACTAATCAGTCTTTTACTGAGAAACTCTATCCTTACTTCAGCCCAGGCTTTAATAATGGAGATAAAAATTTAGCCCCACTGATCATCTCACCTGTCAGCAAGAATAAGTGGATTTTAGTAAATGGTAACCATTTGTAGAAAAAAACAAAAAAAACAATTGTCATTTGTAATAAAATAATGAAAGTATTTTTTGCTGGTACATTTTTTTTCACAGTCACATTACTAACATTACAATAACACCTCAAATAAGGATGAATTTTAAATTTGTTTTATTGATGATTCGTATTGAGCCCCATGACTGTAATTCACAAATAAACCACACCATTATCTCTATTATTCTGATGTTTTGTCTAATATTGAGACGAAATAGATAATACCATCATTTCAGGACCCTATTGTTTGTCATGATATGGGCTGTCCAATCACGTCAGGAGTATTAAGACAACCAGGAAACGTCCTTTTTTTGAGCAGAATTAACTCTGAAGACACATTTCGACAGTTTTGATCACCGTCAATATTGGGTTGCAGGTAAATCAATGGAAGTATCTTATGGGGGTTCTTAACTGTCAGCTCATGTTTATATAAAAGATTTGTGCTGCAGCTAAACACTTTTCCTCCGAGATGTATTCATGTTGTTTAAAATGACCAGATTCAACATTTAAAGCAATTATTGCTCAAATGTAACTGATGCATTGTCGCTCTTCAGGAATGGAAGTAAGATTAGATTGATAGGACAATATAGAAATATTAATGTATTAAATTTAGTCAATAATTGCTTAGTATATCACTTCGTAGTCAGTATGGCTTTTATCACTATTCATTAAAACCTCCAATGTCGAGCGATTTAAAAACTTAACATTCGAATGAAAAATCGTGAAATATTGCAGTACGTCTGAAGGTCTGAACATAACCTCAGATCTACAGAATAATGTTTTTTTTTTTTCTTTTTTTTTTTTAAATTGTTTCAGTTTTGTGGTAATGTCCATGATCTGAGTTCTTTCAAATTGATTTGATGGCATGGTTAACATTTCTCATTTAGTTGAACTTGATGTACTAAACAACTAAACCTAAATGTATAAACAAAAAAAACATAACAATGACGCAACATTACTAAAACTATAATATAAAAACGTATTCAAAATATTTTTTTAAATCTCGTCTCCGACTCCAAGGAAGTTCTAACTCTTAAAAATATGGCTGACAGAGTTGACTGGTACACCACATTTAAAAATAATTAAGTATACCCTAAAATACAAGATTTTGTTATTAAAAAAAAGTTTGGTCCTTTTATTTCTTTTCTGCGAGCTTGTGATTGGTGATCCAGTTACCACTGGATAGCACATTTGGGTTGAGTTTGTGGGTGGGGTTGGATGGGTTTTCTGTCTAGTTAGTAGTTTCCCCTCTAATTAATTGATCTATTTTTGTTTGTTTTTTGTTGTTAATATTATTACCTTATGTCAACTTGTTTTCATGCATATTTTTTAGGATGTAAGTTTTATTTGTGTGCATTTAAAAAAAAAAAAGTGTACATATGATCTGCTGAAATACCCAATAAAAGCATGCATGGAGACAAAAAGCAAGACCTCCCACGATGACAATAGGTTTGATTTCTGTCCTTGCATCCTGGAAAAAGAGGGATTCTCCTCTGGGACATTTTACTATGAGGTGCTGGTAAAGGGGAAAACTTGAGTGGGATTTAGTATCTGCTTACGTGGGGATCGTCGCACCATTTTCTGAGACTGGATTCTCAATTGTGTGCCTGAGGAACCATAAAGACTACGAGGCCATCAATGAGTGATCCTCTCGTTTCCTTGAATTTACACTGCAAGTCTTAATAAATGAATTTACATCCCAAATGAAAAGAAAAGAACCTTTTTGTACATCTGTAATAGAAAATATGTATTATAATTTCTAAGGATAAAAATGAAATGGAAATAGGATTGCCAGTTCTACATGTATATGCTTTGCTGTGATAAATGATCTAATAATCTATTATTGTTTTTTGGCATTAGTGAGTTTTTGTTTTCAGCATTGTTTGCTTAAGCCGTGTTATTTTTAAGTAGCTTCATTTTCTTTGCAATATGTTTCCAGTTGCATGTTTTTAAGAGTACAATTTAATTATGACAATGCCAAAGAAGTTGGAGCTGAGTTTTATAAATCTAAACAGTGCAAAATATTTTTGGCTTCTTGTATGTTATCCCCATCTGTCATCATCTGTATGTTGTTTTAAGAATGAACATGAATATTAAGAACATATGGATAAATTAGACATTTGGGTACAGAATATAAAACATTGCTCTCACTATACAGAACAGTTTAGGCTGATCACTATAATGTTGTTTTGCGCTTGACACTGTTTTTAAGAAAACGTCAATTTAAATGTGTGTCAATGCGGTGTCCTCCCGGTAGGGGTGAAAAAATTATACTTTTCAGGGAAGAACGTTTAGAGAAAGTGAAACTATTCCTACGGACAAGAGGACATTTTTGTCGCTTACATTTTTCCAGAGGGACAAAGTTTTATTCAGACAGATACTCGGAGGTAGGCTATGTGATGACTATGAACCTGAGTATTGATTTAATGTAAATTACAATGATTTACTTGACAATGCCATAAAAGATTTTACAGCGTAGCCTAATTTAACTTACAGTTTGCGTTTGATTTCTCAGATTCGTATGTGCGAACTCAAACCAGTAGGCCTACGCCAAATAGCGATGATTTTCTTTAACAAATTCTTTCAGATAGTATTTTTAATGCAGCAAAATTGAACCTGGAGTATTTGGGAAGGCTATTCTATATAATCAGCTGAAATTCAAGGATCATAAATTCGGAAAGCTGTTCTTCTGTACTAGCACTGTTTTCAAATTCAATCAAATCGGTTTGGTTTTATCGAAAACAAAATGAAAGAAAATTGTCTACTTGGTAGGCTACCTGCAACTTGTTATTTGCTATTTTATATGCTAATTTATGGCGCTGCAGAGTGCAGCCATTCAGTTTATTTATTTTTTAGTTAATTTAATCTAAATCTCATTTGAAATCGATTTGTGTTGAATTGATTTATGTCTTACTTGTTGATGTGTTATGGCCGTATCATTCTTGTAAGATATTTAACTTCACTCATTCCAGGAAGGCCTGGTGGTGACATCCATTATGTGGTACGTAAGTTTTGCACTCCCTGCTGCAAAAGCTGGTGGATTGTAGACCTATATAAGAAATGGCAGTACACTTCACGGCACCAAAGCGCGGACATGGTAGAAGAGAAAGTATTGATTTGCCTCCATGTAAGTCTTCCTGGTGTGAACATAGCCTACATTACAATCATTCAGTAATTAAATGATGGGTATTTGAATGCATAGCACGTTAATTACTAATAGGCCTATGTTTAATATTGCATAGTGTTTTTTGTTGATTACTATTTTAATGAATGTTAGGATCATCAATATTATTATTTAATTCAAGTAATTTCCCCATTTTTCCAGTTATGGGTCTCTGTAGTGGGACAGAGGGGCACCAGTGTCCAGTGTGTCTGGATGTGCTCAGTGATCCAGTCACCACTCCATGTGGGCACAACTTTTGCAAGACCTGTCTGAAAGAATGCTGGGACAACAGTCAGGATTACAAATGCCCATATTGTAAAGAAACACTCAACAAAAGACCTGATCTAAAGAGCAACACAGTTCTCAGAGAAATTGTGCAACTCTTTGAGAAAAACGCAACAGGTAGGGGTATATTTTAAAGCTAAAATCTTTCATTTGAAAACTGTCTTGTGTGTTTCATAGATGTGCACAAAATTGCATTTGGACAAAACTTATGTACACAATATTTACTCAAATCAGAACAGATGATGTGCACTTCAAAGGGTTTGTACACAGATACTGTAAAATGAAATTCCAGGACTTTCAAAGCACTACTTTTTTGTTTTTCAAGGACTACAATCAGAAATCACACTTATCAAACAACATAAAGATTTTTTAATAATATATTGATAATATAAGGTATCCAAAATACAACTTACAATGTATTTAATAATATATATTGAATACAACGTTTATAATGGCTATTATTGTTCAACAAATGATATTTCATATTATAATGTTGGCGTATACTTCGTATCGAGAAAAGGTCTGATGGGGGTTTAATCAGATGAACTGCAGTGTTAAAAGACTGTATTTGTGGAGGGTTCTTTTGTTTAAAAAATGAAACAATAATTTCATATATATATATATATATATATATATATATATATATAAAAGCACTTTTCAAGTATCTCTTCATAAATATGGCTATTTAATGCCTTGGTTTACCAGGACTTAAATTTCAAAAGTCAAATTCGAACCCTGAAATAATCAATTTCTTCTGCTTTCAGCTCAGTTATGCACCAGTGGTCCGTTATCTGAAGAGCTCCAGTGTTCCATCTGTCTGGATGTATTCAATGATCCAGTCACCACTCCATGTGGACACAACTTCTGTAAAACCTGCCTTGAAAAGTGCTGGGACAACAGTCAGGTCTGCACCTGCCCATACTGTAAAGAGACATTCAACGAATGTCCTGCTCTAAAGTGCAACACAGCTCTTAGAGAGATTGTGCAACTGTTTGAGAAAAACTCAGGTATATTTGTTTTTCCAATGCATTTTTATAATGTGAATTTTAGCTAGCAACATGCTTAGTTTGATGAGTACCTAAAGTGTATGTGACATTTTTATGTTAATAAGTATTTATTAAGACTTCAAAATTACGTTTTGCCATTTTTTAAAGGTTACAAGAGGGATCCGATAATAACAGAATATTCACAGCCTTTGAAAACAGATGTCCAAGAAGAGACTCTGTACAAACCTTCAAGTGAGTTATTAATATAGCGAGATCTTCTATTCTATCCTCATAAGATATATTTTGAATGAAATACAAAGATGCTAATATTTAGCATAAATAATGTATATTGTTATTATCAATAAATGTTTGAGCAATTAAGGATAAGTTAGCATCTTCTTTTTTTTTTAATTGAACTGTTTTCATATATTTAAGAATTTTTTGCTTATATAAAGTTGATATAATGTCTTTAGGTTCACATAATTTGGGGTTGTTTTTGTAATGTATGTGAAGTATTTTTTCTTTTTTTCTTTTCTTTATTCTTTTAGAAATGGCTTTCTCAAGCAGTGTCCTGACTGAAAACCTTCAGTGCTTCATTTGCCTGGAGCCGTCCACTGATCCTGTGACAACACCATGTGGACACATCTTCTGTAAGGCCTGCCTGAAGGAATGCTGGGAAAGCAGTCATGATAACAGATGTCCATGCTGCAAAGAAAATGTCAACAAGAGAGCAGATCTTAGAGATTTTGAGCAGCTGTGGTTTCAATCTGAAATCCTGATGCGCCAGGGCTCTTACCGTGAGCCTAAAGTTGAGCCTCATGGGAGAGCCCTAAATAAAAAGCAGGTCATGACGCTTGACCTTGTGGAGAATATCAATCCTAAAATAATCCAGAAATATGACAGATCACTGGAGTTGCTCTGTAGAGATGATCATACGTCTGTGTGTCTGTCCTGTGCTGAGGAAGACCACAAGACTCAAAACACTTTTCCTGTTGAAGACGAGAGTGAAAAGAAGGTGATAATGGAAAAATTATCATTTATTCAGATCAATAGCTAATTATAAATCTTAAAGCATCTCGCATCTGTCTTTTCTCTCTCTTCGCAGGCCCAGAAGGAGATGATGCGCAAACTTGTGCAGAAAATCCAGAACACAATAAAGAAAAATAAAGAAAACAAAATGATAATGAGCAAAGTGAGTCTTACAACATATTATTTATTATATAAAACTGTTATCCATCCATTTTCCAAACCACTTATCCTATGTAGGTTTGCAGGGTAAAAACTATTATTATGTTACATTATATTATATTATTATACACTGCCCGGCCAAAAAATCTATTTTTGGATGACAATGTCAAGATGGATCTCTGGATGTGTGAAAATGATTCTTCAAGCTCCCTCCCAACCATTCTTTCACAATTTGAGCCTGATAAATCTTGGTTTTGTCAATATGGCCATGATGTGTCTTCCTACAAGGCTGCTTAAGAAATGAAAAGCTACACACTCCATCAATTATGGTTAGATATTACATGCTAGAAACATCATAATCACTGCAATAATGAAAAATCATAGGGTTTTAAGCATTTGCCTATTTAAAAATGTTTTGGCAGGGCAGTGCATTGTATTATATTAATGCCTTTGTTTGATATGATTACCTTTTTAATTAGAAAAACAGAGAGAAAGAGGAAGCCGACATTGAGCTCTGCACTGATCTGAATCACTCAACTGAGAGATGTCAGGTACTGAGATCATGTACATCTATTCATACAGCAATAAGTCATTGCTGATGTAAATAACACATTTTAATACATTTATCTGATATCACTGTTGATACCAATTGACTTTATACATGTTCTAAAGCTTATGTTCGTTACTCATCTTTCACAGATGACACGTCCTGAGCACTGGGCGAAGACCAGGATGAAATTTGTATTGCTGCACTCATCCTCTTGGATCTACAGGGTGTACCCTTTGCAAAAAGGATAAAAGCACTGTATTGCAAGTTCTTTCAAGCTTGTAGACAAAATCATTAATCTTTCTTTTCAAACTATAATCTCGTCAATATAGTAAGAAAAAATAAAATTATATCACAGAAGTATAGTTTAGTAGCTGTAACTAGTATCATAATCCTTAAGATGAAGAAAAATGTTCCAATCTTATTATTTTCTTGTATTCCAACTTAATATGCATAAACTATTTTGTTAATAATCTGTAGGTTATCTGAAAGCACTGGCTCTGCGACACCTTCCAGGCATTGCTGTTTGTTTGTGGAATAAATTTATATATATATATATACACACTCTAAAAAAAAGGCTCGTAATCATAGGGGAACCTTTTTTAGTGCTATATAGCACCAATTTTGGTGCTTCAGTGGTTCTTCAGCGGTTCTTCAGAGGTGCTATATAGCACCTTAGTCAAAGAACCGGTGAAGAACCGCTGAAGAACCACTGAAGAACCTCTGAAGAACCGCTGAAGAACCGCTGAAGAACCACTGAAGCACCAAAATTGGTGCTATATAGCACTAAAAAAGGTTCCCCTATGATTACGAGCCAAGAACCATTTTTGGTGCTATATAGCACCTTTTTTTTTTTTAGAGTGTATATATATATATAATGGAATAAATGTTGAAGCAGGCAGACAGAAAGAATGTTTGAGCAACGGGGCGCAGATATTATTTCACACCTTTAAATCACTGTTTGAATTTAGCTTTTTTTTATTTTGCTCTCTATTTACTTAATCATTAATCGTCCCTCAAGTAGGGTTTACGTTTGAGTCCCTTGGGGTCAGATAGACCCCAAACTTTTACAGAGCGATGGCATAAGGAAATATAATTTTTTTAACATGGAAAACTATATATAATTTTTTTTATTTACTTCTCAACTATACATTTATGCTGTGTTTTTGTGGGTATTTGGTAGTTTTTTACCTATTTACTGCACAAATACTTAACTATGTCATAAATTGGCTCATTAAAAATTATTTTTTTTATGAAAAAATCACTTGAATGATGATCTTAAATAAATTTAAATAGTATTTGGACATTGCGCTATGTGTTAGGGATAGAATACCGCCATCTGTAGGTTTGTGGAAAAACTTTAGGAATTATAGTTAAAGAGAAATAGAGTGCAATGACCACATTATCCAATAGAGGTCCATAGGGAAGTTATGCAAAAGTTAAGCTGACTTTCATCTTTCTTTTATTTGCCCTTTTCCCTCTCTTTCTCCTGATTGTTCCATGTTGCATTTGTGCTCTAGTATTTGTCCTTCATTTATGTATGGAATTTTTTCAGATTTATGCCAGTTTTGTTGATTTTATTTGCCAGTTTCTATAAAAATGCTCTCTGTTGCAGTCACACACGTGTGTGTTTGTGTGTGCGTGTGTGTATGAGACAGAAAGTTCGTTCCACTTTGTGTTTATGCTCTAGGACCAGATCTTGATATAAATGTAGACATTTTCAGATTTATACTGGATTTAGTTGATTTTTTTTTACAAAAAAAGTGAAAAAAAAATTGCATTTTTTACATTTTCCCATTCATTGCCAAAATCAAAAAAATACTCCAGACACCTGTGTTTGTGTTTGTGTGTGTGAGAGTGAACATGCTTGTTCCATATTGCATTTGTGCTCTAGTATTAGTACTTCATTTATGTATGAAAATCTTTCAGATTTATGCCAGTTTTGTCGATTTCATTTGCCAATTTCAATAAAAATACTCTCTGTTGCAGTCACACACATGTGTGTGTTTGTGTGTGTGTTTGTACGTGTGTGTGTATGAGATAGAAAGTTCGTTCTACTTTGTGTTTATGCTCTAGGACCAGACCTTGATAGAAATGTGGAAATTTTCAGATTTATACTGGATTTAGTAAAAAAAAATTGACAAAAAAAGTGAAAAAAAATGTTTTATTGTGGGGTCAATCTGACCCCGAGGGACTTAAACGGTGAAACATTTTTTACACACCTTAAGAACAACCAAATCAAGCCCAGATATTTTGTGCATGTTTAGATAGATTATTTAGGAAAAGTCACAGAGTCTCATGGCCCTGAGATGAAGGGAACACTTTATAAAAATGGAGGAAAAGTCCATTGGGGTCAGCTGGACCCCAAGGGACGATTAAGGGTTAAAGGATTAGTTCACTTTTAAATAAACTTTTGCTGATAATTTACTCACCCCCATGTCATCCAAGATGTCCATGTCCAAGTTTTTTGATGAAAACATTCCAGGATTGTTCTCCATATAATGGACTTCTATGGGCTCCAAACGGTTCAAAGTCCAAATGACAGTTTCAGTGCAGCTTCAAAGGGCTTTAAACGATACCTAACGATGCATAAGGGTCTTATAGCGAAACGATCAGTTTCTGCGATAAACCGAGCAGTATTTATGCTATTATTTTACCTCTTATTAGACGAACGTGATCATCTCTGAGCTCTACCATAACTTCCGCTAAGTTAGGTCAAAATACGAGCATGGTCATAGATGTATACGTAGATGCCTCATTAGCGCCTGCACGGATCAGTAGAATGAGGCATCTACGATCGATATATCTATGACCACGCTCATATTTTGACCTCACTTAGCGGAAGTTATGGCTGTGCTCAGAGATGATCACGTTCGTCTGATAAGAGGTAAAATAATAGCATAAATACTGCTCGGTTTCTCGCAGAAACTGATCATTTCACTAGATAAGACCCTTATTCATCGTCTGGTATCAAAAGTTTATCTAAAAGTGAACAAATTCTTTAATATTGTAACCGCATAATTTGAAAACTATTGTTATCTTGTTGACTAAAATTCTGAGAATCATGTTTCTGTTCAGTGACTTTAATAAATACACTTACAAGACTGACTTGATTTCTACATGAATGATTGAATTGTCAAGTAGAAAAGTTATCTTAGCCCAGAAAACACTGTATATTTTATTTCAATAAAGAACCTTTCCCTGAAGTAAGAAAAGTTTATGACCATTGTAAAATCTTCGTCATAAAAATATTTTATTATCTGCATTACAAAACAAGTTCATTTAAGTTAATTATCTGCACAAAATGTTATAATGTTATAAAGATTTAACCATATATAAATGTTTCAGTTTTTTGTTTTCTGAACTCCTGATGCTGCCATTAAAAACGGTTTAGTCTCCATAAACTGTTACAGCACTTGCATATTGTTGATATTGTTGCCCTTGGACTGCTCTAGCTGCTTCTATTGCCCTCATTTGTAAGTCGCTTTGGATAAAAGCGTCTGCTAAATGACTAAATGTAAATGTAAACTTCCTGAATTTTATTGTCCATGTTTGGTTCTACCATCAGTTCCTTCTGATGCATTGGGTGATGTATGGTGGCTCATTGGCAGCATGTACTCTGACCCTGGCTGATAAACACTTCCTGTAGATGAACACTGCAGCAGACAGTAGAGAGAAAGCACCCATGATGCTCAGCACTGCTGCCACAATGATCTCTGGCTTAGACACTGTGACTGAGGAAAGAGGCATGAGGTTGGGATGACGAGTGGCATCTTTCTCCTCATGATCACTATGATACAGAAAATATATATTACTCAGAGAGACTCAACTGACAGAAATACACTGTATTTTGAATCCTGTAACTGTTGGGTATGCAGGTAAAACACTAGAAAATCGACTAACCTCTCAATGGATGCACCAACGTTAAGAAGGTTATCTGCCTTTTGCCTTGATGTAGGAGGAGCTAAATCAGAATATTTACATAATCTGTTGTCTGGGCAGAAAATTAATCCCTGATAACCAGACACCTATATAATTTAGAAAGTTATAACAAATAAAAAGGCAGCCCAGTGATGTGAAACAAGTGTTAAATGATTCAGTCATTATAGTTAACCTGCAGGGTTCAACTAAGTTTTACTTAACGTTTTCAGAGATAACCAATGAGTTTTTCACATACCTCAACACTTTTTCCTGCTGGGCAATCCAGCCAATCAGAATCCTTTACTTGAATTTGATATTTGTTTTTTCCAGTGCATCGGTGTCTGTAACAATGACCTGCCACTGATGCATGGGAGGACGAATTATTCTAAAAGAAAATACAGTGAAAATAGCTTTTACTCGTGGGTCTAAATATCTGAAAAGTGTATCTTAAATATGTACATAAATGTGGTACCTGTCTGGTGAGGTTGGATATAAAACAGCGGCTGTCTGAGCCATATATCTCTCCACTTCCTTCATTCATTCCACTCTTCTCATTCTCCTTGTTCCAGCACTCACTCTGATGACGAAAAATGAAAGCATTACACAGTGATAATCGTGTGGGACGTTTTGTTAAGGTGACAACAAAGTGAGGGACTGGTGAAAGTGGAAAAAGAACTAAAAAGACGAGACTCACAGCATTTGCCAAGGGTTTGAAAATGCGGCAGCCATCCAGGTACGGATCAGTGAGACACTCCCCCTTGTGGAAGTGAAGGTAATGACAACCCAATGCACTGGAAGGAAGACGGTGGACAGTTAATGTATCACATTTACAATCCCACCATTCAAACATGCAAAACATAGTTTCAAAATACCTGTGGTTATTCAAAGAGGCTTTATTTGTTTGATTACCTGTCTATGCAAAAGAAAGTTGAAGAATTGTGACAGGTAGAGAGGGACCCGAACTGACTGCCTTCACCTAAAACACAAACAGAAACACACAGCAAGAGTGGTAAAACAGTGAACAGGCAAGTCCAAGACTCCAGTCTCATGAATCTTTATGTATGTACACCAGCAAACTGATTTGCTGGCTTAAAGGGTTAGTTCACCCAAAAATGAAAATAATGTCATTTATTACTCACCCTCATGCCGTTCCACACCCGTAAGACCTCCATTCATCTTCGGAAATATGAAGGCTCAGTGAGGCCTCCATAGGGAGCAAAGCAATTTACACTCTCAAGATCCATTAACGTACTAAAAACATATTTAAATCAGTCCATGTGAGTACAGTGGTTAAATATTAATATTATAAAGCGACGATAATATTTTTGATGCGACAAAAAAAATCAAAATAACGACTTATATAGTGATAAGCGATTTAAAAACACTGCTGCATGACGCTTTGGAGTGTATCGAATCAGCGAGTCGAATCATGATTCGGATCGCGTGTCAAACCGCCAAACTGCTGAAATCACGTGACTCCGAACCACTGAATCGACTGGCTGATTCGATACGCTCCGAAGCTTCATGCAGCAGTGTGTTGAAATCGGTTATCACTATACAAGTCGTTATTTAGGTTTTTTTGGGGCACCAAAAATATTATCGTTGTTTTATAATATTAATATTGAACCACTGTACTCACATGGGCCGATTTAAATATGTTTTAGTACGTTAATGGATCTTGAGAGTGTAAATTGCTTTGCTCCCTATGGAGGCCTCACTGAGCCTTCAGATTTCCGAAGATGAATGGAGGTCTTACGGGTGTGGAACGGCTGTGAGTAATAAATTACATTATTTTCATTTTTGGGTGAACTAACCCTTTAATAGTGGATGTCTTACCCTCTCCCCACACCAGGCTCTGAGCTCGGTTAAAGTTCACTGAATACCAGCCTGTATCCTGGAGGGCAGCGAGTGTGATGGGATCGATGCGAATCAGAGACGGCTCCACCAGTAAAGCCGCCATGATGGAGCCCTGAAGCACACAGGCCTCCCAGTGCGATGAGAGACCGTCTGACCCAACATCCTGAGAGGAAGAGAAAGAGGGAGTGACTGAGTGCATCATCTGTGTTTTACATTAGGCAGCAGCTTTTTAGGTAGATGCTATTTTCAAGTGCAAACAGTAATGAATGCTATTCATAGTGTAAATAGAAGTTATGTTTTTTTGTACTATAGGTAAAATATCAGAGCAATGGTAGACAGATTAAGTGTAAATACCCACTGCACTCAAGTGTAAATAGACAATCTTTATTGTGTATATCTTTTTGTCCGAGTGTACTTCTATTTCAGTACCCTCAAATTTAACAGTTTCTAGGTTAATGTTCGCAGTCACAATTTTCATTTATTTTTTATTTTATTTTACAAAATCACTGTGTATCAAATCACCAAATGTAATGTATTGCTACCATGGATTTTTGAAAATATAGCACTTCCACCAGTCTAGCACTTCCATTGTTTTAGGACAATGTACTTTACCATTACTAAATTATCATTGCAGTGCTATATTTTTTTTTTAGTGAGTACCATAAATATGCCATGAGTTATACTCTACATCTTCGGAAATCCGTCCTTCGGATGAGACGTTAAACCGAGGTCCTGACTCTCTGTGGTCATTAAAAATCCCAGGATGTCCTTCGATAAAGAGTAGGGGTGTAACCCCGGCATCCTGGCCAAATTTGCCCATTGGCCCATCTCCATCATGGCCTCCTAATCATCCCCATATATACAGATTGGCTTCATCACTCTGTCTCCTCTCCACCAATCATCTGGTGTGTGGTAAAATGTTAAATGTATCCTTACTAAAATTATTAATTCATTTAGTTAAACAGAAAAAATGTATCTATGTGGTATCTGAGTGCTATAGCATATATCAAAGTATTAATCAAGGTGATAACATCACGGTATCATGTCACTGCCACAGTAGTGTTTTGCACATGGTGGTTATAGGGTACCTTGTTCTCTAATGGCGCTCCAAGGTCAGTCTGGGTAGAGTTGAGATGTTTCTGCATTGCTCTGATCACAGTAGGAGAATAAAGTCTAACCTGCCCCGTCTCATCTGTGCTGATCACCTGACCATGAGACCAGCAGTCTACACCAGCTTCATAAAACCCACAGTTACAAATATTACCAGCAAATGCACAACAGGGCTACAATAAACACCTAAACTCTGATATATATTTATTCAATTACATAAAGAATTTTTGAACAAAAAATTAAGCTCTGTTACTTACCCTGAGAGGAGCGAGAACAATCCTTCGATCGTCTGAGGAGATCTTTGCTGAAGCCCAACACATGAAAAAGCTCATGGATCACTGTCTGTACCAAAACAAAGTTAACAAATACTGAATGTTGTACTCTCAATGTTCCTCAGTTTTTCTGCAGTTCACGTTCTCTTCTCAAACACACTCACTGTCACCTGCACATAGTGCTCATGTGTGTATCTTTCCATACGGAGTGGCTCTCTACAGATGACCATAGTCCCAGCCAGAGGACGCCCCTCTGAATCTGCCTGACAGTGAGCAGCATAAGCCAGAACACTAGACTGAGAGAGAGACAGACAGACATGTAAAAATGTTACAGACACTATATGACAACCTGCATTAATCTCAGTAGAGTCATAGTCTCTACCTCTGCCCGGCATTTATCTGTGCTGTGAGTGAATACATAGAGCAGGAAGTCAGTGTCAGGAACTCCCGTCCCCTCTGGCCTCAGCACTGTCGGGACTGGATGCTCAGGATGTGGATAAACAGCACAGCCATTTAGGTGCTCATCTGGGATCTGCAAGCAGGCAAGACTGAACAATAAGCAGTGTTGGGGGTAATGCATTACAACCAACAAGTAACTTGAGTTACGTAATCAGATTACTTTTTTTCAAGTAACTAGTAAAGTAACACATTGCTTTCTCAAATAAGTAAGGCAAGTTACAAGTTACTTTGTTTTTCCATTTATTGACTGACAGCTCTCCTGTCCCCATATTGAAAGAAGTCATGAGTAAGTGCCCAGACATTGTGTGCACTGAGTTAACATTATGTTTATTGTAGTTTTAGAATAAATGTGAGCAGGCATTTACTCATCTCACAGATTCAGTATCCATCAAAATGGATAAAAACAGTGAAATGCAATCTCAGAATATTACACAAACCTGTAATAATTAAATATATTAAATTACACAAATATACTTTATGCATTTAATCTCACTTTATTAACCAATGTCTTTGCTACTGATCTTCGATGGTCCACTTTAACCATACTAATAAGCAAAAATGACTTTAGATAAACATCACATTTGTGTTTCTTTTTTATTATTATTATTATTGCTGAAGTAAGCATGTTTAATTTTCTTCTTCTGCATCGTATTCTTCTTCAATCCAGTATGGGAAAAAAACTGAAAGTATACAACTGTACAGGCGTGAATTTGCATTTCTTTCAGCCTGAGGCTTATTTTTTTTCTTAACATTTGACAAAAATATAATTTTTATGGTGAGAAAAAGTAACGCAAAAGTAATGTAATGCATTACTTTCCATAAGTAATTAAGTACCACAATTCGTTACCTTTTTAGGGAGTAACACAATTTTGTAATGCATTACTTTTAAAAGTAACTTTACTCTACACTGACAATAAGTGTGTAGCCTACTATTTTGAGTAGTAGGTACTAGTATGTATGAAACGAGACTCACATTCACGCCGAAGCAACTCTCGAATCTGTAGTTCTCTTTGGCTCTGCCACATCTAAGGAGAATGACACTGGTTGACTTAAAATACATGTTGAAAATGAATAAAAATGTCAAGTCAATGGGCAAGTACTACTACTAACATTACTAGCACAGAACAAACCAATGGCAGAGCAATTGAACAAGTGTAAAACGTACTTCATGTGGTTAACAATGCTACTGTTTCTCCAGATGAATTTGCAGTATTTGTTTATGTCTCTGTTCAGCAACAGACTGTCTGGGACTCGTCTCACTATGAACAAACATCCACAAAAAATTGCTAAAGAAGAAAGGAATGGGAAGAAAATCTCTCACTATTTGATTTGTCTGTACCTCACATATAACAACTACTCACCTGACAATAATCGGGAGACTTCGCTCACAGCCTCATCGACTGCGGTCATTAGCCTCTCTCTCTCCCAGTCTGAGAGGGCGGGGCTTTCCGAGGGGATCATGATCTTGATCCTGATTGGTTGTGGAACCGCCATGGATTCTACATGTTTCTCTGCTCTTTTAGGTCTCTGAGGTTTAGAACTGCGCGGTGCTAGATTCGCCTCTGATGTAGTGACAGGTATGATGATTGCTGTTTCACTCAAGGGCCAATGAGCAGAGGAGTATTGACCAGGGGGCGGGGACACAACTTTGATTGATCTCTGAACTTGGTCAAAGATGCACTTCTCCCAAGTAAATGGAAACCATGGCAACAGTAATATGCCAATACAAACACAAGGCGCAAAAGGCATGATCTAGCTTAACATAAAAGACAAAGAAAAAGCTTGAAAAAGGAAGAATTACAAACGTTTTATGGGCAATAAGACTATGTTAAATATATTAACATTATAAGTAAAATGTGAGCTTTTATAAATTCTAAAGTAAAAAATAAAATAAATACAGCAACACTTCTTAACACATATTATCTTGGAAAAAATATACGTCCTCAATTTAAGAAGTAATTTACCTTTCACAAATCTGGGGTCTGTAAGATTTTGTGTTGTTTCTGAATTAAGTCTCTTTATGCTCACCAAGGTGTATTTATATTTGATAAAAATACAGTAACCAAGTAATAGTGTGAAATATTACAATTAAAATAGCTGTTTCCTATTTTAATACATTTTAAAATGTAATTTAAGTTGTGCTGCTTAATATTTGTGTGGAAACACGATAGACAAGAACATTGTTTACTGGAAATATTTTCCCCAATTTTTACCATTAGAACGAATAGAAACATTTTTCTTTCACACAGAAAAAATATTTAATCAATAGATTTCTTACCAGCATAGTATCAGTCCTTCTATTTGCAGATGGCGAACTAGGAAACTTGCGTATCTGTTTGTTTCCTTCTCTTCTGAACAGAATGATCCTCCTCCTCAGGATGTAAAGAAACTGAGGCAATGCAGGCTTTGAAGTGCAAATAAGACAATCACCTCTCATAGTGCTTCATGTTCCCTTAAAAGGGAAAGTCACATTCTTCACCTGTAACACTTGCATTCTAGAATTTTTTTTTTTTTTAAAAAGATCTGTTGATGACAGCATACACCTTTTACCTTGCAGAATCCATTCACCTTTAAATTGTAAAAAAATAACATCTTCTGCATTCCCAGCAATTTTCACAAACACAAGCATTAAATCACACAAGGAAGAATAAAAGTGCAAATCATTTTATTCTTTGTGGATTTTCCAGCTGGTTTAGCAAATATATACAGTGAAATACATCTTACTATCATCAGTTCATCTAAGATAATTCCCACCCACATCTTTCTAATCACCATTCAGCAGATGAGAGTTCAACATCTCTGCATTAAAAATACATAGAGTAAAAACAACATTGACAGAGTAAAAGAAGGAGTGAACTGACAGATCTTAACAGCAGCTGAAATCAAGTGACTAGATATGGCACTACGACTGGTCGCCCATTTATTGTCCACTGAGCCAGAAAAATATGAAATCTAAACTTTTAATTTTGAAAGACATATTCAAGTTATTGTGATATGGTGATGTCATTCAGGTTGGTGGTGCATATGGAGGTGCAAGTGAAACCTCCAAGAAGGATTGTCTCCACTGAGTGGCTTACCACTTTCAGCTAGTTCACTCTCTCTCGTACACACACGCACACAATCACTCACTCACAACACACAAGTCTGTATTATTAAGTTATTGCCACAGTTGCCATGCACTACCATATACATAGCGAGGGTGAGTTCTACATCTATATGTAAACTTTTGTGCAAGTGTGTTTGGCCCTACGTGCAAGCACATACGCAGTCACATACTGTCTAGTGATGTACAGGAAGCTCAATCAAAGGCACTTCTGAGGAACACACAATAAAATGTGGCCTGTAGCATTATGAGGTAAACTCACATGTATGTACATCACACAACCATGTCTGCAGATAAAAAAAAAAAAAGCAATTCTATCTAAAATCAATCTTTTTTTAACCAACATTGCGGCAAAGGATCACACAGAGGAACGTTTTGTAAGCCAGCTGGGGGAGATTCTTTGTGCAAATACTCTTCTATCATACTCAACAATTTAGATAAGTGCACAACCGACACACATCTGTACACACGCAGTCGCTTGTCAAATATTTTTGACACACATCAATTCAATACTTTTTCTTTTAAGTCTGGAAAACAGATGCTCTAGTACAAGTTAAGGCACCAAGCCAGCACAAGAAGCAAACATGGTGACGCTCACGTGCTGAAAAGAGGAAGGCAGGGAGAGCGAGAACATGGTGAACAGAGAGAGAGAGAACAGGAAGAGAAAAGAAAGAATGAGTCGCTCATGTCAGCATGGGCACATCATCTTCAGAGGTTGTGTCATCAGAGAGAGGGATCAGCAGCACTTCATCCTCTGAGGAAGAAGAGGAAAAAGAGGGGGATGCGGAAAGAGGAAGAGACGTGGGGGACGGGGAGGGTCTGAAACGGGAAATGCTCCGCCCCAGCGAGTGGAAGAGAGATGCTAGGGAAGGGCTGCTCGGGGGGGCAGTAATGATGGGTGGGGTGTGTTGTATTTCAGGGTCTTCTATTGGATGGACAGAAAATGGAGGTGGGGGAGAAGGAGAAGGAGCATCTGTTTGCTGCTGTGTTTCTGTCTGTTGGGATAGACACAGTTTTTGAGGCAAGGAATGATTGGCAGCCTCTGTAGCCACTGAGGAGACTCCAGGACTTGACTGACTGGGCTCAGTGCTAGTATTAGCGGCTTCTGTCTGTTGGGAGGAAGAGGCTGTGGTCTGTGTTGACCTGGGTGCAGGCCGGGGAAGTAAGCCCCATCTTCGTAGACGTCGCACAGCTCTGCGGACGAACCGGGGCCTGCGTCTTCGCCGTAGAGAGGAAGCATTGTCTTGCCTGAGGAGCTGTAGTATTCCTCTCAGAGAGAGTGAAACCGTCTGAAAAAAAGATAAACAGAGAATTGTGGAAACAAAAACATGCAAAAGTGAAAAACCGAACACAAAAATCAAATAAATATTGTACAGCCAGTTAGGGACGGAAGATGCAGTGATAATTAAAAAAAAAAAAGATTTGTTTCTACAATAGACTATTTACACTACCATTCAAAAGTAAGATTTTATGCTCTTTGTGCTTATGTCTCTTATGCTCCCCCAGGCTGCATTTATTTGATCAAAAATACAGTTAAACAGTCATATTCTGAAATATTATTACAATTTAAAATAACTGTTTTCTATTTTAATGTAGGCCTATTTTAAAATATAATTTATTCCTGTGATGGCAAAGCTGTATTTTAGCAGTCATTACTCTCATGATCCTTTAGAAATCATTAATATGCTGATTTGGTGCTCAAGTAACACTTTTATTTTTCACTTTTAACACTTTTTGCGCCGCTTAATATTTTTGTGGAAACCATGATGCACTTTGTTCAGGACTAATGAATACAAAGTTCAAAATAACAGAATGTAATTGACATCTTTTGTTACATTTTAAATATCTTTATTTTGATTATTACGTATTATAAATATTAAAATAATAAATGTGATGCGCTGCGTATTTCTCATGAACTTTATGTATTAAAACAGTAACGAGAGCGCTTACCTCGTTGGGGTTCTCCGTAGGGAAGTCTTCCACTGGTGGAATGATTCCCTGAGCAATCAGCTGACCATAAGAGGGCGGGGCCTGCTGCTGGATCAGTTCAGCCTCCTGCCGACTGATTGGAGCGAACATGCTGAGAAGGCAAGAGAAGAAATATTGTCACTAAAAGTCACTATTATAACATAATATATTACATAATGATCTTTCTCAGAAAAAAAACGCTGAAAATTTTGTATATTTGGAAAAAGATTTTAGTAATTATCTGGTTTAGATGGTTTTACCTGTACTCTCGAGTGCGTAGTGAGTACAGCTTGCAGGTGCAGCCCATTGCAATGACTAGCAGAAGTCCGCAAACTAGGCTTCCAACGGTAGCTGCGGTTATGACCTTTCGGGGCAGGGTCACAGTGCAGTTAAGCTCATCTGTGCCATCCTTGCAGTCCACCTGTCCATCACAACGCCAGCTCTCGAACACACACCTGCTCAAAGAATTAAACATCGGCAGATTTTAAACATCAGCAGATTTTAAACATAGAAGCCAATCATATGGTGGGCAAAGTATATACACTAACATTAAAACGTTTGGGCTCGGTAAGAAAATAGAACTTCCATTCAGAAGGGACGAATTCAATTAACTGTTCAAAGGTGCGAGTAAAGAGTTCTACTTTGTTACAAAAAACTATTTCAAGTTGTTTTTTTCAAATGATAATAATGAGAAACATTTATCATCAAATCAACATATTAGAATGATTTCTGAAGGGTCATATGATGGCTGCATAAAATTCAGCTTTTACATCACAGGAATAAATTATATATTCAAATATATTCAAACAGATAAGGCTTTTTTATGTTATTGTAATGACATTTCAAAATACTACTGTTTTTTTTACTGTATTTTTGATCAAATAAATGCAGCCTTGATCGTAAGAGTTTTCACTAAACTTTTTTTTTTTTATCTTACCGACTTCAAACATTTGAACAGTGGTGTATACTGGTTTATGAACACAGACAAACCTGTCACTGTCGCAGTGAAAGGTTCCAGGTTGGCAGATAGTACATTCTCTTTCATCAGTTCCATCGGCACAGTTGAGCTGGTAGTTGCAGCGCTCATGAATCGAGAAACAGACTGGTCTATCCTGCATGTGTCCTGTTTTCTTAATTCCTCCCATCCCACAGAGGAAGTGCCCAGCTTGGCAACCCCAGCATCCTTCCTCATCCAGGCCCGTTTCAGGACAGTCCCAGTGCCCATCACATTGCTGCTTCGGGGTGTAACAGCCTCCAAGTGATCCCCCACAAAGCTCCTCCCACGGAAGGCAGTAATCCGAGATGCGATAGGTCGCATTAAAGCCCCGCCCTTCAGGTGAAGGCTCCATATGGTAGATCAGGGAAAGCAAGCCAGTGTGGGATTCGACCTCTACTGCTTTGTTATTGGACACAGAGTTGATCTGTAATAGTCAATGAGAGGGGATGGAAGACTTATTATCCATATTATCAAAGTTTGAAGTGGTATGACAAGAAACAACAAGATTGAAATCGATTAATCTGCATTGATCAAGCACAAGGTACAACATCGCAGAGTAAAACTCACTGTTTTAATGACGTTGCCGGTGCCATGGGGCTGGTCTGTGATTGTGATCATGTCTTGGGGACCCAGTTGCAGTTGTTGAAGCTCTAATTTGAGTGGTCGTGAATCCTGGGGGTCAACTGTCCACACACACACCACCGGTTGTCCAGTTTGTAAAGGGGGAGTAAACGACCCATAAAATGCACCCAAATATCCCCCACATGGCCCTCCTTGGGGCAACAGGGGAAAATCAGGGATTTTAGGTGGTGGTACATCTGTGCTGGATAATGGGATCGCCAAGGTGGTGGTTTCAGCTGGAGGGAGTTGATTTACATCGTCTATGGGTGGTTCAGGGCTAACATCGTCGCATCTGTCCTCATCAGAGCCAAGTTCATCACCCACACCAAGGCATTCAACTCGTCCATTACAGCGCCACGATGCCGGGAGACAACGTTCACTGTAACATTCAAACTCGCCTGGAAAACAGGGACCTGAGTCTGGAGAGGTGGAAGAAAGACAAATGAACCTTGTTAAACACATACTCAAGAAAAGAGTTTTTACAGTCTTCTGGATAAAGTCAGCACGAGGGTAGGAACTGTGAAAATTTCCCTTCAATGAGTTCTACCTTTAATATAAGAAAGATGGAACCCTGTTACTGGGTAGAAATGACTGAAGAAGTGGTGCGTCACTGTAATATTTCCCCCCATCATCTCAAATGGTGCTGGAAGCTGGTAACCGCAGAGTTTGACAGGGCTGCCAGTGAGAGGAACCACGGACACCCATTCCCGTCCACATCTAATATTAAACTGGGAAAAACTTCAAAAGATATGGACACAAATTAAGACAGGTAATTAAAAAATGGACCATCTTCTACTGTGTAAGGATCAAAGCAATCAAAAGCCATTGGTTAACCTATTTATAAACTCAGATATGCTCATCACTGAGCTGACTTTCACTTTTAACATTCATATTCTTCATATATGCATAAAAGCTTTCATTTATATATTTTCTATGATCCCAAAAAAAAGGTTAAATAAAATATTATTAGTACCTGATGATGACACGCTCCCCAACTTTTGAGGTTATCAGCCAACTGCAGTTGAGTGGACGGGTAGACCAGGAATGGTGGGCAGAGTTATGAATCTCTCCTTGTCTTTGTTGTAGTATTTTAGGTGAATGATCACAATGAGCTGAAACAGACAGTTGAAGCAAAAATATCTTTCAATTTTATTGTACTCTGGCCCTAAACTTCTATGTGAAATTATCACAATAAAGTTATTCGAGAACATCATTTTAGGCATGAAAGCAGGTGGAAAAAAATACATTAGTAATAATGAGCATTTAATTATATAAAAAATTTTCAAAAGACATTACTAAAGAGAAAACCTAAGCAGTCAAGCAGGAAGTAAAGGTGCAGTGACATTGGAAAAAAGGTCCATTGTGCTCTGTCAATAGTGTAGTAATGTGCAAAGCACCACTCACATAAAAGTCCCTCTCAAACCAAACAGCATTTTGTTGGTCAACACGACGAATTGAATCCGATGCAAAATCTGCATGTGAAAATGTTTTGCTCTCATGCAGAAATTACTATTTTACCTACGAGATTTAGATGAGCAACAGTAATTGTGGCCACACCTATAGACCTTATGTAGCAACGCCCCTTTTCAGCACTGCGCTCATAATGTTCTGTCTTCTTGGCCCGTATTTATCAAGCCTTAGAGAATTACTCACAAGAACACTGCTAAGAATTGACTTAAGAGTAAAAAAATTACTGGCTCAAAGCTGCGCTTAAAAGTTAGTTATCAAGGCCCGGTTTCACAAACAGGGTTTAGGGTAAACTAGGATTAGGCTTTAGTTCAATTATGACTTTTAAGGAACTTTTATAAACGTGCGCTAGAAAAAAACATTACTGGTGTGCATCTTGAGAAAAAACAATAGCACTGACATATTTTAAGATATATTAGTGCAAGTTTCTTTCAGGTAAAACAACTCAAACATGCATTTTAGTCTAGGACCAGCTTAAACCTTGTCTGTGAAACCGGGGGTAAGTATTTCAGTCGTAATTTAAGTGAAGTGTAGGACTAAATCTTAAGTGTCAGTCTTAGAGATGATTCACAACACTTTGTTGTGCCACGAACGGGATTTTGGATGATGATATAGGCATGTACCAATCACTGAATAGATTTCGTTATTTAAGAATATTCTCGGGTTAAATTCACATTAAATGGTGAAGTTCCTAAGTGGAGTTTACATTCAACACACATTTGACAATAAAGAATTTTCAAGAGAATACATTATGATATACACATTGGAAATGAAAGACAAACATGTTTTCCACCACGTCTTAATTACAAATTTTAAACCTGTGTGCTGTTAACTGACCTGCCTATATATAGACTAGATTTAATAATATAAACAGCCACCATGGATTCCAAACCGAACTGGTGGGAGGAACAAGCGCTGACAAAGATGATGCCTGCTTTGTCAAAACAATACCGTTTTATTAACTGCTCGTCGCCAAACATTTTAAAAAACGTTCTCCCTCTCCTGAAAGATTTGCACACATCTCTGTCTCCTTGGTGCCATCACAAGCCCCTACTGGCAACTCCTAACCACTTCAGTGACCTCTCGAGCTGTCTTAAATAACTGAGAGAGTAAGAGTGATTCTTAGCTTTAAGAAATTTGATAACTTGCTTTTATACTTAGGTTTGGAAGGAGTAAATTTCACTAATTCTCAGCACTTAAGACTAAAATGGCACTTTGAGAAGCTTGATAAATACGGGCCCAGGTTTGTATTTCCACAGCATGAAGGTAAGATCTTACGGATTTATGAATGAACCGCTCGTTTTGAAATTTCCTGGTATACTGACATTTGTTATGACATCCGTTATGACATTACAATGCTCATGATAACTTTTCTTTACAATTATTTACAATAAGTAAATTCACTTCACCAGCTAATTACTCTTCAACAACAATGCTAAACACAAAATATCTTGTTTTGAGTTTGATTTCCCATATTCTTCAAAATATCTTCTTTTGTGTTCAGCAGAAGAAATAAATCCATACAGGTTTGGAACAACTTGAGGGTGAGTAAATGATGAGAGGATTTACATTTTTTGTGAACTATCCCTTTAATGTCTAATGCTTTAGTTTTGGCTTCACCCTTCTTAGTGAATAGTCAGGAATGTTGCATTTTCAACTAGGGCATTTGGTGTGAATTAAAACAACTTCAGACTGAGAAACAAACAAAGAGAAGTCAAGCTCTTCCTTACCAGCACTGAAGACCAGCTCCAGTGTGCAAGGAACTGTGGAAGAAAAAAAAAATACAAAAGCTGATCACATATAAGACAAGGAATGCTAAATGTGGTTTATTGTTATTTATCATGATGTAAATACAATCAATATTATGTTTATGTTTCCTTGCTTGACCCTAAAGTTACCATAGGTAACCTTTGGTTACATCAAGGTCAGTATTTCAATCTACATGAAAAGTCTGCTTCCGACTTATATAACAAGAAAGTTTGTACCATATCTATGTGATACACAATCAAGGACAAAATCATGATATCTTACCTGATAAAAACAAAAGACCTAAGACCCCAAGGCTGTGGGAAATAGACATTCTAACAAGCCAATGACGGTCGTTGTTTCACAAAACACTAATTAAAATACAATTTATAAAAAAAATATGGTCGGTAGATCCATCAGCTCGACACAACTCGAGGCGTCACCATCACCAAAGCGTCTTGTTGGAAGTGTTTAGCTGTAAAGACAAAAAAATATTCACCATAAACTACTACTTTCAGAGAAAGACAACACTAACAACTGAAGCTCAGTGCCTGACCAACATTTGCTTTCGAAAACAACTGCTTCAATCAGAAACTCGATGGCATAACCTCGACAAAAGTCACCAAATTAATTCGAAACAAATAAAGAAAACCGCATAGAATATCTTTCGCACGGATGACTTCCTGTCTCGCTCTCTTCCCAGCAGTGACGCAACTCGGTGTTAGGCAGAGTAGCAGTGCAATGTTTAAATACTAAACATTCAAACTATTCAGTGACACTTCATACATATAGTCAGAACATATATTTTGGGGCATTTCCTTACGTTTCGACCGAAAGAAAGTAAGACGAGCAGCGTCTAAACTGGCTGATTGTTCCGAAAGTTTCGTTTCCGACTTCTTTCTCACTCGCCTGATTTTTGCTAACGCTAGCTGGCTTCCTGCTACTTACTTTACTTTATATTAGGACACAGTTAAGACCTGATACCACACTATAAACTGTTCGAAATGAGATTATATGCGTTTTTTCGTATAGTATTGTTTTGTGACTATCTTTACTATACCTTTTCTCTTCCTCTCTTGTTGACATTCGTTCCCCAGTCACTTCCGTAAGCTCTGTTTCGTAGGAGGGCGACAATGCACCACCCAATTACGTTTCAGTGACGCTATGCACGCTGCTTTCTGCTTGTAATGTTCGCCTCTCAACACTAGATGCCATCCTTTAGCGCTTTATTTTCAGCATTGCAACGGGTTGTTGTAAATACACTAGTAGGCCTATTCTCCACATTGGTACTATATTATTAGGGGCCAAGCACCGAAGGTGCGGAGCCCCTCTTGAAACCGTTAGATTTCTTATTATTATTCCGCCATGGAAGTCTATGGCAGCCGTAGAACCGTTTGCTTTGCGGGAAAATGATGAAATTTGGTACACTGATAGAGGTCATTACCAACAGTAACCACACCCATTTTGGAGTCTCTAAATCAATCCCTATAGCGCCACCACCAGTCCAAAGTTTGACTCATATTTTTGCTAATAACTTTTGAACCCTAAGAGCTAGAAACAAAATCTTTTTTTCTTTCTATTCCTTGGCTCAAGCCGATTCGATTGCACCATACGACGTTATTTCCGTCATACAAATGTTCCCACCATTTTTAATTAACCGAAACCCAACTTTTTCAAACTCCTCCTAGGCCGTTGGTCCGATTTACAGAGAGTCGTCTGATATCCAATTTTACCATATCGGCCATTTTGACTGTCGGCCATTTTGAATTATGTACTAAAACGCTGTATTTTTATGAACGCATGAACGGATTGTTACGAAACTCGGTATGGGTCATCAGCATGAGAACCTGAAGTAGCCTGAGAAGTTTCGAAACAGCGCCACCTAGTGGATCATTTTTTTTCCAAACGCTTATAACTTTGGGTGGGGTTGACTTATTTTCATGGGACTAACTTTTTTTGTCTCCTGAATCCTTGCCGAGTCCAACGATACCAGACTTGCCAGGTTTTGGCTAATGGTTTGTGCAGCGCGGTAATTTAGCGCTTAAAAAACGTTAGCTGATATCTTCGAAACCGCTAGTCCGATCGAGACGAAACCAGCGTCAGAAAATCGGAAACATAGGTCGATATATTCATGACGTAGCCCAAATGTCAAAAATATTGATAGTAAGGGCTAGTAAAATCCAATCAAAGTCAGGTCTCAGTAATTTTTTACATGTTTTTTCATATAAATGTCTATAACTCCAAAACGAAATGAGATATTTTCACCAAAATTGACACACACATGTATGGGCTCACTCCGATGACAAATAAAAAAATTGTAGGATTGTGCCTCTTGGTGGCGCTATAATAGAACAAAACATGACATTGGCACTATACAACTCAATGTTTTAATGTGGTGTTTCAACGTTTTTGCTTCAAATGACTTCACTCATTTTTTCAGTTGGTCTGCTGCTATCTTCCTTGTTTGCGCTTGGCCCCGTTAATGGCTGCTTGCAGCTTGTTGTGGAAATAATTCTATTCGAAAAATGAGGAGGAAGGAATACAAATCCAAACCTTTGAAAAGTCAAAGTATCTAACATGATTTTATTTCTTGCAAGAAATAGGCAGTTCACATACAGAGAACGTCTGTCATGAGAAGGGCAAAGTTAGCTCTCCTCCCCATCACTATATACCTCTCACGCATCCTGGGTCGGTTACACCCAACCTCTGTTTGCCTTAAAAGGAAAACGTCTTTGTTCAAGACCCCTTGTCTGCTGTAAATTCTAGCTAGACAGCTCAATACACATGTCTGCAGAAGTTCCTGTTTCCAGCTGCATCATTTTCACACATTCTGCTTATCGCTAATTTTATCGACCCTACGCACATACTTTCACACCTAAAGTACAATAGGTTACTTTGACCTGCTGCACTACACAGTTTCCCTGCTACTGAGTTTTTATCACTCAGAACATTTTGTTCCTGCACTTAACGTATGCATCTCTAAAAGCTTGGTTACATTTCTTCAATAATGATTAGTACAAATACATGTTCAATGTTAATAGTTCAATGTTAACAAGTGATACACATCTAGGAATAAAAGGTTAAGGTTCACATCTAATAGTAGAACTCCTCTAAGTAAAATGAACACTTCTAAGAGTTAAAACCATATCTAGATGAAATAAAAACACATCTAATAGTAGAACACATCTAAATGTAAAATTTCCTTCACAAGCTATATTTATTATTATTAATTATATTTTATTAGTAGTATTATTCATTTTATTGATTACATTTACAATTAAATGTTATTGTTTTGTTTAAAAAACTGTCTCAGTTTGCCAGTACCTAACGTTTGGAAGATCTTGAATTGTCATTTGTGAGTAAAAAAATAAATAAAAATTATCTGTAGCCTATAGTTTTCTTGTTGTCATCTTTTTAAAATATTAAAGAAATGTACAAATATCACTTTAATTTAATTTAAAGTGTTAGTTCACCTCAAAATGAAAAGTCTTTCATTTATTACTCACCCTCATGGTGTTCCAAACCAAATCTGAAGACCTTCGGTCATCAAGCTGGCGTAGAACTGACACAGAACATGGCAGCGCTGTAGCCTACTGTGTTTACAATGTAAACAGCATAAGAGTCTGACACAGAGAAGAAATTGTTGAATAAATTCGTTATTTTTGTTTGTTTGTTTTTGCGCACAAAAAGTATTCTCATTAACATTAAGGTTGAACCACTGGAGTCACATGGACTATTTTAACGATGTCTTTACTACCTTTCTGTGCCTTGAAAGTGCTAATTAAATAGCTGTCAGACAGGGGTCAGAGAGCTCTTGGATTTCATAAAGAAATGTCTTAATTTGTGTTCAGAAGATGAAGGAAGGTCTTATGGGTTTGGAACAACATGCGGTTCATGCCAGAATCTTGATTTCTGGGTGAACTAACCCATTTAATAAGATTAATATTAATAGTTAAAACTTTTGTTTTGTAAAGAAATGCATAGTGCGGGCACAACAGGCACGCTTATTTGTCAACAACAAATAATTTGCAATTTGTCAACAAAAATAATTTGTAAAGAAATGCATATTGCGCGGGCACAACGGGCACAGCCTTATTTGTCAACTAAAATAATTTCAAGCATTAAACTATTATGGTTTTTAAGATCCACTTGTAGTGTGACTTGTAGTCTAAAACTTTAAAAGAGCCAATGACTAGGCTATCGTTATAAAACACTAATTTTAGGCTAATACAATTTATGCTAGGCCTACTTGTTGGAAATGTTTTAAGGTTTTTTCCCTTTCTTTTCTTCTTCGTAGGCCTACTTATTACCCCTACATTTTTCACAAATAGCACAATAAGTGTTTTGTTTAAAATTATCGTTTTTTGAGGTTTGTCTGTTCTAGAGGCGACAAAAGACGCTCGAATTTCTGACAGAATTCCTTTAAAAATTCAACCCCCGCCGGAAAGTCATTGAATAATTAGCACACTGGGAAAAATGCACATCTGCAGTGTCGATTCTCTTACAACTCCTCCCAGTTAGATGGTCTGTAGTGCAGGCAGATTACCACAGGGGACGTAAGAAACAACCACGTCCCCAATTTGACAGTGAAGCCGCCTGTGGAGAGATCAGCGGAGGACAAAAGAAACCTCCAGCGCAAGATGAGAATGTAGCTCAGACCTAAGATAAATATATTTCGTATCTGAAGATAGTCTTCTCTCTTCGGCTGAAAAGCGTAGGGTCCAGCTTTACTTTTGGAAAAGTCTTCAATAATAATGATTACATCCTTTATAGGTTAGGCATATGTCAGTTTTTATTATTTTTGTACTTCGGAAAAGCTGCCAGGCAGAGTTTTAAGGAAACGTTTCCACTATTGGAATGGTGTGACTCGGGAAAAATCTACTGGGGAAAACTTAGAGGAGAAAACTTTAAGAACGGAGCCTAGAGCATTTTTGTGTCCCGAGCTCAGTTCTCTCGCGCATTGAGGAATGTTACCGAAACTCCAGACGTTACAGCGGCTACTGCTGCTCGCCCTCGCGAGCGTATTTCTGGTGCAAAGCGGGACCAGTGACAAAGAAGTCAGACCAGAGGTAAACGCATATTGTTGTTGTTGTAGTATTGTGTGTGTGTGTGTGTGTGTGTGTGTGTGTGTGTGTGTGTGTGTGTGTGTGTGTGTGTGTGTGCCTTTCCACTATCTGTCTATCAAGCCTGCATTATTGGACACAGATACACTCAGATGTTTCCCCATGTCAGGATTTCCTTCATGAAGTGTATTCATGTACCTCATAATTCACAGAATAGACTATAGATAAGAATCAGATTAAGTTGTATGGGACTGTGCCTTTTCAGACCCCTTAATATCAAGTTAAAACAAAACAGGAGTGAGTCAGAGACTCCAGGATTCCTAGCTAGAGAGGGTTAGTTATTAAAGTTTCGCAATTCTGTGGTTTCTGTACTGCATCTCTAGATTCATGTTTTTTTCTTTGTATTTGCTTTGACGAGTAAAAAGAAGGCCAACAGGTAGATTAGATATATCAATTTGTTCATACACCCCAGAGCCATCCTATTTTTTTTGTTTCAGAAATAGGCCCATGTCTGGTAGACACATAACTGTGAGGGGGAAGAGAACGAGTGACTGTTTTTCAGGACGTTTTGGCGTCTCTGTCACAGATGCAAGCCAGGAAATCCTAATGGTCTAAAATAAAGAAAACAAAATGAGAGCGAGAGAGAGGATTAAAAGGGTTAGTTCACCTAAAAATTTTAATTCTGTCATTATTTAGGCCTACTCACCCTCATGTTGTTCCAAACCCGTAACGTTTTCGTTCATCTTTGGAAGAAAAATAAAGATATTTTTTAATGAAAAAATATTAAAACTCTCCGTAGACCTCTACGCAACTACCACTTTGATGCTTCAAAAAGTTCATAAAGAGATCGTAAAACGAATCCATATTTATTGAACGGTTTAGTCCCAATTTTCTGAAGAGACATGATGGACATATGAACAGAAATATATGCTTTTATTCACTTTTATTCACATATAAACATTGAACACATGAGAATGAAACTCATTGGTTCTCACACATCAAGCGAACATGCTTGAGCATTCATTTACCATAACTGATCTGTGCGTTGATGAATGTTTATATGTGAATAAAAGCCTAAATTAAATCTGTTCAGCATTTAAAGCGATTGTGTGTCTTCAGAAAAATGTTACTAAACCGCTCAGTTCATATGGATTAGTTTTGCGATCTCTTTATGAACTTTTTGAAGCGTCAAAGTGGTAGTTGCATAGACTGTCAATGCAGGGACAGAAATCACTCAGATTTTATTAAAAGGATCTTCATTTGGGTTCCAAAGATGAATAAAAGTCTTACGGGTTTAGAACGACATAAGGGTGCGTAAATAATGACAGAAATTTCATTTTTGGGTGAACTAATCCAACCCAGTTATTAAGACATTTTAATAACTGTCTCCATTTGCATCCCTTCATTCCTTTCTCTTACACTCCTTCACATTTCTGAGATGGTTGAGAGATGTACCCAAGGCTAATGTGAAAAAAAAAAAAATCAGCTCTGCAGATTCCTTTAAAATCTTTCGAAGGTTTTCAAAGACAAACACAGCCTGCTCATGTGAGAGTCGCGTGATCAGAGAATAGGGTCACGCAAAAGGTTAAATCACAGATGCCCCTTGCTTGTGAAACTGCCATCATTCTTTAGACTTTTGGTCGAGGTTTGTATGCTTTAACCACAAATGCAAGTGTTTTGGTTTTCTTAAGTTGTACTTAAGTTTTCATCCCAATCTATGTTTTTTCTTTCTTTCAAGGAATTCTGAACTTTACTTCTAATGAACCGAATGCTTTACATTAGGTTTATGACTTCGCGCTGCACTTTTTCTGTTGTTACAGGTGCTTTTGTTTTGAATACTGTACTAAAAAGACAAAAAAATAAAGAAATTCAGTCATATTCCTTATGGAAAACAGCTGGGCATTGCCCCCCCCCCCCCCCCCCCCCGACCATAGACGAGTGATGATGTATTTGTTTAAGTAGTATTACAGATGCAAAGCATCTGTTGAAACTCTGCTGAATCTTTCAGACCTTCATCACTTTGCAGTTTAGAAGAAAACAAATCATATGTTGAGATTTCATTCATTAAGATGTACAATAAGACTCAAACACTACCATTTCTTTTTTTGATGCTTGCTTTGTTTGCATGGAAAACAATGTAGTTTTGCAGTATATAAATTAGTATGTGGGTTATATATGGATGATGATGTCATGCATTTATTACTACTGGAATTAGACAATCAACTTTTGCTGATTGCTAGGAATATGGTAGTAGCATTATATATATGTGCTCTCAAATGAATAAAGACAAAGATTTTGAAGGCTTTTTTATACTGGAGGTGAGAAATTGTTGTCAGAATTAGTTCAGCTTCTCAGTAAATGGTTAGTGATCTGATCCTCAACGTGAAGATGCAGAGTGAGACCCGGGCACTAATGCCTGAAATTTTCTGCTTTTTCCATTGGCACAGACAAGGAGGAACAACTGACTCAGTTCTTTCGGATTCAGACTCACCTCTGCCCTCCTTTTTTTCTTCTCTTTCCTTTTTCTTCTACCCTTTGTTTTTATATTTCTAACTTTAAAAAAAAATCTCTAGGATCTCATTTAGGTTTAGTTTTTTTCCCTCCAACTTCTTTTTCTCCCTCTTTTGTAATAGTTTGCTTTTTTCCCCTCTTTAATGCCTCAGGAGCAGCAGATCAGCTGTTAAAATCATAAATGCTGCTTTTCCCCCTCTAAGCCTGGAAAGTCTGATGGCAATATTTTCAGCAGAGAAACTATAAGAATCAGAGATTAGTGTTACAACTGTGCACATATACCAGCAAAACAACATGTTCCTCTTCCCAACATGGATTGCGTTTTCCATGTTGCAACACTAAAACTGATGAAATAGTTTTTCAGGAAGAGCTGTCTTAAACACCTCATCATATTGTCTCCATTTCAGAGTTTTAAAGAGGCCGTATTATACTCTTTTACAAAGTCTTGATATTGTTTTTGGGGTGTACTCAAATCGGCTTTCATGCTTGAATGTTCAAAAAAAAAAATTACAGCGCTATCTTCCCAGTCTGGATATAATGCTCAGTTTAGTTCCTGTCTCTATGAAGCCCCTCCTTCTGAAAAGCTCAATGTGCTCTGATTGGTCGACTGATGTTGTTGTGTTGTGATTAGTCAACCACTTTGAGCGTGTTTCAGAAATGCCAAGCCCCTTACCATAACCTAGAGTTTCAACACACTACTAACGCAACTTAACCAGGAATTGCATTATTTTATATTTTTTGTGTATGCCTTAGGCGGGAATTATTTAAATGATGTGTTCATTCCCGGAAGAAAACTCAATACTGCAATCGAGGAGTAGAGAATATAAAGCTCCCTTTTGAGTGGACCTTTGTGACCCTCCCTTTGTGATTTGTAACTTTGCAGACCTTTTTTCATGTTCAAATAGTAACATTACACAAGTTTAAAATGTAAAAAAGCATAATAGGTTCTCTTTAAAGGAGGGCTTTTATGTGTTAACCTTGCTGACGCCATAGTGTGTGATTACACTTAACCTCACAATCTTCTGTACCTGCCAGTCACTATCATGTGTGAGTTAATGGATACTGTTGAAATCTGTTCCCAGATCTGTGTATAATGGCAGCGTCTGCCTTGATTATTACATAAAGCTTTCCCAGACAGCCAGGGACTCAGTAAACTCAATAAAGGCTACCTGTCTGCATGGTAATAGCTGACGCATGGCCACACAGTGACTCGGTCTTCCTCAGTCAGGGGAACGGCAGAGAGGTTCTAAATAGAACCTTTGACTCCCGCCGCTGGGAGTTCCAGGGCAGCGGAGCATGCTGGGATTGCTGGCTGCATTAAGAGGAGACCTGAGGCTTTTCGGGAGGGAGAAGAGTGGCCTTCAGAGGCAGTACGAGAGAGAGAGGGAAACGGTTTCATCCTCTTGAGTTAGTGTTTTTGCAAAACGGGGCGCGTCACCACAGCGGAGGCACCACACACAGAAAGCACTCATAAAGAAGGAGGAATTGAATGATGGACTGAGAGAAAGAAAAATGGAGCAAGGGTGACCAGGTTGTTAACACTACACTGTGGTGCCCTATCCAGATATAGCCTATACTTCCTCGACCAATATGGTCAGTGTAGACCAGTCCCATCGGAAAATCAACAATGTGAAGGAACCAGTGAAAGCACTCACTGATTTACTGAAGTTACTCTCTGGATGTGGTTTCTTAATCACTATAGTATTGTATGCTAACATACAGGTTTGTTGTGTTTTGCCCATTTTGAAGAGTATAATAGGGCAAATAATAGAAGTAAGTGCCATACTATGCAGATTTTCATCTCAGCTATTGTCTTAAAAATTGTCCAACTATAAACGACTACAGATTTTTTGCTCAACAAATTCAGTTTAACATTGTATGTGAAGTGAACTATGCTTGGTTTCTAAAGGCACATTCACCCTAAAAAGCAAAGACATCTGGGATATAGTTTTAGAAGATTGTAGACCTCATCACTTGACAGTTGACAACATTTGAGGGAATTCTGTTGGCCTGACATGAGTTATTATGTAGTTACAAGTAATTCAAATTTTTTAGGGTATGTGACTCCGGAAACTGGAAAATATGCAGTTGCTATTTCTTTTACAGTGTAGCTTTATGAACATACTTATGCCTTAATTTAAAAAATTGTAAATCTGAACGGTCTCTATGCCATCATGTTTGTCCTTCTTTTTCTCATTTCTTTTTGTAGCAGATACAGACACTGCTTATACTGAGAAAAGAAAGAAAAAAAAGAAGAAAGGGAGGCAGTCTGAGGTCACAAGGATTACTGAAAACTGCTTGCAATTTATGCTGACACTCTTTGTGGTTGGAATGGAGACACTGGCTGTCTGATCCTTAAAACGAGACATTTACCCATTTAGTCTAACAGACTGTCATTCCTAAACCTGTAACCTTTGTGTTAACAGCCCAGATCAGCGCATTAGGCTACAACCACCTGCACAGCTATAATCAGGGCCGTATCTACCATAGACATGAGGCGGACACGTCCCTTCAGTATTCACCAGTTTATCATGTGGCGTTTTGCCTCTTTACAGTGAAAATATATAAACCAAACATGTTTTTTTGAGCGCAAGTCATGAGCACATGAAAAGTTCTTTGAAGCTACATAATTACATTACCATTGTCGTTTGTTTAGCTGTACATTATAAGATATATTTAGATTTTATTTGTTTAGTTCTTTGTTAGTTTTCTCTCTTTTTTATGTTCTCAGTGTTCATTTCTGTAAGTCAGAAAACAAAGGAACTGTTTTAATTCAAAATAGTCTGGTCTGCCTTTGCCCTAGTGTAGCTAGTCCTAATCCTACCCCATTAAAGAAAATATTTAGCATTTTAAACAACAATAATAATGAAATGATATACATTTATGAATTTATTTGTATATTCGAGACAATTTGGCACCCATATAAACATATTGGAGACATTTGGCACCCATTTCTTTAGCAAATATATCCCCAAAGTTGGAAGGGATATAGGTTGGAAACACACATGTGCAAGTTAAATTATGGTCATAAAGTCTCGGACACACTGTTACTTACAGTTACAACACAAGGCATTTTTGAGTGTCCACACGCACACACTTACTCACAAAAGTTTAACCAGGTCATAAGCACACACACACATCTCTGTGTTTGCACTGTGGTTCATCACTGATGTTTGTGGTCTTTGGCAGGTTTATGTACAATTAGATTTTATACATTCAGACAGCATGTCATGTGGATGTGGTGCTGCAGACATTTGGAACAGTGAGGACACTTCAGCCCAACCTTTAATTCACTGAGGTCACCTTAAAAGTTATGACAGCAGTGACACCTGTGCTATTTCATGTTCTGACAGAAGTTGTGATGTGTTCCAGAGAAACTTTTTTTTTGTGTGTGTGTGTGTGTGTGTGTGTGTGTGTGTGTGTGTGTGTGTGTGTGTGTGTGTGTGTGTGTGTGAGTGTGTGTCTTTTATTCATGTTGAATTTGGTTTATTATAATGAAGAAGTGTAGTTGGGACAGCTGCATGTTAATATGTGTTGTGCGTTAATGTGACATTCATTCTTTCTCAGGCATGGCTCCAGCAGTATGGGTATCTTCCTCCTGGTGATGTTCGGGCTCAGGCAATCCGCTCTCCTAAATCCATCATCACTGCTATATCCGCCATGCAGAAATTCTATGGACTCACTGTCACCGGCTCTATGGATCCAGCTACACTATCGTAAGTTTTGCCCTGTCTCGTACATATCAAATATGTTAATTACAGTGGTAGACAAAATACTTAAGTAAAAGGATAGATACCCTAATAAAATAGTACTCCAGTAAAAGTACTAATTTTCAATATTACTTAAGTAAAAGTACAACAGTAAGAGATTTTTAATGTACTTAACTTAAGTGTTAAAAGTGAAAAGCACTGATCAATGAACTACATTTATTATCTATTCTTGCCAGTACCAGTCATTTGTCAGCCTTAATAAGAAAGATCAGTTTAACATGTATGTTGATCTGAGAATAAGCAAACATTTTATTTTATAACCAAAACTTATCATACATTATACTTATTATTATACTAATACACATTTACAGCAGATTTAGTTCACAAATAACTGACAGTCATGACCTAAATATGATTTTAATTTACTGTAATTAATACTAAATTTATTAACTATTAGTAACTTACTTTTCGTGCTATTCAAAGTTGTTAACTCAATCACATGATTTGTGAACAAATTAAGCAGGTTCACTGGAAATAATGAGCTCAGTCATGAATCACTATCGCATCTTGGTTTTGGGTGGTGATTTCTTCAGCTCGAAATAACGAGGAATATGTTTTTATGAAAGTGAAGTAAAAAAGTACGATATTACACTTTGGAGTGTAGTGCAGTAAAAGTTTACCGAAATAAAAGCACTGATAAAGTACAGATACTTGACAAAAAATGAGCTTCATTACTGTCCACCACTGGTTAATTATGAACATTTAAAGATAATGTGCAATATGTAACTCAATAGTTACATTATTTATGCTAATGACTGACAATCTTTGTCCACAAATGGATGACCTGATAGAGAAATAATCATCTGATTTGCTGCCAGTCACGTATGATTGAGTGACTTTATGTCTTCCATTAACATGATGTTGTCAGGGCGATGCAGCGGCCAAGGTGCGGTGTTCCAGATAAATTTGGCTCTGAGCTGAAGAGCAACCTACGAAAGAAGCGATATGTCATCCAGGGCCTGAAATGGGACAAAAGAGAGGTCACTTTCAGGTATGGAACTGTAATTGACAACCTATGGAGAATTAATTATAGTAAGATTTAATGCATATAAAACTGTGGCACTCTATCCACCTTAATTTTAATGTAAGAGCGGATGCAGCCGTTTGTAACCTGAATGTGCGAGGCTTCCGGTGTCGCCCACTTCCAGCGTTATGCTGCTTGATATTGCAGACTGATATTTGTTATCAAATTATTTGGATTTCTAGTCATAATCATAAACACACTGGTTTGTATCACAAATCGTTTTACCATATACTGCACTTTGTTATTTTTCTAGTTATTTACCTATAGCAGGTAATGAATCTGAATTCATGCACATTTACAGAAAGCTTACAAAATTCCAAAATAAGGTTGATACACTTGCCAGTAACATGCATTTTCATTGCTCCATCCAGAATGCTGAAGCTGGATTGCATTTACACTTTGCATTCCGATGAAAAATTAAACATTCCAAACACGTAAATGATGACTAACTTCTGCATTATTACTTAGCCTGGTTCTTCTTTTTCAGAAGTGTTACCAGACATTACGTATTCATTTAAAAATAACAAGTTTCTACACTTCTTACCTGAAATGAACACTCAGATTTCGCACAAATGTTTTCTTTACTCAGTATCCAGAACTACACTCCTAAAGTAGGCGAGCACGCCACACATGAGGCCATCAGGAAGGCCTTCAAGGTCTGGGAGGCCGTGACGCCACTCAAGTTCCGTGAAATCCCATACAGTCAAATCAATGGCAAGGTGGACAAGTTTGCAGATATCATGCTTTTCTTTGCGGAAGGCTTTCACGGAGACAGCACCCCATTCGACGGCGAGGGAGGTTTCCTGGCCCACGCGTACTTCCCTGGTCACGGTATCGGAGGCGATACCCATTTTGACGCAGCAGAGCCTTGGACGACAGGCAACGTTGACCAGGGAGGTGAGCAAATGTGAAAATGTTTCTGTTAGCTGAACATTAACTTAATGTGTAGTGTGTGCATGTAAAGTCTGTGTCATTTTATATTTAGAGTATCATCGTTCTGCCTCTCTTTCAGGTAATGATGTGTTCCTGGTGGCGGTCCATGAATTAGGTCATGCTCTCGGTTTGGAACACTCTGGCGATCCCTCTGCCATCATGGCTCCTTTTTACCAGTGGATGGACACTGAGAACTTTGTGCTGCCCGATGATGACAGACGGGGGATCCAGCAAATATATGGTAGTCAGTTTGCATTGCATAAATATATTTATTTTGTTAATTATTTTTTTTTACAAGATTCTTATGTACAATGACAGTCTGACTAGATTTGAACACTTTACAATAAGGTCCAATTAGATAACATTAACTTAAAATGAGCAGTGCATCTGTTACAGTATTCATTTATCTTTGTTAACATTAGTTAATAATATGATTAATTGTTCATTAGTGCTGTAAAATCGGCTAAAGTTTGTAAATATATAAAGATATATATATATATATATATATATATATACACACACACACAAACTTTTGTAACTTCAAATTGACAGCACTAGAGCAAAATAACAAAAAACCCAGATACAAAACAAACAAGAACTAAGACATGTAATAAACATGGGCACTTGACTTGAACAGACTAGAGTGTGGCATAAACAGGTTGCCACACTCTATATTTGTTACATAGAACAAATATAGTCAAGAGACAATAGAGACATGAGGACTATAAATACAATAAACTAATGACTGACAAGACAGAATGACAAGACAAAACGAAGTATCACCTGACCAGACAAACCAATAGGAATGTTCGGCTTGAAGCGGAACTGCACAGACCGATCCATGCATGACATCAAAGTTCAGCGAGAGCGATACGAAAGCATACAGAGTCGCCTGCTCTTGAATCGCTCTCGTGCAGCGCCGCTTCAAGCCGAACACACCTAAAGAAAACATAATACATGAAACAAAGGAACCACATGAGGGGAGCAGGGAATCACATGACATGACAAGAAACATGACTATAGCCCGGTTTCCACCTAAATTATCCGGAACAATTTGTCCCAGGAACTTTTTTCCCAGGTACCTTTTCCCCCCAGACCTGCTGCTGTCTGTGTTTCCATCGCGGTCTAAAGTACCGTGAAGATTAGTCGGGTGACGTAGGACTGCGCACAACTTTCCAGAGCCCACTGGATTTCGTCCTCTCCAAATAAACTTTATAAAGCCTGAACCTCGTCGTCGGTCCATCGGTTGTATTTTTTAAACTCCATTGTTGATTTGACTCTATGCACCGCAACAGACTTTTAGGTTGAAATAAAATGCTGTGTGAACTCAATCAAATAGCATGTTCAGTGCCCAAGTCCCACCCCCGAAAGTTCCTTAGCTTTGAAAAAGTACTACCTCGCAAGCAGCGCCATTTTGAGGGGAATTTTTTTTCCCGGAACTTCATTTAGACCCCGGTTCCTGCAGTTGAAACACACTGAGTGCCACCCCAAAGTCCCTAGTTCCTAGGGAAAGTTCCTTCGGTGGAAACACGGCTTATGACAAATTACAAAATAAAAGACATGCGTCTTTCGGCAGGTGCTCGTTCTGGTGAAGAACCCCAACCCCCGGCACCCCGGCCCCCCACTCGCAGGCCAAACCCCCCTTCCTTTGGCCCCGACATATGTGAGGGACACTTTGACACCATCGCTTTCCTCAGAGGAGAGATGTTCGTCTTCAAGGTACAACAGAATGCAAAACAAAACTGTTTTGTGTGTACGTTTCATGTATTTTGTGAGTACTATTGTTTTTAATATTTACACCCCCTCTACTTCACAGGAAAAGTGGTTCTGGAGAGTGCGTGATGGTAAACCTCAGCAGGGGTATCCTATGCCTATTGGACACTTCTGGAAGGGACTGCCTCCCTCTATCAATGCAGCCTACGAACGTTCTGATGGAAAATTTGTTTTCTTCAAAGGTGCGTCTCTCTTATATCTTATTTTGCTTTTTGTTGTAGACATTGCATCTCTGGTTCTAATAGAGGTCACAAATTGTGCAATGATGCTTGTATGTCTGTCCTCTCACTAGGTGATAAGTATTGGGTTTTCAACGAGGCTAAAATGGAGGAAGGTTATCCAAAAACGTTCAAGGAACTCGGCACAGGCCTACCAAGAGACAAGCTGGACGCAGCTGTTTTCTACACCCCCACCGGCAACACTTACTTCTTCAGAGGAACCAAGTAAGTTTCCTGTGTCAATGACGATATCTTACTCATTGTCTAATTTTAAATTCCATGTGATTTCATGTCATATGGAAAAAAATGCTTAATCTTCTTTTTTTGTGAACTTCTCCATTTCGTTTATTATGCTTTTTTCTGTTTTCTCAGATATTACCGTTTCAATGAGAAAAGCAGATCTGTGGATTCAGACTACCCCAAACCCATCAGTGTATGGCAAGGAGTACCAGATAATATCAAAGGGGCCTTCATGAGCGAGGATGGAGGTACAGAAGCATTTGTCCTCTCCTGTGGGTTCTTCTCTGTCATGTCTAAAAAAGGCAAACAAAAAAAAGCAACAAAAATTATAAAACAAAATTATGTAATAAAACACACACTTCCTATCATTCAAATGTTTAGGGTCAAGATTTTTCAATGTTTTTGGAAACAATTTATGCTCACAAAGGATGCATTTATTTGATCAAAATTACAGTAAAAACAAGTATTTTCTCTGCACCAATATTCCAGTAGTTGGTACCAATACCAATAAAATTGTATGATTCGCTGTACCAATTTCGGTACCATAGGAAAAAACAGTTGGAACTATTTTACTATTTTATTTAAATAATACATTTAAACAGCATGTAGCTTTCAAATGCAAACATTGATTATAAAAAGTGAAAATTTGTAATAAAATGAAGGACAAAGAAACACATACACATAGAACAATTTTCCAAATTTTAAGACCTGCCAAGGACCAGCTGATTGTTTTTTAATTATGCCCTGATACAGAAAACCATGGAATTCAATAGGGTATCCTAACGTTTTCGCATGACTGTATGTCTGTGATTGGCTTCAAAAACACATTGTAAATAAATATATATATATATATATAGTATATATGAGAGAGAGAGCGAGAGAGAGAAGAGCCACTTTTACTGAATCAGCTTTTTCCACAATTTTTCAGCCCACACCTACTTCTACAAAGCCAATAAGTACTGGAAGTTCAACAATCAGCAGCTGAAGGTGGAGCCAGGCTTCCCCAAATCTGTCCTGACTAACTGGATGGGCTGTGACGGGGAGGAGCCCAAGAAGAGGGCCGGCACAGATGAGGAAGTGCTTATCATTGAGATGGACGAGTCAGAGGGCGGCGCCATGGGAAGAGCTGCAACCATCGTCATCCCACTCTTTCTTTTGGCCTGTGTGCTTGTCACTTTGGGGGCTCTGCTTTTCTTCCACCACTATGGTACCCCTCGACGCCTCCTCTACTGTCACCGCTCTCTGCTCGATAAGGTTTAGAGATGAACATGAAAGGCATGAGAAGAAAAGAGTAAGAGGGATATAAGTAGATGGCATTTGGAAAAATTGTATTAGGATGGAGTGAACATGAATGTCAGACAGTAAAGATTGGTTTACAGGTCTGCAGGCAGGGAGAGATGAAAAGTGAAGGGTGTGTATTGTATGTTTTTCTATTTACATGTACTTCTCTGCCATTAATAAGAAATCCGAAATGGAGTGGGAGATAAGAGAGACAGACACAAGCCCTCCTCCATCTCTTACATGGTTACGGTTTATCACTCGTGAAATGCACTTTTGTTCCTTCAGTCTTCTTTTCAGTATATAATCCCTCTCTGAAAATCTCCCTCTCCAGATCCGAACTTGACTCCAGCCAGCCGGCTGTTTGATTGACATGTTCTATACATTAATTGATCTCACTTTGACATATTTCATTAACTCAGATTTAGCTTTATACATTGCTGATCCAATGAAAACCTCCTGTACCCCACAAAGTGCCTCTGCCATTTAATTAATAGAATGGAAGGACGATCATAATTGACCTTCCTTGCACCTTTTATTCACCACAAAGATATTTGCACAAAGTATGGCTCGACTGTAGAGACCTGCTGTACGTGAAAGGTCAAAGGTTAAAGGTCCAAGTTCAGGGAGCGAGAAGCCGAGCAGCTTCTAGAGTAGGCCAGTTTTAAATACACGTATAGAGCAGAGCTGTCCATCTGTTTCAACTCAAAAGGCTATTGTTATTGCAATGCGTTTGGTATTTACTATGATTAATTATGTCATTAATGATTGGCATTGTTCTTATAACTATGGTTATTGTTATTATTGTTCTCCTAGTGTAGTCTTACCTATTTTAAATTGTCATTTCAGGTCCTGCTGGACACAGGCAGAATGTGACTTATTTCAAATTAGCTTCCGATCTTTCAATGTCAGGTTTAAATCAGGTTTCTATAATAGAAGAAGCTGGAGGTGAGACATTTTCTCGCTCTCCACCTTCCAGAATTATTTATGAACAGTAATGGTGCTATGGGTTTTCTGTAACAAGACTGAATACATCAGTATTAGACATTTCTGAAGTAGTTTTAACAATGATAATGGTAATGATTTTTATAATTATAATGATATAGTGTAAATGAAAAGAAATTACAATTTTGCCTGTTTAATACTTTTTGTACTTGGAAATGAAAATGAAATAAAGTTCCTTTTTTTAACATTATTCTCTCTTTCCTCTACCTTAAAAAATAAAATCTAGACTATATTGGCAGAAGTATTGGGACACCCCTCCAAATAATTGAATTCAGGTGTTCCAATCACTTCCATGGCCACATGTGTATAACATCGAGCACCTAGGCGTGCAGACGCTTCTACAAACATTTGTGAAAGAATGGGTTGCTCTCAGGAGCTCAGTGAATTCAAATGTGGTTCCGTGATCATGCTGAGGCAGGGTCAGCGCATGCTGAGGAGCACGGTGCGCAGAAGTCGCCTACTTTCTGCAAAGTCAATAGCTACAGATCTCCAAACTTCATGTGGCCTTCAGATTATCTCAAGAACAGTGTGTATAGAGAGCTTCATGGAATGGGTTTCCATGGCTGAGCAGCTGCATCCAAGCCTTACATCACTAAGTGCAATGCAAAGTGTCGGATGCAGTGGTATAAAGCACGCCGCCACTGGACTCTAGAGCAGTGACTCTGGAATGACGAATCGCACTCCTCTGTCTGGCAATCCAATGGGCGCGAGTCTGGATTTGGCGGTTGCCAGGAGAATGGTACTTGCCTGACTGCATTGTGCGAAATGTAAAGTTTGGTGAAGAGGTGATTATGGTGTGTGTGTGTTTTTTCAGAGGTTGGGCTTGGCCCCTTAGCTCCAGTGAAAGAAATGTTTAATGCTTCAGCATACCAAGACATTTTGGACAATTTCATGCTCCCAACTTTGTGGGAACAGTTTGGGGATGGCCCCTTCCTGTGCCAACATGACTGCGCACAAGTTCACAAAGCAAACTCCATAAAGACATAAAGGCAAGTTTGGTGTGGAGGAACTTAACTGGCCTGCACAGAGTCCTGACCTTTGGGATGAATTAGAGCAGAGACTGCGAGCCAGGCCTTCTCATCCAACATCAGTGCCTGACCTCACAAATGCGCTTCTAGAAGAATGGTCAAAAATTCCCATAAACATACTCCTTAGCCTTCCCAGAAGAGTTGAAGCTGTTATAGCTGCAATCTATCTATGTTTTGGACAGAAAACTGATAAGTGTTGGTATGTGTCCTAATATCTGAGATCTAAGAGAACAAGGGACCAGACTAGAGAGACATATGACTGTACTTTGTAGTGAAGGAGGAGCGTACGCTTTTCTTTGAAGTCTTTTAAAACTGTTCCAGCTGACAAAGTCAGAAAAACCAGCGCTCTGCCATTTCCGCTTCCCTCCCGTCTTCTCCCCCTCCCCATTTCTCCACACAGCAAAATTGTTCTCTTTTATGAGGCGTTTTTTTAATGAACGGCCCACCACAAACATCTCTGTGCTGTTTTTCCTGTCCCCTCCCTTTCAAATCTCTTTCTCTTTCTTCCGTAATCTTTGAATCCCTCTTCGCTCTGTTACTTTTTGCATTATGTTTGAATAGCAGTGAGAGTGTATTAGTCAGATGAAAAAATGCCAGTTCAGGATGATAAAGATGACATGTTTTCGGGTTAATGGTAGAAATTGTGACTACCATTTTTAATATTATTATTAATGTTCCACAGGTAGATTTCTAAAAACATGCATAGCCGGCAATTGTACTTTATATTACATATGTGCCAATAATTTTTTACTAAAACAGACATAGAAATTCATCTGTTTATTGAATGGACAGATGAGCTAAGGACAGGACAGGAAGTCTGGCTCTTGTCATGGTGGTGTGGAAGAGCTCTGGCAGTCATGTTCGGTGAGCTTGGTTCTCGTCTTGTGGGGTGGCCAGGGAAAAAGTACACAAACGCCCACATACACGCTGAGCTGGCGAACAGGACGTGGCCTGGACAGTTGCTTGCAATTTAGACTGTGTAAATGTGTTCATGCAGTAAAGCAGGTGGCTTAGAGAAGCCCATGCTATAGTTGCATATCCTGGAAAAGCAACCAACCATAACCCTGTAAGTCATAAATAGGCCTGAATCAGCAGCCAAAAAAAAAGAAAAGAAAGAATTACGCACACGGCTCGGTTGCAAAACCCCCTACCCCTCACATGTTTGTTTAGAAAATATGTTGGGTAATTTCATAATGAATCTACTATAGGGTGGTACATTCTCTGCACATTAAAATCCACCATGCAGAATTTTGTAGATTTTCCCCATTGGGTGTTTCTTCAGCTCTGAGAACTGAGAACTCAGATCTTTATTAAAACTGATTTCTGTTTTATGATAAGATTATTTTTTGTTTTGAACTGTTTGACTTCCATTAAAGGTTTTTGTGAGTCTTTTGAATGAAATATTAAGAGAAATGGCCAAATCAAATCATCATTGTCAGTTTTGCTTATATTTACCAAGGGTGCCAATATTTGAGGAGCCCACTGTATTTGTGTTACTTTTCAGCAACCTATTTTTCAGGTACTCTACCATGCCTTTTATGCAGGCCTATATTTGATTGTTTTACTCTTGTCCCAGTCCCAAACTTTTAATTAGAAAATTCATTATACAATTATGAATTACATTATGTAAACAAAGAGTGAAATACTATTAAACCATTTCACTATTTGCTATATCTGAAAATAGTTGATATCCATTTTTTTTTATACTATTTTTTTTTCTTCAAAAGTTAGTAACTTATTTACCAAGAAAAAATGTGTGTTGGGTTATGCTTGATGTGAAATATGAGAAAATAAAGCGATATCAAGTACAAAAATCTTTCCATCTCTCCCTTACATGTGAAGGAAGTGTATTGCTGTATCAAAACCCCCAGGCCAAACACATACTGTAACCTTAGCTGTGTCATATCCTGTCAGAAACCCCTCCAACATACATACTAGCCCCTCAATCTGCCATCATCACAAACTTTTGCTCCATAGTTTGTTTCTTGTCTGCTTTCAACTCTCAACCATCTTTTTCCCTATTTTTTGTGGTCTTTTCCTTTATGGACTGCACATTCACCTCGTCTTTCGTCCCTTCCCTACCCTTCCTGTCCTCTGCTCTCTCTCCTCCTCCTCCACTTCATAAAACATCTGGATCTCATTCTGCGGAAAACCAAAACAACATGAGAGAGCGACAGAGTGAGAGAGATAGAGAAAGGCGGGGAAATGAACAAAGGAAAAAATATGTTGGTGAAAATCAAACAATATGTGAAAGATGAGTACATAAAATCTTGATTTGTGTCTCAATTCCTTGAACAATAATATTTTCAAAATTACACAGATCAGGAGACAGAGGAGGATATTGGTTCTATAAAACTTAAATCTATGTACATAAAATATATGTAATCATAACTGTGGTTTATAAGTATTCAGCTGAGTGAGACAAACCTTGGGGTTCTGTTGTTTTTATCAGCTTACATTTTAAACAAAATGGTTTCATAGTGCTGACAAAAATGGTTGAAACTGATCCAGGGTCCAGTAAAACACCAGAGGAAAAAATCTGCAGTTCAGCAACTGGAGCCATAATTATGGAGAAAGGCTGCTGAAATCAGCAGGAAGACCTGTGTGTGTGTGTGTGTGTGTGTGTGTGTGTGTGTGAGAGAGAGAGAGAGAGAGAGAGAGAGAGAGAGAGAGAGAGAGAGAGAGAGAGAGAGAGAGAGAGAGAGAGAGAGAGATGTGTGAGTTCCATTTAGATTCATTCTGAAGACCTAAGTATTAGAAACAGAAGTTCAGACATTAATGTTTAAGATAATGGCCTACAGAGAATGATTAACATAAAATTCCCCTATATTTCAAGGCCGTACTAATTGATTTTCAAGATTCAGAGGTTCTCTGAAAAGTGAAATGGCATTTTGCGGCTAATATAAAATAGAGTCACTATAGCAACACCCTTAATTACTTTCTCAGGCAGGAGATAGTATGGCAATAGTCTCATCTCGATGGTAGCCGGTATCTTGGAATCTATTTTTAAAACAGCAAATCTTTGTTAAAGAAGAGAAAAATCAGATGACCACAAAATATTAGCAATAATAATAATAATTACAATAACAATAATAATAATAATAATAATAATAATAAAAGCAGAAAGCTGAAAAAGAGAATATTTCAGCCTGCATTATGTGCAAGGAACTTTTTATCCCACCATGGGAGAGACGAGGTTAAAGACAAATGGCTGCCAGAAGATCATCAGAAATGGATGGAGAAACACTGCAGCCTAGTGGAGCGAGAGATTACGTCAAGTCTGTTTTTAATGGTAAGACGTATCCTACTGATCAAATGTAATACCCTTACGAAAATTAACCATGGTGTTATTATAGCAAAAGTGTATTAAAGGGATAGTTCACCCAAAACTTTCATTTCTGTCATCATTTACTCACCCTCAAGTTGTTCCAACCCTGTTTGGGTTTCTTTGTTCTGCTGAACACAAAAGAAGATATTTTGAAGAATGTTTGTAACCAAGCAGATAGAGCAACCATTGACTATCATAGTAGGGAAAAAATATTATGGTAGTCAATGGTTGCTCTATCTGCTTTGTTACAAACATTCTTCAAAACATATTATTTTGTGTTCAGCAAAACAAAGAAACTCATACAGGTTTGGAACACCTTGAGGGTAAGTAAATGATGACAGAATTTTCATTTTTTGGTGAACTATCCCTTTAACCAGGTTTTTTGGCTTATTGATTACCATAAACTCAGTTTTACCACAAATACCATGGTTAAACTATGGTTAGAGTAGCAAAGCCATGGTTAATTTGTGGTTACTTTAGTTTAACTATAATAACCATGTTTTTTTTTTTGTGGTAAAACCATGGTTCATTTTCATAAGGGTATATGCAGATTTTCAATTTCAAATAAAGTCAGTTCTTTTTAACTTTCTATTCATCAAATAATCCTTCCAAAATGGATCATGTTTCCACAACAAATAAGCTCTTAACTGTTTTCAATACCGATAAGCAATGTTTTTGAATGATTTCTGAAGGATCATGGTTGCCATTAGAGAAGAAATTGCATTTTTAATATATATTAATATATATTATCTGTCAGAAGTTTGAATACATTTTCCTTCATTGTATAATAGTATATACAAGTAATATAGTAGTATAATAGTAATCATAATTTTTTTTTTCAAATAAATTCAAATAAAGGCACAATGAATATTCATCTACAAAACAAGCCAGATCAAAAGATTACTCAAAACATGAATACAGTAAGATTTATTCAATCCAGTCCAAATGTTTGTAGTTTTATGACATGTAGCCTTAAGCAAAACAATCATATTTCCTGTAATAATAAGTGTCCTGGAAATACTAAAGCATCTGCTTACCCTTCTTACAGAACTTACAGTCCTTCAACAAAATAATGCATGACCACCTTTATAATACAAAACATAGATATAAAATAGTTTTATTTTCAAACACTATAAAAGAAAATATGCATTCTTTCAGTGTGTTTAGCATTAGAAACAGAAATCATGCACAATCTTTTTTTAGTCTCCAAGTATCTTTATTTTTTGTTCTTTAATAATAAATTTCCCTTAGGTTTCAGCAATAAGGATTTCACATGCTCTTCTTTCCGTTTCTCCGCTTCCTTCCTCGCACACCATTGCTTCATCCCTTCATCCACCTCTGCATTGAGATACACTGCTCTTCTCTAAATGGAGACGCAAATGTAAACATCAAAGTTTGTTTCTGAAGTTAAATACCAACAGAAAAAAAATAGTAAGAGTCTTACAGCAAACTCCTCTCTTTGATTTAGTCTGCGGATCTGTCCTTTCAGGGGAGGTGAAGGCCTTCCATCTGAAAAATCACAAATTACTATTATATTAAGAGCTCATATATTTACATCCCTAGATTTACTGTTTGACACACACATTACTGATGCATACAATAGAATTGACAAGCACAATATGTCTGTTGCTTTTGGCTATCAAGAAAATGTAAAACAAAGCTCACCTGCAAATGACCAGTCAGGTAGGTCTGTTAACGGTCCATACTCTGATCCGCCACGTGGTAAACCGTTTCTACAGACAAAAAGGGAGCAGGGCAATGGAGTATGTATTTTGAACAAACCAAAACACTGGTATCAAGATGAACCATAACAGAATGTAATGTATGCAAACAATGTGTCTTTGTGTCCTGCTGTTTTTCTCTTAAGTCACTTTTTTTGTGTAGAAAATGGTATAAACCTTTGTTTAAACAAGATTTCATATAATCTCCAATATCCTTATTTGTAATCAACCTGAATGCCTTTTTAAAATACAATTTGTTGATGTCAAACTGCAGAGGAAACTCACTCCAGTCTCCACTTTTTTCCTGCATGGGTCACACACGTCGATGAAAATGTTCGTATTGACTGCCTCGACACTGTAAATGATGTGAAAATAAAAATTACTCATTAAGAAAAATATTACTGGTCAGTGTTCACTCATCAGTTGTTACTTTATGACACAATACTAACACCACGGGCATTTATTAACACGCTGCTTTTAAAGGAATAACGTGTAGACTTAATTCCTGAGCCCAGCCACATGATGCAAAAATGTAGCACGACATGTTCAAAATAAAAAATAAAAATACATATTCTGCTATATCGTGACTAACCTGCGGTACAAAACGTCCTCAAGGATGCTGCCATTTTGGATAAGAACAACTACGGCGAGCAAAAGGGACAAAACACAGACTCTACAAGGCGGCGTGACTTATTTCTACCGGTAGATGATGCTGTGGTCTCATTAAACACAACATAGACTTGCCCGATTCACCTGTTGAATAAACTGCAGTTTATTTTCAGCCTTTCTAATCACATCTTGATCTCAGCCAGAACAAAAGATAAGCTAAAATAAAACAAACGTGTTACAACGTGTAATCTGTGAATTTCTGTGGAGTTATAATGTCGTTGTATGTATACAAATGTTCTCCTTCTGGTGTTTAGAATAGTTTTTGAATAGTCTATAGAATAGAAATGTTTATGTGATTTATTCACAAATCGATTGAAATGACTGACTGATGTGTTTTCATTCATTTTGCAGCCTTAAGATGACAAAGCATCTTGTAAAAACACGACACAGAGGCGCCTCTGAAGAACGGCCTTTACACACCTTCCGCTTAAATATTAAATAGTCTTTCAGCACCGCCGATCCCCTTCATTCCTCCTCCTGCTTATGGGCTCGAGCAGTGCTGAGTAAGCGCTGAAACATTCCCGCGTGCGCTCCCAGACAAGTCCACACTCGCCACAGTGCGCGAGCTTGTGCGCGCTCCCACAAAACCGCAGGAGAAGCTGCAGACAAGACCAGAATGGGAGGAGGGAGCTCCGGGGTAGGGAAAAAAAACGAGGTTTTAAACAAAAGAACAGCACTGGGTCTTTTTAGGGTCTCCGTGGGGTTGAATACAGTAACCATACGACTGCAGGTCAGTTGTCACCGGAATTTATGCCACTCGGTAACTATGGAGCAGTGAGAGGCATTTTCCGCGAGGGAAGAAAAGAAAAGCAGTTACATTGTTGCGCTCGCGAAAAGCACACACGCAGCCGACTCACGCCGTCCCAGGGAACTTCGAGATATCCCTCCGCACATTCCAGAGACGAAAGGCACGGCACGACCAATTAGGCCTTAGGGTTGGAAAAATGACACAGAAAATATGTAAGGTCTTCGAGCCATTTACATGTTTCTAGGTTTGCGTTTATTTAAACATTGTTTTAAGTCGAATAAACGTCGCTTATGCGATTTGTCGCCACGTGTAGCCACATTATGTAATAATGTAATAATAAAAACATCTCACGGTGTTCTAAACAAAAAATAAACATTTTGATACATGACTGCATTTTACTTTTTTTTGGAGTTGGTCTCATTTAGCCTACAGACAACTCCCTTAAAAGTATTAATTAATTAAACCACCCTAACATAATGTATGTGTCTTTTTCATTTAAGAGATTTCAAAAAAGTGTGCTATTATGTCAAGGTTGTTTGTGTAAGTCCAAACAGTAGAGGCTGAACCAATGGGCACAGTCTGTTTAAAGAAGTTGGGCTGTGTGACGAAATAGTGGGATGCTATTCATGCGCGCTGCCCGGGGGAAAGGTGTTCCGGTCGGGGAAAAAAGCCACAGAGGAAGAAGAAAGGGGGAGGAAGGAAAAAAATTGGAAAGAAAGAAACTCTACGTTGAACATTTTAGCACAGTTTTCCGGCGTAGGCTGCGCAGTGCGTGTTTATCTATGCGAATATGTTTGGCTGAGCGATACGCGAACTTCCTCTCTTCGACTCGCTGCAGCTTTTTTTGTATCGTTACGCGCTTTTGAAGACTTCCACTTTTGGGGAATAATGGTCATTTTCTTTCAAACTGGACTGGGCAAATTCTGCGGGACAACAAGAGGCTTTGGTTTGCCTTGTACTTTTTTGGCTGAGGAATAAACGCTTTTGAGTTCGCGGAAACGGACGACTCATTTATCCGCACAGAGAAACGTTTTCAACTTGCCTTTTTGAAAGCCGCTAGTTGAGGCAGGAAGGGGCCGTGGTGTATCCCATAACCTGTGTGTTTAACTCCAATACAATCAAAGGAAACCGCGCTGGAAATACATTCAGCATTTAAACTCTGTCGTTTTTTTGTTTTTTGTTTTCTTTTTTCGAACAACCGGCAGTGCCGTTTAGATAAATCAACAGAGACAAAAAAAAAAAACAAGTGGTAGCCTAATTACAAGACTCGCAAGTGGTTCCGACAACAGTGGCAGTGGATCAGTGTCGCGGATGTGACTCGTCGTTTGAATGGATCAGTTCTGCGCGAGTCTGGGACGAGAATTAAAGACTCTTTGAAGCCTGACGGTAGTTCCCAGTCGGTCATTTGCTCACTGCCGAAGACAAGGCCACAAGTAGCTGCAAAAAAGGATCGCAAACAAATGGATCAACATGCTCCTGTTCACACGCATGTCAAGCAAATTCATCACAAGCAAACAGTTTGGAAACAAACTGCTTGTTTTCAAGTCTAACTAGTACGACATGTAGTCTGCAGAAAATGTCATAGTGTTTTTATTTATCTTCAAAGCTAAATATTTATTTTTGTAGCTCATCAGAAAGTATTAGTTTTTAACATTTCGTTGTTGTTTTTTTTATTATTGTTTTGTTATTGACTTTTGTTATTGTTGTCACACATCTTTTGGTCTGTTATCTCATCTGCTGTTGAAACACTTGAATGATGCTTGTGTCCACACTGTATTTCACTGTATTTATGTAGTACACTATTTAAACTGTAGTTGTTTTCAGGTGGCATCTAAGCGAAGTTCAATTCGTATTTTGTATTGTAGTTGAGCTTATATTAAAACACAATGGATCGACTTGGCAGCAAGCTGAAGCAAAAGCTCAAACTGAGTGACTCTGGAAGTGTCAAATTCAGCAAAAAGAAAAATGACTTGGCCAACGCAAATAACAACAGTAATAGCAACAATGCCAATAATGGAACGGCGACACAGATCAACGCACCCGTGAGCACGTCTCAGTTTCCCCTTTCCTGCTCCACCTCCATAGAGGTGTGTGGACAGTCAGCCGGAAGACCTGGCAAAGTGGGCACTTCTCAGAGAATCGCACCCTCAAATACCCCCTCGGCTGCGGTACCTGAGGATTGCGGCCCTGGGATCGAACATCACCCGTCTACTCTCGCCCCTCTTCGGCGCCGGTCGCCCCAGCAGCGAGTATCATGCTACTTCCCGGAAACGGTGGAGGGCCGCAGTATGTGTGACCAGTTGAGACGGGGCGACTCGCCCAGATGCGAAGGTGACCCGCTGGGGGCGTACAGCCCGAATTCTCGTGTGGCCTTGAAGCAGCGCCGTTATTCTCTGGAGCTCCAGCAGCTTGTTCGCCGCCAACAGCTTCTCGCCCAGCCTCCTCCACTGTCGTCTGTACCACCTCCGTACCCGACGCACAGTTCGGCTGCCCGTTCGTCCGCCATGGAGCCCAGCTTCCTCCACGACTTAGAGCGCCACAAGCGCTTGTCCCTGCAGGAAGCTCTGTTCTACAAGCGTTTGAGTTCGGGTGGCGAACCCTGGGACAGCGGACGTCCTGCTTCCCTCTCTCATCCACCGCAGAGGACCCATGACAGCGGCGTAGGGGGGTTCTTCTTCCCCCCTGGACCAGCGCTGAGCCCCTGCTCTTCTTTCAGCTTGCAGGAGTCCGTGTTGGCGAGCCCTCGGTCCAGTTTTGCAAGCAGTACCGCAAGTGGAGGAGGCGGTGGTGGCGGGAGTCCCATGGGAAGTCGGTGCAGCAGTAACCGGACGAGCGGCATCAGTTTGGGCTACGACACCCGCCATACACCTGGGCCCGGCCAGCAGCTACAGCTCTCCTCGACCCAACTCGGTGTCGCCACCTCGGGTCAGGTGTACTCCGTACTGGCATCAGGGAAAGCTGGAGTGCCCCCTGTGGAGGTTTGGAGGGACTGTCTCGAAGCAGTGTCGGGAGGAAGTGCGCACGACAGCCGCCACTCGTATCCACCTGCGCTGAGCACGCACACGGCAACCTTCCACCGAGCAGAACCAGAATGGGGTCCTGTTGACCAACGGGGATCAAGAGGTGACGACGTGGGCGAGAGGGCACGACACTCCGACTTGCCAGGAACCCGCTACCAGCAGGAGCTCACCCGCCTGCTTTTGAGAGATGCTGCCCTGGAAGGAGAAGCGTTACTTGGGGGTCTGACGTTAAAGGAGCAACCGGTGACTACCACCATTCTAGCCAGCTCCGCATCTACTCCAGCCACGGCCGGAGTTCCAGGAAAATCCCTGGATGAACAGTCAGCTGGAAGGGGGGAGTCGATATCTGCGGACAGACAGGAGTACTTCGGTGAGATCAATAACTCAACCAATATGGCTAGTTAGTTTATGACTAATGGTGTGTCTCTCTGGCAATAGACTGTAAATGTGAGTGATGTGGTGAGATGAAAACTGCTTCAGACCTGCTAAAACCTGCTGCAAACAATCTCTGAAGCAAAAAGCAAGACGTAAAACTCATCCAGCAGACTTCAAAAATACATACTCGCCCTCCATATTCAGCCCGTTTCTCTAACTAACCATAATAACTAACTTTAAGTCACCGAGCGAATGTATAACCCCTCCACCCAAGGCTACATAGAATTCAGAACAGACTCCAAAGTCAAAAATATCTGCCTAGAGCGAGCATAGTGATTATGCATGACCCTAAATTACAGGCTCTGTGGTACGCTGGTCATACCAAAGAGCTGTGAGTAATACAGTAGGACAGAGGCTGTGTGTGTGTGTGTATAAGTGTTCTCGGCTTTCGGCCAGCCACAGTTTGAGCGAGGGTGTGTTCTTGTGTGTTAGCGTGCACTAGCGTGTGCTGGCGTGTGCTTGTTTAGCTCAGGTATTTGAGTCCTGAGGGAAGGCTCTCTAACGCATTTAATTGTGAGGGTAGGGTGTGTGTTTGTGCCTTCTGTGTGTGTAGCGCTTTGTTGCGACAAGGAAACCTCTCTGTTGTCTGAAAAGCACCTGTGTAAAGTTTAAGACATTACCTCATTCCGACACATTACAATATCTAATTCCTGTATCCAACAGCCTATTAGCCTTTTTTCAAGTAATGAAGGGGTTGTGGAGCTCAGCTCAGGTCAGATTTATCAGTGTGTGTACTGTTACTACAAGAAAGAAACCCACTGGCTGGTATTATGGGGGAAGAATGCTCAAATCATGCGGCACAGACATGTATTTTTGAGTCCAGACAGCTCTGCCACCGTGTTTTATGTAATTGGTATGATGACCTCATTGTCCTAAATAGTTGTGTGTGTGTGTGTGTGTGTGTTTGTGTGTGATGCGTCTGTTGTTTATAGTGTACTCAAACTGTATTTGTGGTTGTATTGCTTTCAGGTACATGTGTGAAATGTGGTAAAGGCGTATATGGTGCAGATAATGCTTGCCAGGCTCTGGACAGCCTGTATCACACCCGCTGCTTCATATGCGTTTCCTGTGGTGAGTTATCAGTCGCCAGGAATCAGTAATGTAACACTTAAGTCAAATAACCAAGGCCAGTATTTCAGTACCTCTTTATTTGGGTCAGTATCTCTCGTGATGGCATGAACATCTCTCTTATCTTGTTTTTACTTGTAGGGCGAACTCTCCGAAACAAGGACTTTTACAATGTCAATGGCTCGGTTTACTGTAAGGAAGATTACATGGTAAGGATGACGTCTGGCTAAATTTTTATTTTATTTTGAGTTCATGTGGTCTCTCATATTCATTTTAGCCAGTGTTAAAGGGGTTGAAGTTAATCTGGGGAGAAAAAAAAAAGTTTGTTTATATATATTTATATATATATATATCCAAGAGCATATTTGGCACTCAAAAAAAGAATAAAAAACAAGGGGTATTCCGGAAAAGGCACAGGATACAAAAAATATTAATGGGTATTTTCTAATAAGATATGGTGGTGGTTAAGGAGATTCCCCCTTCTATATGTAAAGCGCTTTGAGTGCCTAGAAAAGCGCTATATAAATGTAACAAATTAAATTATATCCACCAATATATTGTAATATAATATTTATATTTAAAATGTTATACATTTAATATTTTATTTTTTTAAGTATTTGATTTATGTTTTACTTAAAATTTTTTTTTAAAATATAGATCATATTGATTTAATAATTAAAACTATAATAATGATGATGGTAATATTTAGAATATATATTTGATATATTCTTAGTCATTTTAAATGCATTGCTATTTAAAATATTGAACACTATATTTTGTATTTCTTTCAAAAAATTCTGTTATTATAATACTCTAAAGAATATTCAATAATTTCCCTAACCTTTCCTCGTCTCCATTAGTTCTCAGGCTTCCAGGAGGCAGCTGAGAAGTGCAGTGTTTGTGGTCACCTCATCTTGGAGCAGGTCCGTGGTCTTTGCGTGAGTTCTCAGTGTCAGTGTGTGAAGGTTGTACAGGGTGTGTTCACAGCTCTCTGTCTCTGTATGTGTAACTCAGATTCTGCAGGCTCTAGGGAACTCTTATCACCCAGGATGTTTCCGCTGTACGGTCTGCTCAAAGGCTTTGGACGGAGTGCCATTCACAGTGGACTACCTCAACAACGTCTACTGCGTCTCGGACTACAACAGGTCTGTTAGGCTGAACAGTGTTACGAATGACACGACAAAACTATTTGCAACTTTGTCTAACAACGACTGCTCTGAAACCCTTTGTGCCAGATTTGTTGCCGTTGAGTTTAGTCGTGAGCTAAAAATATTTCATTATTATGTTTCATTTCTGGTTAAGTTAAATGTGTGACAGAATCACATACAACAACATTTATTTGGCCAATGGCACAACTGCCATTTCTCTGGTGTGATGTATTATAAGCTTAATGCATTACATACCATGCATTATTTTTCTATTTACTGACAAAAAAAGATTCCCTGTACCAGTCACAGGCTTTGTGGCACAACGTCTGTATAGTGACAGATGCATTTTTTATGCATTTAAAATGCATTTTATTCAGAAAGGATACATTAAATTGATTAAAAGTAACTTATATTGTTACAAAAAATATAAGTCAAATACATTTTTAACTTTTCTATTCGTCAAAGAATCCTAACAAAGGTATCCGTTTCAGAAATACTTGATATCATCATATTAGAATGATTTCTGAAGGATCATGTGACACTGAAGACTGGAGTAGTGATGCTGAAAATTCAGCTTTGCATCACAGAAATAAATTAAATGTATAAAATATATTCAAATAGAAAGCTGTTATTTTAAATTGTAATAAGATTTCACAAAATTACTGTTTTATTGTATTTTTTTTTTTTTTTTTTACAAATGTTGCTTTGATTAAAATCATAATCATGTTAAAGGGATAGTTCACCCAAAAATGATAGTTCACCTTCTGAAGTGAAGTGATGTATTTTTGTAAGAAAAATATCCATATTTAACACGTTATAAAGTAAAATATCTATCTTCCGGCGGACCGCCTTCTGTATTCAACTTACAGAAAAAGAGCAACGATGACGTTGTACATAGCGTAAGCGTTTTGAACTGCGAGAGGCGTTACACTTTCTTCATAAGTTGAATGTTGAACGGTCCGCCGTTCTTCAAATTTTGGACTGCCAAAAGGTTGGAAGAGCCAGGACATTTTTAATATAACTGATTGTATTCGTCTGAAAGAAGAAAGTCATATACACCTAGGGTGGCTTGAGGGTGATTTTAAATTATGGGATCATTTTCATTTTTGGGTGAAATAATCAAATAAATTGATAGTATTTTGAATTTAAATGATAGCATAGCAGTTGCCAGTTGATTTTAATAAACTTACGTTTTGTGAAAAGTTTAGTGAAAGAATGTCAGCTATTACTTCCTATAGTGTCATCTGATTGTTGCGGTGTCTGTATGTTTCATCATCACTGGGCACCCCAAAACATTTGCATCTACAAGCTGTTACAATTTTATTTCTGCTCCTCAGGACATTTGCTCCCAAATGCGCTGCCTGTTTACAACCCATCTTACCTGCTGAGGTAAACAATTCCCTAGTCGTTTAACAGCTTTCAGATGAAATCAGTAGAACGTTCCAAGATCTTGATTTTGTGTGTGTGTGTGTGTGTGTTTCAGGGCAGTGAGGAGATCCTCAGGGTGGTGTCAATGAACAAAGATTATCACTTTGAGTGTTATCACTGTGAGGTAGGCATTACGGAAAGTAGTTTGGATGAGCTGATTGTCATCATTTTAAGTCCATTTTGTTGTAATTCAGATAAGAGCATATCTACATGTTATCGCACAGGCTTGTCATCTTTTGTAATCCCTCTCTTCCTCTTCTTCAGGAGTGTGGGAAGCAGCTGTCTGATGAGCCTGGATCTCAGTGCTTCCCTCTGGATTCCCACCTCCTCTGCCACTCTTGCCACATGACCAGGGTGTGCGTCACACATAACCTTCCCCCTCACGACACACACTGAAATGAGAACTAATGTGCCCGACCGACATAAACTACTTTGTACTCTCATATGCACACTAGTGACCACTGTAAATTGTTGCCTTTCTAATGTGTCTCTCTTCTATGCCAGCTCTATTTTTGAAGATAGTGAGAGGGGAGAAAACACTCTCTTACTGAGACTTGAGGTCATAGTACATTTCAAATGCAAATCCCAGCACTGGTACAAACTATATCACCCCCTAGTGGCTGGGAAATGCAGCAACTGAATCCTGCTGAACAAAGTATTTCTATACAAGTTCTCCGAGTTTAAGATTATTGACGCCTGCTTACTTCATTACTAGAGGGAGTTGAAATATCACGGAACAGTTTTCCTCCCATATCTACTGTTTGCTGTAGGGAAAGAACAAGGGATTTTTTTGCTTAACATTTTTTTTTCTATATTTAATATCACTAGCAAAGATTTTGCACTTAAACATGTTTACCTATTAAGAGAATTTTTTTTAAATAAAGTGATTGCAAAAGATTAAAAACATTCCTGTATCTGTTTTAATTAATAAATCTCTCTGTGTACGAATAAGTGTCATTTTCTTGTGCAATTCACACATCCAAAAATTCAGAGAATTCAAACACTGACCATTAAAAATGGTATTAATGAGAGATGGCTGGATAGATGTCATTCATCATTAATGGGTTTTGTCTTTTCTAGAGCTTTCTATGCTATTGCTCTGAATGATTAAAGTTATGTTTAGTGTAGAGATGACAAAAGACTGACATTTCACACTGGTTTGTATTAAATTTCAAGCCTGTGAAAACACTCAAAAAAGAACAATATACACGCAACAATATTTACAATGTTATATAGGAACAATATTTTAGAGCAAAACTAGAATATCTGAACATTGTTTTTAGAAAATCTCTTTTCCACACCTGGACCTGTAATAATCACCGCTGACTTTATCAATTCATAGTGTGGCATGCTAGTTATTCGCCACAATTATTCTTGGCATTAATGAAAAAACATTCCACATCAACAAAGCAAACAAAATTTCCTTCCGTCTTTTATTATTCTTTGTACATTCATAAAGAAAATAATCCAAAAAGAATCTTTTGCAATTTATCTTCAAAACTAAAACATTAAAATAATATTAAAAGGCCTCTTGCTATCTTCTCTACAAAGGTTCAATTTATACCTTGTCTGATTCACAGAGATGAACAGTACGCGACTTCATAAGACCAGGGAAAGGAGAACAGATGAAGGTGGAGATGAGAATCTAACAAATGAGTCTACAGTGTGGTTCGTAGCATCGGACATCAGTAGTTACTTCAATAAACTCAGATCTTGTGTGAGATCAGAGTCGACAGCAGGACTGGCTCTGTTAACTCTCAATAGTGGCTGAAACATCTGGATGGAGGACTTTTTATTCCATCCATTTGGAAATATATTAATTGAATCTGGATACAGAATTTCAAGCCCCATAATTATACACAGATTTAACTACGTTCTAGCCTAAAGTGGCACTAGTTAAACTATAAATAAAAATACAAGCCAGGACACTGGGGTGGAGAGAAGGAATATATGATTCATATAGTCTCTTGACTTTGGTGTTTGTGAGCTTTAGAAAGCACACTGGTACACACGCCTAATTCGTTTTAAAAAATAAACATTCACCAGACCCTTCATTAGAATTAGTCCTGATTCTTTTGAGATTTTTGGGGTGACCACAAAAAAAAAAGTTTCACATAAAACAGCATTGAGTGACTGAAGTGTTAAAGGGACCGTTCACTCAAAAATGAAAAGTCTGTCATTTACTGACCATCATGTTCCAAACCTATATGTGGAACAGAACAAGAAACAAGGAATATTTTGAATTAACAATTTTTTGTCCATACAATGAAACGTCAATGGGGTTGGTTTAAAGTTGTTTTTGACTTCATTGAATAGACAAAAACAACTGAATTTTTTCAAAATATCTTTTCTGCAGAGGAAAGTCATAGTTTTGGAAGAATGTGAGGGTGAGTATATGACAAAACTTTCATTTTTGTCTGGACTATCTTTTTAATGAGTGAAAAAGACCAGCATTTATCGTCCTTAGAGCGGTCATCTTGCTGACGACTCTGATCTTACAAATCCTCCTCACACTCTTCCACTCGCTCAAACACACTTTTACACTCAGTGGCGTCTGTCTCTGGAGGTGCTGCTACGGCTCTGTGAGCGTCTGCTGCCCCCTGCAGATTTGGAGTCGCTACCACGGCCTCTTGGGCCATCTCTCCTCTTTTCTGCCTCTCTGCCTCTTTCTCTCTCTCTTTCCTTGCCTCTGTCTCTCTCTCCCTCAGTTGAACGTCTCACAACACCCGCTCCTACTGCTGTGTTCCCTCCCTCTCTGTCACGGCCTTTTGCTCTCCCCCTCCAATCTTCTCGCTTTTTTTCCTCTTCCTCCTGGAGTTCCTTCATCCTCTTCTCTCGCTCCTTTTTGCGCTCAGCACGCTCCAGAGCTCTCTGTGTCGCCTGGAAAAAAGCAAAGAATGACATTAGCCACGTTTCCATCCACTTTTAGCACCTGTTATTAATTACTCCATGTCGTTCCAAACCCGTAAGATCTTCAGAATACAAATATTTTTTTATTTTAATTTTTGGGGGAAATAGAAGATGGAGGGTTGTGTGTGAGTAGAGGAAGACATGCTGACCTGTTCGTCTGTGAGAGGTAACCAGTATATACAGGGAGCTGCTTTAGTTTTGTGGAACAGGTCATCAAGAAGTTTTACAGGAGGCTCTTCTGGTTTATCTGGAAAAAGGAGACGATGTCAAATCAAGTCAAAATGGGGGGAAAAATTAGATCAGTGAACTTTTTACAAGATTTAGTTCCTCACCTTTCTTTTCTGCTTTCTTCTCTTTGCTCTTGCCTCTCTCTCTACGTCTTCGGTCCCGCGATCGTGACCTTCTCGTTCTTTCGTTTCGGTCATCCTTCCCGAAATCCTTCACCTTATCCCGGTCCCACTCCCGCTCAGAACGAGTCCTCTCTCTCCTCTCCATCGCTCTCTCTCTCTCAGCCCACTGGTCTCTCACAGATGGAACCCCTCCGTCTCGCTCTCTCTCTCGTTCCTTCTCTTTTTCATGGTTTGCAGGTGGGAGTGGAGGATGTGCGGCAGGGCGGCCTGCGGTTCCTGAGGCTTGAGGGTCATGACCTACACGGTCACTGGACACGAGACCTTTATGGAAGTCCACCTGGAGACAGAAGAAATCACAAAAAGAGAAGCATACAAAGTTTGATTAATAACATGAGAGACTAAAATAATGACAAGAGAATGGTGAAAGCAAAAAAGCAAGTGAAGCAAATTTTGCAGAACTGTTCAGACCTCATCCTGCTCGCAAAAATCCACCCGTAGTACTTTGGGATTACTCGCGGGCCATTTCACACCATGCAGTGCTTCTCGGGTGGCCGCTGCTTCCTCTACAGTGGAGTACTGAGAGAGAGAACATGACAGAAGGGAGGTTAAAAGAAACTAATGCATCAGGTGGCAAAATATCATACCATTATTGAACTATGAGACAACTATGGATAATAAACAATACAGAATAATAAAAATAACACTACTGTTTAAAAGTAATAATCTTACTGTGACATAGCAGTGAGATTTGATCTTGTCGATCCAGAAAGCCTCCTCCACCAACGTACCAGTCCGATTTAACAACTCCTTCAGCTGCCCTAAGGTGAAAGGTCGCACCTAGAGAGCAACAGTTCAGAGAAGGGGTCAAAAGATCAGCAGAATTTTTAGTGTGTCTCCACCATAACACACAAAACAAATCTGACCCTCAAGTATTATGTTCCTCATAAAGGCCAATTTATACTTCTGCGTCGGACCTACGCCGTAGCTACGCTGTAGGCTGTGATACACGCGTACCCGACGCCGTACCCTGACGCTCACCTCTCCAAAAATGTAACAACATGTCAATTCTACACGGACCGCAAGCGCTGTGATTGGTCTGCCAGAACCCTTCCCTCAGGTCAATAAATAAATAAAAAATCTGCGATAGGAGTGTGTGTGTGTCCAGAAATGGGATGATAGTTCCTTACGTCTGCTATAACACAATATTTTGTAGTCCAGCAATTCTTTATGCTACTAAATAAATACATAGATCCGCTGAGTATCGTTTATTTATTTTCTCATTAAAACCAAAGATGTTAATCAGTAATTGTATATCAAGAACAGGGACACATTAGGGTACATTTCGTGAATTAAGTCTCCGCAACAGCAATCGATTGCTCGAGCCACCGCTAGTGAAAACAGCGGCCACGAGCTCTGCATGATTTCACAAACGCATTCCAGCGCCAGATCGCCTTATTTAACTTTACTAATCAACTAGAGATGCTTCATTTGTATTAGATACAACAACTCAAGCTGCAAGAAAAGCCGCTCTCTCACTGCTGCTGATACTCCGACATGAATGTACACATTCTACACAACAAGCTGCTTCTTCTTCGGCTGTTGTCTTGATTACACCAAAATGCCCAAGGACACTGCCTTCTAGCGTCTGCATGTGTAATTGCACACTGAGGCGGACAACAGCGCAGAAGTATAAATGTTCACGACGGCGTCGGCTACACTCGACGCAGAAGTATAAATTGGCCTTAAGAGATAAAGCTTTTAACAGTGCAGTGGCGCTATTCACGCACTCTTAATATTTTATTTGAGACACTCCTACATTATAGTGAGACACTGAGCAGTGACATGAGTGACGTCATCTAGTGCTTACCAGGTTGCATACGTGTATGATTTTGGAGGTTTTTCCACGAGGAGGAGACAGCTGGCGACCCGTCCTTATGGGGTCGTCAATAGTTATGGACACGCCTGATTTCTGCTGACTGATGGAGCGCCGCACCAAAGAATCATTGGGAGTGACTGAGAGAGGAAAATAAAAACTATTATAATCTTGCTCGTTTAAAATATAAAAAAAGGATTTTCTTCAAGTATGTAAAAAAAAAATGGGAACAAAACTAAGAAATTACCTTTCTTGGAATCACCCTCCTGTATTTCTACGCTAGCATCAGGGGAGCTCTCCTGTGTCCTATGCTTTTCCTTCTCTCCTCCTGTCCATTTCGACTCCTCATCATCATCCTCCTCCATTTCTTTCTGCCCATTCTCATGTCCATCAGATGGAACAATCTGAACCAAAGTTTAAAAGGTACAAGAAAAAATTGCTCATTGAATAGCAGGGCCAAAACCTGAACTTCAAAAGACGATGACAATTTTCCCCTATGAAAAGATTCACTCCTAAATCAATAAATCAATAAGTCACTTAACTTTTTCAAACCTTAACATTTGTTTTATCAGCTACCCGTCACAAGTCTGTGCTCACCTGTGTCACTGTACGTCTGATCTTGAGGCCCTGATCCTCTGGTTCCTCTCGCTCACGAGGCCCGGATGAGTCCTCATCCACAGAGAGACGCCCCTCATCTGGGTGTAGTTCAACCACCGCCTCCTGTAGGGGCTTGATGTCTGGAATCAGTGTCTGTAAAAGATGACAATTTCCAAGTCACGTTAAAATACTTTTATGCAGTACTACTTAAAAACTTATATTCAGTTAAATTCTGTCCAAACTATACATCAACGTCTATACATTTAAGCTTTTCATCATATAAAACTTGAGAATAACGCAACATTGACCCTATAACGTTGAATTTATTCAAGCAGCAAGGCTGTCAAAATCAGGTAGTGATTCATCGCGTGTCTGCTGAGGTAATGTGGGAGTGGTCTTGAATTATTTACCTTGAGCGATTCAGTGGTGATGCTGATTGACGGCTTTTTGGCAGTGACTGCTGTACTAGACCCCCACCTTCTCTTCCTGCTGGCTCCGCCCACAGGCTCTGACTCAGATGATGCAATCTCGGTTTTACCTAGTGTCAAGAAAAATGAATCACAAAACTGCACGACCAGATCCAGCTGTAAATGACTGGTAAAGAAGCATAGCGAAGCATATAATTCCTAATTGACTTGTACTTATTTACATTTATACATTTTGCAGACGCTTTTGTCCAAATCAACTTTCAAAAGAGGTAAACTTTAGTTTCTTTAAGCATGTAAGCGCAGGCTTTGATGTAATAAACAGTAGTTAAATGAATATTTAACTAAATGTAATTATGGCAATTTGGCAAACAATTCAGTTATTTGAACATAGAAACGCATTTCAGATAAAAAGAGACCAAGTACTTTGCTGCACAACTGGAACTGGGTTCATTTCAACACTATGCACATCACATGATGTTGTAATGAAGAGTGGACAGCTACATGATGTGACTGATGCAAAATAAATTAGATCGATTTTGGTGCACTCGTCTAGCCAGAGTTGTTGTTTTTAAAACTGTACTTGTTGAGGACAGTATCTCACCCCTGTTACTGGTTAAGGTTCTAGATCAGCAGGTTTCAACAGGCAGTGCAGAGGCAATTATTACTTTTCTTTGGAGAAAATGCACAGAGTGGGCTGAAGCAACCTAGGGGTAAAAGAAATAGCATTGTGAAGACACTTACTGCTCAGGGAGATCTTTCGGGCAGCAAACGATTTTGCAGTGGAGCTCTGAAATGAAACAGAAAGGAGGAGAAACAAGATCCCAGTGGATGTGTGGAGGAAGAGACAGACAACAGACAAAAGAGACATTGGGAAAAGGAGGGGAATGAGAGAAAGGAGAGGGGGGAAGAACAGATGCACAGCTATCAGTTACACCAATAATGTACAGTTTCTTTTGAGAATCCAACCATTATTATAAACTGTTTCTGGATTTTTAAGTCCCTTAAATTGCTATAGCTTTAGTTTTTACTTTAACATAACTTCAGCTAACACATGCTTGATTAAATTTCCCTTCTTTCCCTTATGTGCTGTAAAATACAGGATTACTAACACCCTCTAACCTCATCATTAACAAAGCAAAAAACCTTCTTTCCATTTTAAGTTATTTATAAACAAATACATCTTGGGAAAAAGGGTTTTCCTGGTACCATTGACACCTGATTCCTCTCTGGCTTGACTATGGCCCAACCGCACAGCAGTGTGCACTGTATCTAGGCAACAAAGGTCCAATCAGAGGAGGCTGAGGAGCGAGGGCGAGATACGATCACAATTGAGTGTGCTGATTGGCCGGCTGACAGGAACTGCACTTTGTTTCAATGGCTGTTTTTTTGCTGTTGTGGTGGGAATTGTGATTCAAATGGTCTTTAAAAGTCTTTGGAGTTTTTGTTGAGTGTTCAGGAAGCAACGGAAGTCTGGCAAAAAACTCCCGGTGTCCTGTGCTGTGGTGATAGCATCCTCCTTACAAACCAATGAGAATCACATGATGTTTGACAAGCCAAAATTCTGGTAACAATCTGTCACAGCATTTTATCATCTGCATAAACTGAAAGTCCTTTGTACACTTTGTGTGTCACAAAAACACCTGTGACACATTGGTAAAGATTGTTTCCTTTTCAGCATTTTGCAAAGGGTCTCATGCTGTCCACAAGTTCATCTGAGGATTTTCTAGGATGTTCTGTTTTTTATCAGACTGGAGCATGAAGTTCTTTGAAATATCCCAGCAAGTCCATTTGTATTGGTTAATCCTTGTTTAAAAAGTGCTGCATGGCTGTTGACAAACTGATGAGACCCAAAAGCGACAGGAAAGAGTTGGTAGTAAATCCAGTAGTTAGCCCATAAACATCACTTCATTATCTCAGATAGCTCGACTCTCTGGAGATCAGTCCATAAGCGTGTGAGAAACAGCAGGTGTTTGTGTAATGAGTCTGTGCAGATATCAGTTCGTTCAAGTACTGAAGTGTGGGCAAAAACTGCAGGAGGCGTCAAGACAGTTCCCGTCTTGCTGACAGAAGTCCATCTGATGTTTGTGTTTGGTTAGCATAAACACTTCGAAAAATGTCTTTGTTGGTGAGCAGCATTCTTTCTTTTCCACAAATACGACTGACGCCTCCCCATCTCAACAGCTATTTTGGCTTTTCTTAAGCAGTTCCATCAGGAGGCCACATCAGCTTTGCATGACGAGTCAGTGGCCAATGATCCGGCAGGTTCCATCAGGCTAAGTGTGCAGTGGCGACTCTGGGGGCCTAGCTCAGGTACAGCCGAGACGCTTGGGCATAGCGGGGCAGTTGATGGAGGTGGTAGAGGAGAAGAGGTGGTGGCAGTATGCAGGTACCAGTATGAGCAATGGAAGAGGGGAGGGCACCTTCACAACAAAGCAATCAATGGGATTTTAAACCACAAAACAGTCATACTACCAGATCCAGAGATAAAAAGAGAAAGGGAACATGAGCAAAAGACACAGAGTGGCATAGAGAAAGAAACAGCAGGAAAATAGGGAAGACAGAGAGAGCCTACATCTCTAACTACATGATGCCAGGGTCTATCATTTGCTCACTACAACTCAAATACACACTGTGCACTACTTATATAGACACTTACGGCACGATATATGAAAAGGGTATTGTTTAAGTTAATTTAGAGATGCAACCTTTCAAGGTTCTTTGTTGAACTTAAATCAACAAGCTGGTCGATGGACAACTAGTTGACCACTCTAACCCATCTCAACATCTTTTAAGCTACAAAAGATTTATATTTAATAAAAAAAAGTAAGCAGCATATTTAAATTTAGCACTGATTCATCCCCTCTCACACACGCAATGACCTCAACTGTTTCTAATTTCACACATTAGCCATCCACATCCCCCACACATTGCTACAGCTGCTGTACAGATGGTAACAGTAGTCTAATACCCAATCCTGAACTGAATCTGAAGAAAGATGACAATTTGAGATCACTTTGGCTCCAAAAGGTTCAGCTACAACTGCCTCACAAACTTCTGTTATCCCTTTCGTCATATTTCAGGGTTAAGGTTTCCACTGGATCGTCGTTCTGTGGGCCTTCTTACCTCCTCTGGGTGGGACTCGCTTGATTCTGCCCCCTGGTGGTCAGACGGTTGCATAGCACTCTCTGAATGTGAGCGGCCCTCCAGCTCCATAGCAACTTGGCCTGCAGGCTCAGAGAGAGCCTCCTGCTTTACCTCCCTAGAGAAACAGTCAGTGAACAAGAGAAAAAGAGAGACAGAAAGAGAGTAAGGGGTAAGGTGGCTGAGGCTGCTTGATCTGGGTCACTCCACCTATAAATAACTGCCTGGCTAAATGACTAAATCACTGCCAGCATATCTATCACACGCACACACACCTACCTTGCAAATATTAAGAGAGAAAAACCAATACAACATTTCCATATTGCCAAGGCCAGTATACACAAATAAACACACAAATTAAATTGGCGTGAATTATGACTTCTCTGTACTAATGAATTGTTGTAAAGCTAGAGAGGAAAGAAACTGCAAATAGATTAATTAAAGGGAATATTAATTTGAGTATACTTGATGTAACATGAGTGCAGCGGTAAGTAGTCAATTCATGACACCGCTAGTATGCAATACAATAAATACACATCAGTGCATTTATAACCATGTCATTGATGCATTGAAACAGTAATGCTTAGCATACACAGCATACACCTTGTTAATACAGGTTCTAATAAAAATCAAGGGAGTGGCTGCTTGAGGTTACAGATATGCCGTTTTGTGGCCCGTGAACTTTCCACCACATAAGTGTGTGCGCTTCCCCATGAAAATTTCATCAAAGTCAATACTGAGGTTCATCACAGTTTCCATAAAAGTATGAAGCAGCACAACTGTTTTCAACATTAGCACTATTCGGACAGGATTAGTTTTACTTGGAGAGGTGGGGTAAATAATTACCAGAGCTTCTCAGTGATTTCAGTCTCATCCGAATGTGACATCTCAGTAATCATTACGGACAATGTCAGAAAAGATTATGGCCACTTTTACCTTCTGTAAAATAGTCCGGGAAAATTACCTCAGAGAATCCCAATCCTGTGTGAATAGACCTGCTGTAAACACAAATGTAAATATTCCTGCCTTTCCTGTTTAAAAATTGTTTTACACGTTTTTTCAAATATGGAGGCGCTTGAAAAAGCATTCAGTTGCGTTCTAGGTGGTGGGACAAAACTCTGTGGCAAACTTCAAGGGCTTTCTGCTTACCATTCAGATAAAAAAAATGGTCAAAAGCACTTGTCAGAGGCATTACATTTCTTTTAGCTTTAGGTAAGTGCCTATTACCAACAGAATCCAATCAGAATTTAATTAATAAATTGTTCGACCGGACCTAACTGTTTAGATTTTGTTTGCGCACATGATATCAGAAAGCAACTTTAATATGCACATGACGGCAGGGAGGCGACAGTGGTTACCCCTCCCACTTCTGCTAGTTTTACTGAGATTTCTTATCCTGTGCTAATATAATATTACAGACGTCCTGTGGTAAAATTACATTACTCCATCTACCCGTGTAAAACTAACCCCCTACGAATAGGGCTATTGATAATAATAAGAAATGCCTCCAAAATAGCAAATCAGCATAGACTGATTTCTGAAGGATCATGTGACACTGAAGAGTTATGATGCTGAAAATTCAGCTTTGTCTCATTACATTCAAATATTAAAACAGCTTTTTAATTTTAATTGTGATATTTCATAGTATTACTGTATTTTTAATACAATAAATGCAGCCTTGGTGTGCATAAGAGCATTGGCGTCTCAATAACATTTTAAAAATCTTACCGGCCTCAAACTTTTGAACAGTAGTGTACTTCTGATGACATTCATTGGCAGCCATCAGCTCTGACAATAATCAAACCGTTTAAGCACATACAACAGTGTTGAGAATGGTCTATATCTTGTATGCAACACTTTTGATATAATACATTTAAACCGTGGCAAACAACGTACTGGCAGGGGAACAGATTAACCGGCTCCTGACATTCCCGTACCTACAGGGGATTCAATCGCATTCATTGTTCTATAGATAACCAAGCCGTCTCTCACACATAAACGCACACCTGTGCAGCACACCTTGGCACCGTGGTCTCCAGGGACGAGACAACCCTGATGCCATTTGCTCTGAGGAGGGGAAACCTGCCTCTGGGTTCTCTGAGCACAAGCCTTTCCCTTTGTATTAAAGCAGTCAACACATGCTGAGGGGAAGGGGGACGGGTAGCTAGATCCCCCGTAGACAAAAAAGCCAAGCGCTTAGAATACTTAGCATTTACACATGAATGCAAAGCTGGCAAGCACCAAGAGGAAAACCTGAAAGACCGCCTCAAACGAACTACAGTGGCCCAGGAGTTCATTTTCCGTGCACTAAGACACTTAGTAACAGTTAATGAATCATAATCTATTCAGACTGACTTAAACGATATTCATATACAGATTGACATTTTGGAGTTTGATCTTTAAAGCTCAAAACACATTTGGAAAACATTTCTGTGATTTTCCATCACTGATGTCATTGCTCACTAGGGTGCATCCCCTTACCTCCTAAGGACTTTCAATACCTAGCATATGAACACAATGCTTAGAATTTGCTTTCCTTCAAACAAATTAGTTGAAACAACACACAGACCTATGCAATAATATTTGGATCACCTAACTTTAGGCATAATAATTTTAGCTCAGGATCACTCTTAGTGCTTCCTTACCACACTATCAAGTACCAAGCAACACTTAAACTACACCTAATTACATAAATAGCTACGCTGTTAAATGGACTTCAGTGAAACGCAAGCCGAGTTAACATTGTTTTATTCATAACATGAGATGCTGCAATCCTTTTCATACAGGCCATCGTGGATATGGTATCTTCATTACTAATTAAACACTACATGCATCTCTCGTGATTAAAATGCCAGAGAACTGCTCACATCCTTAAAGAATCCAAGTGCCTGAAGACGAACCCCTTCCCCCAACATCTTAACGAAAACGCCTGCGTTAAAAACCCAATGAGATAACCATGTTAGCATTTTTGGGCATCATACGAGACATCCAATTCAATTCGATCATTGTGACGGCAAAAATGCTGTCTAAGTAGGCAGCTCACTTGGTTTTAAGACACAGCCAAGCCCACTGCGATTTAGAGACAGCACCTAGATAAAAACGATGTTTCGTTTGAAATTTAACTAAAGCTTAAATACACAAATACAATCGCTCGATCGATTATATTATACATCATATATATGTCTATCACCTCAACGATGTGCCAACCTAGCGCCGTAGGGTATTTCTAGAAACCACCTCTCCCCTCTCGTTTCAACCCTTACCCGTTTTTGTTGCCGTCCGACAGCATAATGTCAGGCTGTAACCGGGATCGCGACGACCGATTCTATATCGGTTCTGCCGGTCACGGATGCGTAGGTAGAAATGCGAGAAGCGGACGCGCTGCAAAGCTGTGTTTTTTTTTTCTCTCTTGTGCAATGCGTCGGTATAGTCACGGCGGCGCTCACAGAGCAGCCATATTGAGCAGCGCTGGGGGAAGTGTGAGAAGTACATGCAGGACCCCTCCTCCAAGGCCACGCCGGTTGATAGGCTGTCACATAGAACGCCTGATTAAAAATACATCCGCCCTTACATTTCATATCTTAAATGTTAAAATAACTATTGCTTGAATCTATTTCTTTGGATAAGACTGTATAGTACGTTTCTAACCAATGAACGTCCCAAACAAAAAGATTGGTGTGTGAACTATTCCTTTAAGGATTCTCAAACGTAAAAACAATATGCCATCACCCTAATGTGGTTCAAAACCTTTGACTTACTTTTTTCTGCAGAGCTGAAAAGATGACATTTCGAAGAATGCTGGCAACCAGCCAGTTGTCTATTGTATGGACAAAGACTAAATAAACAGCCATTTCTTCTTTAATGTTCCACAGAAGAATGAAAATCAAACAGGTTTTAAACCACATGAGGGTGAGTAAAATGACAGATTTGTATCCCTTTACGATTTATGAATTTTGCATTCATTGTTATCAGATTCTTCATTTATAAAAAGAATCCAGTCAAACAAATAATACACATATTAACATTTTCCGCTTTATTAAAAAAAAAACAATACTCTTCGATCATTTTGGTCAGAATAAAGTTGATGCCTGCTTGGTTGGAAAAAGTTGCAAAACTATTTTCAAAGTGTTTTATGGCCAGCAAAAACTTTTATAATTTAGATAAAACAGGAAGATATTTAAGTAATTAACGCAATGACGTCCAACAACATCAGAATTAAGCCATTTTGTATGGTAGAACTGGCCAAATTTCCTCCAAACTGAGGAACTGCAGGGCTGATCCACACTGGAAATGTGTGGTTGGCATTCTGCTGCTAAAAATGAAGTTACACCAGATACTGAAAGCAAGGTTCACATACTTTGTCAGTCTCAGATCATTTTGCTTTATACATAATACACTGTTTATTTGCACTTATTTGTTTTTATGAAGACTCTGACTAAATACAGAAAATACTTTAATTCGAACTTTCTTGTGTTACTGTAGGACTCTTGTAATGCAACCACCAGGATCTAAAAACATTTCTAGTATATATACAATGAAAAGTTTATTAGGATGTGTTTGGTTTCATTTCTAATTACTTGTCACAATTGTAGTCATTCTTACAAACCTGTGCACAACAATAACCATAAGTCAGTCTTTGCTTCTTAAAACCTCAGCTCTCCTCACTGCATTATTAAAATGATCCAACACACTACCCAATATAGCATTAAAGGATTAGTTCACACAAAAATGCAAATTCTGTCATCATTCCATTTCAAACCCATAAGACTTTCGTTCACCTTTGAAACAATACACAAATGAAGACATTTTACATTTAGCAGAATTTATTAAAATTATGCATTTTAATGAAATTGCAGTGATTTCTGTCCCTCCATTGACACGCAATGCCACTTTGACGCTTCAAAAAGTTCATAAAGAGTTCTTAAAACTGATCCGTAAGAATTGAGTGGTTTAGTCCAAATTTTCTGAAAAGACAGTCACTTTATTTGTTGAACAGATTGAATTTAGGCTTTTATTCACATATAAACATTCAACAATGCGTGATGCAAACACAGAAAAGTCTTACGGATTTGGAACGAGGGTGAGAAATTGAATTGATGACATTTTTTTGGTGAACTAACCCTTTAATTCCACTACATGTCATTAAGGGGAAAAAAAGACCAAGAGGGACTCCCATCTGCTGGATGTCCTGGTGGGAAAGAACTGAATGAGAGCAAATGGGTTCTCACACTAAACTATGCATGAGAACAGACGGCAGAGTTTGAGCTCATGCATTTCTGAGCTCACACATGCTGGGTGATTCTGCAATTTAGACAAATTTCTCTGATTTCAAAGATGGCAAAGTGGAGACAATGGTTTTGAAATTCAATGATTTGTGAAAGAGAGTAAGGAATGCTTGTAACTTGAAATTCCAGTTATGTAAGCTTGATGGAAATTATTTTAAAAACAATTACATAGAAATTAAATATGTAGAGCATACCTATGAAAACATTCTTTATAAAGCATTTAACTGGCTTTGCATGATCATGGGAATCATGGAGTAATTTTTTAACGTTACATTTTGTAAGTACTTCAAAAAAGAGATACAACAGGAACAAAAAGACTAAAAAAAGAAATTATATTGTGTCCGAGAATGCATTTTAATGGTTTCATTTTATTATGTTTATTGTTTAAAACTCATTAATAAATAATATAAAATTTTGCATTGTGGTTTTTCTTTTTCACCTGTAAAATGCAATGTAGTGTATCTATGAAATACCTTGCTGCCCTGGAAGACTGAGCCTTCTTTTCTTCAACATCTGCTCTTCTGTTCTCGTTCTCATCCTAGTTTGAGTAAAGAAAGACAATTTCATCAAAGATCATATTTACAGTGAATGTATTCCATTATGTACTTTTTTTATTGTTTATTTGAACAAATATCCCTTGTGTTTGTCCTCAGATCACACTAGGAGTGTGAGAAGTTGTGCTGAACTCATTTACACCCAGAGAGACATGGTCAGACTGGTGCATCAGTATTAGCATGGCAGGTTCATCATCAGAACACACCAAAGGCAGAATTAAAAACCATAGGTCTGTGTGAATGGGCCAAGTACTCACCTTCTTTTGGCTGGGTGTGCTGGATTTTTCCTGTGAAGGAGAGCTTGAAGAACGAGTGGATGATGATTCTGAATCAGTGTCAGATGATGACTGACTTGATGTTGAGGAGCGCCGTACAGGAGATTTTTCTCTCAGTAAACGTTCTCTTGTTTTATCTATTTTTTCTTTAGTAGCATGTGGCGATTTTAGGGCCTTTTTACTTTCTTCTGCTGGTTTAGGTGACTGTTCAGGTGCCTCTTTATCCAGAACCTTCACTTCTTTGTCCTTCTTGTGTTTGGATTCAACCTTTGCTGTAGAGGCCTCTGTCTCCATAGCAACATCTTCAGGGCACTTCGGCCCTGAGGTGTGGGCTGACACCGGCTCAGGTTTGGAGGGTGACTTAAGTGACTCAGGTGGTGGGACCTCTGAGAACATTTGTTTTCTCCTGGGTGGGAAAGTTGTGGGTGACGTCAAATGGAATGGTGCAGAGGTCTCATCTACTTTCTCATTTTCTTTCTCATCACTTCTTTTTTCCTCAACTCTCTCTTTCTCCAACTCAGAATCTTGTTGAGCAGTGGCCATTGTGGGTACTTGCATGGACACCTCTGACCCGAGAAGCTTCTGAGCAGGGTCTTGTGCTGCTGGTTCGCCATCCTCCTGCTCTTCAACTTCCATCTCTCCTTCTCCCTCCATCCCTGCCTTCTGTGCATTAAACACGCCCTCAGACTCCATTTTTTGGACCAGTAGGCTAAGGGGACCAGGTCTCCGTGTGGATGGGGGTTCTGGGCTGCTGGATCTAGAACTGGAGCTGGACTCCTGTCTTTTGAGGGATGGAGGAGAGACCATGCCTGCCCCTGGAGCAGCATCTTCTGCTATGCCGGCTGGCTCATCTTGGTCATGCGGGCTCTGTTTGGGAGTATCAGGTAGAGGGAAAGAGAGCTCTGGAGGTGGTGATGGGGGAGGAGTAGGTTGACGGAGCTGCAGAGGTGGCTGGTGGACTGGTTGAGGCTGGGGAGGGATGTGTTGTGGGGGCTGAAGCTTTCGACGGGATCGGTGGGGGGCTGCAGCTGGTGGAGCTTGTACCGGAGGAGCCCGGACGTCCTTTTTCCCATGTGAGGAAGGGCCCCATTCATCATCATCTTCACTGTCATCATCATCATCATCATCCTCGTCATCATCGCTATCAACTTGAGAACAAGCTGCAGCCCCTGCAGAACGGCTGAGCTGCAACACTGAATGGGCAGGACCTGCTTCAACCGGCGCCGTTCCCTCTCTATCTTGGGAACGGGGCATCATGATTGGCAGGCCTTGACGCTCTGGTTGTCCAACCACGCGAACAGACAAGGAGGCAACTGCTCGTGGAGGGGAAGGTGTTGCGACCTCCTCGTGGCCTGGGAGGAACGAAGGATGCCAGATCCTCCCGGCTTTAGTGTCAGGTGATTCTTGAGACACAGGAACAGGGCCTGTATCCAACCTGTGTGATCCCATTAACCCGGGGTCCTGCGGCAACCCACCTCCACCCGCCTGGTTTACAGACAGATGAGAGTGTACGATGTGATGCTGGAAAATATTGGAAATGAAATATTAAAACACATACATAGGCACAACTTGTAATTATTTATGCATTAGTAATAATGTAATATAAGCAAACAGAATATGTTTGCTTGACAGTAAACGAAAGCTGCCTACTATTTCCTCAGAGCACACTGCAAGTGTGAGAAGTTCAGTTGAACTCACTTACACCCAGAGAGTCAAAACTCTGGTGTATCAGTATTAGCATGGCAGGCTCATCATTGGAATCGCAACATGAGTATATTAGACTCACTACCGCTTTTACATCAATTCTGACCACTCTCATAGAAAATCAATATTGTCATTAGGGGTGGGAGAAAAGGTCGATGCATCGCGATTTGTTATTCAACGATTCAGAATCGATTCTGTGTTCAATTCAAACGGCCACTTCACCACTGTGCGCGCGCGGTCACTGGCCAAACAGAAAAACCTGTTGATAGGCGAACGTTCGTATGCTGGTGAATTGCCTTCGTTTAAGATAAAATGGACAAACTACGACCTGATCAGGGGCGTCACACCCGTGGGGACACTTTTCCCGGTGAGAGGGTTCAACACCCACACGTTTTATGCAGTTTTGCTTAAACGCCTTACAGCAGTCGCGCCTCTGTTTCTCTGGCCGCTCTGTCTGCGCTCACTGCAGCTGCCTCTCCGTTTCAAAAATTTATTTTGCCTATTAAATGCGCAAAGTTTTTAATTTCAAAAGCATTTCTAAATTAAGTTAATATTTCCAACAAACATAATTCTGAGCCAAAATAACGAAGTGGTACTCAAGTAGGCTATACGGCGCTTTCCTTGCCATTAATGCTTAATAACACTCCTATGTCTCCGATGCGGTGGCCGGGACATAAACCTACCAACATCCCTGGCATAATTTTTGGAACGACTTATCGAATATTGCTGAACCACAGCACAATGTTTCAAACGAATGGAAAAATTCTGAACAAAGACTTTGTTTTGTCGAGTGATTCGTTAAATCGAGTGATTCGTTAAATGTCTCTAACATGACTGTTGCAGCTCAGCAAGTTCTCATGTGAGAAGTTATGTGCACACACTGAATTTGGCTTCTCAGCGATCGCGTTGTTTTCTTGTGCATTAGCATATGTTTTAAAGATTTTTTTTTTGTGGCTCCAACTAAAGTAAACTTTTTTTTTGCAACAATTAGTTACCAAAAATGTATGTTAAGAATCGTTTTGGGAATCGGATTGTTACTCCCAGAATCGGAATCGGATCGTTAAGTGCCTTAAGATTCCCAGCCCTAGTTGTCATAGCAGGTAACGTTTGTTTTCTGGACAGCACTCTATGCTGTACTTCTCTCTATATTACATCATCCAATTTCTGCTGCTATCTAGTGAGTGAAATCTCAAGGTAAAATACATTTTTATTTAATATGTTCCACCTTCCAAGTCAAAAAAAAAAATGCAGTCATCTCCTTTGGGTTGTTGGATGAAAATACTTGAAAATATGCACATGTAAAGTACTGTTCAATAGTTTGGGGTTGGTAATTTTTTTTAAACATTTTTTTTTAAATCAAAAATACAATAATAAAAAAAAATTTATAGTAAAAGTAATATTGTGAAATATTAGTACAAATTAAAATAATAATTTTCTATTTTTATACATTTTAACATTTAATGTATTACTGTGATGGTCAAAAGGCATTTTCAGCAGCCATTACTCCAGTTTTCAGTGTCACATACATCATTCTGATGCTTTTTGAACATTTGAAAACATATTTTTGTGGAAAACATGCATATTTTTCAGGATTCTTTGATGAATAGGACGTTTAAAGAATCCAGCATATAATTTCTACGTATTAACATTTTATCAATTTGATGAATACTTGCTGAATAAAACTACAAAAGTATTCACTTCTTTAGCACGCGAAAAAAAATCTCAATGATTCCCAAAAAACAGTTGAGTATATATTGAATAAAGTGATAATGAAAGATGAGTTACAGTCAAATAAGCATGAATTGTACTATAGCAGTCATAGAATAATTTTATTCAAACATGCCTTTTGCCATTGTAACTAAAATATTCCCAAATTTAACCAAAATTGAATCAAGAGCTTACGAATCAAATGGGAAAATCTGAGCCAGTATCTGGCCCTAGTAAATTATGACAAAAAAATATTTTTTTGTATTTTCTGATCAAATAAATCTGATAGCAGGCACAAATGCACTACACCAAATAAAGGTTTACTTTGTGCACACATTTAAGGCAGCTTTATACAAAGACTATGTTCTTACCTTATCTGGCAGAAATGAAGTGCCACCCTTGGTCGACAACATGTGTTCATCCTCCTCAGGGCCAGCAGGACTCTGTCTCTCTGAAAGCAGCATTTTGCAAAGGTCATGAATTTAGCTTTTTGAAGGAGAAAATAAGTATCTAACATGAATACTTGAAGAAAATACAATGAGAGTATAAGCTTAGGTGAAAGTCAAAGTCCCTATGAAAGCTATAAATGCACAGCAACAATTCTACACTGGTGAAGACATGTAATCTAATAAGCAAACCAAAAGTATGCCTGTTTAATTGCAGCGAAAACCACCTAGTATTTCCTCAGAGCACACTGCAAGTGTGAGAAGTCAAGTTAACTCACGCACACCCAGACAAACACTGGTGCATCAGTATTAGCATGGCAGGCTCATCACTGGAAACACTAAATGAGTGTATGAGACTTTAAACCTTATGCATCACTGTATGTTGAAAATGCACACACAGATGGTGCAGTCAAGTCAGTGTTATAACCTGTGTGTATATGTACGTGTGGGTCTGCTTACCATCTGCCTCTGTGGCCTCCCGGGCTTCTCTCTCCAGTCTCTGTCGGAGGAGCTCCTGCTGTTTTGCCAGGTACTGCTTTATAAAGCTGTTCTGACTCATCTCCTCTCCAATCTGAAATGCATACAGAGAAAGCACACTCCATTCAAGTCTCATTCACAACTGTTGGAGCCAATAAGCACAACAAACTTCTAGTTCTAGTAAGCATGTATAATAAATGTTCAGAGGCTATACATGACATGTTAATGGGGGTTAAAATGTTATCAGATGTCTCACTAATTTCACAAATGCATTTTTTAATTACCCAACATAGCAGTTTATTTATGCATCAGGCTTTTATTGTCCATAAAGTAGGATATAAAGTGAAATATGGAGCCAAATGGGGCCAAAGCTGAACAAAATTATGAAATTTGGTGGATATGTTGTTATTTATATGAAAAAATTCTAATAGTTGTAATGTAAATCAAATGAAGAAATTAAAACCTTTTTAATAACAGTATAACAGATCACTTTATATCTAGCATAGCAATGTCTTTTTCCTAAAAAAAAGTTTAGATAATCAAGTAAACCCAAATTGCTTGCTTCAAACCAGTAAATGTTAATCTTGATAACATTATTTTATTATATTAATATTACTAACAGTATAAAAGTTATTCTAATGTTTACTTTATACAAATCATTAACGTTAAATAGTTCACTACAAAAAGACAAATGTACACAAAACGTACTAAAAAGTATGAACTATCAATCAATCAGAGAGAACTTAGAGAAGTAATATATTGCTTTTAGCAAATATTTGATCATGTTGATAATTTAGACCTAAATCTACCAATAGTGCAAATGAGGGAAAAAAAGTCAAAAATATCTTACCTGAGAGTTGGGCTGAAGACCAACTTGATGGGTTGATGTTCGTTGGAGATTCTCCAACATAAGAGCCTTAAAAAACACAGCAGAAAACGCACATTTAGAAGACCGCTATAGAAAATATTACAGGCAGACCACATCCAAAAACAAACTTTTTTTATATTACAAACGCTCTGTTTATGTTCTTAAATCTGACAAAGCTGCATGAGACACAAACCTATTTAATACAGTGTTCATATAAAGAAAAGGTCCGAAAGCTCCCATAAATATCTCACTTACCCGACCAGCACATGACCGCTTGCGACTTGATACAAAGAGTGTTTAGTATCGCTGAATCAAGTGTTTATATCAGAGGTGGGAGTGGCATAAGCCTCTCAAATTATTCACTACGTTATCACATACTTAGCGGATGAATCCGTTAATCTAACAGTTTACCGGTCGTTACGCTAATTGTCGATGTAAATTCGGGGCTGAAAGAAAACATCTCTCGCGTTATTGCGAGTGAAAGAAGTGCGAAATATTCCCAACTCTTAAATTCCGCCGTATTTAAACCCAAATTAGTGTGTGATTTACATAGAAATAGCCCATGGGAATCGGCCAAGCTAAATTGATGAGCGTGTTTAGCATTTCTTTTTTCACATAGTAACTAGAAACAAAAGACTATATTTCTACCATGTTTATAAATGTTGTGCAAGTGTCCACGCGCATCCATCACATGAGACTGACAAGCGCGCGGCCCCAACTACAAACACACGACGCGCGGGCACGATGTCAACTCTGAGACCTCGGCTTGTCATGACCCAGACTGTTTAGAAAACATCCGTATGAATGTATAATTTAAATTACGCGCTATAACTGCAAAATTGTGGAAAACAAATGCTATGCAAAGCGGTAAACGACCCAAACTCCACATGCATTCGACAAACATTCCCGCTCTCGAAGCACCGATACTTGGCCTGCCTGTCGAGTCTCGTCTTCAGCTCAACTTGACAGCAAGCGCACGGTATTAAAAGGCCGCCCTTTGACCAAACTCACCCCTTTCAGCCTTTTAATAAGTGCATTTTTCTGTCCACTTTTGGCGAGTCCCCTTTGCTCCAGGGCGGCTTTTAAATCCGCCACACGAAGCGAATGAAGCGGTTTGCCGTCTAACGTAACATCCTCGCATTCCGCCATTTTGCTTCACCCGAGCGCTCGAACTTCTGGGGCCGTGCACGAGCGCACTGCGCGTCACCGCTAGCTGATCTCCGGAAGACAGAGCCAGGCAAATATAAAAACATGTGCATATGCACAAAGAACGGGCATGAACGAAGCTTTTAGCTGTTATTTGCAATATGCATCCAGAAGAATATTACAATACAACAACAGTTTAGCATTGCAATATAGAGTCCTTTAAATGTTGTGACCCCTGTGTCCTTCATAAGTTGCTACAATTTTAATTCAGTTTCTAAAACCACCCTAAAGTGGTTTGCTGATCTATCAGGATGGTCTGTTTTCGAGGTGTTTCAGCTGGTTAGGTCTGTAGAAACCTCAACTTGACCAGGCTGGGTGACCAGCTAGACCAGCAATGGCTGGTTATCATTGAAACATATAATGAAAGATTTAAACGAGCAAAACACGACACAGGGCAAAACAATTGAAATAACCACAACTAACTGTCTGTGTTCAGTAACAAAATTGTATTTTGAAGAATCTCACCATTTGACAAGTACTAAAGACTCCTCTATGCAAAGTACCTGTGGAGCGTGTCTTACAAACAAAATGTCAAAACGTTAACAGAGTGTAAAGAAGCACAAAATATGCATGTCAAAAATACATTCTGGTACCAAATGAAAAGAAAAATCACATTCTTAAAGCAAACTTTGAATTATTAATGCAAAGTTGCATGAAACATCCCTGGTTATATGTGCATATATTTCTTTAATAAGCAACTTAAAGCCATGCAGACATTTGATTAACAAAATCAAATAAATATAACTATATAGGGCAATCAAATCTAAGCATTACTATAAGCACTTAATTTAAGAACTTAAGACAAACAAGATAAGTGAGCCTTTTTCAGAGGAAAGCTTGCTTGTTGAGGACTACTGGATAATTGCAGTGTTTATATATACATTGATATTTTGTACAGAAGGACAGGAGAGTTCATTCAAAAAAAACAAAACATCTTTTTAGTCCATCTATCAGAAAATGCACAAAAAAAATCAAGTATATTTTGAAGTACCTGTTGAGGTGTGCTGTATTTTCCTTTTTTACTTATCCAAGTATGTTGGATAGTAATACTGATAAAGCCCACCAGATGGCACATTGAGTCAACAAACACACCAAGGTAAACCATCTAAAACTGCCTCAAAACTTAATCCACTCAATTAGACTTTTCAACACTTTTTTAACACCAAGTCCACTGCATCCATTGTGATAGGACTGACAAAATATGTAAAAACTAAAAAGGCCACTTTTTCTTTACAAAAAAGGCAGTAATATAGAGAAGGCTACTTGAGATTTAAACTATAAGATTTTATGGATGATTAATTAAATTGCAAGTTTTATTCCATGACCATGTTGTTCATTATGTCCAAGTCATAATGAACCAGCCAAACCAAACTAAAGTCGAACAGCAAGGATAACACTGATAGCGTTATACCGGTGGCCAACATGTAAATCCTGAATATAAAATGATGAGACGTGGGTATTTACAGACAGACAGAGATGGGGGTAGGAGCACAGACAGAGAGCAGATGGAGGAATGGGCTCTGAGATACATACTATGAGGGCTTCTTGTAAACATGAGTGTACATTTATGACACCGACTTGATTTTTCTAAACAGAAGGGAAACAGGTGCATGTTACAACCTGTGTAAGAACTGTCAGATGGGCAAAACACACAAAGCTCAATCTTGTTGAAAAACTAAGCCTGTTCACATATGAATTATTGTAGCCACCAGCATTTCGACTGCCACTCTGGAAGCGAATATATATTGCTGTTTTCAGAAATGCTGCATAGCATATTTTAAAACAAAAACCCTGTATTATATTAGTTGTGCAAGAGCTGTTGCTCAAACTACTTCACCCTTAAGCTGCCTTTGTGAGCATGTGCAGAAACTGACTGTGGGAGTGTGAGAATTACGGGAAGAAAAACAAAGAGTGTGAAAAAAAGGTTGAGTGGACCTGACAGACAGGTTTATCTCTGAATCCGCATTTTGTGGGAAAACACTATCTGATATCTCTCCCAAAAATTCAATAAAATATTGAATCTCTCATTCAGAAAGTATTGTTCTTCATGTCTGTTTAAATAATCAAGCATTCCTTATTGTTCAACTTCTGAAACTAGGTTAGCTTTATCTGTTTTGGTTACATTTGCAGCACAGCTGAGACCTCCCGGGCTGTCAAATTAGTCACTTCAATCTCTATAACACCAAGGCCACTTCACATTTACAAACAAACTGAATAATTAGACCAGTTTACTAGAGCACCCTTAAATGGAGAAAATCACTTTTACCTCATTGATATCAATATGGTTAAGGGGACAAAATAAAGCTATTAAAATGTGCCTGAGGTTGCAAACATCTTCAAACAAAACATCCATCAATAAGTTATTAAACGTTTTAAGTGTGCTTGGCACCACAAAACAATGAAATAAAGAAACACCAGTCTAAAGTGTCAAAACCTACACAGGCAAGCAGATACACTCCAACACATACTCACAAACTGTCTGATCACCATTTGTCACTGTCGAACCGATACAAGTAGTGACACACTTTTGATACCTCTTCAAACGCAATCAATTATGAAATATATATATAAAAAATAACAAAAATAATAAGGCATTCCACTGTGAAAAATGATACATGTTAAATCCCGCACAAATAACATCAAGATATCTCAGCTAATCGCTGCAAAAGCCCAGAGAACCCAGCTGCATGCTGGGAGAGATCAGCTACTCTGTCCACCATTTCTTGCGTAGCAGGGACTGAAGGATAATTCTGGGCTGCACCCTTGGTTGCCACGACAACAGCCTTTAGAGCTTGGCAGAGGCGTCCACTGGAGGTGGTGACCTGAGGAGACAAACAGCGTTTGTGTGTTAATGTGTTTAAATAATGTCACCTGCTTATAATAAGCACATTGCTGGAAACTGACCCGTCAACATGTTTACCAACAGTTTGTTCATTTTCCAGACTGTTCCCGTTGACTATTGCCCTTGGGTTATCAACCATGACTCAATTTGACTTGTTGGGACACGAATCATTAAGTACATTCACTTGTAATCAAGAATTTGTACAATAATACATAAACAAAACCTCTATTAGCATTATAACACTCTGACCAGAGTATCCATGTCCTAACCTTTGCTCTGAGGTCTGAAGAGCTGAGAAGCCGTGCAAGTGTATCTCCAATAAAGACAAGTTTGTGTGCAGTCACAATGAGACTTTTCCCTCTGGAAACGAAGACTCGGGGTGGTTGGTTCCCTTGGACACTTGTGAACAGGGAGTCGATGGCATCGGCCAGGCAAGAAAGATGAGAGAGACTTTGGGAAGAATAGAAGGAGAGCAGCTCTGAATCCTCCAGAGACAGAGAGACTGGGGGTGAAGGACCCAACTGGAGAGAAACAGAATAAGATTATTCATATAAACTCACAATATACTGTATATAAAGATACAGAGCACACTAGCGCCTATACAATATCTAAAACTGAGATATGAGAATTTAGAGGCCTACAGCATAGTTGTATGTTCATCTCTAAGTAGCTTATAAATGACTACTCATAGATGTCTCAACTCATACTGTGTGTGAAGAAAATGTCTCATGTTGAATTTAGGGCAAGTTAACATGACAATAGCGCATTAACTGTTAAAAAATTGCTACATAAAAGCAGGTTCTATTTGACCCAATGAATCACCCGTAGTTCAAGTCAGGGTTGCCAGGTCTGCGTTTTTTCCCTATACTAAACATTATTTGTAGCACTCCTCTCATCCAATAATGGCAAATAGCACTGTGCTTTGCTACTTCTATAAAAACAAAAAACAAAAACAAACCTGACATCGTTCACATTCTGTCAGTGTCAATTCAAATATCATGAAATTCAAACATGCAAGCATTCAAAAATGCTGTTTTGACACTCCTAAATATGACGTGACAGATCGCCGTAGTGCCTCAGTTCAAGCGGCAGCGTGGAATGCGAGTCATCTCTTCCGCTTTAATACAAGTTACATCCCGAAAAACATGTATGAATATCAAAAGGTATGTTGTTCAATCAGTGTTTCAACCGCGGAAAGATGTCAATAAAACAGCAGGTCACTTAAAATTGTATTTAGTCTACCTCAGGAAAGCCGATGTTCACAGTTTGTTAGTTAGCAATAAAGAAACACTAGATATGAGCTTACTGTTAATTATATATGTAGCATATGCTTGAATAAATTTGTCATGAAGACAATTGCTTATGAAAAATACCTTATATGTGCAATTGAGTTGTATAAAAACATTTCTTTTTTTTATTTGGGTGTAATTAGCCTATTATATCTGAAAATAAATAGCAGTTTAATGTTTGTTGTTAATTGCAACCAATATTATTGTGTGTACCACATGAGAGGGTTCTCTGTATAGTTTGCAGCATTATTTGGGAGAGGTTTCTTTTTTTTTCATAAGAAAAATCAAACTATCGGTATCGATCGATAGTACTGATATGATTCTGAATAATCGGTTATCAGTATCGGCTGAGAAATGTAGTATCAGTGCATCTCTAGATCTGTTGAGTGTTTAAAGGTGCAATAGGTGATCTGGGAAATGCTAATTTAGCCTGCTAGCATTGAAAGCAAACGATCACACCCTCCCTGCAAATCGCCGCCAAAAGCCACACCTCCTCCAAAAGAAAACTTTACAGTACAGTGAGTACCAGTACTAAAATAATGAACGTAAACAACTGCCACTCTTGCGGTTTCAATTCTCAATTTTCATTTTATGGTCCTATGCCTTCCACAGACAATATATATTTATAAAAATAAATTTAGGCTGCTTAACATTCAGCTTTCCCAACAGTCTTAATTTTTTCCACATGATCCTTCAGAAATCATTCTAATATGCTGATTTGGTGCTCACGTAACATTTATCTAATGATCACATTGTGCTGCTTATATTTTTGTGAAGAAACTGATACACTTTTTCAGGATTCTTTTAGTAGTAGACATTTTAAACGAGTAAAAGCATTTACTTGAAATAGATTTTTTTTAAACAATACTGTCCTTTTTGATTAACTGAATGCATCCTCGCTGAATACAATTATTTCTTCAAAAAAAAAAAAAAATCTTACTAACCCAAACCTTTTGAATGATGTGCATTTATGGGTATTTATGAGTAGTTTAATCCAAATCAGTCAGCAATGGTGTCGGTAGGCAGTGACCATCTTTTGTGACATTGGCATTCAACATGCAAATATTTCCCCCCAAAATTGTTGCTATTATGCATTTCATAGTGTGAGTGGGCTATTATTTGTAGTTTAAACCCATATTCTGTTTTTAGGTATAAATTTAGGTATTATTGTAGTGTCGCAATTTTCCTACAGTGACTCTTTGAGTGTTTGAAAATGAAATCCTCATGGGGCAATGCAACAGACAAAGATGGCACTCTAAAGCATATAATAATTAAATAATAGACGGATTACAAAAACAGCTTCTGTATGACTGACCCTTAAGTGTGTGTGTGTGTGTGTGTGTGTGTGTGTGTGTGTGTGTGTGTGTGTGTGTGTGTGTGTGTGTGTGTTTTGGGAGCATAACAGAAAAAAAACTTACTTTATTATCAGTTGTGGTGATAAACTGTGAAGTATTGTGCTCTGTATGGGAGTCTGGTGGAGGCTCTGGCTTCCCCTAATTCAGAAAAAAAAAAGGGTAAATGTCCGCAAAAAGAGAACTGCAGACCACAGAAATATTTCAACAAAGGCGACTACAGGCACCAAAACACGAACAGAGAAGGAAAAGACAAGTAAATGTCTGTCTGACTGAATGAACAAGACAGAAATGTAAATTGAGAGAAAATGTGAATATTAATTTGCCATAAAATTTGTCAAATGATGTTATTGTTCCAAATTCTATTTGACAAGTAAAATTTTTGACACTTGTGCTCAATAACATTTGGAGCAATAACATCAGTGTTTGGACATTTACTCTTTTTTGTTAGTTTCCGGCATTATATCCATTCATACTCCACAATTTCTCTATAAAACAGGTGTCTAACCTGCAGTTTGACGTATCCCACACTATCACCTACAGGATATGAAGGCAGTGGAGTAGGAGTTAGGCCAATTCCTGCATACTCATTCCCTTGTTCATCATCCTCCATCCTTCCCACAGTAGGGGCTAAAGAAACTGGTGCTGGGGGCAATGGGAAAGCTGCGGTTGGCGGAGGTGGCAGTGGTCGTTCCTGGATCCAGCTGCCCTTCCGTGACCCCATATCCCCTGTGATCGGTTTGACCTCCGCCACCGGCAAAGCAGGTAGAGGTCTCCGGGACAGAGACTCCTGGGAAGGTAGACGAGGTCGCGCTTGACTCTGTAAAAGGGAAGCAGAGTCTTCAAGAGCGCAGCGGACCATCGTGATCAGACCATCAGATGGAGGGGCAGTACCGCACACAGAGAGGGCAGGAAGCAGGTCGGAGAGACGGGACCAAGTCTGCTGGAGAACTGGAGGAACATCACCAACATGGCCAGCCTTCCAGACAGAAAGGATCTCAGCCAATGCTGCGGCAAGGTCTCGGGAGGGGGTGGTGGTGAGAGAGGTGGAGGTCAGAGCGGATTGAACGAGAGCAGAGAGAGACGCTTTCCACTGGATGTCCCCGGAGCCGGTGCTTGATACAGACAAACGGCGTGTTGGGATTTCCAGAGTGAGGGCAGGCATGTCGTAGATGCCTCCATCAGGTTCTGACACATCCTCAGAGGTTAAGTCTTGCTTTCTTTGACTGGAAATCGAATAGCTACGTCCATTTCCAGTGGTTTCTGCAGTTAATCCCGATATCTCGCTCGCCTCCATGGGTAAACCAGGAAGACTGGGAACACTGTACACATCCTCATCCTCTGCATCTAGGTAGGTTTGCTGCTGATGGTCAGAGGAGGCATTCAGGGCCAAAGTGGGAACATCATAAATCTGAAAAATATAGGAAATGACAACATAGTTACAATTGATTTTGGATCCCAAACTCCATTCACTTACACACTGTAGTAATCATAAATGCTGTAATGCAGGAATCATGCTGCTGCTATAACTGTTGGGTGGGAACACAGCATCTTGGCTACTGATCAACTTAAGGCTGGAATACACTACACAGATTTTTGAACAGATTTTAAAACACTAGGCAAGCAGGCACACACTTGCCGACTTTGTAAATGATTACAGTGAAAAAATGGGCATCATACACTAAACGATCACACACTGTCAAGACTGTCAAGTCATTCCGAACACAACAAACTCTCACAGAAGCATACGCCTTGTTGCTAGGAGATGCATGACAAATGAAAATAATATGTGTCACCTTAAAATATCAAACATGTCTGATATCCTCCAACTGAATGGATTTATAGTCTGAAGTTAAATCAGAGTGTGTGCTCTTCATACACTACGTGATTTTCTGAGAAATCTGTCAACACACTGCCCAAAATCTTAAGACTGGCTCTGAATTACAGCAGCTAACGTCGACTCCTCCAGACTACAATCAGCACAAAAAACTGGGCAAAATTTGTGTTGTCTACTCCACCGTTTAGTAAATGTTATCAAACAGTGCAGTTTAATGACCTTGGAGTGTCTCTTCTGTGTCGCTACCATCAATATGTAACTAGAGCATTTGTAAGAATAATTTTCCATGTGATGGTTCTGCGTTGACACTGACTAACAATATCAATATCTGTATAAAGCACAAAAACCCACTGCTGAGCATTCAGCAGGGATTAATAGGACAAATGAGAGTGAAAAGAGGAGAGAAAGATTGTGGGTGGAGGGCTGAAGAGAGCCACATGGGTCTGGCTCATCTACCCAGGCCAACAGGCAGCTGTGACTTGTGTGAACAAGACAAAAAGTGTTAGATGGGATTAGCTCATAGCAGAAATAAGGTGTGGTTTAAAAAAAAGAAATAGGAGAGGAGTGAGAAATGAGAAACACAGAACAAGAAAAACAGTGAGAGGGAAAACAACAAGAGGACAGATTGTGTGTAAATGTAATGAAAAATGAAGATTCACGTATCAAAATATAGGCTAAAAAGCTCACAACAATTTATCATTCAGAGGCCACAAATAAACTTAAGCGCAAGAAGTGCAGCATAAATATAGAGTTTGTACATAAATGTGCAAAACCTCTGATATTTAGAAGCTCAAATCTTATTTGTATTCATGTACAGTACCGTTCAAAATTTTGGGGTCAGCAAGCTAAAAAAAAACAAGTAATACTTTTATTCAGCGATTAAATTCAATTGGATGAAAATTACAGTAAATATATTTATGTTACTATTTTATAATAGAAGATTTCTATTTCAAAACAATGCTCTTCTTTTAAATGTTCTATTCATCAAAGAATTATGAAAAAAATTATATATGACAGATTCTTCAAAACTATTAAGCAGCACAACCTATTTGAACTGTGATGATGATGATAAGAAATGTTTCTCGAGTACCAAATCAGCATATTAGAATGATTTCTGAAGGATCATGTGACACTGGAGACTGAAGTAATGGAATAAATTACATTTTAAAATATGTCGTCACAATGTTATTGTTTTGACTGTATTATTTTAATCAAATATTTGCAGCCTTGGTGAACATAATAGACTTATTTCAAAAACATTTAAAAAATCTTACCAACCCCACAATTTATAACAGTAGTATATATTCAAATTTGCTATGTGAAGACGTGTTGCATTAGCTTTTGATGCCTATCACACTAATGACCATTGGTACTTGTGTGGCTCATGACAGACCACAATGTACTAATCGGAATGTGTCGCAGTTTAAAAGAGATATTAGAGCAATGGAAGGCAACATTTTCAGTGAATAAAGGTTTAAATTCCAGTCTGTTCCTCACGCAAAGCTATTATACGGCTTCAAAGAACATTTTATTGATTACTTTTATGGTGCTTCTTGACTTTTTCACTGTATGGACTAAAGCAGAATCAACTCCCTAGCATTTCCTTTTGCGTTTGATTTTCTACCTCAGAGGCCTGGTCAGTGTGTAGGGGTAGAGCACGAGGGGTGTTATAGATCCCATCCTCCTCCTCAGAAGGCACAGCAGAAACTGAATGTTGCCACCTATTAGTGGGTGGTGTATCATATACCTAAAGAACACAAGGATAAGCATTAAAAATCTCATTGGCGATTTCTGCAGAGCTACAACCGTTTTCCCATTTTTCAAACAAGTTTCAAATAAACTATCTCACCTCCTCGTCCTGAGAACTTGCACTCTCCCTCTTGGCCACCATTTCACTGTTCTTCTTTATCTCTTCTGCTTGTGTGTATCCATTTTTACTTCCCTGTCTCTCTTCCTCCAATATTTTTTTCTGTGGGGGTGCAGGGTTTGCCTGAAGAACAGGTTTAGTGGGTGGAATTAAATTAGACTGTGGTAAATCCTTCCTGGTTACACTTCTAACAGGAGGCGCTGGCGGAGGGGGTTTGCGGCCAAGGTTTGGGGACCCTGGAACTCCGGACTTTCCCATCCTGGCGAGTAGAGGGGAATCTCTTAGGGCACCCTGGGCCAGTTTTCCTCGTCCAGCAGGAGGAGTTGAAGTAGTAGCCTTCTGGGATACTCTGGCAGAAGGAGGTGTCTGCTTGAGATTCTGGCCTGGTGTTGAGGCACCGGACACTCCCACAGTTCCAGCAGGGTGTTTGCGCTCAGATTGTGGGGTCCTTGATATGGCTCCACCGGGAGGGGTTGGGGTTTGGTACACTCCTGGGGCATCCTGGCCAGTCTTACTCTGAGAAGGACTAATGGAAGAAGTTGAGCTGCTTTTGGGTGCAATCCCATCCGTAAGTCTTGAAGTCATTCCCGGTGCAGACTGTCCTGCAACTGGGGCACCACTTGTAGGAGTCTGATATAAATTCTCACTGGTCAATGCAGTGACAGCTGGTCTAGGCACCAAGTAGCATCCATCAGAATGCCCGGCCCCTGCTTCTCGTGGACTTAAATATCTTGCCTCCCCTGCTGTTTCTGCTGGAGACCTGGAAACAGCACTTGGAGTCAAGTACACTGAGTCTGATGCCAGTGCACCTTGTGATCTATGTTGTGCAGGCGAGGTGGGTGTCTGGTAGAGGGTCCCTGGCTCGCCACCCCGTCCTCTAAGTGAGGGTGAGCGGGGTCGTCCCGCCACACCCACATCCCCCCAGTCCGGACGAGGCCTGGTTCCAGAACTAGAATGCGATCGTGGTCTTCCTGCATCAGAGTGACGTAGCTCTCCAGACCTGACTGAGGTAGGAGCAGCCCCAGGGCTCTGGTACACCCCTTCAGCTAAGCTGGGTGGTGAGAGATACACCCCATCTGAATCTTCAGCGTTCAATCCATTTACTCTGCCCTGCTGGCTAGACGACAGATGGACAGAGTCCACACTTGGAGCCCGTCGGGTATCTGTACCTGCACTCGAAGCGGGAGTAGGAGCAGTTTGGAGGAGGCGTAATCGGTTGGCGGGGGCAATGCCTTGGCGGCCATGTAGAGAGCAAAGCCACCACCCTGGTCCGCCATTCTGCTCCTGGTCCAGAACCATCAAGATATCACCTTTGCGGAACGCCAACTCCTCTGGACTTTCAGCGGCATTGTCAAAGAGTGCCTTCGCGAGCACCGTCTACAAGACAATAAAAAACAAGACAATTCTAGAAGGAGGAGGAACCAATGAAAAGGCTTTAAATAAAACATCAAGACATAAATCACCTCTGCCCTGGCTTGTTCCCTAGCTTTGTAATAAACCGGGCATTGTACTCTATGCATATTGTTGGCTCTGTGACAAATTGCTTACACTCCTATATTATAAGTTGCTTTGGAGAAAAGTGTCTACTAAATGCGCAAATGCAAATACAACAAAAGCAGCAAAGCATAATAAAATTCAGCCTAACTAAAGAGAGACAGAAAAGGCATTAACATGGTCCTCTGATGGGAATGGGGAAGGACAGCAATAGTGCAGTAGAAACACTAGATTTCACTAGACTGCTAGCAACAATGTAATTCAATTGTTGTTTAAATTCAATGTACTCGGTTAAAAGGAATGTATTTGAGCATAGCTGACTCTACTTCTGTAGCATTTGAGCCCCATTGTGTTAGTAAGGGAAGTCAAAAAAAGAGGAAACAACAGAGGATCTAACCTGGCCACTTCAACCAGGTTCATTAACCTATGCGCAACCAGGAATCCAGTGGGCATAAATCAATTTGTTTTCCCGTTTACTTAAACGGAACAAGCATATCATCACAATACCAAAAGGGTGATGAAGGCCATGTGTGAACACTAAAATACCCTAACGAGTCTCACAGTTGACTCAAACATTTAAAGAAGACACAAATACACAAATATAGCTTAGATTAAGTAGTACATAGCAATGAAATTGCTGACCTAAATTCTTGGCATACATAAAACCTACATAAAAACTGCTCTTTTAAATACCTCTGAATAAGGGCAGCCCATATGAGCTGTACAGTTCGAGTGACGTTATGAATGTAATGGGTTGGCCTTAAGGTCTTTTGTATTCAGAACACCACACTACTGCCTTCATGGGTAAATCAATATTGATAGAGAGAATGCATAAGTAAGGGCAGAGGTCTGTGATTATGGGAGAGAGAGAATTAGTGATTAAGGGAAAGAGGCGCCGAGTTGATGATAATGAGGAAGACTCGTGGGGGAGGGGCTCAACATCTGTCCCCCAGTTTTAGGTCCTTTTGTCACCCCCTTCTATACCTCTAAATTTCCCTCTCATTCTCTCATTCCCCCCAGGGGATGTGGTGCTCTGAGGCAAGCTGAGCTCCAGTTCCCCCTCCTCCATACTAGCAATGAATGTGAATATTACAGATGGGACAGCACAGAGTTTTACAGTGGTGACTTGCACACTTACCGAAAGGGACATGGTTGAAGATGGTTCTCCACAGTTTTTGGAATTTAATTCCACATGGGCTCTCCACAGAAGATGTTTCCCATTCACATGTGCACTGTGTGACTCATCTGCATGTTTTGCAGATCTGGTTTTCCATTAACCTGAACTGTGCAGTGGTGGTAAATACGATGGCCTTTATTTCCAGAAAGATCAATTTCTCAAAACCATGATCGTTGTCCTTTCCAGTCTGTGACTTTCATCACATCTGACAGTTGCTACATATTGAACCTGGAGGATCAAAATAAGCACATTTGTTGACATATTGTTAAATCTTAATAAGATAGTAGTGTGTCAGTAATACAGAATTGTCTTTGTTAAACCCTTAAGAAACAGTCAGCTGCAACGGTTAAACTAGTCAGACCAGTCATGGGGCTCCACTAGAGGAGTTCAGACAGAAGAAAAAAAAAGATCTTATTTCATGGGAATTTGGCTGGTAACATTTTTAAGTACAGCTGTAATTTGGTATTTACATTTGCCCACCCTGAAGATTATAGGGCTATGATATCATAACTTAGTAATTATGGGTTAATATGGGATGAGGCATTGAGCTATTTTTGTTTATATTTATATATATTTGTATTAGGATTACCATACTTCTATTTCTCAATTTAAAGGAATATAATCAATAAATAAAAACACTTCAGCAGATGTGGCACAACAGCCTAGCTTCTAAAGGCAAGGACACCGGCCCTTTTGAGTCCATAGGACAAAATGTATATTGTTATTAATTGAAAAAAACACGAATTATAATCAAAGCATTCCAAGCCCATTTCAACTCTTTTAAAATGCACTAGGCTGTCTCAGAAAAAAACCATCACAGTACTAAGCCACGTTTCGTTTTCCATCCAAGACATCTCAAGGTTTCTTTTATGCAGTAGAACCCAATGAGACAAACAGAGGACTAAAAGAACGGAGAAATAAAATAAAGAAAACAAGGAAAAGCTCCTATTCCCCGGATAAACCAGTGACAAAGGCATTAGACATATGAATAGCGTTCTTTCAAAATACGGGATGCATTTAATTTGAGTCACAAAGACGCAAACAAACGCCGATCAGCCAGTGTAAATGTGAACTAAATAAGCAATGCTCGACTTACCGTTCACATGTCTGGAAATAGCATCTGGAAACACACAAGTACAGTCAAACCTCGCAAATCATATCTTCTCAAAAGACTGCAATGCACGGCTGTTGTTTTTCTTTTCTTTCTTTAGGGATACACGTCTCGCTCCGCCAGGCTTCGCCCTACCCCGGCCTGCTTGGTTTTGAATTACAGTTGAGCGCATATGGTCGCTCCCCCCTCATTGTGCCCGACAGCACACGGTGGATACAGTGCGTCACGCCCTCTAGTGGAAGAATTATACCTACCTACCTATCTATCTATCTATCTATCTATCTATCTATCTATCTATCTATCTATCTATCTATCTATCTATCTATCTATCTATCTATCTATCTATCTATCTATCTATCTATCTATCTATCTATCTATCTATCTATCTATCTATCTATCTATCTATCTATCTATCTATCTATCTATCTATCTATCTATCTATCTATCTATCTATCTATCTATCTATCTATCTATCTATCTATCTATCTATCTATCTATCTATCAAATGTAATATTATGTTATGTGACCAAATTCATATTAAACAAGTATAAATGTCTTATAAATGCCTTAGACATCTTAAGAATTTCCTCTTATACATTCCTCAGGACATTTGTCAAAAAAGTGCTTGCATAAGTTGGTATTCTATTGCCTTCACATAAAATAAAAATAGTAAAATGAAATGCAATTCATAGCCTATAGCTAAATATAGCCTAATATCCATGAAAAAGATAAGCCACTGTGAAGAGTATAGATTGCACTAGTTTTTAAGTCACACTCTAAAAAAAAACCTGGTTTAAAAATAACCCAGGTTGGGTTGAAAATGGACAAACTCAGCAATTGTATTGCTTTAACACAGAGGTTGGTTAAATGTATGCCCAACCTGCTGGGTAGTTTTATTTAGCTAACTCAACTTAAAAAAAAATAAATAAAATACTGTATTGTTTGCTTAAAATGAACACAAAGTAGGCCTATGTTGGAAATTAACATGTATTATGTTTAATAAAATAACATTATTAATAAGTTAAACATAATTAAACAATAAAAGTTTATTAAATTGTTTATTAATAAATGTTCACCATTTGATTATTATTGTTGCCACTATAATTATGTATTTGTTACATTTTCATTTGTGGCATAAAAAAGAGAAAAAAAAGAAAAAGAAATGTGTCTGATTTTTTATTTGCAACCTATTTTGGGTTCATTTTAAGCCAGCCATATAGTAATTTATAAACAATAGTTGGTTTAAATACAAAAAACTACCCAGCAGGTTGGGCAAAAATTTAACCCAACCGCTGGGTTTGCATTTTCAACCCAACTTGGGTTGTTTTTAACCCAGCAATTATATGTAAATTATGCATGTATGAGTTTACCTTTGTTGGCTGTGCATCGGCATACAAGCTTTGATTCAGCAATATGCTGGGCGCCTGTTCAAATACATTAACAAAAAAAAAAAAGACTTAATGGGAAATTAACGTAATGAAAGTACTTTTAGTTTGTGTGTTTATTAAAAAAATAAATAATAACCTATATAAATTTATTAAAAGAGTGGTAGTGGTAATTAGATTATTTTGACTGAACATGTTTAGAATAATATATTAATATATATCCCGTAACCAACATTCTTCATGCAGCTTATGTAAAGATCGTCAATTATTAAATTATTTAATTTAATAAGCAGTTCTGCAGAAAACAGTGATGTCATCGTTCAAATCAGTTCTCATACTGGTGTCAGTGCAGTGAAATCAATAACAGTGTTGAATATTAAGTGTAAGAATGTTACGTATAAGAGAATAAGTAATCATACATTTGAATAATGCAATGCACTACTTTACTGTATATCCGCGACCGCAAGCTTCATTATGTTTCCTGCGACTATCGCATCTTCCTCCAGAGGGCGCTCGAGGGCTCAGAAAGTTGAATCCTCTATTAAACACTTAAAAGTCTAGACTTTTTTTGTTACATTTGTACACTAAATGTATAACCATTTAATCCGGTAATTCTAACTAATACTAATACCTGGCAATACAAATTTTAATCTGACCAATCAATCTTTATAAAATTATATTTAAAAATATCCAGTAAATAATACAGTTATCATAATGATCTGTGATTGGTCCGCCCTGACCAGCGCTGTAAAAAGTTACAGTTACCACACAACAATCTAATCTACAAGCTAGATAGTTTACATCTGATTAATGACACCAGAGAAACGGTGTAGCCGTCGAATTGCGCATAATCAGGAAAATGATTATTAATATCTAAATATATAATTATTATTCAGAAGCGTCTTACCAGACCAATTAGAGACAACTTCCGGAACGTTTATCAACGCCCTTTGTTGGACGCAATCTTCCAGTTTATGATATTTGTACGGCAATGACGTAGGAGAGAGGCGTTGATCATTACTACTTGCAAGTGCCTACAGAACAACAGACCTCCTCGGCGCGTAGGTAACGCTTTATTTCTGGTTATTAAGCTATACTTTTATTCAACACATTCTAAAGATTAAAAATTACTTCCTTTGATTCGCTCTTGGTTTTACTCAAACACGCGGTGTTGTTGTGCAGTTACCTCTGTTTAACTAACGTTAAATGTAAGCAGGATAACTTGCTGGTTTCTGAAATAAGTCACAGAGTCATCTCACCTTCTTGGCAAGGGTGTAATCGTTTTATTAATCTTAACGGAAAACTATTTTGTGTACCTGTGACTTTTACCCTAGATGACCTTTAACCCACTGTCCTACATTAGAGCTGTAAGTTACCAATTATTATGCAGACTCTCTTTTGTTCTGTCTGTCTCAAGGCAATGTTGAAGGCTGTAACCAGGTGCCTTTGGTCAAATCCTGTTGCTGGCAGAAGAATGCTGTCCCATCACATATCTCCAAATTTGTCAGGAAAAGTTGCTATAGTAACTGCATCCACAGATGGGTATGATCCTTGATTTTTTTAGTCTTAGCCCACTGTTCTTTCTTAGTTTTAGACCCTTAAAATAAAAGAGCTGTCACAGCAAAAAAAAAAAGAACAGAAAATTCTGTAATAACTGCTACAACTAGTAAAACTTATGTAAATATAAATAAATGTATTCTCAATACTTACTCACATACTGACAGACCCTTGCACTGACCAATCTTCTCAGGATTGGGCTCGCAGCCGCAGAAGCCTTGGGTCAGAGGGGAGCGCATGTGGTTGTGAGCAGTCGACGTCAAACCAACGTTGACAAGGCGGTTTCACTCCTGCGCAGTAAAAATATAAAAGTAATAGGAACCACATGCAATGTTGGGAAGGCAGAAGACAGAGAGAAGCTCATTAACATGGTGAGGAGTTTTTCTTTGTTGCTTTTTTTGTCAATTTTTGGGGGGAATTATACTGAAAGGAGTATTTGCAAATGTTATGAAGTTGGAGATTTGCCAATGTATAAGATGCTTTGAAAAACAAATGTTTGATTTAAAGTCACCATGAAATCAAAATAGACATTTCTTATTTTTTTTAATGGAACAATTTATTAATTTTTTTTTAAATTCATGCACCCTCCTGATCTTTAATCAAAGTAACTTCCCCTCCCTCTTGCAGTGACATCTCTTCGCTTCTCTTTTGACATGTTTTTCGGCGTGACACTCGCATTAGATCACAGCAATAGCAAACCACAATGATCTAACAATCCAATCAATTCCCAATGCACAAAATCAAGTCGCACCCTACTTTTTTTTTCTTGTTCGAGAAACAGTTTCACTTGCATATAAGTCACTATAGAGAAGACTATTGCAACTTCCATTTTATGCAGACTTTCTTTAAATGTTGCCCTTTACTTTGTTTATTTCAGACAATCGAGCAGTGCGGTGGTGTGGACATACTGGTGTCTAATGCAGCAGTGAACCCATTTTTTGGAAACATATTAGAATCCACAGAAGAAGTCTGGGACAAAGTATGACAAAGTTATTAAGTCTTAATAAAAAGTTATGCATAAATAAGTCAGTAGTGTTCATATAGGTATTATACCATCTAAATTTCACTGACATTTGCTTTATGTCTTCAGGTACTTAGAGTGAATGTGACGGCTTCTTTCCTTCTCACCAAACAAGTCGTGCCTCACATGGAGAAAAGAGGGTGAGAGACGAGTAAAAATGGGGGGAGTGGAAGAAACAGAAGTATTTCAAAATAAACTCTGTATTTGAGTATATGCTTTCATTTTCAGAGGTGGGTCAGTTGTGATTGTGTCTTCAGTCGCAGGATACCAGCCAATGCAAGTATGAAGACCTATAAGTTGTAAAGCTTAATCCTGCAACAGACTTCAGCCTTGTCAATTTTCACTGATAACACTGGTTTGTAGTTTGTTACTTGTTTAGCACTAGTTGAGTGTGTCACTCTTTGACTCTTAGGGTCTGGGCCCCTATAGTGTGAGTAAGACCGCTCTGCTTGGTTTAACCCGAGCGCTTGCTCCTGATCTCGCCCAGAGTAACATCCGGGTTAACTGTGTCGCCCCAGGCATCATCAAGACACGTTTTAGCTCTGCTGTAAGTATATTCTACACTTCATTTTTTGATTTACTTCTGGGAGACTCATCTTTTAGTCTAAATATATTTTGACCAAGGAGGCAACAATTATTGTATTTACAACATGCAACCCTTTGCTTCTGTTCTTCTGTAGCTGTGGGAAAATGAGGATGTGCTGAACGAGTTCTTGAAACAGACGAGCATAAAAAGGTCAGTGCATTTGCTGTTAAGACAATTAATAAAACTAACAGTTGAAGTGGAGCTTGAATAATAATTCCTAAGGGTCACTTCGGTTTACTCAGACTTCAATGTTAAGGTTTCCGTTACCACATGAGTAGGGCAATTAACTGAAAGGTGACTTAAGAATTATGCATCACAAAAATATTACATATTTAATATTATGCACCATTCTCGTCTCTTTCATAGCTAAAGTTTATGATTGCATGATTAATAATGTTTAAAAATCACATTACACATAAAAAAAATTGCTTCCCTTTCATAAGCTTTTGTACGCCTTTTGCGTTCTGGTGTTGGTATCCTGATTCTTATGTTATGTCTTGATCTTTTAGACTCGGGCAGCCAGAGGATATAGGCGGTGTGATTGCGTTCCTGTGCTCAGACGAAGCCTCGTACATCACCGGAGAGACCATCACTGTAACCGGAGGCATGAACTGCAGACTGTAAGAGGACTAGCATAGAGGCAGTAAAACCGTTATCATGTACTTGCACATAAGAGGGAAACCTTCAAATTCAATGGTTGATGTAGAAATTATACATAAAAAAAAGTTTAATTGTAATAAAATGATTTTTACAGATATTTTGCATTCATTTAGTTGTTTGATGTATAACTTGGCATTCCTGCATCTTTCAACCAGTGACTTTACATTTGGGATTACTAGAATTTAATGTTTTTATTTTAAAGATAAAAAAATAAATAAAAAAATTTACACTAAAGATTAGACTAATAACCTATGTAAGCTTGTTTTCTCCACAGAATAAAACATTTACAAAGCAAATTGCGACAATTGTGAGTTTACATCAGAACTGTGAGACAAAGTCAGAATTGCGATAAAGTCGCAATTACCTTTTTAATAACCAGTTTGAGCTTGGCATAGAATGACTTAGGATTTTGTCTGATATTTCCATGTTTTCTATGACAGTGAGCGTCCTGTTCAGAATTATTCATTTCTTTCAAAGAGTATAAAAAGATGTAGCATTAGACAAAATTCTTTATTTGAATATATTTCATTACATAACATCATCTTACATGATACCTACTACAGATACATACATAAAAAATAAAATACGATGATTATAATTATAAATGTGCACACTTCCTAAAAAAAAGCAGGTAGGCTTCCTTGATAAACAAACACAGTAAGGACCTTCTGTCTCTTGATTAAAATAAGATTTGTACCATCTATAACAACAAAAACTGCAGCATCGAAGTCTGATGTTCCCATGCAACTGCATCAATGTCTTGTTCCAGGAGACAATGGGGGGCAAAACACAGGATTCCAGAACTCCCGGAGAGTAGGCACATATGTACCAGTCTTTGTTTTGCAATACTGCTGATTGAATACCTGACAGGAAATGTATAGAAAAAGTCACAAAAAAAACACAATTTGGGTTGAAACAACCATAGTTGTTTCACAAATTAAACCTAGCCCTAGACCCAAGAGTTTCAGAATTAAGTCTTCTTAAAAGGCCTATTTGGTTGAAGATAACTTGCATAATGTTCAGGAAATAATTAGTGCAATATCCTAGAGCAAATATGGACTACTATGTCACTCAAACAGAACAAACATTATTTTTAACACTATATAGGGCCACATACACACTGCAAAGTTTGAGGATAAAAACCGCTTTAACATGCGAGAGTAAATCCCCTAAATTTTGTGGTGTCTGTGAACTTGCTATAGTTGCCAATGTTATATTAGTAACTGAAGATGTAATATTGTCTGGAAATTGTTCAAAAACAATTGTCATGTGTTGTATGTCGAGCCCGACTGATTTTATCAGCCGATATGAGCCTGCCGCAGATATAATCGGCAGATATGCCATTGCCACCGATATGAACGCACGCCCACGGGTCTCACAGCATGTGTATATTCACACAAATGTATGTCTAAACATGCCTGTGTTGTCGAGTACCATCATAAACATAGTCGGTTTTGTCTTAAAGGGATAGTTCATCCAAAAATGAAAATTCTCTCATTTACTCACCCTTAAGTTGTTCCAAACCTGTATGAGTTTGTTCTGCTGAACACAAAAGAAGATATTTTGAAGAATGTTTGTAAAAAAAATGAGTTTTTTTTTAGTAGTACCCTACTATGGTAGTCAATGGTTTCTTTATCTGCTTGGTTACAAACATTATTCAAAATATCTTCTTTGTGTTCAACACAAGAAAGAAACTCATACAGGTTTGGAACAACTTGAGGGTGAGTAAATGACAGAATTTTCATTTTTGGGTGAACTATCCCTTTAAGTGAACGTCAACATGAAATTTGCCAGTCACCACCAGCATTTTTTTGGTCATTTTCCAAGTTTCATGGCCCACAGAATATCTTGTGTGAATATCTGAACATGCAATATCTCAAAAGAAACAGACCCTCGGTTTTATTCTAGCTTCAAGCATTTTTTTTTTTATCAACCCTTGAATGTGGGTAAGTTTCATGAAAAAAGCAACATTGAGCAAAAAGCTGAGAAAAATCGCATTGTCAATGGCAGGGAAGCATTTTTCATAAAAGACGACAACAAAAATCACTCACTGCTTTTGACTGAATAACTAAGTTTTGAAGACAATGAAGTGATATTTTATATTATATACTGTATTATGTATATACTGTATTATATATACAGTACCAGTCAAAAGTTTGAACACACCAATGGGAAAGTGTGTCCAAACTTTTGACTGATACTGTTCTGTAATACACACAAAGAATATTGGCCAATATATTGATATCAGACTTTTTTTACTCCCTAATATCAGTATCGGCCCCCAAAAACCCATATCGGTCGGGATCTAGTTGTACGCACAAAGTTGCAACTTATAATACATCTCACTGTATTGTATCGCAGGGCTGGTGGGAGCAACTACGGTGTAGAGTAGAGACAGATTTAAGAGAGACACATACCTGTGATTTGCTAACACCATTCCTGGAGAAGAGAGAGACAAATTGCAGACTCGCTTTCAGAGTCCAAAAGAGAGCGACGTCACAGCATTAACAACTACTTTCTTAGGTCTTGTATAACACTACATGGATTGAATTGCGATAACCAAACTCTTGTGTACAGAACACAAATAAAGCACTCAGAAGAGCGACAACTGTATTTAGCTGCAGTGTGTACGTAGCCACAGGAACCGTATATACTGTACAACACTCTTGAGAAGCTCTGGACACTGAATTAAATGACTAAACCTTTACTCTAGTCACTGGTTCTACACTGGTGTGAGTCATGTAGGTGGAGTTACAAACCTTTCTCTTCACATTGCCGGTTGTGTCATCATCAGAATCACCTATGATGTCATCTGATGACTTAACTGAGGGAGATGGCGTTTCTACAACAGACAAAATATCAAAAGTCAGACCTCTGGCAAATAAAAAACTATAAAAAAATATATCTAAATGAAACATGACATTAACTAAATTTGTAGTTACCTAGTATACCAATTGGAAGACGCACAAGTGGAATACACGGAGAGTAAGCAGAAGACCTTAAAGAACATTTAGACAAGAATGAATTAGACAACACAACATAACATTAAATAATTAACTACAATAAATACATTTCTTTATTTAATATTATCTTACAACTTATTGGCTGATAAAATCAGGTGTTTCTCAGGCGTTGAACTCGAATCAATAAATTTCCTTTTCCGCAGCTCAGAGACACTCTTTCCCACTCTGTCTTTTGAAGTCACCAGGCTTGTAGACCTTGTATTTCCCTTCTCATCAGACGGATGATTCAGGTGGACGGGAAGATCGGCATTGCTGACGTTTAATCTGGGAAGGACAACTCTCACTTGACGTTTCATGCAGGAAATGCGGAGTGCTTCTTCCTGTGACTCGTTGGCCTCAGAGTTTCTCTTAGCGGAATATTTCCTTGTAACATCACTTACTTCATTTCCGTTCTTGGCTTCAGTCCTTTTGGGTAGCTTGTTTGCCCTCTCATTACTCCGCTCCATATCTTCTTTGCTGCCCGCTTCCCCCTCCTCTTCTACTTCACTGCCAGATGACTGACTGATCACTGTGACCAACATATTTCCAACAAAACAGTCCTCTTCTGGATCCTTTTCTAAAATCTGTTGTTTAGAACATGATCTTAGTTTGCTCCTGGTATTTCTGGGTATCTCTGAAGTTGATTCGATTTCTTGACCTAAACTGGATGCTACTTTCTCATTGTGTTTTGGGAGATCGTCATTGGCAATGGACCCGATCACAGGTGTGACCAGTAACTGGGCTTCATTTGCTGTTCTGCGAGTGGCTCTGGATTTTGACGGGACCGGATTTGAGACTCTGTTGGACGTGGGAGTGGATTCTGATTGAATAGTCTGCAGCACTCTACCCGAAAGAGGGAGGGAAAGAGAAGTCAGGATCACGTCACCAGTGGATGACAGAAGAGATGCTGAAACAGAGAGAGAGAGAGGAAAAAAGGATGGCAACATATAGAGATATTGGGGGACAAATAAAGGGAAGACAAAGTACATCTTATGGCTCGTTTCCACTGAGCGGTACGGTTCAGTAAAGTTGTGCACAGTACGCAATTTTTGCCGTTTCCATTGTTAGAAGTTGTTAAATGGTACCCTTATTTCTGAACCATACCGTTGGCACCCATCCGTTTAGGTACCTAGCACAGTAGTCCGGTACTAAAGGGTGGAGCTAGACTCACTGAAGAACGTTGATAGGTTGACAGAGAATCGTCACTTGCAGCCTTGGCTCAAACAAAGCGTGTCTTCTTGTGACAAACAGCCACATGCCGAGAAGCAAGAACAAGATCTGCTGTATGTCGTCCACTGTTGTTTACTGTGCCGCTTTCTTCTTTGTGCGAGGATGACGTACTCCACGCCTATCAAGTAAGGGTGCTATTGGAAGTGGAAACGCAAGCCGGATCAGGGTTTAGTGTCCCAAATCGTACTGAACTGTGCTGAACCGTACCACTCGGTGGAAATGAGCCATATATTCAATCTTGTACTTCTTGATATGCAATTACTTGAGTTTAGCTCCCAGACATACTTGACCCGAGGTGTCCGACGCACTTTTCGTGCTGCAGCAGAGTCCTGAGGAGCTGGGGCTGCGAGGCAGAGCGTGCACACTCCTCCAGAACAGCAGGGGCACCACTGAGCCACGAGACTGTCTGAAACCGACAGCACAATACAGAGGAGTGAGCAGAAACAAAATACTGGCCCTGACCCGAATGGCACCATCAGCTTTTGCGGTCAGCATTTGACCAAGCTTAGGGGACCTAGTCAGCAAGTGCGAGCTTCAATACTTCAATCAGCCAATTCACTTCTTTACTTACTTGCAAATTATAATAAGCAAATACTGTTTAAAGGACCACACTTACAACCAGTGGTGTAATCCTAAAAAGAGAAGTGGTGTACCATTACCCAGTAGCACCCCTCACCCCCATAAAATAAAAAATTCATGACAGTAAATCGTTTGTTTTTTAATGTTGTTCACTAGTAACATTTGTTTCATTAAAAACAAATAAATACAGTGCATTCTAAAATTGGTTGACATTATTGTTCAGATTATTTTTGACCGCATTACAGTTCTAAATATAATTGAAACATGTCGCTTTGGAATTATATTCATTGTGAAACGTGATAAATCTTAAATGAATAATTCATTAAAGTGGGTGGCAAAAAAATAAAAATAAAATCCAGATAATATTCTCTTAAATTTGCTTTGGCATTAGTAGCAATATAAAGGCCAATTATTCAAGGGTGTAGTTTTGGTTTGAACATTAGCTTATTAGCATCAGCTGGCAAACATTTACAACAGCCAATAAAAATGTGCAAACAAACCGAAGACATGCAGAATGAAAATATATTTAACATTTTTCTTTTTACTGTAGCATGGTAACGTTACAGTATGAAAAATAGCAACCTACACATATAGAAACAATAGCTACAACATGTCACAGTTGTAATATAAATCTATAGTGAAACATTTATATCAGAGATTATAAATTCTACAAGTTATTCAAAATTGACCACAATAGGACGTGATACATTCTAGTAAGGGGGTCACGAATAGTTAAAAAAGCTTCCTAATAAATGTTGGTGCAAGATGTTATCCTCTTTTCATCTGCCTTTTTAGTTCATTTGTCTGTTCTTGTTCTACATCATGTTTGACTTTCTCCATAGCGTTTTAAAGTGCTCCGAATGCATGATGCACATAATGAATGAATACCTAATGTACTCACCACCGTGTCTCTTAAGCTGCGTCCGCTGCAGTGAGAGGATTGCGCGGTATTTTCTGTGAAGCGCGAACACACACCGTCAGTTGATGATGGGCGGGGAAGGTTAGAATGATACACCAGTGCTAATCGGTGCTAATACACCAATTACAACAAAGAATAGCGAATTTACGCGACGGCATTGTACACGCTGTTAAAGTGGATCGCTTACCATGAAGCTAACCAGCTAACATGAGTGGGTTGACGCAAATATTGATCCTTAAGTCGTAATACGCAAACTGCCCTGGGCAAAAAGTAAGTATACGTGCGTATGGCCCCGACTACACCACTGCTTACAACTCACACTTGAATGTCTTTTTTTATTAAACATTAATTAAGTGATACATGACGCATTACAAAATTGAACACAAAATTCTCACATATAACATCGTATTAGTTAGGAAATGTGCAAGAAATTATTTCCTCCTTTTCAAATATTTTAGACAATTTTACAATTCCTCTCTGAAACAACAATAAAGGCTTAGAATATACAATTTTAAAGAAAAAAAAATCCAATCAAAACTCACATCTGATTTTATTTTTCTTTATTATATGCCATGATGACAGCACTAAATGTTACATTCATGGCATGAACCACAACAGAGTAGTGTAAAATACAAAAATAATAAACTCTTACAGCACTGTAAGAGAAAAAAATAAAAATCTCTGATTTCCTCAAAATGAAAAATAAGGTTATTGTCTTGGAACTATATTATGAATTATACCTGAGCAAGATCTGGAACAGGTAACAGCTTATCCACTCGGTTTATAAACTCCCACATTAGCTTCTCTAGACTGGCCACATAGTTTCCTCCATAGTGAAGATGGAATTCCTCCTGGAGTCAGAGACAAAATGTCAGCGTACATAAATCAGAGGGTGCATTAACTAAAGATTTTCAAGCATTTTATGCTATTATGCTTTTTGGATATTAGCTTTTACGTAGTGTGTAATATAGTTGTTTGTGAATGTAAAAGGTCTGCAAAATGCATGATAAATGGAGTAAATTCCAGTCTTATTTCCTGCACAAAGTTACATGGGTTGGTAACAAATTTGCATAATGCCAGCCTATGGTTTTCATTTGCTGCGTGTGAACGATGTCTACTGTAACCCGCCCTCAAACGTCTACTTTGACCCGTAGTTGAAGCTGAGACTGGAAGAGTTTGGTTCGTGTTGTTGACGTGGAGAAGCTGTTTTTTACCCGTTGAAAGCAAATCCACTTTGCATGCACTTCCAAAGGATGAGGACTCTGGCTCGAATTGATACGGTAAAACCAATGCCATGGCTGTTTGTATCACTGTGTATTAAGTGCTGAGGAAGCCTCCAGAGCTGAAATTCAGATATGGGGGGCATCTGACCAATCAGAGAAGAGTAGCTCTCGGAAACGAGGGGTTTAGAGATATTAAATCCTTTATCGAATTATCTCAGAAATTGTGAGAAAAGAGGTGATGCTGCAATGTACATTATGAGAAAATGAAAGTGTTTTTTGACCTTGGATGCATGTAAACCTGTTGTAGGAGACCAACAAAACAAAATCCGGAGCCTTTAAAAATAGCATAATAGGGGCACTTTAAAGCACCCTCATCAAAATATATCCGGTGAGTGAAGATTAGTGGTAGCCTAGAAATCTAGACGCACCCTAGCGGCAGCAAATCTAATTTGCAGCCAGGATAGTCTTGCAACTCTCCGTTGGCTTGCGAGCTGGAAAAACCAAGCTCTGGTCAGGCCAATCACATCGTGTATAGAGTTGGTGGGCGGGCTTAACATAATAACCGCAGGGTTGTGGCGGTTCCGTGTGCTACTTGTAAACAAAGAAGCTGGCGAAGAGCGGTCTTTCGAATCGGCTTTGGCCGCGACTCTGGAAGACTTGGAGTTAAGCTTTTCTTTGAGAAAAGAACAAAGAACGGCACTGAAGTCATTCTTAAGAAAGGAAGATGTGTTCGTAGTTTTGCTGACCGGATACGGCGAAAGTTTAATCTATCAACTAGCTCCGCTTCACCTTCTTCGTTGCTCTGGTTGGTTGTAGCGCTATGCTATCGCGTACAGAGGGAATTTGAAAGACAACCGTTTATCCCGCCCCTCGGATTGAACCCTGCCAACGGTGAGTTCCCAGACCAAACATCTTGATGTGGGTCTGGCTTGTCAGGCTAGATTTGTGGAGCAATTCTCCAAGATGTCCAAGTTTTTTTGTTTTACCTTGAAGAACTGTTTTCTGGCTGCTGCATTCTCCAGGAGAGAGTGCACCAGGGTTTTGAAGTTTTCTTTAGCTTCCTCCACCTTCTTATCCTTCTGAGGACAAAAGAATGTACAGCACTTGCTGATGCATCTAACTCTTGTGAAACAACATGCAAGAACAACCATTTCAACTTCTAAAGAAGCTAGATGAGACGGAATAAAACTAGAAAAAATAAATGCGTCAAACAAGCAAGGAAAAGGACAGCACCAATGTCTGGGCCAAACTCACCCTTCCTTTGGGAAAGGAGGAAGCTTGCAGCTTGCACAGCTCCTCGAGAACATGCTGAGCATCAGGAGGTTCGGACTGACGAAGCTCCTCTAAGATCATCTGCAGATTAAAGGGGTAAGAAGCAAAGAAATGTCTTTACCATTTGCATACTAAAAAGAAGCTTTAAAATTGGACCAAATGCTACTTTAATGAACCACATTTAGCTTAAAATGTAAAGGACAATGTGCAATGCATGTGTACATGACTGAGAATGACATAAAAGATGAAAGTTAAAAAAAAAAAGCATGAGCTGTTGGTTTCAGTTTGGTTCTTAGGAATTTCAAAATGTTTTTGTTTCAAATGTGACAGTAATCTAATCTTACCAGTGCCCGCAAACCCATTGTCAGCCTTGCCTGATGTCTGTAATGGAGCAACCCAGGTACAGTCTCACAGAGTGATGTTACAATCTCCTCCATTTTACCAAAATATACTACATCCCTCTTCAGCATCACCTTCCACATGGCTGCGGACAGTAGCCGCAGTGGTGGAGCTAAAAGCTGCAGAGCTGACAGGGGTAGAGGTGCATCTGTTGAAAAAAGATCTGAAACAATTATAACAAGTAAACCGTACTGAATCTCTGAAAAGTATTATTATTCATTACCTTCACACCTGTCTATACAATATGTGTATATGTATTGAACTTATCCCTAAAATTATGATAGATAGATAGATAGATAGATAGATAGATAGATAGATAGATAGATAGATAGATAGATAGATAGATAGATAGATAGATAGATAGATAGATAGATACTAAAAAGGTACATCATGTCAATGCTTAAAATGTCAACTACACAGACATTTTGATGATTTATTCTAGATATTTACAGCTCTGATATGATCATCTATATATAATAGGATGTACTGGCACATCAGCTGGAACTAAATGTGTGAATAGGATATATCTTGCATCTAATGACAGCAAAGGCACCTAAATTAAACATAAAATCAGATTACTCTTCTTTTATTAGTATATTTATTACGAGCTGCATTGCACAGACTCACCTTCATCCATCCCGTTAATCGGCGTTTTCATTGTCCTGTTCGTCCTGAAAACAAACTCTGATGTTTTGCAAATAGTTAACTTGATTTCTAAAATGGAAAAAAAACCCGTTATATAGTCCAAACAGTCATCAACAATAATCAAAGGGTAAAGGACAATTGGATAACACGGTGATCTATATTTACAGACAATACACTACGTTTAAAAAAAAAAAAAACTATTGATGGTTCATAAGGAAATAATGCTGGCCGCGGCCGCAGTAAGCATATGCTTCACGCGCCAAAATGACGAAATACTGTTTCCGGTGTGAAGTATGCCTTTTAAACAAAAACATAGCAAATGTTTTATAGGCCGTCTTGTTTTAGTTGAATGATATTACAATTATTGACCAATAGCAATACTTTATATTCTTTTTATGGTCATGTTTTATGTTTCTTTGGGGTTTTTTTTCATTATGACGTTTATGGCGTCTGTTGTTTAGGCTTTCAAAATAAAAGTCTTCCCAGTTCAAGTACTGCGTGCATATTAAAATGGGGGTTGCCACCACAATGTTATGAGCACTAGGTTTGTTCACTGCCTTTAATTAAATTCATTAACACCCACAGAATGACTACAAATAGATATTCGCTTTAAACCCATTCTGCTCATGTAAAAACAGGTTTCAAAAGAGCAGAGTTTGACATTCTGAAATAAATCCTAATGAGATAAATACAATACCTAGAAAAATCATATGCAAAATGTAAAATGATGTTTATGTTTTCTATTAGTGTTTAAGGTAGATTGTAACAACAGCATTCATTTATACAGTATAGGTAGCTATAATAGGTTTCAAAATAACTTTGTCACAGTCACAGATAAATGTGGGGAAATTATTTTTAGGTTTCAGATGTATAGCGCACACAGACAGTTATAAGTGTTACAACACTCCCCAGTCTCTCCTACTTACACCATACACACCTTGGCTCCTAAACAGTACAAATCAAGAGACCTTGCCCAATGACAAGCTATCAGACTAAATCATCCTGCAAAGTCAAAGTCCACTTGGCTAGAATCACATTATTCACAAAAAGATATTCTTCCCCAGCAGTGACAGTTTAACCAGTTTACTTCAAACAGTGAGACAGAAAGGACTGTAAACAACTGAAAGTGAGCTAACAGAGGACCTCGACCACAGAGCATACCATTATGGAAACAACATCCTCCCTGTTCAGGTAAGTGTAGTAACATTCATTTGTTGAAAATCAATACTGTTATTTACAATATACCTTCCGAAGTATGCTTTTAAATAAGCCAAATTTACATATATAGGCCTACATTTGACCAAAGTTGAGAAATATATATATATATACAGTATATATAACATATTTATATTTTTAGTTTAAAGGGTTATATCATTGTTTATCCTTAAGTCTTGAAACATTGGACTTTAACTGTTGGGTTTTACAGTACATTTGTTTTACTCCATTAACAGCTCTTAAGATAAGAGAGAGTCTGATTACAACCATGTCCCACTTTTAAAGGAGACACTGATTATTAAAGGAAATATTCTGTCTTATTTATTTATTTATTTATTTGTACAGATCCTCATGTTGTCCTAACCTCTAGTTCTAAAGAATGGGGGGCTGTTGGTTTAAAAAAAAAATATATTTTTTACAAAAGACATCGGATAGCTTTGTGTTATAAACAGACCGAAATCTTAAATTATATTTTAGTTATAATCTTCTGTTTCAAGTGAGCTGTAATCAGATAAGTTAGTTGATCTTGAGAAACAGATCAGTCTGATTTGTCAATTAATGATTTATTAGACAAGAGATGATTCAATGATCAAATAAAAAGAACAATTTGTTCACAAATCAGGCATCACCAATTCTCTCAAGAAAATGCCAAGAACAGCTTTGAGGATTTGATTGTCAGTGAATATCAAATTTCATTCCTCACACAAAGCTATCGTATGGCAAGAAGTCTCACAGTACAACAGTCATATGAACTATTATTTTTGTTTTAATGTTTTTGAAAGAAGTCTCTTACTACTCACCAAGGCTACATTTATTAGACCAAAAATACAGTAATATTTTGAAATATTATTACAATTTAAAATAACTGTTTTCTATTTGAATATATTTTAAAATGTAATTTATTCATGTGAATTTCCAGTATCCATTACTCCAGTCTTCAGTTTCACATGATCCAATCAAATTTCAGTCGGTTCATCACACAAAGCTCATATGGCTTCAGAAGACGAAACATATGATCAAACATATGAACAAAGTTATATGATCCAAGCCTTCCACAGAAGAAAGTCAGTCATAGTAGGATGTATGAACGTAAATAATGGGAATTTAAGTTTCTGGGCAAATAGTACTTTTTCTAAACTTTCTTGACCTCATATTCTATTCTGTCTTGACGTTTTGCCTCTTCCTCGTTTCCAAACCCTCTTTCTGTCAGGTCAGTGTCTCGACGGGTTTGGTCGCCCCCTCAGCGTCCGTTCAGAGTGTGTTCCTGGAACAGAGAGGTCAAAAAAGGAATCACTGCAGGAACCCTAGAGGAGCTCAAAGAGAAGGTACAGAAAGGAAAACCCAGTTTTAGTTCAACTGAACGTTTTGCCATATTTGATCATGCGTGGTACATTTTTATACTGTGATACTTACCTCAGGCAGCTCAGGCTCTCTTGATATCTACTGTGCTGACTTTGGTGTGTGAGGAAGATGGGACAGAGGTCGACTCCGATGAGTTCCTCATAGCCCTGCCGGACAACACCGTTTTCATGGCCCTGAAACCTGAAGAAATCTGGAGACCTCATCCTGTATGTATGTGTTTATGTCAAGCAGAAACCATTTTTATTTTATCTGGAATTAGTAGTTGCTTTAAGGTGTGAAAACCCAGTTAAATACAATTTTGTAATAACTACATTATTATTAATGACTCATTCACTTATGAGATCATTTGTATTGTTCAGTACCTTATCTTTTTAATAACTTTCCCCCTCCTAGTTACTCAAAAGGGGTGGCAACAAACCAGGTGATAATAAGCCACGGACAGGAAAAGACATCGCTCAGATCACCTTTGATCTTTACCGTACGCACCCCAAAGATGTTTTCGGCTCACTGAATGTGAAAGCCACATACCAAGGGCTCTACTCTGTCAGTGCAGATTTTCAATGCTTGGGGCCAAAAAAAGTCCTGAGGTAAGAACGGTTCCCCTCTTAATACTGCAATACAGATTACAAATGGAAACTCTCTAAGCATTTTAAGGGTTTGTTTGACTAGTTATTTGCACATAACCTTTATCAATTAAGCCAAGTGAATTGTATTCAACCCATTTGTCGTCTCTCAGGGAGGCCCTCAGAGTCATGTCCACTCTCCTCCAGGCTGCTGGACACTTGCTGATCTCATCTGCTGCTGTAATTCGCCGTATTATCCAGGGAGCGGATCTTCTTCAAGCCCAGCATAAACAACCTATCGAGTATTGGGAATAATTTATAAGACATAAATCCAATAGAGACTTTGGGATGTTTCCTAGATAGATTTATATGATAACTTTAAGGTTTGATTTAACATTAATGCATTAGGTAACATGAATGAACAACATTTTTACAACATTTATTAGGTCAAATGTTAATCTCTACACTATGGTTCAAAAGTTTGGGATCTGTAAGATTTGTTTTAAATGTTATTGATAGAAGTGTATTTATTTGATCAAAATACACTATAACTGCAATATTATGCAATATTAGAATTTAAACATTTTCAGCATCATTACTCCAGTCTTCAGTGTCACAAGATTCTTCTGCTCAAGTAACACTTCATGGAAAACGTTGTACTGGTTAATATTTTTGTGGAAATCATGATTCATTTTTTTCAGGATTCTGTGATGAATAGAAATCTCAAACTAACAGCATTTATTTGAAATAGCAATTTTAAATTGAATAGTAAAATATGCTATACAATAGTACTATAGTATATACAAATTATATTTATAAATTAACATTCACCTAGATTAATAAATGCTGTAAAAATTGTTTTTCATTAGTTACTTTGCTGGTTTTATGGACAATTCATGGAAAAAGTTGCTCCAGGAAAATGCTTAGATTTCTATGAAAACTGCCTTTTAAGAGTAATTTTTTTTTATTTTTAGGACTACCCAGTGTTACTTATTATGTGTGTTTGACCCTCTTTATAAATGTTCATTTCACTTTTACCATTCAATATGTTTACACGATAGATGTGTCATAATTTTACCTTCCTCGTTTGATAGCCGCTTTGGATAGAAGCATCAGCTAAATGAATACATGTAAAAATGTAAATGTAATGTAAATACAAAATTGTTGTAATAATGAATGTTTAAAAAAAATAAACATGTTTTTAAGATTGATTTATTAAGTAAAACCAAATTGGTACAAAAAGCTTCAGCACAAAAAAAGACAGTCTCTCTAATCAGTTCACTTGATGCATAGACTAATCAACTTTATAAGGGTACTACAAGATTTTAATTAGTTTTAAAATAAAAAAAAGGATCACAAACATTATGATCGAACAAAAAACAAAAAAAAAAGAACCAAGCACATAAATTATGTAGTATTATGTTAGCACGATGTTTCCGTCAAAGAAACATATCTGTGTAGCACAGTGTGGAGTTAAAAGATTGCAGTTCTGCTGCTAATAACCTTAAATACAATTGACCTTTGTAAAAGCAAACATCTACATATCTAAGCTCGAAGTGCAACTTAAACATGAAAATGGCAACACGCATGCATCCGCTCTGTTGAGTCACACTGAGAACCACAATCATTAGACCTCTGATAAAACAAGCTACAAAACAAAATACATTGTACTGTAAGTCAGTGCCTTGCCATACACAATTTTGTTGATTACTTTAAAGTACATATTCTAATACTAAATATGTTTGATTCAAGTAAGATGCTTAGGTTTGGAGATACATATTGCATAACAATGTTGTGAGAGAGGTTCTACAAGGCCCTGGTCATAGCATTAAATTGGGATGGAAATATCCAGATAGGTTAAAAGGAAAAAAAGTATTTGTGTAACATCTTTGGCAGTGATGTGGAATTCAGTTTCCACCTATCTGCACAGCTACAAATGCCATTGCAAACTGACTTCGCTGCCAAGGTCAGAGTGCACCCTCAGGTAAAACCGGGGTACCTCCCTGAAAAAGTTTGTTCCATGTTGGTGCTTCGCCCCCTCCACCTCCGTTAGCAACCGTAGAATCACCCAAACTCAAGCCAGAGCCCATGTTCTCAAACGAGACTCTTCCCCGTGAATACTTCCCGCCCCTTTTCTGTTGTTGCATTATGACGGCGATGATGCGTTCCCTCTCCTGTGAGGTCATCCAGCGCATCTGATTGTGTTTGACATGGTAACGCGTGTCTCCGTACCACTGGATGATCTCGGTCCTTGTCAGGCCGGTCTTCTGCTGGAGAATCAAGTAGTCGTCACTTGTGGGCCACTGGCAGCGAAGGAAGTTCTGCCGCAAAATTTCCAACTGTTCCCTCGTCTTCTTACGAAGTCGCACATTTGGTTCTACCCGGCCGCGGATGAATGACGGAGATGGAGAAGGAGAAGGGGAGATATCCACAGAGTATTGTTGAACGGAAGCGTTGCTGTCATCCAACTCACCTTCATCACTTACTTCCTCCTTGGTCTCATTTGATTGGTTGAGTGGTTCCTCATCGTCAGCCACATCCACATCAACCTCAAACCCTGCCTCTGTGTCTTCAGCCTCGTCGTTGTCATAAAAATCAGCACTAGGTAGAACATCGTTCTCCACCTCGTTCTGAGAGTTGGGTTGCGCCAGCTGCAACGACCGATTGCGCCCTGCAAGCTTGGCTAGCCAAGCCCGGCCGTTCTTGCGAAGCTGGTAGCGGCTGTCAGCGAACCATTTGCGGATTTCACGCCGATTAAGTCCAGTCATTTTCTGGAGGCGCTGAACCTCGCCATCAGAGGGCCAAGACTTCTGTACAAAACTGCGGCGCAGGGCCATCAGCTGTGCTTTCGATTTTTTCCCTGGCAAGCAGTGTAGAGACTGTGAAAGCTCGGGAAGCTCGGGGTATGGCATTGCTGTCTGTTGCTCATTCATAATCACGTATGATGAACGTCCGTAGGGATCGAGCAGCTGGACTCCAGTATTGTGAGGCGGTAAGTTTCTCCTTTCACTTTGGAGGTGAGGGTTAACTTGAGGAACTTGGGATGCAGGTCCAAGACCATTTCTGTACACAACGTTAGAACTGAGCAACTGCGGTACACCGTTAGTGGATTGGGAAGCATTATTCTGGCTTAAATGCAAGCGGTTTTGGTCAGTGATGATGTGTTGAGGAACAGTACGGCTGGGTTTAGGCGTGTGGTCTCTCTGGTCTACATGGGCATCTGCCACAGGTGGCGGTACAAAATCCTGTTGCGTTTCATCACGTCCCAAACTATCCTCCTCGTCGTTGATTTCCACACACTCCTCGGCGACCGCTCTTTTCTGAATTCGCCACAGCTTGCGTCGTGTTTCTTGGATGTCATCATCAGCCCAGCTAATTCCATAACGTACCCGTTGCATCATGAACCATGCTTTAACTCTCTCTGGGGGTAATGCACACTTTCGAGCAAGAGCGCTTGCCTCCTGTGATGTGGGGTATGGGAACTCATTAAACGCTTCCACGAGTTCTGACACGGCATCCAGCTCGTGGACCTGCTCCGAGCGCACCCAGATAAGCTTTAACCCCTCGGATACCAATGGAAGACAGACTAGGTTAGCCTGGTTGTGTGTTGATGTGCCAGAGGAGGCTGTCTGCCTCTTTTGGCTGGACTCCTTAGTCCCTGAAGAGCAGGGTGACTTCTCCTGAGGTAATTCGGAGGATGAGCTCAGCGTTTCTTCAGGAGCAGGTGAGACGTCCATCTTCTCTACCTGTTCTTTTGCCGCCACGGACGATGAGGTTTCATTTGAGACTTCAGGAGTTTGAAGTGAAGTAGATTCAGATCCCTCAGTGGTGACTGGCTGAAAAGAGTGAGATCAAGAAATATGTATACAAAATTAGAAATTCTCTCTTACTGACTTAAAGTTAAATGCCACTGCAATTAAAGGGTTAGTTCACCCAAAAATGAAAATTTTGTCATTAATTACTTACCCTCATGGCGTTCGACACCCGTAAGACCTCCGTTCATCTTCAGAACACAAATGAAGATATTTTAGTTGAAATCTGATGGCTCTGAAAGGCCTCCATTGGCACAATGCACGGTTCACTCTCAAGACCCTTAAAAGGTACTAAAGACGTCGTTACAAAGTCCATCTCACTACAGTGGTTCTACAATAACTTTATGAATCGGCGAGAATAGTTTTTGTGCGCAAAAAAACCCTAAATAACGACTTGTATAGTGATGACGATTTCAAAACACGGCATCATGAAGCTTAGAAGCTTTATGAATCAGTGAGTCGAATCATGATTCGGATCGCGTGTCGAACCGACAAACTGCTGAATCGACTCACTGATTCATAAAGCTTCGAAGCTTCATGATGCCGTGTTTTGAAATCGTCATCACTATACAAGTCGTTATTTAGGGTTTTTTTGCGCACAAAAACTATTCTCGCCGATTCATAAAGTTATTGTAGAACCACTGTAGTGAGATGGACTTTGTAACGACGTCTTTAGTACCTTTTAAGGGTCTTGAGAGTGAACCGTGCATTGTGCCAATGGAGGCCTTTCAGAGCCATCAGATTTCAACTAAAATATCTTCATTTGTGTTCTGAAGATGAACGGAGGTCTTACGGGTGTCGAACGGCATGAGGGTAAGTAATTAATGACAGAATTTTCATTTTTGGGTGAACAGACCCTTTAAAGTCACAATGGAATAAAAATGGACAATCACTATTGTTTTAATGAAATACTGCAGTGTTTATTATAAATGATTTATCCATGCACATCATTATTTATTTTTAATTAATGTGCCCTCGTAATCTCACTGTAAAAAAAATTCAGGTCTCCAATTGAAAATTTTCTAGTGACCGATCATCACATCTAAATTTTTCAGTTGGCCAAATTGAATTTCTGTGAATTGATGCAATTTAATTCACAGAAATTCAATTTGGCCAACTAAAAAATTTAAATGTGATCAGTCACTAGAAAATGTTCAATTGGAGAATGGAGACCTGATTTTTTTTTTACAGTGCAGTAATATTAACTTTTCCTCCCCCTCGCAACGATATCTCTCCTCTGATGAAATGTACACTAATGCGAGGGCTGGAGTAATAACATTACTTCCCCTTCATCCACCTGTCACTCACATGACATCACAGCAATTAGCAAAAAACAATGATCCAACAATCCAATCAATTCCTGATCGACAAAATTCAATGGCCTACATTTCAATGGCCATTTCACTCACATATGCGTCACAATAGGTAATAAAAGATAATGACAATTTCCATTTCATTTCAACTTTAAAACTAGACAAAGGTGTGTGAGAGTGTGCTATATTGTGAATATTGACCCATATAAAGAGATTTGGTAGGCCCAGAAGGTTAATTTGCAATTCCCATAAGGAAATTCCAATGGGCTTTTAAATTTGAGTAAAATAAGGTCTGTTAGGCCCGGTTTACAGCAATTAAATAAAATATGTAATCCTAAAACCCAGAAGAGAACCATAGCATTTTCAAGCAATTTACTAAGTGTTTTTAAAATTGTTGTTACAATCTGTGAGTAAAATGAGATCTGTGGCTAACATTACTCGAAAAGACTTTTACATGTTGTTCTACAAAACCAAATACACAGTCATATGGAAATGTAGTTAGGTCACACAAGTCTTTCTCTTCATATAGCAGCTAATTAGTGTTTCTTTGAATCTTTCCAGCTGTGCTTCATCAACAGTACACAAAATGCCAACAAACTCAACTGTAACTTATGATTATCAATAGTTTGCCATAAGTCTGATATACCTCACACTAAGCAGTGTCCCATCTTTCCGACATGACTGCAGCAAATAAAATTTAAAAAATCACCAGCGTGAATTTTGAAGCAGTTGCAGTTTTAAAAAAGTTGCTAACAAGAATCAACGACAAGGATTAACAAGGAACCATTGGAATCCTCATTACAACTTGTAAAAAACGTAATGATTAAATATGGCATTTCCAATTGTGTCACATATGAGTGAAACAGTAACTTTAATGAGCAAAAAAAAAGTAAGACAGGACTTGATTTTATCGATCAGGATTTTATTGGATCGTGGGTTCATTGTCATTTGCTACTTGCTGCAATTTCATGTTGAGCGACAGGTTGCTGGAAGGGAGGGCTCCTGTGATTTCTACCAAAACAAACCCCTACAACAGATATTTCTATTGTGATTTCTACTGAGTGGAACCCCCTGCCAAGAGATTGTGATCGAGAGGGTCAAATTAAATTATACTAGGGCCCCTGAAACCTAGAGACACCACTGGCGAGGGGGAGGGGAAGTGAATGTTTTTGATTTAAGATTAATAGGGCACTGTGATATTGCATAAACAATAAAAATGGGCAATTATGACTTCATGGTGACTTGGTCTCTGTCTCATTTCAAAGGCGGTGTCATCTGAAGGTCAGATTTATTGGCTGCATACACATCATTGAGGCTGTCTAAGTAAATTCTTTCTTACTTTGGAATGTAGGGGTTACTTTTGCTGTTATGTACACCTCACTAGGAATAAGAGTCAATTTATAGTGGTTACTTTTCTGAGACATCCTCAGGCATTCACATTACGAGCCTTGTACTCAATTCCGATTTATTGCTCAGATCCACATTTTTTTTGTCTAGCTGTTCACATTGTTATTTTAAATGTGTCCAATATCAGATTCCAGTGTGAACAGATCACGGTCCTGAACTGACCTGCATGCGCAAAATAATAATAAATAGATGTCCTGCAGCACCCTGTCATTCGGATGTAAACATGTAGAACATTAAAGTAAGTGATTGCGCAGTCATTTATTGTGTGATCTGCTGCAGAAGCCAGCAAACTTATGTGCAAAGGATATTAAAACAAAAAACAAAGATTTATGATATGAGCCCTTGTGTTTTGCTAGTATGTAGAGCTGTAAATGTAATACTTATAAGTTGACACATCACCATCCTTCCACTGACTACCTTTCGCAACTTGATAACTTCAGATATGAAAAATCTTTGAAGTGTCTCCAAAGAGCGCAGAATTGTGACGAATGTTGCTCTAGAGTGACGCAAAAGTTGCATAAATTCCAACATGACAGTTCAGACTGAAGGTCGCATTGCAAAACATCCGGGGCTGTATTCACAAAACATTTTATCTTGGCACTAAGAGATCTCCTAAATAGCAGTAAAAGTTCTTAGCTTAAGAGTTTTCTCTTAAAATATATTCACAAAGCTGCTGAGACCAACCTTTACTAAGGAATAGAGAGAAGTCTTAAGCTAACAGTAAGGGCGGGGTTGACCTCGTTGCTATGGATGATGTCATCACGCATGTCCACAGTGATTGGCTGATGGGGGAGGAGTCTCTGTCAGTGATAGAAATATTGTAGAACGTATGTTGCCATATTCAAAAACTATTTTAAAATAAAATTGTTGCCATATTCAAATAAAGATAGAAAAATGATGTTGCATATTCAAATGAAGATAAAAAAAATAGGCTTAGTGTCACTAATTAAACAAGTATATTTTCAGCTAATTATCAGATTGTAGAAGAAGCGATAAATCATGTTTTATAAACAAAGTTCGGGAGGAGCACCATCTAATCTTGAGAGGAGACATACAGTATACACAACCGATTCATCTAGTTACCTTGACAGTTTTCTGCACCAGAACCAGAAAATATGACCATATCACACCAGTCCTCAGGTCTTTACACTGGCTTCCAGTTACATTTAGAATAGATTTTAAAGTGCTATTACTTGTATATAAATCACTCAATGACCTAGGACCTAAATACATTGCAGATATGCTGATTAAATACAAACCCAACAGATCACTCAGATCATCAGGATCAAGTCAGTTAGAAATACCAAGGGTTCTCTCAAAGCAAGGAGAGTCTGCTTTTAACTATTATGCCAGACGTAGCTGGAACCAGCTTCCTGAACAGATCAGATGTGCTCCAACAGTAGCCACTTTCAAATTCAGACTCAAAACACATCTGTTCAGCTATGTATTTACTGAATGAGCACTGTGCTTCTGTACGTGCTTTGTCCGAACTGCTTGCATTTTAATTTATATGTTTCGATTTAACCCTGTTTTTATTTTTAATTATACTCTTTATTTTTATCTTTCATATTTTTTATTTTGTTAAGGCTGTCTGGGTGGAAGAGGTTGAGAGACGGGGAGCGATTAATAAGTGGGGTGGATAAACCATAAGTGGATGACTGATTCTGTGGTAAATGCAACGTGATTAAAATTTAGAATTTTGAGATATCACGTGGGCGAGGAGGCCGTGCTGTGAGCCGGTTTTGGGCTATTGAGAGCCAATAAGAGAGGACACTATTGGGAGTGTCCGCCCGTCTGGTCTTGGGTGAAGAGATCAGATCTGTACGGAGACATCCGACAGATTCATTAGCGAATTAATTAGACCTGGTAGTCTAAGGACCGGGAGTCCAAAAATAGGGCACTTGAGGTGTCCGCCTTTGGTTGGATATCAAGGGTAATTACAGGGCGCTATTACGAGCGTCCGCCCGGCTGGCCTTGGGTAAGTTGGTCAGATCTGAACGGAGACGTCCGACAGATTATTAGCGTGCGCACGCTAGAGGGGAAAAACCACAGAAGCAGACAGCCAATATGGGGAAGTCCCAAAGTTTTAAAGTAAACCTGACTCAATAGGGGATTTCATCTTTATTTTTTATTTATTTTCATTCCTATTATAACTGTTTTAATTCAATAATTTAATTTCTGTGTAAAGCACTTTGAATTGCCACTGTGTATGAAATGTGCTAAACAAATAAACTTGCCTTGCCTTATGCTGCACAACAAAGCTCTTACTGTATTCCTATCGATATTGTGTTTACTGTTAGTTGTGGTGATGAAAGCATTTTGTGAGAGAAATAGCTTCGCAATGACGAGATCACGCGATAAACAGACTGTACTCAATGCTCTTCACTGCAGCCTTTCATGTGATGGGAAAAGATCTAAAAATAATGCTATAATCAACACTTTCACGGTTCGTTAATCTCGACAGCTGTAATAGTAAAAAAACGTAGTACAAGTATTCAAGAGGGGCTCCACATGTAATATGCATTTCAAATGCAAAGATGTCAGCCAATCACAACAGTCAGTGGGCGTTTACACTGAAGTCTCACAGCAGACACGCCCCTTCAAACAGAGCATTTAAGTCAGAGGGCTAAAATCAGGACAGAATAATGCCTTTTATTTCTAAATTAGAACATTCTATGATATAAAATCATACTAAAAATATAAGTACACCTCAGGAAACAAAATAAAATAATAAAAAAATCCACATCATGGGACCTTTAAGATGTTTTTTGAATACAGCCCCTGGCCTGTATCAGATCAGGACCACATATAGAAGTGGCACAAATCGGAATTTAAAAAAATCAGGTTCAATGTGGTTTGTGCTGTTCATACTGTCATGAGAAAACCAGATCTGAGTCACACGTGAGCAAAAGAATTGGGCCTTATTTCCCTGCAGTCTGAATGTAGCCTCAGTGATGCATGCAGACCTCCAGAAATGATAGCAATTATGTTTGTTGACACAGCAAGTAAGTTACGTTTTTGTTTTTTGTTTTCAAATTGAGAAGAAAAATGACCCCCCCCCCCCCATCCCACCCCACGAATACTCTCCATCTGCCATTGGTTGGTTAAAGAGATAGTCCCGCCCCAAAAGCACACCAATGGCGCCTGACACACATTTTTTACACTTTACACTAGGAATAGCTTAAGAGCTCTCTGCATATTAAGCCGTAATAGGATCAATTATTAACATTAAAACAAATTTTAAAAACTTTATTATTTCACAGCATCTCTAGTGGACATCAATAAATACTGACAACACAAAACTTTACTTACTTTATCCTTGACAGATCTCTTTCCCAGGTCACCATCGGAGCAGTGTGTCTCCACATCACCCACCCGCTCCGGTCGCGCTTCACGTCGCTCGCCCGTCAACGAGTCAGAAAGGCTGGTGACAGGATGAGCGGCGTGCAGGTGCTGACTGAGACATTTAACATCTTGCGCTTTATAACCACAAATTCGACACTCGTAAGCATCCTTAACTGTCTCCCCTGCATCTCCTCCAGGCTTTGCCGCTGGGTCTGGTGGTGAAGAGCGCGTGCTAGCGCTCTCGAGCTGAGGAGCTGCGCACTGCTCCATGGCAACCTATGCTCGACCTAGCCAAGACGCAATTCATACAAGCGAACACACCGACCAGACAACTAAATTTCTCCTTCAACAAAGTCGGTGCGTAATACCCTAAAGGATGAAACGAGTTTCATTTGAATAAAATAATTGTACACGGGGTCAACATGCAAGAGTTCAATGCTGAATCCGAATTTATGGCCACACTGGTCTGAGTATGGAACAAAGGCTGGCTAGCCAGCGAGCTAACACAAGCGCTTGTCGTGTTAGCTTCACACACAGATGCAGAAAAAAGTAAAAAATAGCCCGCTCGGATGCAAACTGGTTTATTTATTGTTTTTCTTTTTTTCATTAGATGTAGTTACTTAAAAATAAGGCAACTGTAAGTGCCATTCCGAGCTAATCGCACTCGCCTATGGGTCGCACAGTTGTCCAGAAAGCTGTCACAGGTTTGGTTTGTCGCATCCTCCGAGTGTGAAGCCAGAGCGGCTTCAAAATAAAAGTTCATTGACAACCGCGTTCTCTTTATTGATTCAAATTGAAACTTTATTGAGGTGGTAAAATAGCTTTACACTCCCAAAACATCAGTAACTGTACATTTTCAAACATACACACAATAAAAAAATAATAATAATAAAAGTAAAAATAAAAAAAGAACAGGTTATGTCTAATCATAGTATAAACAAAAAAAACTTTCAGGGATTTCCTCATTTACAATCAAATACATTTTAACAATGGTTTCTTTAGGATTAGATGTCAGACTAGCATTTATAATTTGCTTGATATGAAAACAAACACAAAAAGGTGTGTGTGTGTGTGTGTGTGTGTGTGTGTGTGTGTGTGTGTGTGTGTGTGTGTGTGTGTGTGTGTGTGTGTGTGTGTGTGTGTCAATGTGACCATATAGGCCCTACATATTTTACATACTTTTGGGAAGTAGAAATGATATGTCAATGAATTATGATAAAAAATGTGAACAATTGTTTCTCTTTTCTATTCAGAAATTAACATGCTCACGGAATTGACATGCATTTCCATTTTAATGGGGAAATTATTATTTTTATTTAATTTTACTGGTTTGTCTGAACCTAGCTGTATATAATCAATTAATGTTAAATGGAAATTATAGGCTCATTTAGTAATGATAGGATACTGATTCAGTCTTATTGTTTGCTTCTAATCAAGAGGTGAGAGGCTTTTAATTGGTAAATTGTCTCAATTTGATCTTGAAAAAACATCTAGATTTCAAACAAATCTTTTGTTGTTTAATTTGTACTGTTTTAGCAATTAAATCAAATAACAACAATGATTATCGCTGAGAACTTGAAGTAAGAACTGAAGTTGATAATAAAGACTGTTATAAGTGAATTGTTTTAATTAATATAAATATTAACATTGGATGAATTTGAAATACAAATTTGGCTATATCCGTATATGTGTTGTCCATAAAGAAGTAAAAGAATAAAGGTCACACATGAATCATCATATAATATATTAACATGCACCATAAAAAAAAATACTGTAAACAGAAACCAAGGGTCAGTCTCTGTGTATATAAAAAAAGTCTGAGAGGGTTTAACCTTACAGACTCACAGTGAAGACAGAGAGAGATCTTAGTAGGCCTACATTTGTAACAAAACGTTCTGAATATTTGACGTGAAAACGAGAAGATCAGCAGCAAGTATGTCGGCTACGCTTGAAGTTCCAGAGAAACCCTTATTTGTGAGCTGTGATATTTGTGTGGAGGTGAAAACTCCGGCGCTGAAGACCTGCTTGAAGTGTGAAATCTCTATGTGTGCTCAGCACCTACAGACCCACCTGACCACTACAGTGCTGCTGCAAACCCATCCACTGACTAACCCTGTAGAATCAGGTTCCTCTAGTCAAATGGCCAGCAAATGCTCAGCTCACGGCAAGCTAATGGAATACTACTGCCTGGATGATCACGTATTGGTGTGCATGTCTTGTGCCATCGAGGGAGGACATCGGATGCATAACATGAAGACGCTACAGACTGCCTATCTTGAGCTGGTGAATCAACTGAAACAAGAGTTAAAGGCACTTGTTCAGAGGCAGAACCAGGCAAAGGAGCTGCAAATGTGGCATAAAGACCAAATGCAGACTCTGGAGGTGTGTGTTAGTCAGCTGATGGAGACTGGATTAGCCCTGAAGGATCTGGTCTTTACAAGTTTACCGACCTCCGTATCAGCCAGACTGGGGACTCTTCAGTCAGCCCAGCAAGCTATCAGTTCAGCTCTAAAAAAAATGATAATTTCAGCTTCTTGCTGAGATTTGCAAGTGTACAGAAAGCTATAATGGACGCTCGCATTGTGGATCTGAAACAGGGCTTGGAGTCAGAACCTGATCGCACTAAATTAATTGAAAATATCAATAAGAATGGACGAATTATTAAGGTGCAGGAGGATAAACTCCAGGAAAAGTTTCTTGCTTTTGCGGACCCTGAATATCACTCATTTGCACAGACCGAAGCAAATGTAGTCTCTGAGCTGACCTTTGACCCTCGGACTCTAGGGCCTGGGATGACTCTGTCTAAAGATCTTAAAACACTGTGCTTCAACTCCTCTGCCACAGAACTGTCCGAGAAACACATTGTTCGCTGCCTGCAAAATGTTCACACAGGCAGTCTGCGCTGGTTCCTCCAATTCTCTGAACATTTTGACTGGTCCATTGGTCTTTGTGATAACTCAGCCTCCAAGAGGAATTATTCAGAGGTATGCGGATTGAAGAAACTGAACAATAATCTCTTTATTTTTGAAAACACATATGAAGAAAAGATAATTAGATCTGAATTACAGCATCACAGCAGCAGGCAGACCATGAGTGTGTTTTCCAAAAGTCATTGCGCAACTCCCGGCCATAGCTCGCATTTGAAATCAAAGCACCGTTCTATAAAGAAAGTGCCACATGAATTCCAAGCCAGCAGTCCATGCAAGATAGAAGTGACCTGGGACTATACTTCATAGCTGCTAAACTTTTACAGCAGAAACAAACCAACCAAAGGGTTTTTACTGTGTAAACTCAACACAAATATGAACAGCCACAGATGTTGTCCCTTTTTTACTTTAGAAAACATAACATCTACTCTACAAACCAGAAGAAAGACAAGACAAAATGAGCTATACGTTCCAACTGGCAATTCATATACAGAAATACTCTGTGTACTCAAACAATGAGATAAAAATGGCAAAAGCATCATTGTAATGTATTGTTTTTGTTTCCTATTTCTGTTAATAGGTTTGTTATTATGAGTTTTTAATACTTCATTTTATATTTGTTATGTTTTCATGCAGTAACCTGTTTTGTTTTTTGTTAAAATAATAATTTTTTTAAAGCTAAGGAAGCACTTATTTAATCTGTAAAGTAAGTTATCATGTAGAATTTTATGTAAATGCATACTAAATCCTACTCTCTATTTTATGTGAAAATAAAGTACCAGGTAATAAAGTAATAAAGTGCCAAGTGATTAGGGAGGAAATATATTCCAACTGAAATAAAGGCTTTTTTTTATACCATCCTGGACTCTTCATCATCCACCTTCTGAATGAAGAATCTCTTTTTTTAAGATGATATATTCAGAAATATTCTATGAGTTATTTCTGTCTTGCATTAGACAAGATGTGTTAGCCTAGGATGGTGTGTAAAGTCAACTGACGATTCTTTATAGGCATAGTGGAAGAGAATTGTAACAATTGTGTGTGATTTACTTGTCAAGCTTTACACCAGCATGTCACTTTTGCTTCTTTTGATGTATTTGTTGCACATCAAAATAGAACAATAATGATTATCACTGAGAACTTGAAGTAAGAACTGAAGTTGATAATAAAGACTGTTATAGTCAAGTCAATTATTTGAATGAAGATAAAATATTACAATTTTTATAATAATAAAGTCAAACATAAGTCATGATTCACCATTGATCAAATAAATGGGAGGATGAAATAAAATGTTGGCTATATCAGTAATCAGTAATGTTGCCATAAAGTAGTAAAAGGATAAAGGTCACACATGAACCATCATAAGCATCTCTTAGCTAATATCATTACATTAGTAATATATTAACATGCATCATAAAAAATACTGTTAACAGAAATCAAAGGTCAGTCTCTGTGTATATAAAGAGAGTCTTAGAGGGTTTCACATTACAGACTCATACTGAAGACAGAGAGAGATCTTATTACATTTGTACAAAACAAAAACAAAAAACGTTCTGAATATATGAAGATATCCACTCTTGCCAGTGGTGTGAGCAATGTTAAACTCAATTATCATGTTTAAAATAAATTCATTATTTCTTGAAAAGCTAAGGGCAGTTCACGGTACCTCAGCAACCGAAATTCACCATCAATAAAGGTTCTTTATTGGCATTTATAATACAGGGCTGTTGAATGCTTGAATCTGATTAGTTGGCGAATGTTCTAAGGTGTGCAATTATTTTCAGGGAAATGCGGCTAAAGTAGTTCCAGGCAGGTCTTGACCACATTACAGTTCCATATCACTTTGCCAAATGATTTCAGTTATTTCAAAGGTCCTTACAGCCTGCAACAGCAAAATAACCAAAACCCACTATACGACACTGACCAAGCAAATAAATGTATTAAACAGGATAAAAACAACAAATTATTTCCATGTTTTTTGCCACAAAATTATGTTTTATTAGGCACGGAAAGCATGTATACTCTCTTTTCCCTGCTCTCTCTGCTCTCCCACTCAAACGGACACACAGGACACACACCCGCACAGAAACGTGTTGTCGGCGCAGCAATTTTACGATTCGCGATTTTATTAATAAAATAGTTTAGCAACTCAAAAACTACATGACATTTCTCACTAGCGAGGGAATAATAACAGCGCTGTTCTTACAGTTTCGTATTAGTAGACGCTGCTGCAGAACACTGTTGAAAGAGACGCACAGACTGAGGTACACATTTCTTTCTCTCTCTCTCTCTCTCTCTCTCTCTCTCTCTCTCTCTCTCTCTCTCTCTCTCTCTCTCTCTCTCTCTCTCTCTCTCTCTCTCTCTCTTTCTCTCTCTCTCTCTAATAACTCACTGCATTAATAACTGCCTGCTATCAGTGGCCCAAGCCTCCGTAACTAGCTCTAAAATTATGTTTTGGAATTAGCAACAGAGGCTTGGGTTATACACAGATCAGGCATAACATTATGACCTAATATTGTGTTGGTCCCCCTTTCGCTTGCAAAACAGCCCTGACCCGTCGAGGCATGGACTCCACTAGACCCCTGAAGGTGCTGTGGTATCTGGCACCAAGTTGTTAGCTGCAGTTCTTAAAAAAATGCTTTTAAGAACTGTTTTATGGGAGGTTATATGGGGAGCCAAAAATGGTTGTTTAAAGGCATCACTGCGAAAACCCCATTTAGAACCTTTATTTTTAAGAGTAAAGCAAAGTCATTCTCAAACTGCATGATGTTAGCAGGTTAAATGCGGGGAACTTAACCTTGATCTAACTCACTGTGTGTCTTTCACAAATCAAAAACGTACAGTCTAGTTGGAAATGAACAAAATTACATTTTACTCTGACCTGGACAGAAATATTCACAGTTATCATCATGGCTCATTAAGTTATAAAGAGGGCTCATTTAAAGAGACTAAACAGTGCAGTGAATTGTATGTATGTCATTTGACCTCTCAATGTTGGGTTCGCAATTAGCGATTGCTGCAAATAAAATTGAATACAAATTTATTTCAAATATTCCTATCTACACACGACATTATACAAGATTATGAATGCTACTTTGTAAAATCGAGGCCATGGGTTTGATTCCCATGTATGCCTTGAATGCAATGTAAGTCGCTATGGATAAAAATGTTTGCCAAATGTAAATGTAACAAAAGTTGGCAAATAATAATAAAATATGTTAATTAGGAAGCATATCTACAATCTAATTAATACAACTGTTTTTAATTTATATTTACTTATTAGAGTGTTCATTCATTCACTGAAATTGACAGGTGAGATGATCATTGGGGCTGAGTATTTGCTTTTGATATTTGTACATGGGTTTAAGAATGGATAGAGTTCCTCAGTGAACCCCTGATCAGTGAAAGAGTAGATATGAGACCTGGATTCCACATCATAAAAGGAGACCAGACCCTCCTCATAATCCACAAACACACCCACCTTCTGTGGAATCCCTTTCAGTGAGAGAGTGACAGGGGTTCTAGCACAGGCACTATACTGGTTCCCATTTCTCAACCGCACTGTCCAGTATCCATTCTGAGGACTCAGTGTGATCTTCCCCTTTCTGTTAATGAATTCTTTGGCTACTCCTATATCCCAATCAGTTTTTCCCTTCACCTGCACGTCAAAATAAAACCTTCCAGAAGAGAATCCCTGCTTTCCCAGGACATTACCACATTTATCAAACCTCTCAGGGTTGTCTGGGACATTCTGTTTTTTTGCTCCACGTCGCACTTGTTTCCCATCATCAGACAAGATGAGAGATTCATGAGCTGTATTTGGATCCAGCGTCACATCCACTAATGAAAAGTATAAAATGATTATATTTATATAAACGTCGCATACATTACTGAGAGCTGATGCATCACTAATATACTGATGCCATTTCACCACAATAATAAAAGTAAAATGGATTAAAAGGATATAAATTATATTTGTTTCTTACTCACCAGCATATTTTCTTCTCTTTGCAAACTCTAAAAACAGAAATTATTTTAAATGTATTAAAAAGGAATTTAGTCCAGCACAGAAATTCCACAAACCACATAAGATTACAATGCATTCCATTCATAAAGAAATTAATGATTTTAGCTATTTCTGCCACAATTAATGTAACAGCCACCAGTAAATTCCAAGAATATACCACACATTAAGACATTATATCATATTGATTTTATGATAAAATCAATCTCACCTTTTTTAATCCTCCTCAAATAGCGAACTGGAGAAATTTAAAATGATAAATAAGAGAAATGATTATATCACAATTATATCATTAAAATTGCACAACAATTTATTTCCGTTCAGATGTAAATACAAAATTAAGACTTTAAAAATAAATCAATGATAAACAGACATCACCTCTTCTTATGTAAACAAAAGTAGCAACTGCAACTGTAGTAATGACGCCGAACACAACTGCAATTGAAATCCAAATGACTGATGTTCTCCAAATTTGAAACATTTGACCTGTAACAAAAACCACCATGCAGCATGACATATGACTGAGCAATAGATAGTAGACATTTTATGTTAAAAATAGACAAACAAACAAAGGCGAACGGTACATTTTCTGTACTAAAACATTACAAATCTATGATTAAATATATAATTCATTATGAATCATCACGACTGCATCAAAATACCTTGAAAATATGAGAATGATTGTAGTATATTTTTTATAAGACATGTTTGTACAATAGTCTGGATACTGTATTAACAAAAGCAGGCCTCAGTAAGCTTTAAGTTTCTGTGGTTACTGTTGTAAGTAGGGAAGCCTCCCCCAGTCACTGAATGGTACAAGTTGATCTCAGAGATTTACCTGTTACGTCAATGATCTTAACATGGCACCTTGATGATCTTTTTAAAAATAGACCACCTGGCGCGATAAGCTAGAAGGTTTGTTAAAACTGTGGCAGGCGAAATTGATAACCCAATGTATGCTCATTGGTTAAACAGGTTGGAAGAAAATGTAAAAGAATGAAAGTTCAGAGTGAGATTGTTAAATTATCAGCTGGTGCTTCGTCTTTGTTGTCTGGCCCAATAAAGTCTAATCTTTGGCATCGGGAACTCCTTGACTTGGGAGATTTCTTGCAAAGAGGGGAAGCCTTTTTCTACTACCAAAATCATACTTACTTGAGACACTGATATCCGTTTGAAACATATGATGTCTCAGTTTGACTCTGCAGTGATACTTGGTCTCACTGTTACGCACAGTGATCCTGTGTTTCACACTGAAGCCATTTGCATTTTCATGGGACTCTCTAGTATCAGAAATCACAACATCTCCTTCACTGTCCAGCCACAGAAGCTCAGGTTCAGGGTTCCAGCCTTCTGATGCACACAGCAGACGAAGCCCTCCTGAATGATCAAACTCCTCTATGATGATCAGTGGATGAGTTCCTATAGCTGCAGACATCAAGGAACCAATCATTCATATATTGTATTTGTATATTGTGTGTACTTTTGAGTTTATTTAAAAAGCGTTGTTAGTCTGAGAGAATATTTCTGCTTGAGATATTTTTTTTCCGTTGGTTTTTGTGTGCATTTGTTGCAGAACATCCAAGCACCAAAAAGATCACTTTTATGAAAATAAAACGCCATCAAAATATAATTTCAGTAGTCTGCTCACCTCCGACATTAATATTAACAATGATATCATCATACCAGGAGTTGGACTCAATTAAACACTTGTAAACTCCTTTATCGGAGACCCGGACTGTTGAGAGTTTGAGCGATGCATTTCCATTCTGTAGTTGATCTTGGAACAGTGCTGTTCTCCCTCTGTAGGACTGACTTTGCTCTGTGATTTTGTTTTCATGATTTACATAGAGATGTACTGTTTCGTCTCTGTCAAGTCTAAACCATTCCACTTTCATGTCCACAGCGCTGGTGTTGGGTTTGATATAACAGGGCAGGATCACATCTTCACCAGCGACAGTAAAGAGAGGTGCTTCAGGTCCAACAACATTATGCAGCTCTAAAACAAAAAAAAAACATGTCTGAACTGGACGTAAAAGATTAGTGACTATACGGCTCAGCATGTTAAGACATATTTCTTTTATGAAGATGATCTCGCTGATCACAGAACAGCTCAACTGTGGTTTTATCAACCACATTAAATAGACCTGGTAGCACTGCATCTTGAAATGTCCAACACTGTCTGTTTTTCTTTAAGGTAGAATGATTACCTGATGTTAAATTTGTAAGTGCACAACAAATCAGAGCCACTCCAACCAACTTCATCCCTGCAAAGAAGCAATTGCTCCACTGTTTAAGAGAAAAGCCACAGCATTTATTACAAATAGTATGATATGCATTAAATAAGTACAAATAACGATTTAGTCTAAAAAGCTCACCTGATTTGTCTGTCTTCAAGCTTTTGAAAGACTTGCTATCACTTCCTTTAGAGAAAAACCAGAACAACCAGAAATCACACACTCCAAACACTCACATTTAAAGGCACACACACACACACACACACACACTCTAGATGCCTATTGTCGGTTTCAGTGTTGTTATTTTTAACTAACTGGGCATTACCTCTTTGTAAATGTGAATAGATCAGTATTGCTTTGGTTTGATGTACTGCTCATGATAGATAAATCTGTATGCCGCTCAAAACTTCTTTGGTAGTTTCTGAGTGTTTGTATTCATCTTAAGTTCAGGTTTATTCAAATTATTAAAAAGGATAATACACCCAAAAAATTCAGTCATCATCATTTATTCACCATAATGTTGCTCCAAAACCTGTAAGACTTTCTTATGTATTACACTAAAATACATTTTGAAAACTTTTTCAACTGTTAACCATATACAAACAACATTGGAACCCACTGACTTTCATTGTATGGACAAAAAATGAGAGAGTTTACATAAGTGCAGCACAGCAACTTTACACCATGTAATGAGTGAAAAAGAAGAAACTGTGCACAAGCTTAATTGGTATTGTGTATATACAAGAAATTAGAATTTGAGAAATGTAACCAGATTTGGAAAAAGTGCCACCTGACCTGATGCATATTAATTTGTTTATGTGTTTTCGAATTCTCAAACTATTGGACCACTAAAACAAAGCATTATTTTTCTCATTTCTTTCAGCAAATACTACTCAAGTCAAGTCTTACAATGGTATTCATGTTTATTGAAAGCAACTGGGGAAAAATTATGTGCAATGTTTTAACCCTTGTTGTAATTGAACTGGCTCCAGTTATTGGTGGGTGCTCTGGGGGTGTTCTTTGTTTGCACCCGCTGGTGTTGTGGATTTCGGGCATAAGGAAATACGCTGGGTGCGAAGCTTCTGCACAAACTCTCGTTCCAGCAGCAGTTGTCGTCGATGAGTCTGTAGAAAGTCCTGTTGACTGAGAAGAGACTGAACTCTCTGGAGAAGGTTTTTTAACTCCTCACTTTGGATTTGATTCTCCTGAAACACCTCATTTGTATAGGACATCACATAGTGAGATGGCTCCTAGGGAGAGGGGAGAGAATACGTCTTGACCTGTATCTCCCATAGTGCTGTGACATACAACCATGCTGATTGACTGAACAGCATTCACTCACCTTGTTGGCTGATTTTTTCCCTTGGTTTTTTGCCTCTTTCTCCTGGCTCTCCTTCTTTTTATTGAAATCAGTGTTGAGAGCAACCAGAGTCTTTGAATGATGACATTGCAAAGCAGTCAACTCCCTCTCCAGCTCAGCGATACGACACGACTGCTGCTGTTGAAGAGTCTACGTCAAACACAAATACAGGTACATAAATATGTATATAAAAAGCCATTCCATCTCAGTGCACTATGATAACAATTGTGTACTCCTCAACTATATGAAAATGCTGACACTAGTTTGCATTTATTTCAGAACCTTTGAGCTTTGAAAATTTGTGGATTTGGTAGTAGGTCATCTGTTGACTTTTCGTCTGCTGTTTTTCTAATACTCATTCCATTTACATTCAGCTTAAAGGTAGGGTAGATAATTTTTGGAGAGGCTAGCAATAGCGAGCTAGCTTTAAAAGCATAAGATCCCACCCTCCCTTCAGAACGTCTCCAAAGCCACGCTTCCTTCAAAACACGTCAACGCGTACAACAGGGAACAAACAAAAGTGCCACTCACGAGACTCGAAATGGCTTTGAACTACCTCATGTCTCAAAGCACATAACATTACAAAAATATTGAACATAAACAACTCAAAGAGCACTGACCTGTACCACCTGACTGCTGCAGATTAATTTCGGTGTTGATAGTGTTGCCATTGAAACGCATACATTTTAGTCACAAACCGCTCTGAGTATAACCAAGCGGCAACCTCCTCCAGTTTCTCTTGAAGCCAATACGGAAGTAACTTAAACTGCAGTTCATCGACTGGCCACTAGGGACAGGCTCCAGAAGGGAGCAGAATCTCATTGACCCCCATGTTAAAATGGCCAACTTTACAGCAGAAAAAAACATGTTTACAGCCTGGTACAAATTGTGGTTTTGGTCTATACGGCTAATTTCGCCCTTCATGACAACTGTAAGGGGGGTGAATTCTTTTTATAACTCATTAGTTTACATTATATAAGCCTTAAAGTTCTGCATAATTAAGGGCGCGGCCACTTTGAGTGACAGGTGGATAGCCATTTGTCTGCTGTCTGTTAGTCATCGCGTCACCTCAGCTCCACCCACATTCCGCCTCTTTGCCCATTTTCTGCTATCCGGGAGTGACGCGCGATGATGTGCTGCCAAGATGGCAACGGCCAACTCGTCACTACTTTATGCTTCAAAACTGCTCTTCAGAATCCTATGGGTGACGTCACGGACACTACGTCCATATTTTTTGACAGTCTATTAGTATAACGTCACGAGATTCCATCTCTTCCTAATGACAGTAGTTATGGCGTATAAGCATGTTTTGGTTCAGGAGGAACTGTAAAAGTGGCTGCTGTTTTGGTTGCGGTCTTCTGTGTCTAACGTCTGTTTAACTCTGAAATGCGCTTATGACGTCTGATGTCTGTGCGAGCAGGGTGCGCAAGGTATGGAAATAAATACGTTGACAGGCAGATAGGGACTGTATGCAATGATTGGATGAACATTTAATGGTCCTACGACGATTTGTATACATATAAATACATTTAGACCACTTAACTTAGTGATTGCTATCAGTATGTGAAAAGCAGCATAACAAAAAAAAAATCTGGAACAAATCCCCTACCCTGCTTTTAATATTATCAGTTATTGAGTTCACTTAACTTTTTTCTATCAAGTACAATTGACTTTTAGTATTTTTTCTTATTTAATTTGGTTAATTTAACTGTACAAACACACACACAAAGGAATAATAAAAAAGGAGATCCTGCTACCTTAACCTCTTTTAGGTCTGCAATTTCAATATTTAGCTTGGCCAGCTGATTTTCTGTCTGCAGGATCTCTCTCTGCAACTCTGAAAACACATACAACACACTTGATGATGCTTCAAATGTTATCATCTAACCAAGCTACTATCTAGGACTAACTAACTGTAATGAGCAATTCCCATTGTACCCATTGTTGGTAAAATTATTTGTAATAATGTATGGACATTACAAACTACATATTCAGTCATTTACAGTAAAATCTAAATACACGATTAGCCTTAATTTCCTGTACAGACACATACACACTTGTCTTCTAACCATTGGCCTTCTCCTCATGTTTCTCCTGCATGTTCTGTCTCTGTCTCAGCAGCTCCTCAACTTCCTGATGGCTCTGATCACTCAGAGTGACTATAGTAGTCTGTCTCTTCTCTGCCTTCTTAGAAAGATATGAGATGTACTCTACCTGCACATGATAGAAAATGAGAATGATTATGATTTTATATATAGAACAGATATTATTATTTATTATTATAACTTGTCTCAAATAATAATTTATAATTATGTGAGAACTTACATTTTCTTTACGGGTCTGATCTATCTCTTTCTGAAGAAACTCATTTTCTTTTCGTCTGGAGTTGATTGTGTGTTAAAATGTAAAACATTAACACAAATGCAGACCCATAATATCTGTCAGTTTGAGCTACTGACTTTGACATTGTATTATTGGCCAATTGATAAATGAAAACACATGGTTGATGGAAAAAATATGTGTTGGCATTTACAATATTGCTGTATATACTGTACGGCTTCCTTAACCTTTGTCTTTTCCACGCACATGCACACTTTAAAAAAAAAAAAACAGGCTTAAGCTAGTCACAGACTAAAATGCATGTTTGAGCTGTTTTAACTGAAAGCAACTTGCACTGACAGATCTTAAAATATGTCAGTGCCATTGTTTTGTCTCGAGATGCACACCAGTAATGTTTGTTTCAAAGGCACATTTATAAAAGCTACTTAAATGTGCTAATTAAACTAAGGCCTAATCCTGGTTTAATCTAAACCCTGTCTGTAAAACCAGGCCTATGTGTTTTACATTTATATTGTTTTACAGAAATACAGTGTGCAAACCGCTTTCACTTAAACAGCATGAGGAAATATCATTCGTGGATACTGGTGTCTGAAAGACTAGTTAAAATGTGTTTTGTATGTACCCAGGCCAGCGCAAAGTTGTTTTCTGGTCTTAGCTGGTTTAAAGTGGTCTAAGTGGTTTCCCAGCCCTGTCAAGTGTTGGTTTAATTGGTCGGCCATCGGTCCCCCAAGCTTGACCAGATGACAAACACTATAAACTCCTCTAAAACCAACAAAACATACTTGCTTGACCAGTTTAAGAGACAACCACCTTAGACGTTAGTCTGATGGTTTCAGCAAGGAATTTTGTTTCTGTTTGTGCAAAAGGATACAGTTGTTCGACTCTCCTCTTCAGTGTCCATAGGTTCTCAGTAAGAGTATCGTATCTATGGGTTGCAAAGCGATACGAGATTAATGAACTGTCTAACGTTACCTCAAAAGGGATTTAAACTGTTCTTTGTTTGAATCTCCAGACAACTCACTCCCTGTGTATCAGCATCTCTGATTCTGCGGTCTCAGCCGAGACATTTGCGTCCTGTTTGTGCGTTGACTCGCTTTTCTTATTTGACGACATCCTGAAATATCCTAGACAAGTTGTTAACTCGAATACAGCACACTTACAACGACAAAAGGAAGTCTAACGTATTTAATCAAGTTCATGCGCCGTTTTTCACTCCCACAGAGTTGGTTGCACTGTAACCAAGACGACCAGACATAACATTCGCTTTAAATCCAAGGGTTTAGCACCACACATATAGCCTAGCCCCTATTTCTACCACTAACATATCCAGTTATAGAGTCATTGAAATTTTATTTAGGAAAATCGGATTGTGAACGAGATATATTGAGAACAGGGAGCCGTGTTTGATTTTTGTGTGTCGGTATTATACACGCTGACCGCTTGGTGGCGCAAAATGCTTTACCGGTAGTCAGTGTTGCCATGTCCGCATATTATAAACAACTTTGGACTTGTTTTCCCCCGTTAATATGGGATATTACAGACGTCCCACCTCTCCCGTAAGGCCCGGGAGTCTCCAAACTGATAGCGACTGACGCCCGCAAATTATATAAGCCTACAACATCCTGCAAAATGGTTCACATGGTTTCACATCCTGCAAATTATATACTACAATATGGTAGTGGTGCGGTATTGTGCCATATCCCGGACGGAAATTAGTTTTTGCAAACGGTGTTTGGCCGTTTGGTTGGCACCAAGGACGATGAAACAATGGGTGTCTGAATCAGCTCCCTAGTAGCCTACTCAGGGCACTGATCAGGACATAAGTCAATGGGCTGAGTCCCTGATCAGTGAGTGCCCTGACCACTGAAGACCTTATTGAGACGCACCCAATAATTGTCGTTGAAATCACTTTCAAAACGATTTCAGAAGATGAAAAATAAATTAAAAACACCCACAGCCAATCAGAATCGACTTAAAGGGATAATTCACCCAAAAATGACAATTCTTTCGTCATTTACTCACCTGCTAGTTGTTCCAAACCTGTAAAAATAGCTACCTGTCCTGTTGTAGCAAAGGAAGATATTTGGAAGATTGTTTGTAACCAAGCAGATCTCTCTCCCCATAATGACTAGGCCTACCATAGTATTTTTTTCCTAATATGGTCAATAGGGGCGAGATCTAGCCAACATTCTTCCAAATATATTCATTTGGCTTTGTGTATAGCCTACAGCAGAACAAAGAAAGTTATACAGGTTTGAAACAATTTGAAGGTAAGTAGGTAAATTATGACATTGTCATTTTTGGGTCAACTAATAGCTCTTTCTTTCTTTCTTTCTTTCTTTCTTTCTTTCTTTCTTTCTTTCTTTCTTTCTTTCTTTCTTTCTTTCTTTCTTTCTTTCTTTCTTTCTTTCTTTCTTAATCAAACCACTGTTGAAACAAGGTCGCTTATTTCTCTTGAAAGATCTGGCAACAATGCGCGTATGCACAGCGAATAGACAGAGGTAGAATCGATCTAATGTAGCTTACTTCAGAATCATCCACGTTTTGCAAATGTTTGAATATTGAAAAAAGAACGCAACAGCAATCATAAACGCAATCTTTTCTCTCTTCATGGCTTGCGGTTTCAGTTCACGCGCTCTGTGTGTGTCGGAGGGGAGGATGCGCGGCTGAAGACTTCAGTCCGGATGACGGAGGAGAGGAGAGACTGAAGCATCCGCATCCTGAGCATCCTGATAGACAATCATAGCGATGATGGAGGGACGACACGAGTTTTTATGCGGGGTTGTTGAGGGTAAGTTTACGCACACATGCTTGTCCGGGAGCCACAAATACTACCAAATAAAGATGTACTCTTTAAAATGTATGTTTAACGTGAATTGGCGCGGCTATATCTTCAAATACTTATTTACTACAATTGTTTACGGGAAGAAAAAATAAGCACCACGCTATAATGGGCTAGTACAATGCAATTCCTCCAAAGCCGCATCCTGGGTATTTATTTCCACATTTATACGTGAGATAGGAAGCAGCTGGCCAGAAACCATAACACACACACACACACACACACACACACACACACACACACACACACACACACACACACACACACACACACACACACACACACACACACACACACACACACACACACACACACACACACACACACACACACACACACACACACACACACACACACACACACACACACACACGCTTGTTGTGCATCTCTCCATCTCCACCTCCACCCACAGTGCACACACACAGACACATGCATGTTGTGCATCTTTTAATTGGCCATACTTTTATTTGTAGCTCAGTGTCACATTATTGACTCTCCAGTGGAAATGTCACCCTGCGGGATTCCAGTAGTTTTTTCTTACTGACCCACTTATGTTTTATAGCTGCAAACTTTAGGACTACAGTGGTATGATTATCCAGTATCAGAACTGTTGCTAGAACATGTGGAAGGGAAGAGAGGAGTCAGAATTTATGATCTAAAACATCAAAGCTAGTGATACTTTACATGAATTACTATAAGTAAATCCAGTTTAAAATAAGTAAATACAGTGCACTTACGTAAAGTGATGAATATTATATAGCAAATCTTGGCTATGTGATTGTTTATCTTATTCGAACCGGAGTCTCCGGCGTGGGAGGCGGGCACGCTAACAACGGTTTTAAAGACCACAGCCTCCAGCATGCCTCTTGAGATCAGGGAACTGGGAAGTGAGGTTTTACCTGTACAGCTCTCACTAGCTGGCCTCTATTACACTCACCCCTCTAAACCTCACTGCCACCCAGGTCAACGGCACCAAATGTAACCGGTCCTACTCGACCTTCTCGTTCAGTCGCTAGCACGCCTCTTGAGATCAGGGGAGTGAGGTTTTACCTGCACAGCTCTCACTAGCTGGCCTCAGTTACAGTTCCAAAATTTAAACTATATTACCGCCCATCTCAAATCGGTTAAATGCAACTACAAGGCATAATATATTATAAACAATAACATCATGATTTTCTGTTAAGTTACCGTATTGTTCACAATGTAGTAGTGCCAGTCACATCATATTCATAATTACTGAAGCAAATCAAGCAGGAAAATATTTTGGGTATGTTTTTCCATCAGCATGGCAGCCAACATGAATAATAAATTATAACCAGCCTGTCTTTCCTAATGCAGCAAAATCGAATGCTAGAACGACATGATGTGTAGTCCAAAACACTAGGTGCGTCCCAATTCGCATACTTATGCACTATTCTATAACGTTTTTAAGTATAAATAGTGTAAGTAGTGTGTTCACACTGAAATTAACGGAAAAAACAACGTGTGGAATATGACAAGCCCATGTCGTACATAGTGCATAAGTGCATAGTGCGTCATTTGGGACACAACTACTGTCAGCTACAAAAGAGTTTGGAATGTTTCAAAATGCATTCAGCTCTCAGTAAAGGTATTGAGGATGGATGCATATTGAAAATGTGGATATGAATGTAACGTTTTTTAATGCTATGTACCATAGTTTTATAAATACTTTGATTTCAGTCTGTGCTTCCTTCAAAAATCTGCTTCTCATAGCAGCTTATTCGGGCCAAGAACTACCCACTTAGACAGAAAGAGATCACCTCACCAACATGTGAAACTACCAGCCAGGGCCGTGCAGAGAGTTCTTCAGGGGCAGGGGCTCAAATGTAAAAAAGGGGCAATATATGCACATCAAGCCTGCATTTATTTAATCAAAAATACAGAAAAAAAGTAGCCTAATATTGTGAAATATTATTACATTATATTCTTTTTAACTTTTTATTAATCCAACAATCTTGAAAAGAGTATCACAGTTTCCATCATTGACATTAAATCCTCATATTAGAATGATTTCTGAATGATCATGTGACACTGAAGAGTGGAGTAATGATGCTGATGCTGAAAATCCAGCTGTGATCACAGGAATAAATTATATTTTAAATCATTTTAAAATAGAAAACCATTATTTTAATATATTTCACAATATTGCTGTTTTTTATCAAATAAATGCAGGCTTGAAGAACATAAGAGACTTCTTTCATAATGCTGCATAATATTAAAAAATGTTAACGTTAATATAATAAAGTCCTTTCACGTAACCTGTAGGTGCCGGTGGCACTTGGGTTTTGTTAACTTTGATAGTTTCATGAAATAGTAAACGGTGTATCAATATACATAAATACAAGTGAATTTAACACTACTTACCATTAATGCGACTTTTGCTGATGTGGTTTTGTACAGTGATTTGTTTGTTGTCAGTTAAAATCCATTTTGTCAGTGATGCAATTAATAAAATCAGACAAACCGCAGGAAATCGTTCCACAAACGTTAGTTCGTCTGTCCATGTAATTTTCAACCGATTTATGAATAAGAACAGAAAATTACCGCTTCACATCGCCCAATGGAATTTGAACTTGCTTTGCCAGATCACGATTGGTTGGTGTATATACACTAACAAACGGGCATTGTGTAATACTTTAAAATATATAATATAGAGATGTGTAATTAAATCAACACATTAGCTCTGATTATGGATGAAAAAAAATATATTGGTTTACTTTTTTTCCCGCGAGGCCACACACTCTCCTTTACGTCAGGACAATATTTGGCTCGAGAGCCGTTTCCGAACAGTGGAAAATCAGCAGTCAATCAAAACGCACGCAACCCATAGCAACGCGTTATGGCAACGCCTCAATAAATTGTCCGATTTTTGAGCCGTCCGTTACTATTGTATACATTATCATGTTATAATAATCACATTTATTTAGTTTTATTGACCACGATATTATCATTGATTTTTGTCTGAGAGGGGCACTTTTGATTCATTTTGAAAAAGGGCAGGGGCTCGAGCACCCAAAGCCCCCCCATCTGCACGTGCCTGCTACCAGCCACACAGTGTTCAGAACAAATTCAAGAAGTGCCATGGCATGCCATGGTACATGTTGTACAGAAAACACTGTAAAAGTAGCCGGGTATATGTATAGACTTTGCGATCAGACAACTTGTGATCAAACAAAAAACTTGGTGTTTAAAATCTTGTACTGCTTCACCCCTTGGTGATGACACTAGCCGGTATTATATAATGGCTCCAGTATGGTATGGATGCGCCAAGCCCATAATTCAGACAGAGTCTGCCCAAAATCTGGCTGTTTTGAGTGGGTTGCAGTGAAGAGGAGGTGGAAGAGAAAAACTGAAGCTTTATTAAGGTTATGGAATACTGCCTTGTGTAAATGGAGAGAAAAAAATCAGGTGTGTCTTTATGTGATATATCTGTATACTCTACTCCTTAGGTTTCTATGGGAGACCCTGGTCAATGGAACAAAGGAAGGGACTATTTCAATGGTGAGTACTGAATCAGTGACTACACACGTGGTTAAATGGGATGATGATTGCTCTTTAGGTGCACTTGTATTATAGGAACATAAAATGTTACACTTTATAGGTCGGGACTGGAGTTATATAATGTAATACGCGATATTGATTCGGATCATGTTGGTAACATGGTGGTATCAGAGCAGTACAGTAATGCTGCCCAGGGGGCCGCACAGAGCAGCTGGTGTGTTGCAGACGTGTAAAGGCGTGTGGGCAGAGAGACAAATGGCTTTTTATGACTAATGGCTGGACATTGGCTGGTGCCAGTATGACTCCACTGAGCCACAGTTTCACACATCTTTATACTCCATGCTGAAACCAATGGCAAGGAACAAGTCCATTTTTCGTTATAGCGAGAAAATAGAAATGAGATGCTAATGATAATAATACGATTACATTTATTTGAAATTATATTATATTCTTAAACTTAAAAATATGAATAATTGCTTGTGCTTGATTCATGCTTTCTCCTTTGTTATGTGATATATTATTTTATGATGATGATGATAATAATAATAATAATTTAGTATCATAATTATTGTTGATGTGTTATACAGTGAGTCTTGGAGCTAATATGATAATACATGTCATACAGTGGTTGAAGGAAAGAGAAAGAAGTGACAGATTGTAAACAGAGAGGTGGTATCCCTACGGAAAATACCTTTCTATTCTGATCTGGTTAAGTGCTAGTCTAGCTGGTAACCATTATGTTTGCCAGCAAAACTCCGTTGGTCAAGCTAGTTAACCTAGGAAGTCTTCCTAGAAGCCTGATGGTGACACCAACACACCAGCATCTAAAACAGGCATACTGTATGCTGCTGTCCTGTGTCCCTGCTCCCCTCCAGTCATAAAGCAGTTTTTCTCTCTCTGCTGCAACATAATGAACAAACTCACACTTTATCCAGTGAGCTGGCATGGACTGGCAGATCCGTGTTTGATTTGCTAAACTTAGTAGCTTAGTAGAGCTTCTTAATATCTTAAACCGAATGTGAACATTTTATGGCAATACAGCTGTTTAATTCCATGACATCTTCATAGAAACACGTTTTTTAAAACAATGGCTTACTACGTAAAATATTAATGATTTACAAGGGCAAGCGACAGTTCCACCAAATGTCCCAAAATTGGCTCATGTACATATATGTTCATATCTGTGTTGTGGTTCTGATCAGTGACAGAAATTAATGCATGGGAGTCGATCTGAACAGGAAGAAAGGAGAGAAGCAAGAGGGTATCCACACACACACACAGACAAGCGGAGGCATTGGTCCAAACTCAGCCCTGGATGAAAAGATTAATAGTGCAGGCCAAAGAAGGGGGGTGAGAACTTTAACACGCTTGAGTGAGAGCAGAGCGATTGTGCTGATGCAGTAGATGAATGAATAGAAGGAGGAGGAAAAGGAAGTGGGGTGGAAAAGGGGGAAATGAGAGAATGATAGATTCTATCTCTGCATTAGCATTTTAAATAGGTTGGAGAGCGAGAGACCCAAAATTAGCTTTGTGTGTGCGTGTGTGAGATTGTGCACACACGTTTGCTTGAGGTTAACATTTGGGGAGGTTCTTTAATATTTTAGACAATCACTTGCTCAGCCTCAGTCTATTTAGGGAGTCTGCTTTTCTCATGAGAGAACAAACAGACACACATTCTATATGGTAGGTGAATATGTAATGATTCATTAATAGTTAGCAGTTTCATTTTATGTAATAGGTGGCATTTTATGTTCGCTAAGTGGAATTAAATAATAACAAAATAATAATTTTGGCAAATGTAGGGCTTGATTGTAAAGGATGCATAATTAAAATATTGATATTTTAACTTTTTTTTTTCATCGATAATTTAGATTATGAACCTTATTTTGTATTTATTTTCTTCACATTTAGTATGTCATATTTCATCTTAAGCATGCTCATAACTAACATGCTTGTTACCAAGTATACAATCATTTGATATTTTTAATAACTATTTATTGTTCAATTCATTGTATTGATTGTCATAGTTTTTTTCAAATTAAATATTTTATTGTATTATTATTTTTGCAGATTTTTAAGATTTGGGTTTAACTAATTAAATAAAAAATAGCAAAAATAAACAATGAAGGCATGGTAAGAAGTTCCCCAGTTTTAATGTGACCTTCAAAGTAATATCATGTGCAGTAATCATGCTCTTCCTACAATATTTGTTTAGATGACATTGGTATGGTATTGAAATTACTGTATTAAAATAACAATAAAATATTGCACTGCAGATAAATTATTCTTCTTTACATAAAGAATGAAATTCATAAAGGGACAGACCATTCACTTTTTTCCCCTCTGCAAAGGAATCGACCCTATGCTGTTGTTAAACTCATTCACTGCAGGAAATGTGAGCCTTATATTATTAATGATGCAAGATCAATGGATGTCTCTATTTTCTGCCTGTCTCTCTCTCTATCTCCCTGCGGTGTCTTGCTCTCTCCTTAGACAATTATTTTTCTTATTGTGCATTTTCTCCCTTTCAGGATGCAGATGTGGGGTTTGAACACATATCTGTATGGTCCTAAAGATGATCTGAAGCACAGGTTACTGTGGAGGGAAGTTTATTCAGCAGAGGAAGAGGGTATGTTGAAGTATGGGGCTGTAAAACCCCGCCCACTGGTCCAATTCTCGGCGTCCAATGGCAGGGAGAAGGTGTTTCTTTCCTTTTAATTTAAACACATTCCTTTATATGTATTTACCTTGTTGTTTCATCTGACTCCATTAAATGAAAAGGGGTTAAATGATTTTGTAAACCATTAACTTTAGATTTATATTTTGTCTTTCAATTTAAATCGTTTATCTTATGTTATACTCAGTATTCAAGATTCCAGTAACGGTTTTGAGTTTCGCACCGGCCGGGTTTACGATCTCTGTTACGGACTGGTCAGTCTTGGTCATCGAGGCAGAGGCGACACACTGATATTCTGGACGCCCGTGCAATACGTTGATAATTCCAGAATATTTTTATTCAGTTCCCTTAGATCTGAATTCATTTAATTAATGCAAAACTGCGTCTAATCAGTGGCCATGACCATTATCACAGAATCAAGCGACCAACTTGCTAATTCTAATGATAACTTTCTATAATCATGCCGTGGTTTCCCACGTATAGGCCTACGTTAATTAGAACAATATTACAATAATCAGGAATTGAGGTTGCCCTATTTAGATTGGTCTAACAATTTATTATTGTTCTAAACGGAAAGACTTGTTTAGCCTATCAAGTCCAAGTACAGTCCAAGTAGCTATACGTAGCCTATATGTCGGAGCTCTAGGACATCAATCCGGTGTGCTCTTTAAGCTTCACCAAAACCGTGTCTTAGTCCGTGTTAAACTAACCTGAGCATATACTGTTATGGTCTACAACATGAAATACTGAGTTAATAACACAAAATGCGTTGCAGTAAGTTTAAACGTAATGATTTATTAACCAGGTAAGAAACATCAATCAAAAGTCAACTCAAAGAGTAAAAAAGCATCAATCAATCATATACAAAAACAATAATTCAAGAATCAAGGATTCTAGAAATCTTTACCTGGTCATGAAAAACTACACACAAGCAGTGTGGGAAATCTCAATACAGACTCCCCGATTCTTGTATCACCTTCCCTTAAATACCCAGATAATCCAATAAATCCACAAATGGTGGTGTTTGAGATTATAATTAGATTTTTGTCCCTCATTCAAGGGGGTCACAAATGGGCAATCAGGATCTGTGTTTGAATGGGTTCTAGACATCTGTAAAGGAGGGCACTTATTTACATACAGGAAGCACTTGAGTAGATGATCTGTGGGGGGTCACCTTCTGGTGAGACATAGAATTTTTTATCAACTTACATAACTTCTTGGAGGTTTGTATAATGATTAGGAGAATGAGACCATTTTACCAGACGCACCGATACGTTTCAAATTATACTAAACATGCATAGTTACACATTGTACACATTTAACGTTGCATAGATTTTGAATGAGTTTTCAGTGTGGGTGAGAGTGAGTTATACTGAGGGCGCTGTGCAGGGTGTGAATGTGTGGTGTGTGTGTGTGTCTCAGTGTCATGTGTCTCGGGTGGGGCTGTTGTGTATTTGGGGAAGTGTTCAAATGGTAATCTTTGGGAAAGTCCTTTGTTTCCGGGAAATCACGGTTTCTCTGTTCAGACTGAACGGCATCTCTCGGCCCAGACCGATCGGCACCACCTTACAGGGCTTACAGTATATATAAATAATACAATGTATAAAAAATAACCATAATAAAACATGATATATTTGTTCTGGTGTTTATTGTAATGAATAATTAGTATTGCAATAATATAGTGCGATTCCTTTTTCATAAAGATGTCATATTTGGCATGCTAGCCTTTATCCAAGACACTGACAGTACATTTCTGTCAATGTTTTTTAGGGCCGTATCACACCTGGAAACTTTCACATTCACTTTCTCATTCTCTCTCCATCTTTCTCTCACTGTCCAGCTCAATTGAAAGCTCTGGTGTGTGAGGCAGAGTCGAGGGGTCTGACATTTGTATACGCTCTTTCTCCGGGTCAGGACATCGTCTTCTCGAGCTCTTGTGACCTCACACTGCTCAAACGCAAACTCAGACAGGTAAACAAATGCACTTGTTTTCTGCCTCTGTATCATTTCAGTTTTTTTAAAGACATATTTATTTTTTACAGTTTATTTCATGTTAATATTTTTCCATCTTTAGCATCTTCACAATTGTACTGCTGTTTGACCAATTTAAAGATCATGAATGTATTGTTCTCTTTGATTTCATAACTAGGTGTCAGACCTGGGCTGTCAGGCTTTTGCCCTCCTATTTGATGACATTGATCACTCCATGTGCCAGTCAGATACAGAGGCCTTTTCCTCATTCGCTCACGCCCAGGTCACCGTGGCCAATGAGGTCTTCCGTTTCCTGGGGGAACCACCTGTCTTCCTTTTCTGTCCCACTGGTAGGCTGATACATAAATATATCAAAATCATTTTAATGGAGCGACAAATTTACTTAATGATACCTTAAAAAGAAAAGAAATACAGCTCTTCCTGTCTTAAAACCCCATCAACATTATCTGTCTTTCCTTACATTTCCCCCAAAACAGTACTGTGCTGTTTTTTCTTTTCTCTCTAGAGTACTGTAGTTCTCTGTGCACTCCTAGCGTGTCAAAGTCTCCCTACATGCTGACAATTGGGGAGGATCTTCTCCCTGGTATCTCTGTCATTTGGACCGGTAAGAGACATTTGTGTTCCATCCCATGTGTTCAACAGAACAAAATTGTCACTTTTTTTCGTCACACAATTGAGACCCTTCTACGAGGGAATTAAACCAAAACATGTTCATGACAGACTTTGACTTTGGAAACCAACATTTGAAATGGTGTGCGATGAGATCCATTGGTCCACTGGTTAGTCCAGTTATCCAATAACATCCTCTGTTGAGGCAAAGTCATATGAGTTTTTTTGTTGTGCGTTGAGGGATTTATTCAGTGAACGTGTTCCCATAAGCATGTCTTCTTATTGGATTAAACAATTTTTCACTATTTTTAAAATGGGTTTTTTTATGCTTTTTTTTTTAATTGATGCGTATCTTGGCATTTCCATCCATTTTTTTATTCAATGTCCCAAAATTAGTATAAAAATAGGTGGATGGAAACATAGCTAATGTAACTATAACCATAGTAAACGTAACCACATTTTTAACATTTACATATTTTGCCTTCACTCTCCTGTAGGAAATAAGGTGATATCAAGGGAACTGAGTGCAGAATCACTAGCAGAGGTCCAGATGGTGCTTCGACGGCCACCACTCATTTGGGACAACCTCCATGCTAATGATTATGACTCACGACGTGTCTTCCTGGGGCCTTTTAAGGGCCGGCCCCCCGGACTAAGGGCCCACCTGAGGGGTTTGCTGCTAAATCCAAATTGCGAGTTTGAAGCCAACTTCATTCCGCTGCATACCTTGGGAAGCTGGTATAAAGAAGTGAAGGAAGAGGGCAAAGGTGAGAGCAGAATGGGGCTAGTTAGGGGGGTTAGAACAGAGAGAAGCTCAGATATTATAGTATGAGTATAGCAATGTCAAGGCTTTGAGATTGATTCCCAGAGAATGTATAAATGATAAAATGTACATCTTGAATGCAATGTAAGTTGTTTTGGATAAAAGCATCAGCCAATTGCATAAATGTAAAAAATTAAAATGAAGTGTATAAAGGAACATTCTGCCCCTTGCTGACACAGTGTGACCTCTGTAGGTGATGAAGAGGCCTATAGTGTGGATAGAGCGTTGTCAGCCGCCCTGCAAGACTGGATCAAGGAACTCAGCCTTCCTCTACAGCCTGGTACAACATCCACCTTGGCACAGTTTTTACACTCTTTGAGGAAATTGATCTAGAAATGGTTGATAGTTGTCACTGCACATTCAACTGGGATAGACATTGAAAAAAAGACACTTTACCATTAAAATTATTAATCACATCTGAGTTTAATGCACATGTGTATTCAGTAGGAATAAAATGTTTTTTTTGTTAGTAGTTTAGCTGTTCAATTCATTTTTAAAGATGAAGTTATTGTAACAATAAAATACTAAATAAAACAAAAATCACGTTACCAGTAATAATAATAAAATATTTATAATAATAAATCACTGTAATATTAATTGTTACATTTAAATACATTTTAAACAATTAAACATCTTTAAAATGTACATTTATGTACATTTAATTTTTTTAGTTTTTCTTTATTATTTAAGAAAATGTAATAATAAAAAATATTATATCATATTGATTTTTGACAGTGTTATTTTAGTATTTTTTATATACTATTATTGTATTTTTAATATTTTAAATTAGCTTTCATTCTTATATTTTTCATTTTGTTATGTGTTTTTGTTATTTCTTAAAAATATTTTTCTATTTAGCTTTAATTTATATATAGGTTTTAGTAATTTTTACATTTCAACGTATTTCAGATAGTTTCCAAATTAATATTTCGAATTGTCATAGTTTTTCATAGAGTATTTCTATTTTGTTTTATTTCAGCTTTATTTCAATTAACGAAAACTATTTTTAATAGTTTGTCTTTTAGATACCAACACTGATATTAGAATCAATACACTGATCATTGATTTCTTCAGTTTATTTTCAAGTGGCATGTCTAGTCCTCCACTGGTCACAAAGAATCTCTGACATGAACCTGATCTTTAGTCCAGTGATTTCTCACCAGTTTCTGAAATCTTCCGTTTAGGACGCCAGGTGAGGCCAACAGACCTCAAGCCCTCAATACTCTCTGTTAAATCAAAGTCCTCCGATAGCTCAGACAATCAACGTGAAGCCCAGCTCAAATGTCCCATAACCTCTTCCCAGAGCACAGGGGCTCTTGCTAGCGATGAAATCCCAGCAGACCCGGTTATGAGCCAGGATCTGAAAGCTGGGGAAAACCAGGTCTCTAGGAGCTCCAGCCATGAAAAGAGCTCTAGAAGGGGACTTTGTTCTGGGAGGGCTCCTCTCAGCGAGGCCCAGGTCCGGCTGCTGGTTGGCCTGTACTACCTGCCACATGAACACGGACCACCCGCTCAGAATCTGCTGCAGGATCTCACGTGGCTCAAAGTCAATTGTCACTGCGTCAGTGTCAATGGCAATGGCAAGAAGGCCTCGCCACAGAAGGTGAAAACATATTTTTTTATTAAATATTGATTCATATGTCATTCGATCTGTTTTTGGATGCTACTGAAATTTTTGTAATGATTCAACATGGATGTTGCTCATAATATGTGTTTAATGTGCTTGACAACCCCAATTATTTATTTAAATAATTGCCTTCAATATGGTATGAGTTGTGCATTCTGTTTTCTGTTGTTAATGTTTCTCTTGCTCTCTCAGGTAGAGGACTGGCGGGCCCGTGCGGGCCGTTTTCTGTCCGCGTGTGATGATGTGGCATTACTGCACAGTGCTGTTGTGAACAGCATCAATAGGGCTGTTCTCTACGACCTTTACCCTTACATTTGGGACCTGAGAAACACCATGCTGGTGGCCAAGGCCTTCATCTGCTGGCTAGGTGAGAGAGAGATTGTAGTATGGATGATTAATAAGAAAGGATCTTGTCTTGTCATGTAGATATTTTTCTGCCATGGAATTAATAAAAAGTAAATGAACTCTTTGACTTTTGAGTGTGAATCACCATTGAATTGTGTCCTGTAGCTCGCACTTCCCTCCAATTTCCCACCCTCATCTCCCATCTTTTCACAAGCATATTTCCTTTCACAGAGGGTCGTATACTGAGTGAAGGTTATCCACTAGGCTCTTGGAAGAACTGCTTCCACTGTGAGTGTCAAACATGCACTTAATATATACTGTAGCATATTCATTTCTGCTTAGTTTTCTGAAGCTGACATCATTTAAAAACATTAACAAAATTTGACTAACCTCAAATTACTGAACAGTGGTATTTAAATAAGATGCATAAAAGTGATTCTTGCAGTGGATTGACACTTTGGGATTGTTCACAGGGTGCGGTGCTTCCTCAGGGGCGGAGCTACATGGGGTGGAGGCGGAGCCATGGGTGTTTAAAGGGGGGCTGTCTGGAGAGGTGCAGGTGGGAATGATATAATTAATGATTCAGTTTAAAAACCAGTTCTGAATGTCATTAAATTAGGATAAATTGCCAGATTAATTTGGCATAGTTTCTTTACAGTCTACTTGATCTTTACGGTATCATTCTTGTTTTTTTTCTTTCTTTCTCTGTTGTTGGTGTGAATCAGATGCTTCTGCCTGTGGGGACCAGCAGTGAGCTATTCAGTCACCCTCCCCCTCTGTTCCCCACCTCTCGGCTTTACAACATACGGCCATTCCAGCAAAAAGACAAGGTAACTCAAGCATACTTGTTAACCCACTGATGCACACCTCATTATACATTTATGACGCTTATTGTTGATGTTTTCTTCACAAAACTTTAGGTAGAGCTGTACAGATTGGTGCATCAGTTGCATCAGAGGGGTAAAGGGAGCCAGGACACTGCCATCTCCCATCCAGACTTCATTGGGGACAGGCAAGAATTGCTCTCAAGCATATCACAGCCCCCATATAAAATGTTCTGTTTTCTTTTTTGTTCAATAGATACCTCCATTTGAGTAAGAAACTATATCATCTAATTGCGGTCATTGTTTCCTGAGATTAAAAAAAAAGCTTTTCAAATTTCCATTTTTAAATGAATTAGAAATCACAATTCACACATAAGCCATTTAATATTTATTTGATCAAAATTATGACTTACTACATTGATTAAAACACAATATATAATTAGGAAATAAAAATTACTTTATATATGTCACGTGTGGTGATACCATCCAAAACAAGAACACAGGAATTCAGTCCAATAATACTTTAATCCACAAAATAGTTACGCAGGAGAATCTCACAAGAATACAAACGCTTACCACATTAAATACTGACAATCACAGACAAAGAACTGAACAAAACAGGGAATACTTATATACAGAGGTAACAAGGGAATTAATGATCGTCAGCTGGAGACAAACTAGGAAAAAATCTAAGCTAAACTGAAATGAAGCACAAGAAACAAACACATAGGAATGAAAAGACAACTAAACAAAACATAATCCTGATAGTACTCCCCCCTCCTGCAAGGTGCGTCATTGCGCCGTATGCACAAGTCATCGGTGAAGGGAGGGAGTATAGGAGGAGTGCGAGGAGAGGGTGGAGAAGGACAGGAGACAGGAGGAGCCCACAAATACCACGGCGGAACTGGTAGAGGGAGGAGCCAAGGCGGAGCCCTGATGGTCTTCCTGGGCGGAGTTTGGGTGTCAGTTGGAGCCGAAGGGCTGATAGGTCGAGGTGGAGAAATGGGCCAGGAGGCCGGCGGTAATCAGCGGCGAGGGCGGAGCCGAGGAGCTACAAGACACCAGCGGGGCAGGTAAGTCTGGGGAATTAGACATAGTCAGCGGAGAGGACGGTGAGAATGGGGTGGGCAGGATATTGGGTGGGATCTGGTCATCTATGATGTAGAGTGTAGTGGGCTGGAGAGGGACAAGCTCTGTGGCGCTCAACTGGTTCATCAGTAGAACTGTCTCACCTGACTTGACTCCTCCCTGGATCTGGCGATCGGCTCTAGCCTCGGGACCGGTGCGGCGACCTGCTCTGGCTCCGGGGTAAACTCTGTGGCTGCCTCTAACTCTGGGCATGGGTCCGTTGCGGGAGATCTTTCTGCTTTACTGGGACACTCCGAGCTGAGACGACTTCTACTTTATGGAGCGGGTAGAGAGAAGACTTCTGGCGATGGAATATATGCCTGGGAGTCGGAGATGATGGTGGCGTCGTTCTCGACGACTCCCATGGTGAGGGAGGATTCGGACCGCATATCCACAAGGTGTAATCCACAAACTCGGCAAAAGGACAGTGATGCTCCCCTAACAGCAACATGTGCCCGAGGATATCGTCTATTCTGCTCTAGAAGAGCTCTTTCAGGGTCTCATCGTCCCAGCGCACCTCATTGTAAAGTTGAAGATAGCTCTCCACATATTCCTCCAGCAATTGTCCATCTTGCATGAGACAGTCCATATTTTTGCTTCTTTTAAAGGTCGGTAATTCTGTCACGCGTGGTGATGCCATTCAAAACGAGAACACAGAAATTCAGTCCAATAATACTTTAATCCCCAAAATAGAGTTACGCAGGAGAATCTCACAAGAACACAAATGATTACCACATTAAATACTGACAATTACAGACAAAGAACTGAACAAAATAGGGAGTACTTACTTATACACAGACTTAACAAGGGAACTAATGATCGACAGCTGAATGTAATAAGTAACCAAGGAGACAATCTAGGAAACAATCAAGGCTTGATCAAAAGTGACATTAAAGACATTTATAATGTACATCTTATTTCAAGTGACACTGAAGACTGGAGTAAGGGCTGCTGAAAATGAAGCTTTGCCATCACAGGTATAAATTACATTGAAAAAAATATTAAACTGCAAAACAGTTAATTTAATTGTAATCATGTTTTACAATATTACTGTTTTTACTGTATGTTTGATAAAATAAATGCAGCCTTGGTGGGCGACTTCTTTCAACAACAACAAAAAAAATCGCATTATCCTTAAGCTTTTGAACAGATGGATGGATGGATGGATGGATGGAAGACAGAGAAAATAGCTGAAAAAGGAGGTTATATTTGTTGTCAGTCCTAAAAAAATCAGTTGAGGTATATGAGAAATATCAGCCTGTTTTGTGTTTCAGGTGTCTGGGTGCGTCTCTGGCCTTATGCCCAGAGTACAGCTTAGTTCTGGAGGATGAACTAGGTGTATGTGGGTGTGCTGTGGGCATTCTGGATGTCCGCTCCTTTGCCAAACGATGTCAGGCCACCTGGCTACCTGCTATGAGGGACAAATATCCTTCACGCCCCCATGGAGCCAGTGGACATACAGCAACAAAGGTCAGAGCTACAGCTAAACACAAAAGTACACTTTAGACACAATTAAATCCTAGTACTTTCAAATGGTGCAGTAGTAACCATCTAATCCTAAAATGGTTTGAATTGCACTCTCCTCCAAAACCCTAGGAGGCACTGCTGTTTTTCCATGAAGAACAGGACTACCCAGACTCCCTGCTATATCATTTCCCATCTCAGCTCAGGCTTGAGGCTCTTCCTGAATTGGTAGACTGTAGCGTCAGTCGTAGTCTCCTCACAGCCTTGCTAACGGCCCTCAAAGCTAACGGTGCGCTAACACTGATTGTGATATAAAGCCTTTTATACAAGATATTAGCCCTGATAACAGAGTATTTCTTCATCAGGTTCACAGGGTGTATTCTGCGAGGTCCAGCCTACAGATGGATTACGGATGGAATTTCTGACAAAGTTGGGATTTCTGGAGATCCTCCGTGGAGAAGCACGGCCTAGAGAGGGCGTAGTTTTAGGGAGGCTGTTATAAGTGAATAGCCAAAACAAATATGTTGCCATGTTTGAGACCGGAGATGGGGTTATAGTTGTGTTTAGAAAAATGTCTGGGTTTAGAAAGTCCTTTGGTGAAGTGTCACGGTCTATTCACAAGTCTATTCACAAGAATTTAGAAATGCATTCTGAAAAATCAAATTACGCATTCTGCATGACAAAATCAAATCCACAATCACAAAAATACCATACTATGATGATCTGAAATTTTCAAAGCTAGAGACTAAGGGTGTGTTCACACTTGGCATGTTTGGTTCGATTTAAATGAACTCTGGTGCGATTGCTGTGTTAGTGCGGTTCCTCTGAGCATGTGTGAATGCTGCCATCCAAACCCTGGTGCGCACCAAACAAGCGGACCGGGACCACTAAAAAGATGGGTCTCGGTCCACTTCCAAACAAACTCTGGTGTGGTTCGAATGATATGAACGCAACATGGACCAAAGACATCTAAACGAACCAAAAACAGGAAGATGAGACCATATAAAGGACAGAATACTCACACATATCGTTTTTTTTTTTTGTCATAGAGTTTGCCCATCACAGCTCGGTACAAGCATCAGAACCGCATCTCCTCGCAGCAGATCATTTGTGTGTGTGACGGAGGGATTCCTGCAGCTGTTTTGACCCCTTTACACATTTTACAAGCTCTTCACAAGTTCTCAGATGGTCAAAATACCATCATATGTAGGCTACACGCATACAACGAGTGCATTTGTCCTAGCACACAGCACTGTTTTGGATGTTCGGTAAGAACCGTTTCAAAACAGGTAATACAGCATAACAGCCTAATCAGGTTGTGAATGTATCCCTATGCCTTTAGGTCTGGTGATGCCATTCTGAATGCTAAGCGGACCTGGACTACTTTTTTTTTTTCTAGGACCAAACAAACCAAGCGAACCGAACTACAAGTGTGAACACACCCTAACAAAAATTTGGCATTGGACTGATTATGATTTGTTTTAGTGTGAAAATATTTTGCTTCTGAACATTTTATTTATAAAAAGCCCCAGTAAAAATGTATGAAAACATTTAACAAAACAAACCATGACATTGAACAATATGGTAGAGATTCAGTGAAATGTTGGTATGTGGTTTAAGAAAAAGAAGTTGACAGTAGTTGTGGGATTATCAGAGATTGTCAGTAGGTACTTTTGTGATTATTTTATAATTTCATGACATTATTCACATTGGACTTGGTGTGAACAGGCCTTTAGGCTTTATGGTCAAGGCTGGGGCTGTGATAAAACAGGGACAAAATGAGAATTTAATAGTGATGACGTGTTTACAGCTTCATCTTCACTAATTAGCATTCTGTTTGCTTTCTCACTGCACAGTGCATCTGGAGCTCTCTGATTGATTCGCACAAACCTTTGGCTCTGCTTTTGGGGGTAATAAAACTTGTCGTTTTTTTATTGAACGTGTCTGTATTGCAGCTGTGGATGGCTGTAGGAGCAAAAAGCACAGTATTTCTCTTTTATATTACACACACACACACACACACACACACACACACACACACACACACACACACTACAATCTTCCCTCCAGCCAGTCATGGACAGGCTCACAAAGCAGACTCTTGAAGACATGTCATAGCTTCTCCATTGTGCTAAAAGAGCCCTGACCTCGACTGCTACAGGATTGATGTAGCAATCCTATTCCTTTAAATTAATTCTCTCACTTTCTCTCTGTCACTCACACAAATCTTCTGAGACGCAAAATTATTGTTAGCACTAGCCATCTCTCTTTGTCCTTTTACACAAATACACACACACTGTCACTCACTCACTGTATGCACGTCTGTCCACAAGTTCAATAATATGCCTTCTGATCTTTCATAGCCTTCTTTAATCACCATGGGCAATCAGAAAAAAAAACTAGATTTTTTTGCTCCATTGATTTGATATTGTTTGATATAATCTTTGTTGAACCTGTTTTTTTGCTATAGTTTCTGGTCTTTTTTGTACATTTATGGTAAAAGACACTTGATTGTGCATGCTAACTTTGAGGCATTCAGTTTTTTATTTTTAGAGCACTTTCACTATTTCTGCAGGTTTTAATGTCGAAATTGTGATATATACAAAGGTCTAAGCTTAGGTAGTAATATTTAATGTTAAATTGTTTGCGTTTAATGTTTTTAAAGATTGTGGTACAGCACAACTGCAGGTTTTGTAATAATGGAATAAAACGTGTTTACAGCATAATTAAAATCATTCCTTTCTGGCAGAATGTCTGTCTGTTTTTTGTTTATGTATGTTCTATATTTACATGACATTAATTTCATATACACCGATCAGGCATAACATTATGACCGGTGAAGTGAATAACACTGATTATCTCTTCATCATGGGATATATTAGGCAGCAAGTGAACATTTTGTCCTCAAAGTTAATGTGTTAGAAGCAGGAAAAAAAAGGGCAAGTGTAAGGATTTGAGTTTGACAAGGGCCAAATTGTGATGGCTAGACAACTGGCTCAGAGCATCTCCAAAACGGCAGCTCTTGTGGGGTGTTCCCGGTCTGCAGTGGTCAGTATCTATCAAAAGTGGTCCAAGGAAGGAACAGTGGTGAACCGGTGACATGGGTCATGGGCGGCCAAGGCTCATTGATGCACATGGGGAGCAAAGGCTGGCCTGTGTGGTCCGATCAAACAGACGAGCTACTGTAGCTCAAATTGCTCCAGAACTTAATGCTGGTTCTGATAGAAAGGTGTCAGAATACACAGTGCATCTCAGTTTGTTGCGTATGGGGTTGCATAACCACAGACTAGTCAGGGTGCCTATGCTAACCCCTGTCCACCGCCCAAAAGCGTCAACAGAACTAGTTAGTATCAGAACTTGACCTTGGAGCAATGGCCTGGTCTGATGAATCGCGTTTTCTTTTAAATTACGTGGATGGCCGGGTGCGTGTGCATCGCGTTACCTAGAGAACACATGGCACCAGGACGCACTATGGGAAGAAGGCAAGCCGGCGGAGGCAGTGTGATGCTTTGGGCAATGTTCTGCTGGGAAACCTTGTGTCCTGCCATCCATGTGGATGTTACTTTGACACGTACCACCTACCTAAGAATTGTTGCAGACCATGTACACCCTTTCATGGAAACGCTATTCCCTGGTGGCTGTGGCCTCTTTCAGCAGGATAATGTGCCCTGCCACAAAGCAAAAATGGTTCAGGAATGATTTGAGGAGCACAATGAGTTTGAGGTGTTGACTTGGCCTCCAAATTCCAAAGAGACCTATCCAATCGAGCATCTGTGGGATGTGCTGAACAAACAAGTCAGATCCATGGAGGCCCACCTCGCAACTTACAGGACTTAAAGGATCTGCTGCTAACATCTTGGTGCCAGATACCACAGCACACCTTCAGGGATATAGTGGAGTCCATGTCTTGATGGCCTGTTTTGGCAGCAAAAGGGGGACCAACACAATATTAGGTCATGTTATGCCTGATCGGTATATACAGGTGCTGGTCATATAATTAGAATATCATCAAAAAGTTATTTCACCAATTGCATTCAAAAAGTGAATTAGAATTATATTCATTCATTACACACAGACTGATACATTTCAAATGTTTATTTCTTTTAATTTTGATGAATATAACTGACAACTATTCAGTATCTCAGAAAATTAGAATATTATTAAAGGGTTAGTTCACCCAAAAATGAAAATTATGTCATTAATTACTCACCCGAAAGACCTTATGAAGATATTTTTGTTGAAAGCTGATGGCTGAGAAAGGCCTCAGATAGGCCTCAATTGGCATTCAGTACATTCACACTCACAAGACCCATAAAAGGCGCTAAAAACGTTGTTACAAAGTCCATCTCACTACAGTGGCTCTACAATAATTTTACGAAGCGACGAGAATAGTTTTTGTGCGAAAAAAATAAAAAATAAAATAATAATAATAATAACGACTTTATTCTACAAGTTCTTGTCTTCCGGATAGGCCTCGGACGTGAACTCACGAAGCACCAAGACGCATGCGCAAGAATATGACGCAGATCCAGCGTTCAGACACATGACTCAGAAGCGAGGAGGAGATTTTTTTTTACAAACAGAGGAAGACGCGCCATATCTAAGCTGTTGAATTCTACATTGATCGTGCTTTACATCAAACATCATTCGTAAATATGTCAGCAGATTTCTACAACATTCAGACTAATTTAAACAAAAGAACTGCACAACGATATACCTTTTCAACAGCTTTTATTTATCATTATTAGTAATGTGTTTGTTTTAGTTGTTATAATAAAAATAAACCGAAAAAGGCTTTTGTACATTTGTTACAGTATACCAAACAGGTTATGTCGAAGCTGCTAGGACAATTTTGGTCAGATTATGGCTTTACCATCACTATAATAAATCAAATTGTTTTTACTCAAATTTTTACATAAACATGCATGTGCAGATGGCATTTCACAAAAAAGAAAAATATAATACAAAAAAAAAAATTCACAATAACTATTACTGTATGATTGTCAATCATTTATTTTTTAAACCTCGACATGTTTTGCAACAGCTGCTTCCTTGTCTGGTTTGGGTTTTGTTGCAATATTGCAAGGTATTTCAGGAAAAGAAATTTGAGAGGTTGGGTCCTTGAAAACTACAGTGGGGTCACTGCGCCGCTGCAGCACTTTATGAACTAGTTCATCCCTGAAATTTTGTGTAGTGGGTTCATAGATTTTCCTTGCCAGCCACTCTTTTGTTTGCTTGGGATAGACGACGTTGTATCGTGGAACACCTATAAAAGCATAATAAATATTCAGAGGGCAATAATTATTTATGTGTGCGTGCACTGTGCATTCTGTGGTGGAATCAGCACTTATGTTGCTGACTACTTACCAGAGGTGGTTGTGGCCGGTTGACGGTGTACATTTTCATTGTGATCTAGGACAGCAAGCTGAGTACGAGCTGTCATCGAGGAGTGACGAAAGTGTAGGTTCTTCCGACAATATTTCGAAAGAACAGAATGGTACCCCTCAAGACTGCCTGAAAAAACAAATGGATACATTTTATAATGTTAAGCTTTCCACATGAACTCAAATACATTCTTGTAGTACATTCTTGTAACTTGCCTGTATGCTTGAATAACGCCATTTGCCTCAGGTCCTTCAGGAGATTTACATGCAAAACCAAAGAAGACAGTGTCCGAAACGCTGGAGAGTCCTTTCGTATCCAACGTTTTCTTCTCTGCTGGTCAGGAGTGAGGTCATCATGGGCACACTGATGTTGCTGTCCATCTTCTTCCCAACTGTGTACTCCACAAATGTGATGGAGAAGTGATTTCCACTTCTCCGTCAATACCTGTGTAAAACAAATTACAATGTAAATTTTGAAAAGGTGTTGTCGATATCAGATGTACGTTAAGATATTTCATAACATACATTGGGGTCGCCGCTGCAGGATGCCCATGCATACCACAAATGGTTGCATATACTTTTAATCCAAGGTTGGAGGTCATTGTTCTCTTTTTTTTTGGAAACTGACAGTAATTTTTTGAAGAACCCTTAAAAAAAATGAAATATATGTATTACACATTATGAGGTTGGGACATAATAATCACCATAATGCATGCAAACGAAAGTCATAATACATTTATATCAACATCTTTACACATAGCAACAATTTTGTGCTGCTATAGAAATTAAATAAATATATGCATACACACGTAAAAGAGTTTTAGTAATGCAAGATGTACATACCCTTCACTACATGCCAGATATCGAACTCATGGTGAATTTGGGGATAATCAACCCTCATCAACTTTCGTATAGACGGCGATCGGTCCGTAGTCACGACTTTTATGTCAATTCCCTTTTCCAAAATAGAGTTTAGACCTCTCCTAAAGCCTATGGGCTCCATTGCAACAGAACTTGATGCTTCTGTAACCTTTATTTTTATAAAAGTACAAAATAAATAAATTATATATATATATATATATATAGAATTACATCTTCAATTGTGTTTCCTGCTTATGACTGAATATCTTATGGTCATATTAAAAAAACAACAACAACAATATAAATTCAAGCATTAAGTAAAAAAAAAAAAAAAGAAGTTAAACCACCATGTCCATAAAATGTTGCAAAAAATCAACATGTACACTGACCTGCACCAACTCGAAGTCGACTACCTGACTGGTGGAATCATCCATTAAACTGTATGTACAGTATTTTGCTGAAAATCCCAGGCTGCAAAAATGATCAGATGAAAATTAAATAATCTTACCACAGCTCAAAATGTTTCCAGTATCTTTTAATAATACATGCATTTCACATTTACACTTACCTGTCAGATCTCGCATCCCCTGACAAATGCACTCCTTTTTGCAGAATGTTCTGCATCCGCAAGCCTTCCAGCATTTGCTCTTGTTTTTCCTTGTACACAATATCTACTACAGGGATTAAATAAGAGGACTGTATAGCGTAGAAGGAAGTTTTCTTTGGGATTTGGAGGTTGAGCAAGGCAGCCCAATCATCAATGTCTGTGTATGTTGCCCCGGTGAACAGAGTACACGCAGCCACAAGAAGGTTGTTAACTGGCATTCCTCTGATTTCATCACACGAGTTCCATTTTCCTTGATGACCGTTTGAACATTCCCAGTTAACTTGTATAAGGCTACCACAAATATTTTTTTTTGTCTCGATGACTGATGCTCCACAATGATTACATCGGCTGAACAGCTCCATCAAACTGGACTCATTGACCATCCATTTCCTTTCTTTGTATTTACCATTGTCTTCATCTTCCTCTGTAGTTGGGGTTGATGTTGAGGTAGAACTTAGGGGAACAAAACTTTGGTCCTTCTTGTCAGATGGAGGATCCAGGGACAGCATGTTGACATCTAGATTGAGATCTTCTGACGAGTCTTCATCATGTGTTTGTTCAACCTACATGATGGAAAGTAATGAATTGAAAATGATAGGGTTTGAATTAGTACTATGAAAAAAAAAAATAGTATATAACTTGCCAATTTACATTGTATTGACTTGACATTGTATTGAATCTGATGTGATTTATATCAAATACAAAATAAGGATAGTTACACAAAGTTACAGATAGTTATATAAAGTACACTTACTCTTTGATAGGGCTTTGCGGCAGAGGTGGCATAGTATGTTCCATTTGTTGATGGACATGAATGCTGTTCAGCTGTATGTGGACTTGATAGCACCAACAGAAGTATTGGTAAAACTGCACGCTCATGTTCTCGTGAACTTTGGATGCTATGTGGTTTAACTGGGGTTGACTGGGGTACACCAGCTAAATATGCTGGCGAAATTAATTCTTCTGTGACTGTTTTTTCACTTCCATCACTAACGTCTGGTAGGACACTGGTAAGAGGTGGCCATCTTGACTGTGGGTTCTGGTTGGGCCGTAATGGGCCTGCTGAACGAGGGTCCCGTGTAGGGACTACTGACTGGGAGTCCTCCTGACTGGGCTGTGATGAATCATTCGTAGTCTCATGTTACTATATTAACTCGTATGTACTTTACATGATCATCCAAAGCATTATAACATTAAAAAAAAAAAGTGAAATCATATACTACATTGCTGTATCGTTGCTTTAACGTTATCCCTTAACGATCTCCCCATGACGATTCAACTCACCTCTTTGTTTTGTAAAAACAGGCTGGGCACAGCTGTTGATTTCAGACGTTTTCGAGTGTGACCTGATTTGAAGTCATCTGGTGAAAAATGTGCACCGCACAACTTCAAATGCTTTACGTATCGAAGCGGTAAATCAACATCCCGATGGACAGCCAGCAGCCATAGATTCAGTCGTTCAGAATCTTTCCATGGGAAATAGTGAAATGTGAGCCTTTCATTTCGCGGATTTGATAAAGCACTTTTACGTTTACTTGGTCGATTCTCACGGTTCGGGCATCCAGGAAATGCACACTTTAGCCGCCCCATTTTGACCACTATGCTAAAACCTAAAGCACGATCAATGTAGAATTAAACAGCTTAAAGCCTTGTTTAGGCCCGGCCGTCTGCGTTCGTGCACCGTTCGCATGAAGGCCCGGGCATACTCCGGCCGCCCGCGTTCCAGCAAAAATGCTCTCTTTTTTTCAAGCGTGTTGTTTTTAAACCGGTCTTTGCACACTCTTCTTCGACGGCTGAACACTGCGCTCAATACTGTGCGTGTTGCCACCTAGTGGACTCTTCTGTACTGCTGGCGCATGCGCTGTTGCACGCGGATTGTCCGCGCGTCTCGAAATTTGGGCTGCGCGCGGACGGGGTGTGCGGACGGCCAAAGTATACCCGTGACCTTTAAAGGGTTAAGGCCAATTTATACTTCTGCGTCGAGTGTACGCCGTAGTGTACGCCGTAGCCTACGCCGTCGTTAGCATTTATACTTCTGCGTCGAGTGTACGCCGTAGTGTACGCCGTAGCCTACGCCGTCGTTAGCATTTATACTTCTGCGCTGTTGTCTGCGTCAATGTGCAATTACACATGCAGACGCTAGAAGGCAGTGTCCTCGGGCATGTTGGTGTAATCAAGACAACAGCCGAAGAAGAAGCAGCTTGTTGTGTAGAATGTGTACATTCATGTCGGAGTATCAGCAGCAGTGAGAGAGCGGCTTTTCTTGCTGCTTGAGGTGTTGTATCTAATACTAGGGATGTGGAAATGAAGCCTCATGAAGCAGTGAGGCTTTACCCTGACTGTTTCGGGAAAAGATTCAAAGCTTCGAGAGTGTCAAGAACAGCGCCATCTGGTGCTTATTTAAAATAAAGCAGGCAGAAGTCTGTGGAAGAAGCTCTGTCAGATGAAGCAACCACAACACACTCCATCGTTTCAATGCTATGTGTACAAATAAAAGCTTTATATGTTTGTGTTTAATGTGTCCAGTAAATAAATTAATTTACCCATTAAAGTGTGTCAATAAAATATAATATGAGCTTATATGATTCAATAAGATGTAATGTAAGCCTACTCTCTCTCTCTCCACACACACACACACACACACACACACACACACACACACACACACACACACACACACACACACACACACAAAATAAGGACATTGTGTGATAGGATCATCTGTAATTAAATGTGCTTAAGACACTTGGCAGTGATAGTGCTTGTGTAACAGTAATGACAGTAAGGCAAATATTTTAACAAAATACAAAGACACAACTCCAACAAACAAAAAATTATAAATAGTGACGAATAAATTTTATCTAAATGTAATATATTGTTTAACTTTCAAAGTACAGCACTCTCCTCACAAAACCATCAACCAGACTGAGGCAACAAGGACTTGTTAAGTAAGATCTGGGGGTTCGAAGCTTCTGACACGCAAAGTGAAACGCGCACGTGATTGGACAGAAAGTGAGGCTTCATTTGTCATCGATCACGTGACTCTAGGAAACCAATACACACCCCGATACGGAGCTTCACTACAAAATGTGTCGTATGCGCGATACGCGCATCGACGCTTCAGTGTCATACGTAACATCACTATCTAATACAAATGAAGCATCTCTAGTTGATTAGTAAAGTTAAATAAGGCGATCTGGCGCTGGAATGTGTTTGTGAAATCATGCAGAGCTCGTGGCCGCTGTTTTCACTAGCGGTGGCTCGAGCAATCGATTGCTGTTGCGGAGACTTAATTCACGAAATGTACCCTTATGTGTCCCTGTTCTTGATATACAATTACTGATTAACATCTTTGGTTTTAATGAGAAAATAAATAAACGATACTCAGCGGATCTATGTATTTATTTACTACCATAAAGAATCGCTGGACTACAAAATATTGTGTTATAGCAGAGGTAAGGAACTATCATCCCATTTGTGGACACACGCACACTCCTATCGCAGATTTTTTATTTATTTATTGACCTTAGGTAGGGGTTCTGGCAGACCAATCACAGCGCTTGCGGTCCGCATAGAATTGACGCGTTGTTACATTTTTGGAGAGGTGCGCGTCAGGGTACGGCGTATCCAACGCGTCTATGCATATGGTACGCCGTACCTTCTGCGTGCACTCGACGCAGAAGTATAAATTGGCCTTTAGTTAACCCAAAAATGAAAATTCTGTCATTAATTACTCACCCTCATGTCGTTCGACACCCACTCATATTCGGAACACAAATTAAGATATTTTAGTTGAAAGCTGATGGCTGAGAAAGGCTTCAGATAGGCCTCCATTGGCATTCAGTACATTTACACTCCCAAGACTCATAAAAGGCACTTAAAACGTCGTTACAAAGTCCATCTCACCACAGTGGCTCTACAATAATTTTACGATGCGACAACAATAGTTTTTGTGCGCAAAAAAAATCTAAATAACGCCTTTATCCAACTTGTGCTTGTCTTCCGTGTAGGCCTCCACGACGCATGCGCGAGAACATTACGCAGATCCGGCGTTCGGACACATGACCCAGAAGCGATTTGTTTACAAGCAGAGGAAGACGCGCCGTATCTAAGCTGTTGAATTCTACATTGATCGTGCTTTAGGTCTCGGCGTAGTGCTCAAAATGGGGCTCATGTGTGCATTTCATGGATTCTCGAACGCCGGCGCTACGTCATATTCTCGCGCATACGTCGTGGAGGCATACACGGAAGACAAGAAGAGGTTGAATAAAGTCATTATTTAGATTTTTTTTTGCACACAAAAACTATTGTCGTCGCTTCGTAAAATTATTGTAGAGCCACTGTGTTGAGATGGACTTTGTTTTAAGTGCCTTTTATGGGTCTTGTGAGTGTAAATGTACTGAATGCCAATGGAGGCCTATCTGAAGCCTTTCTCAGCCATCAGCTTTCAACAAAAACATCTTCATTTGTGTTCCGAAGATGAACAGAGGTCTTACGGGTGTCGAATGACATGAGGGTGAGTAATTAATGACAGAATTTTCATTTTTGGGTGAACTAACCCTTTAAGCCCGGGGTATACTTCACTTTCTGCGCCCGGACGCGTCACGCGCGCAGCCCTGACGGATGATCGCGTTTGACACATGCGCAGTACATTTTTCTTCTATGCTCTACCAGACATCGGAGGGCAGCACTGAGTCCTGGCATCAAAGGGACATTCGCTGGGCATGATCGGAGAAGAACTGTAATGCATCCAAGGGGGTAATCCATAGTGGCAGCCATTGCTAACCAAGCCATCACCTGCTGTTAGCATCCTATTGACTCCCGTTCATTTTGGCCTCACTTTGACAGCGAATATCTTTACATCTGAGGTGTTCAAAGACTCCATTTGACCATTGTTTATTTCTAAACAAACACAACAATGTATAAAATGCTCCATTACCTTGTACATTACACTATCGCCCCGTAGAAGCCGTTTTTGTAAAAAGTAGGCTAACGATTGCGTCATAACCACGTGACTCCTTCGCGCTGTACCGTATAGACCCGAGGAGAAGCTCGCAGGCAATCTTTTACTGTGAATGAGGCAATCGGGGGGACGTGAAGGCATAAACGCCGATAGAGATGTCGCAAATTCTGCTTCGTTCATCAAAAGTTGCTCCTGCTCACTCTCTCTGTCGCTACAAGATTCGGTGATTCAGATTTTACGTTGCACAACTACTAGAAGACTTGCCACTGTCGGACAGGCTGATCACGTCACATCTACGTCGTCAAGCTCAGTCAAAGGCTGCGCAGTACGCTCAGCCATCAGGAAGTGAGTGCTTCTAACTGACTTCAAATTTCCCCGTTGAAGTCTATGGAGTCGCTGTGTCCATTTCTTTTACTGTCTATAAGTGCATCCACCATTGCAACATAGTTTGGAAGAAGCACTGAAGAATCAAAAATGTTCTCTTTTTTTCCCCAAGCGTGTTGTTTTTAAACCGGTCTTTTCACACTCTTCTTCGACGGCTGAACACTGTGCTCAATACTGTGCGTATTGCCCTCAGCACGAAAATTACGTCATGCGGACGGTGCACGAACGCGGACGGCCGAAGTATACCCGGGCCTTTAGATACGGCGTGTCTTCCTCTGCTTGTAAACAAATCTCCTCCTCGCTTCTGGGTCATGTGTCCGAACGCCGGATCTGCGTCATATTCTCGCGCATACGTCTTGGTGCTTCGTGAGTTCACGTCCGAGGCCTACACGGAAGTCAAGAACTTGTAGAATAGAGTCGTTATTTTGATTTTTTTTTCGCACAAAAAATATTCTCGTCGCTTCGTAAAATTATTGTAGAGCCACTGTAGTGAGATGGACTTTGTAACAACGTTTTTAGTGCCTTTTATGGGTCTTGTGAGTGTGAATGTACTGAATGCCAATGGAGGCCTATCTGAGGCCTTTCTCAGCCATCAGCTTTACACTAAAATATCTTCATTTGTGTTCCGAAGATGAACGAAGGTCTTTCGGGTGTCGAACGACATGAGGGTGAGTAATTAATGACATCATTTGAATTTTTTGGTGAACTAACCCTTTAAGACCAATAAAATCTTAATCTTAAAATCTTGGCCAACTGAAAAGTATGAACATGAAAAGTATGAGCATGTACAGCACTCAATACTTAGAGGTGGGGTAGGTAAGTATGATCTAAAACACTTTTGTCCAAATTTGTTTAAACTGTCTTTATATGTCAATACATAATTAAAATTTAAGTACTCTGAAAAAGAGAGTATAAAAATCGAGTGACTCTAGACTTTTTAATCTGCAATAAACACCGCTCATTATTTTCGTTCGGGCCGAATCAAGTGATTGGCTTGGGCGCCTGTCACTCTCTCTCGCTACCATGGCTACCACCCCTTTTGCTCAGGATCTGCCCACATGCGCGCACCCCATTGTTGCCAAGTCGGGCTACTTCAAACACTGTTGCCGCGGCTGTTTTTCATGTCCGCGGGTTGAAGCGACCCCAATTATGTGATGTTTTGCCCCGGGATTTGCGAATTTTAGCAGGCAGCCCAGCCAAAAAGACACATATTTTACCCCCCAAACGCGATTTTTACCGGAGAAACACGATTGGGCTTGTTTTGGGCTAGTTTTGAGTAGCAATTGGGCGGATTTTGTTGTGAAAACCTGGCAACCCTGACGCACCCGTTTGAGTTCAAGAGGCTGTATTTCTGCTGGACAGGTAATCTTTCATTTTGATTATACATTTTTTTGGTTTATGTTTTCATGAAGCATGTCTCACTAGCACATGTAGCTGCCTAATATAGCTAACATAACATTACTTAGCATAAAGTTACAATGTTATACACCTAGCGAGCCATTAGTAGAGATGATAAATACTCAATATGCTTAGCTCAAGTTGATCGCTGTCGTGTTTAATTTCGCAAAATGTAACTTTAGATAACAAAATGCATGTGTAAAAGCTAGTACACCGCATCCAGGAACTTTTTTTTAGAACTAAGTTAGCTTTAGCTACTACCCTCTGTCTAAACTCTTTTACCATGTTCACCGGGAACTTTACCTGCATGTTTATTTCGGCCCTTGGTTTGTTTTTATATACTCTACCAATGTTTGTATCTTGTATCTGTGTGTCGTAGACACTGTGTTGTGTGTGTATTTTGAACTTTACCAGTATCGTTATTCTAGCTTGAGAGTGAGTACTAAAATACATCTTATTTGTTTATATTCATAATGATAAAGTTAGATTTTTTATTACATGTGATTCTGACGTGATGTCACTACATGCACTCCGCTCCTTCTTCTCCGCTCGTCTCAGGTAAATAAGAGCTGAAAAAAAACACATGAACGCGCCACGCCGACCGCTATTTACCTGTTTACCCGCGTTCATGTGTTTTGGGGGCGTGGCTTTGGAAAGAGCCCAGAATGGAAATAATGAGCTGTCTTTAAAACAGTCGTGAGAGGTCTACAGACACTCAATTTTCATACTTTCTTTTTCAGAGTACTTACATTTTAATTATGTATTGATATATAAAGAAAGTTTAAATAAATTTGGAAAAAAAGTTTTTTAACCAAATCCGACCCTACCTTTAATTGGGGCTCCTTTTGCCTGAATTACTGCAGTAATGCGGCGTGACATGGAGTCGATCAGTCTGTGGCACTGCTCAGGTGTTATGAGAGCCCAGCTTGCTCTGATAGTGGCCTTCAGCTCTTCTGCATTGTTGGTTCTGGCATATCGCATCTTCCTCTTCACAATACCCCATAGATTTTCTTTGGGGTTAAGGTCAGGCGAGTTTGCTGGCCAATGAAGAACAGGGATACCATGGTCCTTACACCAGGTAATGGTTGCTTTTGCACTGTGTGCAGGTGCCAAGTCCTGTTGGAAAATTAAATCTGCATCTCCATAAAGTTGGTCAGCAGCAAGAAGCATGAAGTGCTCTAAAACCAGTGGTGGACAGTAACTAAGTACATTTACTTGAGTACTGTACTTAAGTACACTTTTTGAGTATCTGTACTTTACTGAAGTATTATTTTTTAGGGAAACTTTTACTTTTACTTCACTACATTTGAAAGACATATATCGTACTTTTTACTCCACTACATTTCTATCAAGGTCCTCGTTCTGTAGCAGCTTTGCAAGTCAGTGGATGATTTTTTTTCTTCTTTAAAAGTGTTTTTTTTTTTTTTTTTTTTTGCAGACAGCCTATAAGTAAACACTTTTGTAGAATCATAATTTCCCAACATTTTTTGAACACTGATCAGTTTATAGCAAAATGTAAGAAGACGGTTCCTCGGCACAGTGTGTGCACCCATGACCATATTAGAAAGTAAGTTTCAGTTTTCTGAAACGATTAAAGATTAGTTTTGTTGGCATACACTTGATGAATGTCTCATAAAATGTTCAAAAATTTAAATGTCTGGGAGAAAGAGAAGCATAGACATATGGATTAATCTGAAAAAGCCTGATGAAAGAGCTCAGTTCAGTCTGGTTTTTGTACCTCTCAGATGAGCACAAGAACTGAATAGAGCTTTCTTTTGTGTTTTTTCCGCACTTAAACAGACCAATACACACAAAATGTAAAAATTTTCATTTTGGAAAGTATTCACTTAAACAAAGTTGATTATGTCATAAGTGAACGTAAACAGTTGGGGGAATATCGGATGAGTATCAGTGTATAGGATAGCAGCTTTGTAAAAAGCTTTGTAACTTTTATACAAATATTTAAATTCGTTTAAACTGACTGGCTTAAACCAGCATGATGGCTATAGCGTACATTCATACAACAATGCAACAATAATAAAATAATGCATTGACATAAAAAAGGAAATTTACTTTTGATACTTAACTTAAGTACTTTTATAAACAAGTACTTCTGTACTTTTACTTAAGTAAAAATAGTTTTTTACAACTTTCACTTGTAACAGAATAATATTTGACCAGTGGTACTTTTACTTTCACTCGAGTAATGGAGTTGTGTACTTTGTCCACCTCTGCTCTAAAACTTCCTGGTATACGGCTGCGTTGACCTTGGACCTCAGAAAACACAGTGGACCAACACCAGCAGATGACATGGCACCCCAAACCATCACTGACTGTGGAAACTTTACACTGGACCTCAAGCAACGTGGATTGTGTGCCTCTCCTCTCTTCCTCCAGACTCTGGGACCCTGATTTCCAAAAGAAATGCAGAATTGACTTTAATCAGAGAACATAACTTTGGACTACTCAGCAGCAGTCCAGTCCTTTTTTGTCTTTAGCCCAGGCGAGATGCTTCTGACGCTGTCTGTTGTTCAAGAGTGGCTTGACACAAGGAATGCGACAGCTGAAACCCATGTCTTGCATACGTCTGTGCGTAGTGGTTCTTGAAGCACTGACTCCAGCTGCAGTCCACTCTTTGTGAATCTCCCCAACATTTTTGAATGGGTTTTGTTTCACAATCCTCTCCAGGTTGCGGTTATCCCTATTGCTTGTACACTTTTTTTCTACCACATCTTTTCCTTCCCTTCGCCTCTCTATTAATGTGCTTGGACACAGAGCTCTGTGAACAGCCAGCCTTTTTTGCGATGACCTTTTGTGTCTTGCCCTCCTTGTGCAAGGTGTCAATTGTCGTCTTTTGGACAACTGTCAAGTCAGCAGTCTTCCCCATGACTATGTAGCCTACAGAACTAGATTGAGAGACCATTTAAAGGCCTTTTCAGGTGTTTTGAGTTAATTAGCTGATTAGAGTGTGGCACCAGGTGTCTTCAATATTGAACCTTTTACAATATTCTAATTTTCTGAATTTGAATACTGAATTTGGGATTTTCCTTAGTTGTCAGTTATAATCATCAAAATTAAAAGAAATAAACATTTGAAATATATCAGTCTGTGTGTAATGAATTCATATAATATACAAGTTTCACTTTTTGAACGGAATTAGTGAAATAAATCAACTTTTTGATGATATTCTAATTATATGACCAGCACCTGTGCAGTTGCAATCAATACAAATATAATCTTTTCTAAAAATAGATTATAAAAAGAAAAATTGCATCTATAACAGTTTAGTGGCAAATTAAAGGGATAATGTCAATATATATATATAATGTAATGCTTTTGAGTTATAGGATTTTTTTTGGCAATACAGTTGTCATAATTATTCAACCCCTATTCAACGCTGCTGTTTTAAAGTCACTAATTTGTATGGTATGGTACAAAATTGTGTTAAAATATGTTATAAAGTTGAGTAGCAAATATGGCCAAGTCAAAAGAGCTCTCACAAAAGCTATAAAGAACAATTTGTTTTATTACATTAGAAAGTCTATGACTACAAGAAGATTTCCAAAATATTAAAAGTTCTTAGAGACACAGCTAGCAGGCTTATATATATATATATATATATATATATATATATATATATATATACATAGACGTATATTACATTATGTCATTATTTATTTAACAAAAATAAAGCCAAGATGGAGAAGACGTGTGAAAAGCTAAATACACCCCATGGTTCAATAGCTTGTAGAACCACTTTTAGCAGTAATTGTTTTCTACACACACACACACACACACACACACACACACACACACACACACACACACACACACACACACACACACACACACACACACACACACACACACACACACACACACACACACACACACACACACACACACACACACACACACACACACACACACACACACACACACACACACACACACACACACACACACACACACACACACACACACACACACACACACAATATACAATATACAATATACAATTTACATTTTAATATATTTTAAAGTGTAATTTATTCCTGTGATGCAAAGCTGAAATTACTCATTACGTCTTCAGTGGCACATGATCCTTCAGATCCTATACATCAGTTGCATTCGTATTAGCTGCAGACCATTGCTTGTGTGAGCGCAAGTTCTGTTCTGGTGAGGTTACTTTTCCAGTAGGGATTCTGTATTCTTTGAGGTTTTCCCCTGTCAGCAACAGTACAAGAGTGCCTGTCAAAGTTGCAGCCCAACTGCTCGCTGGGAGACCCACCTGCACAGGTGAAAGTGATACAAACAAACACTGGCTGAATATGAAACCCAGAGGAGTGTGCATATGTGTGTGTGTGTGTGTGTGTGTGTGTGTGTGTGTGTGTGTGTGTGTGTGTGTGTGTGTCTACTCACAATTCCTAGCAGGTTGCTCAAGGCAATGTCTGTGTAAGCTGAAAGAAAGGCTGCAGAGGGAATATAGCTATAATTTAGTTGTAGAAAAATAAAACAACACTACAAAGGATGTATCTGTGTATTACTCACCACTTGCAATAGATAAGAGATGTGTTCTCCAACTAAATATGAAAAATGCCCCCACGACCATGCAGCCCAGAGCACCATTAAACCCTGAGAGGCCTGAGTACAGAAAGCTGTACTGCACTGACATAGACATGCCTGCAGGGGGCAACAGAGAGAACTTCAGTACAGTTATTGACCATGACTTTAGAAGCCCCTATCTCAAATAGCACACTTCATATGCACTAGCCCTACTTGCCCTGTCCAAATACCCACACTTGAGGTCTTGGCCACTTTATCAGTTTAATGATCTACAGCAAAATAAAGCGAGCTTTGGCGGGAACTAAATAAATATTTACTTAAGTAGTAATTTCTAGCTAGATATGACATCTGAAGTGGAAAACACTGGATTAAAAAAGTACAGCAACTTTCAGACGGCATCTTTCTTTTTCTAGCTCAACTGTCACTGAATTTTTTGTTTTACGTGCCATTTCCGGGTATCTGAAATAGATAATAGACTGGCATGGAAATCATTTAGACGAAAAGGCCAAAACCCGGAAACAAGCTATTTTTATGTAAAGTTTGTTTGACAAATATGTTTATATGTACAGTGCATAAAGTAGGTATTATGCATTCTATATGGTGTATTTTGTCCTCTTGATAGGTTTGGTTTGATCTTTAGCTATTTTGTAAAATCTGGTGTAGGCTAACACTAAGGCATATAAGTGGAATTGGGTTCATTGTTGTAGTTCTGTTTGTGATCTGAAGGTGGCAGTCTTTATTCATTACAGAATATCGTTTTTAGTCTATAGTTGCTGCCCCCACATTCCTGTGCAAGCTTTCAGACTTCACTAACCATCCACCATTCCCTAGAGCTTTCTTTTATTGTTTTCTTTGTTTCTCATCTCTAATGCTCTCTCTTTTCCTGTATTTTTTCACAGCATGAATCTAGTCGATACATTCAAAAACGTGTCTCTTTAGGTCTTATTTACAGTATTTATATATTTACATGGCCACATGATCACATTTGATTTTTTTTGCTGTTGTCATATTTATATTACTCAGCAATGTTAGTTGGAAAAATAGATTTACTTAAGTCACAAGCATTTTAAGGTTATTATGATAGCCTGTCGTCTTTCTGTCTGGATCCACATACTGAACAAGAAAGCTCTGACCCTGATTCTCTGACAGAAGATTAAAATAATACAAGTTCTCTGTCATTCAACAGTTAACCTTCAGCGAAAGCTGTTTTCACCTTCTCCTCAGTTTACCTTTTGTTTTATTTGTACAGTTGCCTTCATAAAATGGAATGACTCTCAGGAGCTCTTGCTCTCTCAGAAACCAAGAAATGTCAAAATCGCCATTAGTTTGTATATCTGAACTGGCTCCTTTCATGTCTGTCTGTCTGTCTGTCTCTTAATCTATCTATCTATCTATCTGGCTGTCTGGCTGGCTATCTGTCTTTACCTCTTTTATGGTTTATCTGTTTATTCAATCTGTCTGTCTATCAACTATCTAGGATGTATGATTGCTATAATATTGTGGTTTTGAAGATATGTCCAACAGTTATCTAAATATACATTACATTTCAAAAGTGTGGGGACAGTACCCAGACAGCATGGTAACATTGATACAGTGTTGAGTTTGGAACCAAACCATCATTTTGGTTGAGATTGACATTTCAATGTTTAAAGTATGTTGGATCAGCATTGAAATTGGTTGAAATTTCAATATTATCTGAGGGTGCAAAAGTGATGTTGAAAAAATATCACTTTGTAATGTTGAATCAATATAATTACCATTGATTTGTGGTTAAAATATCAGTATTGCTTCAACATTAACTGAGGGTGCAAGAGTGATGCTAAAGCAACATCACTTTGCAACGTTAATTCAATGTAATTGGCGTTGACGCACCAACACTGACTCAACATTTTTCAATGATTATATGCTATCTGGGTAAGATGTTTGTTTGTTTAATTTTTTAAAGAAAGAATTAATACCTTTATCCAACAAGGATCAAACATCAAACATCGAGCAAACATAGATCAAACTTTCTATTCTTGAAAAAATCCTGAAAAAACAATATGTATCGCTGTTTCCATAATTATACAAAGCAGCACAACTGTTTTCAACATTGATAATAATAAGAAATAATTATTGAGCAGCAAATCAGTAAATTAAAATGATTTCTGAAGGATCATATGACAGAAATGTACACAGGAATAAATTACATTAGGGTTATTTTAAATTGTAATATTGTATTACTGTTTTTACTGTATTTTTGATCAAATAAATGCAAGCAACCTGGGCGAGCATACAAATCAAAAACGTTAACAAATCTTACAGACCCCAAACATTTGAATGGTAGTGTAGGCTAAAATGAATAGGAAAAAAACTGTTTGTTTTTTGTTTCACTGAGGTTCATGTCACGGTTCTCTGTGTTTTTTGGACTTTTATTTTGATATCCTTGCTATGCCTGTGTTCAGTTCCTGTGGTTAAGCTCCTGTTTACCTTAGTTTCTATAGCTACCCTTGTTAGTCAGCATGACAACTAATCACCTTAACCTGTTCCTTGGTAGCCTGTTGTTACCATAGACAGTAAAAGAAATGGACTTCAACGGGGAGAATTGAAGTCAGGTAAGCACTCACTTCCTGATGGCTGAGCGTACTGCGCAGCCTCAGACTGAGCTTGACGACGTAGATGTGACGTGATCAGCCTGTCCGACAGTGGCAAGTCTTCTAGTAGTTGTGCAACGTAAAATCTGAATCACCGAATCTTGCAGAGACAGAGAGGGTGAGCAGGAGCAACTTTTGATGAATGAAGCAGGATCTGCAACATCTCTATCTGCGTTTATGCCTCCACGTCCCCCCGATTTCCTCATAGACAGTAAAAGATTGCCTACGAGCTTCTCCTCTGGTCTATATGGTAATTTGCTCAACAGCGCGACACAGTCGCGTGGTTATGACGCAATCGTTAGCCTATATTTGACAAAAACAGCTTCAACGGGGCGATAGTGTAAGATACAAGGTAATGGAACCTTTTATATATTGTCGTGTTTTTTAGAAATAAACAATGGACGAATGGAGTCTTTAAACGCCTCAGATGTAAAGATATTCACTGTCAAAGTGAGGCCAAAATGAATGGGAGTCAATGGGATGCTAACAGCAGGTGATGGCTTGGTTAGCAATGGCTGCCACTATGGAACGTACGCTTTCCGGGGGCTGGATTACCCCCTTGGTTGTTACCCAGTGTATTTATATCCCTGTGTTTCAGTTCTTGTTTGTTGGTTATTGTCTTTACACCTATATGTAAAGCTGTTGCGTCTGCTGTGTTTCCTATGACTTCATGTTTGGATTATTGCCATCACTTCATGTTTGAAAGTTTGTGTCTATTAACCCTCTGGTGCTCTTCGGTCATTTCTGACCGGAAAATTTTCTGTTTTGAAATTTTAAGAATCACTGCTTCATCGGAATGATATGAAACTTGGTGACTTTTCTAGCATTAGGTATGTGAACGCACAAAAAAATTGGGGTCATGATTCAAGCATGCTAATTGGTCGTAAAAAAAAAAAGCTTCATCAGAATGATATGAAACTTGGTGACTTTTCTAGCATTAGGTGTGTAAACAACACACAAAACAATTGAGGGCATGATTCGAGCATGCTAAGTGGTCGTAAAAAAAATACTCTCACTTGTGCTCTTCGGTCAGAAATGACCACCATAGGAAATGAATGGGAAATCTGCAAAAACACAAATTCACAGAAAAAAAAAATCTATATTTCGAACAAAAATAGCTAAATAAATGTATTCCTAACTTTATAATAAATAGTCTTTGAGATTTTTTAAAAATATATTCAAATCCATAAAAAAAAAAAAAAAAAAAAAAAAAACATTAAATGTGTTTAAAAGAGAACTAGGGAATTCTCAAGCCTCTCCATAGAGGCCTCTAGTTATTACACCCATGTTTGCATGATTTCTTAAATAATTCCAAAAGAGGGTGCTAATCTGCCTTCAAAAAAATATATTTTGAAGGCCTAGTCTCTATTTTAACCTGAAATACTGCAATAATGAAAAAAAAAAAGATTTACACGATAATTTTTGTATAATTTTAAATGGCAAAAATAGACCATAATTATTGCATAAATATTAAGAAATACCATCAAATCATCTCGAAATACAAAATTAAAAAGAAAAAATATTATTGAAGAAAAATAAATTGCATTGGTTTTACTGGGGTGGAGGAAGTTTAATTTTTAGGTGTCTGGTCACTTATGACCGGGAAGACAACCAATGCAACCCCTAAACGAAGAGCACCAGAGGGTTAAATAAAGACTGCTTGCTAACAGATCCTCAACTCTCCTAGTCTCTGCATCACTGTGGCAGATAATGATGAACATTCATAAAGTTAAGTACTCCCTTTCATTGACTATTTGTTGAAAATGGGAAGAAAAGAAAAAAGCTTATTAAAAATAACCAACTAATGTGTGCAGGGGCACTGAAAGGAAAATTAGCTCTACTGCGAGTTCATCCTCCTGACTGCACTTTTGGGACTCTTTATGTCTCGCTGTTTTGTGAAGGACTCCTCAATATAGGATGCCAATAAAAGAGATCTGCGATGAAAACCTAGCATCAGCTGCAGCGGGAAGGACACACCCAGAATTCTCTCTCTTTCCCGTCTGAACAGCACAGCAATGTGACCCAGGAGGGTCATACTGTCTGTTCTCTCTCTCTCTCTCTCTCTCTCTCTCTCTCTCTCTCTCTCTCTCTCTCTCTCTCTCTCTCTCTCTCTCTCTCTCTCTCTCTCTCTCTCTCTCTCTCTCTCTCTCTCTCTCTCTCTCTCTCTCTCTCTCTCTCTCCTCTCTCTCTCTCTCTCTCTCTCATATTTGTTTCCTTTTTATGAACAAATGTTTTTATGCGTCATATGAATTGGTTGTATGTTCTCACACAAGGAGCCCGTTGAAAGATTTCCAGATTTCAAGCCATTGCGAATTGGTAAACATCCGTACATGACTTACTAATTGTAAAACAGACTGTGTTATGTGGAACATTTCTATTTTCTGTGGTGTTTCATGATCTTGAGTGCAGCAGGGAATCTGTGTCAGGGTAAGGGGGTCTTCATTTCCAAAGCAAATGCTATGAATCACAAAGCATGTTTTTTTCCTGGTGTTTTCATTACTCATTCGCTCTCTCTATGATGCAGTTATAATGCTTACAATACATTGATATATGCTATCTATGCAATTCTATAACCTAAATTCAACATCTGTGACCCAGAATGGATTAACTGTTGTCCTGTTTTCCATATCACCATGGTTACGAGCAGGATCATCAGTTGTGAACCCATGCTAACTTTTGTGGGTTTATACTATGAGTCATGTAGAGAGGACAGCATGAACAGCCTGCCTGCTAAACACCAGATCTCAGTGGACCACAATTCATACTGCGTAACAAGGTTAGGGGCCCCTATGCTTCGATTTAGACAAATAAATACATCAACTACCTTTAGTACTATTGCACATTCTTACGACACTTCCTGCAATCAAAATAAACCACTACTACAACAAAACAACAAAAAAATAGTTTGGTGTGAGGTCTTGACAATAACTTAATTTATTGTATAGATTAGACTTGATTGTGTAAGGAAGCAACATCACATGTGATAAATCACACCACATGATTTCTGTACTGTAAAGCCAAAGTAACTTCTAAGCGGCCATTTACACAACACTGTTTTCAACTAAAAACGTAAAACTTTTGATATAAAAGTCATTGGAATAAGTCAATCACAATTAGACCAAGAACATTAAGGGTATGAACTAAAACTTTTTATGCGTTTTGGCCATTCATTTACACAACAACTGTGTGTGTGCACTTGGATGGGTTAAATGCAGAGCACAAATTCCAAGTATGAGTCACCATACTTGGCCACACGTCACTTCACTTCATTTCACTTTTGGGGTCTGAAAACACAAACCTTTGCAAATGGGTTTCAAAGTGCTTTTTGAAAACGATACCATAGTCTCAGTGTAATCTACAAAAAAGCTAATTTGTGAAAACGGTGATGTCATGTGCATGCATATTACTTGTCAGTCTAAAGCAAGTGTGCCACACGAGTCCTGAAAACTGAAGCCAAAGCGTCTTGATCGACCCCAGGTGACTGGATGCATTATAGGTCATAAACCCCGCCCTCTCCATGAAATGTAATGGGACATAGACAAACTAAACAATCAAATTATACTTCAAATTAATTTTTTCCAAAGATGGTTTCTGTCATTTTAGGCTGTTTTTATTGCGCTGATGTTAGTTCAAGTGTTCGTTCTTTAAATAAGTTTGGTTTTAGTTATTTGATGTTATAAAAACGGGTGTGTGACGTTACGATTCACAGCTGAGATTGACAGCTTCTCTGAGCCACTGAGGCACTAACGGACATTTTTCTGGAACTTCGGGAGAAGATTGGAGCTTTAACTTTGATCTCTACATTTCCAACTGTCACAAAAATCGTTGATTAGGCGGGGCCTTTGTAGGTGGGACCCCGATATCGCAGCTCAACTTCGTGCTCACTACTGCGCAGACTCGAGACCCAAGATATCAGCGCCATATTTGGACACTGGTGGCTTCACTTACATCAACGGAAGAAAGTGAAGGTGCGTCGTCTTTTTTTTTACAGTCTATGGTCTATAGGCGTGTGACATCGCCATCTACTGGCTTGACAGCATAATACAGTGTATTTAGTCTTTTCAAAATGCAATTTTTTTAAAAAGATAACGTCATGCTCATGCGTATTATGTGCCAGTCTATAAAGCAATGTTTTTAGTCGTTTTCACAGATCCGTCTGAACGGGGATCATTTTGACTCTGTTGTCTGTACGCGAAAAACGCGAAGGAAAAACTTTTCCGTATTTAAGGCTACCCTTAAATTCGCTTTCAAATGTTTTGTGTCTGCATTTCAGGCCCCCAATACACCGTTGTTGTTTAAATCAAGGCCAAAACTCATAAAAAGTTTTCTGTTTTTAGTTGAAAATGATGTTGTGTTAACAGCCCCTTTGTCTGCTTAAACCCTGCTCCTCCTCAGTCGACTGTAAGCCTGTTCATTTTTGAGTGCAACGCCCACATCTCACAATCAATGATAGAACCAAGTCTCTGTTAAACTTTGATGTACATCACAATATGGAAGAACATATCTGTTGCTCCTTTTAATTGTATTATATATTTAAGATTTTTTTATGTTAATTGCTAGAAAATATTATAGAAATATATTTAAGCTTTATTTAGACCCAAATTCTAGCAACACGGTTACCAATTATAAACATCATTTAAATTAATAGGAAAAAACACCCCAGCTTATATAATATTTATTTTAAGCCCATGAGGTTGATTATCAACATCTTCAACATTATTTAGGATATAAGACCAGCAAACGCAGCACATTAGCTTGTGCTTGATTGTGAAAAACTCTGAAAGTGCAATCTTGTAAAGGGAGTCTTTCTCTGTAGCTTTTGTCTTGTAAAATACAGATGTAATTTCAAACTGTAGTAAGAGAGAAATTCTACACCAGGGAGAAAAGAGTGAACCATCAATCAATGAAAAAAAAAGAGGAGGATGGGATGGTAAGATGAGTGGAGGGATGAGAGTTGTATTGATTACAGGGTGAGGATGTTCAGAGAGAGAGTGTGTGAGGCACAGTCTTCAGATAACGGGTCTTTGGTAGTCTTACATTTAGGGTGGGATCATGGTTCCTGCACTGTATGACTGCTGTTCAAAAGTTTGGGGTATTTACGATTTTTTTATGTTTTTGAAAGAAGTCTCTATATGCTCAAAAAGGCTGCATTTATTTGATAAAAAAAATACAGCAAAACTGTAATATTGTGAAATATTATTACAATTTAAAATATGGAAGCTTGTTCCCACCACGGAATAAAACATTTTAAAAGATAATTTATAGATAAAGATAAATTCCGACTTTATAATTCGCAATTACGAGTTTATATCACGCTATTCTGAGAAGTTTTTTTTTATTTTTTTTTATTTTAATTTTTTTTATTTTTTTATTGAACAATTAAAATCAATTTACAAACTCAAATAAGGAACAATAATATGAAAATATACACAAATAACATGTACGGTAATTAAATCTACATGTGTATGTGCATATACGCCTATGCTTAAATAGGTTTATGTGTATAAAATAAACAACAGCCTATTTAGTACAATTAACAAAAGTCTTCAAACACTTAAAGGGATAGATTACACAAAAATGAAAATTACATGATCACTCTCAAGCCATCCTAGGTGTATATAACTATTCTATGTTATATAGAAAAATATCCTGGCACTTAAAAGATTTATAATGGCAGTGAATGGGAGCCCAAAGTTTGAAGCCCAAAAAAGTGCATCTATCCATTATAAAAGTAGTCCACACGGCTCTGGAAGCGAAGCAATGGGTTTGTGTCGGAAAAATATCCATATTTAACATGTTATAAAGTAAAAAATCTAGCTTCCGCCAGACCGTCGTCTGTATTCAACTCACAAAATTTAATATTATTATATAATTATACACTGAACAAAATTATAAACGCAACACTTTTGTTTTTGCCCCCATTTTTAATGAGCTGAATCTAAGACCTTTTCCTATGTACACAAAATGCCTATTCCAATGGGGGCAAAAGCAAAAGTGTTGTGTTCATAATTTTGTTCAGTGTATAATTAGATGCACTTTTTTGGTCTTCAAATTTTGGGCTCCCATTCACTTCCATTATAAAGCTTGGATTAGCCAGGACATTTAATATAACTCCGATTGTATTTGTCTGAAAGAAGAAAGTCATATACACCTAGGATGGCTTGAGGGTGAGTAAATCATGGGGTAATTTTCATTTTTGGGTGAACTATCCCTTTAAAGGGGGTTGCAAGGAGGGAAAGAATTAAAATCAATAAAATAAAAATAAAATAAAATTGAAGCATGAACAAAATCTTTCAGAAGACATTCAAACTGGCCTACTCCAGTTTTCAGTGTCGCATGATCCTTCAGAAATCATTCTAATATGCTGATTTATATGCATTATTTGACATGCAGCCTGAGACTTTAGAGGCCCCTGACAGACTGAGGCACTGGCCCCATCCATAATCCAGCATTGCTTTCTCTCCCTCTTTCCATCTGTCTTCAAACCCTGTAGCATTCTGAACCATTTCCGAATGAAATGTCAATGTTCTGCCGACACACAGACAGAGTAAGGGACAAGGAAAAATTTTCCTTTCTAAAATCAACCCCCCCACTACTATGGAGAATAACTGCCTCACACATGGATATACTACAGATTCCCCAATGAGACCAAGGACTCTCTGCTGATCTTTTATGGAATATTACATGAGAGCTTTGAAGTTTGTGAGTGTGAATCACATGGGATGAAATGAAACAGTGAGTGGGTGCTGTGCTGGGGACGAGGTATCTTACATCAGTCTCTTCTACCTACACACACACACACACACACACACACACACACACTCAGTCTACCCCACCTCAGTGTCTTTTTGTCTGCGATGACTCATATATCTCTGTACGGCGGTGTATATAAAATATAAAAGAGAAAGAGAGACTGTGTCTGTGTGTATGAAAAAGAGAATGAGTGACAGGGTAAAAACACCTTCATGGTCTTGAAGTGGCAAACGCAGCAGTAAAACTGGCTAATTATCAAGCAGCAGGCGCAAATGATCATCTTATGCATAGTGGGCGTTTGAGGAAATCTGTTTGCAGCCTGCTTCAGCTGAGTAAATCATAGCTACACTGCCAGAATATTCAGCACAAAACCCTAGACAAGATTTAACCACAAATGTTTGATTTGGTCCGTTAATGCATGTATCTCTATGCCAAATCCTTTCAAACACCATACAGACAGAGAATTTAGATTGCTCGGAGATGCCTCTTTCATAGCTCAAAAGTGTTCTCAATTATGTTTAAGTATCGTTTCATAGCATTTTCCATTTTAATGAAAAGATTTTAATATTTAGATCTTGCAGACTAGTAGAAGAAAATCTCGATTCGGTCTTCATTCAGTCGTATTGCTGTCTAGCAGAAACTTTTGAGATATTATTTGTGACCTTCAAAATAATAACCCTTCAAAAACTGTTTTCTGATTTCTTCCTGACTTACCTGCCACAGTGCTAATGACAGATCCCAGGAGGGCATGGACGGCCAGAATGGGTGAGAAGAGGAAAACAGCACCCAGGATAAGCAGAGATGGGCCTACAGTCTCACATGCAAAGATCTGCCCTACGCCCAGCACCACCCCCTGCAGGAGCTGATGGAAACAGCAAAACATACCTGCAGATGAGGCCTGTTCTACATTACGTTACTGATGTCTGCTCTTAGAGTACAAAAGGTATTGTATTAGACATTTTACATTTATACTTAAAGTGCCTATTATGTTATTTTAAAGGTTCCTTATTTTGTTTTGGAGGTCTCCTACAACAGGTTTACATGTATCGAAGGTCAAACAACACTTTCATTTTCTCATAACATACGTTGCTGCACATCACATTTTTCAATGATTCTCAAATGACTCGTCGCCGTCGGATGAATCAGTCTCTCTAACGCCCTGTCCCAAATGGCACCCTAAACCCTCACGGTCTTCCTCTGAGTCTACACTTTCGTGACGTAATGCCACTTTGACTGCCGGGAAGAAGTCTGCTGCATAACCCGCACCAGTGCGGGCTTGGCAGTAGTCCACATCGAGGGCACATATCGACCTCAAAGGGGGCGCTCGCGAGCACCCTTCTGAGACTTGAAATGACAAATGGGACACCCTACGGTCTTGTGGACTTAACGGACATGCGCACGCAGCGGCTATAGTAAGTCCACAAGACCGAAAGTGCACATAAAGTGTGCCATTTGGGACAGAGCCTAATCCCTCCTTTCCGTGAGCTACTCTGCTCTGATTGGCCAGATGGCCAGATCTGTAACGATTGGTCTACTGCTTACAGCATGTGTCGGAAGCTAAACGCCCAACATTACCTTCAGCTCCGGAGGCTTTCTCAGTCCTTAGCATAGACTGAAAAAAAAATATGGACGTAGTGTCCGTGACGTCACCCATAGTATTCTGATGAGCCGTTTTGAAGCGAAAAGTAGGGTCGAGCTGGCCATTGCCCTCTTGGCAGCGCGTCATCACACATCACTCCCGGATAATAGAAAATGGGCAAAGAGGCGGGACGTGGGTGGAGCTGAGGTGACGCGATGACTAACAGACAGCAGATAAATGGCTATCCACCTGTCACTCAAAGTGGCCGCGCCCTTAATTATGCAGAACTTTAAGGCTTTATATAATGTAAACGAATGAGTTGTAAAAAAATTCACCCCCCTCACAGTTGTCATGAAGGGCAAAATTAGCCGTATAGACCAAAACCACAATTTGTACCAGGTTGTAAACATGTTTTTTTCCGCTGTAAATTTGGGCATTTTAATATGGGGCTCAATGAGATTCTGCTCCCTTCTGGAGCCTGTCCCTAGTGGCCAGTCGATGAATTGCAGATTAAGTCACTTCTGTATTGGCTTCAAGAGAAACTGCGGGAGGTTGCCTCTAGGTCCTTAGCGATTCTACACACTGTAAAGACAGTACGATGACGTCGATTTTACCATATCAATCCTAGCGCAAGTCCGATGATGAAACTTTGGAAGAACTAGTTATTCAACCCAAACCTCCATCGCAAGGACGACTTGAGCAGGACGTTTCTCAGCGATAGTACCGGTACTCCGCTTGAGGTACATTATGAGATGTTGCAACTGTAATTCTTCACCATCAGCATTAACAGGAGTATATCCATCAACAAACACATGTGCATATTTCTAATTTATGATGTAACGTTAAAGTTTGCAAAACAAATCTTGCTCCATTCTTTATCTTTACTCAAAGTAGTAAGAACGACAGACAATCTGCATTAATAGGCACAGTTTTAGGTAATAGTGGCCCACAGCTGACCTGGTAGAAAATATAAACATCAATAATTTATCATACTTACAGGTTGTGATTCTGAGGAGCAAGTTGCTCCAAAACTGGGTACTTACTGACCCATCTTTCAAGAGCAAGCGTTTTGCGAATCCTGCGTTGAACTACGAAATTTGAGAAGCAGTCGTCAGTAAAATGACGTTTGAGGGCGGGTCAAGCTGTTTGCGGGTGGACAACGTACAACCAAGCGGCCATTGACCCCCACATGTTAAAATGCGCCAACTTTACAGCAGAAAAAAAATGTGTTTACAGCCTGGTACAAAAAGTGGCTTTGGTCTATACAGCTAATTTTGCCCTTCATGACAACTGTGAGGGGGGTGAATTTTTTATAACTCATCCATTTAAATTATATTAAGCCTTAAAGTTCTACATAATTAATAGCAGGCCACTTGAGTGACAGGTGGATTGCCACTATAGTCGAGCTATAGCGTGGTTTCAGCAACTAGTCACCTCAGCTCCACCCACGTCCCGCCTCTTTGTCCATTTTCAGATATCTGGGAGTGATGTGCGGTGATGCGCTGCCAAGATGGCGACGGCCGGCTCCATCCACTTTGGGCTTCAAAAATGCTCTTCAGAAACCTACGGGTGACGTCACAGACACTACGTCCATTGTTTTATACAGTCTATGTGTTCTTTCTTTTGGGAGACAATTTATTTATTGTGTACTTTCAACTTCACAACTTTGCAGAATGTTTACATTCACAACCAGCTATATTACACTGCATGAAAGGGAATATTCGAAATGATTTTACAATTGAACTTAAATATTGAAATCTTAAATCTTAAAATTGATCTTAAAGACCCTATAAAATGTTTTTCTTTCATGCTCTATTGTATTTTCTTATTTATAGATAGTTAATGCAGATACAAAATATAGATACAAAATTCTGTATATTTTTACTGATACTGTCTCTCCCACATTATAATCCTGTCATGATATTGTGCTGAGTCATTTGCTGACTCTGGTTAGATATAATAGGAGCTAATTGTAAAAGCCTATTTTAATGGGCTTTTAACTCTTATTTCGCATTGAATATTCATGCCGGTGAGAGATAAAAACAGATACAAAATGAATATAAAAGTTTTTTCCCATAATGTCTTTCAGCCCTATGCACCCATCATTACTGGATCAAGTTGTCTCCATGGAGATGTGATAAAAGCACCAGATGCAATTTAGTGCATTAATATGTCGGCTATAAACAGCCCATAATAGTCAGTGGCTATAGTGTGCCAGAGAGAGCGGATAAGCCCATCGCAACAGACCAGAGTAATGCAATAAATACGATTATCATCATGACATAAAAGATCTAAACACACACACACATCTCAGGAGAGATGCAAAATGGAAGGATGATGAAGATAGGTGGAGGAAGGAGAAGGATTGTGTGTGCAGATAAAGGAGATAAAAAAAAGGCAAACCAGGAAGATGACAAATACAAAAGACAGAGCTACAGGGAATGAAAGGCAGAATACAATAAAACCTAATCAGGGGATGTTAAAAGCATGAATGACAAATAATTTGCTTTTGCCTTTTCACATCACTCTCTCCTTTGTTCTCTGTCATCCTCATAATTTTGCTCTTCTAATTTTCTGTTTCATCCTCTCACCTGTGGAACATGGAGTTGGGTGTGGTTGGAGCTCTCTGGCGCCCCTGGTGGATGGGCAGGATAGTTTGGAAAATAGGGGTTAGAAGTGCCAGTACAGGCCAAATACAACACAATGACTGTGTTAAAGGGGAAGACGCTAACTGGTAAATCCCAGCGTCCCAGAACCTGAGCTAAACTGCTGGAAAGAAAAGTTCTAAGGCAGAAGAAAAAAATGGTTGTTTGGGTTTGGCCCAGTCAGCAATTATTAACAATCTACTGTATTTGGTATTAATTAATTTGCTCTTACGTTGTAGCTCCACCTAGACACACAGGCAGCAGAAGCCACCAGTACCAATCTCCAGCAGAGCTGAACACACCCATCAGCAGAGCCACCAGCATTCCATTAAAACCATGAAGGCCACTGGAAACCTCCTCCCTACACACACACACACACACACACACACACACACACACACACACACACACACACACACACACACACACACACACACACACACACACACACACACACACACACACACACACACACACACACACACACACACACACACACACACACACACACACACACAGGGTAGGATCACATGTGAGATTAAGATAAAATGTGCTTTTTAACACACTAGGAGCATTTGTTGATGCAGCATGAAGGTCCCTTCTGGGCCCCACTTTATATTAGGTGGCCTTAAGTACTATGTACCTAAAAAGTACCTAAAAAAACTGTGTTCAAATTGTATTGCAAAACACCTTTGCTGATATTAGGGACAGGTGTGGTGGTATGGGTGAGTTTAAGGGTTGGTTTAGGTGTAAGGGAAGTGTCAACTGTGTAATTACAAATGTAACTACAGAAATTAATTACAGACGTAATTACATGCAGGTATTTTGTTAAATGTAAGTACAATGTAAAAACATGTACGTACACAATAAGTGCATTGTATCAAATGATTAATTAAAATGTTAGTACAGTAGTTAAGGCCACCTAATATAAAGTGGTTCCGTTTTCTGTGTGCATGACAAAGTGAAGTCCGATTCCCGCATGACTCCTATAAGCCGGTTCTTTTTAGTGAATCAATAACATACAGCGAGGCAGTGTACTCTGATTGTAAAGACTCATATGAGCCGGTTCTGTTTAGTGAATCAACAACATCAAAAATCATTACGTTTTTATTATTATTATTTGTTATACCTGTTTGTTAAAGTCCACCTGTAGTCAATGATTTTATCCTTTACGGACAAAATACTCAGTAAGCAATGGTGTTGACTTATGAATTTGCACATATTTAATTAAGCATATTAAAAACACCACATAGACATATAAACGACATAATAAAAACGACATATAAAAACTTGATTTCACCACAGGGGGTTTTGAAAAATCAGTTCACCACAGAACGTTGTCAAAACATTACTCATCTGCAGCTGTAAAAGTAGTTTGTTCCTCTGAGGTTTGTTTTTGTATGTGTGCATCTGTTTATTCTTGTTTTGTGCATTCTGTTGTGCATAATATACATACACATTTTTATTAGTTTGTTTTTGTTATAAGCATGACCTTTGTGTTTTGTTCATGCTTGGCTGCCCGAGTATGCATTTATTTGTGCATGTTCTGGTTTATGCTTATGCTTTTGTGGATGTGTGGGTGTGTAATTCCTCACCAGTCCTGTCCCAGGATTATAGCTGTGAGGGTGGAGGCCAAAAGGCCCAGCATCCCCAGCAGAGCCTGCCAGGGGCTCTCCAGCAGCAAAGCAGCCAGAATCAGAGCTCCACTCAAGGGGTTGTTAAGCAGAATCACCTGTGAGATCCCACGTAAACACCACTCAGAGAGCTGCAGCGGGAAGGATTTATCTGGGAATGTAAGAAAAGACGGAAAGAGATGGAGAGAGATACATAGAGAGTTAAAGGGAGAGTTCACCAAAAAAAATAAAAAATTTGCCATGAAAATTCTTCATACTTTCATTGTTTAGGTATTTATCCTACAGAAGAACAAAAACCGTACGGGTTTCAAAAAATATGAGAGTGTGTAATGAATGAATTTTCTTTTTTGAGTGAGCTATTGCTTTAATATAGCTATGCATGAAAAACCATCTGATTCATGACATCAATACCTTTCTTGAGGGAGAATTTTTTTTTTTAAATGTTTTTTATTTTTACATTATATATATATATATATATATATATTATAGAAACTTTAACATGCACATTTTATCAACAAAAACTACAACCCCAAATCAGAAAAAGTTGGGACAGTATGGAAAACGCAAAAGAAAAAAAAAAAAGAAGTGATTTCTAAATTTACTTTGACTTGTATTTCATTGCAGACAATATGAACACAAAATATTTCATGTTTTGTCTGGTCAACTTCATGTCATTTGTAAATATGCATCCTTTCCTGTCAGTCAGACCTGCAACACATTTCAAAAAAAGTTGGGACAGTAAAGCATTTACCACTTTGTAATGTTGCCATTCCTTTTCACAACACTTAAAAGACGTTTAGGGACTGAAGACACCAAGTGATGAAGTGTTTCAGGTGTAATTTTGTCCCATTCTTCCTGCAAACAAGTCTTAAGGTGGGCAACAGTACGGGGTCTTCGTTGTCGCATTTTGCGCTTCAAAATGCGCCACATTCTCTATTGGAGACAGGTCGGGACTGCAGGCAGGCCAGTCAAGTACCCGTACCCTCTTCCTCCGCAGCCAGGACTTTGTAATGTGTGCAGAATGTGGTTTTGCATTGTCTTGTTGAAATATGCATGGACGTCCCTGGAAAAGATGTCTTCTTGAAGGCAGCATATTATGCTCCAAAATCTCTATGTACTTTTCAGCATTAATGGTGCCTTCACAGAAGGGCAAGTTACCTTTGCCAAGGGCACTGACACAACCCCATACCATGACAGACCCTGGCTTTTGGACTTGTTGCTGGTAACAGTCTGGATGATCCTTTTCTTCTTTGGTCCGGAGCACACGGCGTCCATTCCTCCCAAAAAATACCTCAAATACTGATTCATCTGACCACAGTACACGTTTCCACTGTGTGATGGTCCATCCCAGATTCCTCCGAGCCCAGAGAAGTCGACGGCGCTTCTGGACACTGTTAACATAGGGCTTCCTTTTGGCACAGTACAGTTTTAACTGGCATTTGTGGATGTAACTACGTATTGTGGTACTTGACAAAGGTTTGCCAAAGTAGTCCTGAGCCCATGTGGTGATATCGCTTATAGATGAATGACGATTCTTGATGCAGTGCCGCCTGAGGGATCGGAGATCACGGTTGTTCAGCTTAGGCTTGCGCCCTTGTCCTTTACGCACTGAAATTCCTCCAGATTCCAGATTCCTCCAGAATGTGAAATATCCAAATCTCTTCCTATCTTTCTTTGAGGAACATTGTTTTTAAACATTTCAATAATTTTCTCACGTATTTGTTGGCAAACTGGCGATCCTCTGCCCATCTTTGCTCCTAAAGGGTTTGACCTTTCTTGGATGCTGCTTTTGTACCAAATCATAATTACAATCACCTGTTGACATCACCTGTTTCAAATCACATCATTATTTAACCATTTTACCTCATTACTAGCCCTAAATTGCTCCTGTCCCAACTTTTTTTTAAATATGTTACAGGTCTGAATGACAGGAAAGGATGCACATTTACAAATGACATGAAGTTGACCAGACAAAACATGAAATATTTTGTGTTCATATTGTCTGCAATGAAATACAAGTCAAAGTAAATTTAGAAATCACTTCTTTTTTTTTGTTTTTTTTGTTTTCCATACTGTCCCAACTTTTCTGATTTGGGGTTGTACATGTGTGCAACTGTGCATCCATGAAAATGTAATAGTTCAGCACAATTGTCTTAGTAATTTTATCATGCATTTTATTTTCAGAGAAAGCAATATTTTGTATAGCCTGTGTTTCTAATATAAACTCCAATTTTTTCGTTAAAAATTACTGGTGCATATTAGTATGAGCTGAATGTTGAGTACTGTAGGATGGCGGTCTCTTACCCTGCATGTGAGTGTGTAATTGTTTCATTTCTCCAGTGCAGTACAGCAGGGCACTGATGACACGCTGTTTTAGGCCTCCGGGCTCCTGTGGTGTGTTTTTTTCCAAAATCCACATGTTGCCAGTCGAAACCATGCAGCCACTAGGGAATTTTAGACTGAACTCTCTGACTAATCGCACTTACTTCCACTGTCCTCGCCCCTTTTTCCCACCCTCTCCCCAGTCTTTTTAGTCCAGACATCATGATTTATATGCTCTCTTACTTCCCCTGTTCTCTCTCGACATGTGAAGGTTAATATTATATCTTTTTTAACTCATGTACTGTAACATATTTGCCCTGGCTGGGCAGAGCCGAGCAAAGTTCATCGGTAGCATCTTTTGACTTCCTCAATTATTCACATTTCTGTTACCCTTGGGTTTTGCTTTTATCTATCAGCATTTGTTCCTAGATTTGTTGTGTAAAGCAGTGAATTTGCGAGCAATTGCCTTGTGAAAGAACATATTTGTGTACTACATTAATTATTTTTTTGTCATCTGTCACTTCAAATCAAATAATTTTTTTATTAAATACATTTATTATTTTTTTATCTAAATTTAGACTTTTTTTCAAAATCTAGATAACGAAAAACTAATGATGCAATACACAACGTAGCCCCTCTTTAAAAATTAATAGACATTAAAAAGTAAAAGAACAGAATTAGAACCGCACCTGTGTATAGTTGCATTATGTAATCAGCAGAAAGGGACCCACAGTTCAGTGTTTGGGCATGTCTGTTACATAATAAAAGAGTGTTTCCTGAACAAAAAGAGATTTACTTTCAACGTAAAAGGGGTGAGTGAGAAAGCAATTTGTAGTCTGACTGAGTCTGTCCACAAATTATGCAAACCTGTTTCTGTTTGGAGCTTCTGTCTGGTGGGGTTTGACAGACGGACGGACGGACGGACGGACGGACGGACGGACAGATGGACAGATAGATAGACAGATAGACAGATAGATAGATAGATAGATAGATAGATAGATAGATAGATAGATAGATAGATAGATAGATAGATAGATAGATAGATAGATAGATAGATAGATAGATAGATAGATAGATAGATAGATAGATAGATAGATAGATAGATAGATAGATAGATAGATAGATAGATAGATAGATAGATAGATAGATAGATAGATAGATAGATAGATAGATAGATAGATAGATAGATAGATAGATAGATAGATAGATAGATAGATAGATAGATAGATAGATAGATAGATAGATAGATAGATAGATAGATAGATAGATAGATAGATAGATAGATAGATGGTTCTCCAGAGGTTGAATTACCGAGTGCCAGCAGAAGCCAGACAGAAATACAAAGACACCCACACAAGCAAAGAGAGGGAAAGCAACGGTAATTGTCCAGCCCTTCCCTTCTGATGGTGTTTACGGATAATAGCATAAAAATGCTCTCTGTGGCCTTGACAATCACAATCTGTTTGTATAGCCAAAGAAAACCAACTACTCACAGTCAGGCCTGCATGAAAATAAAGTAGGTGGATAAATGACTCTAGGCATGTTTTCCCCAAACAGCTTTCATTCCTGCATATGTAATATCAGAGAAGCAGATATATGCTGGTGCATGGTATTTTCCAGTCTCAGTCACTCTCGTTCCCTTTCTTACACTTTGTTTTAATCTCTTTTTTTCAGTCATCAATTTTTCAGTAAGTGCATCTGTATGTGTGGGTTGAGGCAACCCAGAGGCAAACATGCCCTACCATTGATTGATAGTCACCCTGACTCAAAGTCTCAGAGGTCTGACTGATGGAGAGATGGATGGAGTAAGATGGGGAGAAGAGAAATCAGAGAATGCAGTTTCGAGAAGAAAATGCTAGAGAAAACAAGGCGATACATTTGAAAGTGATTTTTTGTATATTTCAGTATACATTTTGCACATGCTAATGATGGCTTACAGGTTCTGTGTATATGCTTGGGTGTGTGGGGCCTTTTGAATGACACAGAGGACATTGCGATCTTGTGATTTAAGTGACATTCTCCTTGCATGGACAAAACTGGTCAATGCTTGCTCATTTACAATGTCTTACGCACACACACAGGCTCTAATTAAGGATGCACAGACTGTCTGGCCAGTTGTAGATCGTTAGCCCTGCATGTGCTTGAGTCAGGACACAATTATCTGGCTGTGTAGTGCAGTGGCCTCGTGATCTGTGCTCCAATTCACCCCACCCACAGAGCTCTGATGTGGGTACAGCTGCCATGGGAGGCCTCTATTGAAGCTGGATGGGTTATTTTCTTAAAGGGATAGTTCACCCAAAAAAATGAAAATTCTACATTTTACTTACCCTCTTTTCAGTCCAACCCTGTATGACTGTCTTTCTTCTGTGTAACACAAAAAAAGATTTAGAAAATGTCTGTTTTTTTGATTCCATACAATGAAAGTCTCAGTGGGATCTAATGTTGCTTTGAACATTGCACAACATGCACAGTGCAGAAAAGGGGCGTGGCTACATAAAGTCTATAAATTCTTGTCCATTTAGAGTTCTTTGCGTTAGTGTAGTGGAGGCTTTGGATTTAATAAGAGAAGCACACGGATACATTAAACATCCCTCTATGTGAGACATATTCTTCCTCCCTCTATGTGTGAGTGTGTATGTTTGTTTTGAGGATTGTAGGTGGTGTTGGAGGTTTGGGTGGTTAGCAGCCTAATATCGTAGGACTGGTGACATTCAGCTTAAACATGTGCACACACTCACACTCACACTCATGTTGTGTTTTCATGTTTTATGGGAACTTCCCATAGACATAATGATTTTGATACAAACTGTATATTCTATCCCCTAAACCTACCCATCACACAAAACTTTCTGCATTTTTACATTTTAACATTTTCAAAAACCATCTGATTTATAAACTGTTATAACTGTCGTCATGGGGACCAAATATGGGGATATTGCCATCTTTGTGGGGACATTTTGTCCTCATAACGTAGAGTTTTTGGGCCACACACACACACACACACACACACACACACACACACACACACACACACACACACACACACACACACACACACACACACACACACACACACACACACACACACACACACACACACACACACACACACACACACACACACACACACACACACACACACACACACACACACACACACACACACACACACACACACACACACACACACACACACACACACACACACACACACACACACACACACACACACACACACACACACACACACACACACACACACACACACACACACACACACACACACACACACACACACACACACACACACACACACACACACACACACACACACACACACACACACACACACACACACACACACACACTATATTCCTCAATGTCACTGATTGAATAAGCAACACGTACCTTAAAGGTTACACTGACAAACTCAGACAAATGACATTGAGAGCTGTAAGAGTCTAGTTCCATTTTATGGATATGGCAAAGCAAATGTCCTTCTGCATTGTATGCTTCTTTGAGACTCGTTTACAGTTTTTTTTATTCGCTTTGGTACTATTTTCACAAGTAAGATGTACATTTTCAAAACTCTTAGAACAAAAATCAAAGCTGATCACACTTGTAACACAGCTAGTCATTCTTTCAAAACCTGATCTCATGCTTTCAGTCAGTTGCACATATTTTCAGTCCACATAATCATTGTTTCAAACTCAAGATTATTGTAATATGTAATAAGAACATTTGGTTTAATCACCGAAACACAATAGTGTGATCTTCTTTCAGTTTAGTACTTTTAACAATCAGTTCATTCAACAGCAAATAATGCAAGATACATGTTTCGAATCTCCCTCGTTGCTGAATGATCTACAGTAACACAGGCTACATTTGCCTCATTAGAAAATACACTTACATTACCTAACTTATGTCATTTAATCCATAATGTTTGAAATAGTATTCAGTGTGTTATCAAAAGGTGTGATAAAGTTATGACACAGCCATGAGGTTCTGCTATAACAGAGTTTGCTGCCAATAAAAGTTCTCACTGTACCATATGACTGAATCTACTGTAATTGAGCTTTAGATGAAAACAGTGTATGATTATGATTCTGGCAACATTACAAATCAGAAGTCATATTAGATCGGAATATTTGAAAAATCTGAGTCATCACGCCGGAGACGGGTTTATTGAGGATGTCAATTTCCGATGTGACAGTCTCTACCATGGTAATCTGTTTACAGTATCACATGGCATACATACTGTAATGTAAAATGCTATATTTGAGACCATCTGTCACCCTTCTTCTGATTTCTGATCAGTCTGATGTTACACCATCATTGACTGTTTCAACTCCCTTATACTCTATTCTGCTCTATTCACAAATTTTCACTATTCACTTTCTTGAAAATGTACACCTTGGCTTGTGAAAATAGTACCAAAGCAAATAAAAAAAACTGTAATGTTCTTTTCATTCCTTTCCAAGAATTGATGTGCTTGTTACATGTACCTGTACTTATAACTCCATATTGTAAGCTAATATATTTCTATATGATGTGCTTGCAGTTTGTATTTGCAGGTTAAAAGATTCCTTCACCCAACAACACGAGGATGAATAAATTATGACAGTTTTTTGTTTAATTTTCATTGCACCAGATCTAAAGTTTTAAGATGGGAGACAGAGATGACTTTGTGAGTTATTGGACTTTGCCATTTAGCTCCACTACCAGTCTTTGTGTCCTTGTAAAGGTCGGTCCTGCAAGAAACAGCAAGCACAAATTAGGTTCTACAAAGTACAAGGAGGAGATAAAGAAGGGAAGCTGGGCTGGCCGATTAGATCTGAGGCTGATCGATAGAGGATATATGATCCGGTTCAGTTTTCAGCAGCAGAGAGAGACTAATGTTTGCAGAGGGAAAGAGAGAGCCAGCAGTAATGAGTATGTGTGTGTGTGTGTTCATGTTTTTCTATCCCGGTGGTGACTCGTGTCACCATGGGGACCTAAGTTAAGGTCCCAATTAGGAAACAAGCTTATAAATCATACATAATTCGTTTTTTTTTTTTAAATGTAGAAATGCAAAACGTTTTGTGTGATGGTAGGGTTAGGGGTAGGGTTATTGTAAGGGGATAGAATATACAGTTTGTACAGTATAAAAACCATTACATATATGAAGAGTCCCCACAAAGATACCAAACCAGACATGTGTGTGTGTGTGTGTGTGTGTGTGTGTGTGTGTGTGTGTGTGTGTGTGTGTGTGTGTGTGTGTGTGTGTGTGTGTGTGTGTGTGTGTGTGTGAGAGAGAGTGTAGTTTAAAGAATGTATGCCACAGCAGCTGAGCTGACTAATGGCTGTTCATAGTGAGTCTTCAAATGGCCACAGGGAATAGATGAGGTTAGCAGGAGAGAGCAGAAATGAGATATGGATAGAATGAGAGAGAGAGATAGTGTGAGAGGAGATCAATTTGTTCAAGAGTCTTTTAGCACAAGAGGAAACTGAGAAAACAGTTTAAACCCTGCTGAACTTTTCTGCCTTCCCCAATCTCTCTTTATCTTCCTCCTATCTATTTTTTTCAAAGGATCATTATCCTCCTGGGACCCAGAAAAAAAGTGTTTTGAATGTAGTATTTTCTGTCATTACATTGTTAGAGCATAAGAAACTTGATATACAAAAAAAATTGATATACCATTTTACTTTATGTGGGTAAAATGGCATACATGGGTTTTCCCATTTAATGTATCTAATTAGCATACTAATGTGTTCTTGGGACAACATGAAAAACAAAAATAAAAAAGAATTGTAATAACGGGAGTAATAATTGCCAACATTTTCATAATAATATCTCATATTTCATAGGAATATTGATATAATTTATTTGCCTGATAAATATGCTTTGTCCTCTACAGTGGACATGTATGAAGTCGATGCCCTGTTTTGTAACAGAAAGTCATATTTTAATTAGAAACCCCAAAACATTTTCCTGAGATGATGATTTATGACAAACGATTTGAAAATTAGCCCTATTTAAATGATAATTACAAAATATTATTAGAGTGCTAAATTTGATCACTCAATGACAGTTTTTCTCAATTGCTAAAACACAATTTTTGAAACCTTGCTCCATTTTCTGAAACATGTAACACAAAACCTCATCTTCAAGCACTATTTACAAAACCTCTGACTCCTCTTGCAAAATGAAACTTTCGCCTCAAAACAGTTCAAAATCAAACACTGTGATCAAAAATGATATACACTATCAAGCAGTCAGTAAACAATACACCAAAAAATAGAAAACACATTGTTCAAAACATAGTTCTCAGGGAGAAGTACATTTTTAATCTCAAAACAAATTTCCTATTTTCCGTCATTGTCTTTTGATGAACGAAAACATGTTCTATCATAGTAGATCAAAATTGACCAGAAATTACTACTCTGATTTGCTCTTTGCAATTTTTTTGTTCTTCCTCCTCCTCTTTCTTGCCCTCCTCCTCCTCCTCTTCCTCCTCGTCACCCACCTCACATACGCACTCGTCCTCCTCCTCTCACATTGTTTCTTCTATCCATTCTCAGACCTCCTCCTTCAACAACCTGTTTGCTCTCTGAACTGGCTTATATTGGTTGTGTCACATCATTTGAAACAGATTAAATACATTTTGAGTGGTTGTGTTCAATCAATGACATTTGTTCTTTATTTGTATTTGATTGTTGCCACTTGTGTTTGCCAGTATGGATGACATGTGCATTAGAGTGCAGAATGTGTTCTGAGAATGAGATTAGAGTTTTGCTGAAAAGTCTAAGTGAGATCTGCAAATTGAGTTTTACCATGTGAAATGGCTTAAAGGGATAGTTCACCCAAAAACGAAAATGTGATGTTTTTCTGCTTACCCCTAAGGCATCCAAGATGTAGGTGTCTTCGTTTCTTCAGTAGAACACAAATTAAGATTTTAACTCCAACCGTTGCTGTGTGTCTCTCATATAATGCTTGTCAATGAAGTCTAATTCTATTAGAGTAAAAAAACATGCAGACAACTTCAAATTAAACCCCGCGGCTCGTGATGGCACATTGATGTCTTAAGACACGAAACGATCGGTTTCTGAGAGAAACCGAACGGTATTTATGCAATTAATTTCACCTCATATCAGACGAACGCTTCAGCTCTGCAGACTGCCGTCACTTCCCGTGAGTGAGGTCAAAATTCCGGCCGGGTCATAGATATGTATACGTAGATTCCTCATTCGAGCGATCCACGCAGGCACTAATGAGGTATCTACAGTATGTATATATCTATGACCCGGCCGGAATTTTGACCTCACTCACGGGAAGTGACGGCAGTCTGGAGAGCTGAAGCGTTCGTCTGATATGAGGTGAAATTAATTGCATAAATACCGTTCGGTTTCTCTCAGAAACCGATCGTTTCGTGTCTTAAGACATCAATGTGTCGTCACGAGCCGCAGGGTTTAATTTGAAGTTGTCTGTCCATGTTTTTTTTACTCTAATAGAATTAGACCCCATTGACAAGCATTATATGAGAGACACACAGCAACGGTTGGAGTTAAAAAATCTTAATTTGTGTCCTACTGAAGAAACAAAGACACCTACATCTTGGATGCCTTAGGGGTAAGCAGATAAACATCAAATTTTCGTTTTTTGGGTGAACTATCCCTTTAAGGTATTGACAACAGACAGCACAGTTAGCTAAATGAGTTCAGGCAACTGAGAACTTTGTTCAGCCAATGGATTTTAGTGTTTTAGCAATTGAGAAAAACACTGTAATGTCAGTCATTTTTAAGACCAAGAAGTTGTTGTCATGGTGAAACCTCCAAACATTTGGTACTGTATATCTGAAAAGCCCTGCATGTGCTCTTTACAGGACCTCCAGACATGTATGGTGTCAGAGAAATTCACTAATGTTCACTACAGTGGACAAAAGTCTAGGCTCCAGGAGGTTATAACTGAAGAAAGTTTCTTTTAACACAGTCTTAGCCGACACATCCATGGACTGACTGCAGTAGATTCACTGGTCATTTGATGCACGTTGCCCACAAAAATGACAAGGTTCAATGTGATTCAATGACTGCTGCACAGCTTGGTGGACCCTTTTCACAGACTGTGATGATGCGTTTCCACAGTTATTAATATCGTACTTCTAGAAGAGTTTTTTATATTTTCACTTTTTTTCCGTTTTTTAAAATAATTTACAACACTATACTTTGTGTTTTATTGGCATTAAATTATAGAAAACTGGTTAACGCCACTGTGTGTCTGTTTCTAATACAATGTGTCTGGCATGAGGTTCTTGGACAGAATAAAGGGCAAAGTGGACCAAACTATTAGACTATTATCTCTAAAACTCATCACACTGTTCTTGGTGTCCCACATACAGTATAGGCAAACAGATTTTTAAGCAAGAATTCTTGGGTAATCCCAATAATCCACTATAAAAATCTTTAATCCATGAAAAACTGAGAGAGAATTTTGGTGTGTGGGGGTGTATTCAGTCCCTTCAGTCATGCAAAAAAGGGGCATCTGCCATGATTCATACTGCTAGTACTTCTGGGCAACGGGACAACTTCTCACAGATGTAGGTATATGTGGCTGTGCTTCTCACAAAAAAGGTTTGGGAACCGAGGACATTTCTTATTTAAAACCAGTTCCATTTTTTTAAAATAAGGGAATAACGCTTGGTTCCATTAATGGTTCTTGCACGTGCATTCTTTCCGTTGATGCAAATGGAATAGGCTATACTGTAGTAAAATACCCAGCGCTTCCTGCAGTATTTATTCAACTGCGCCATGTCCCCACTACAATCGCACCAGTTTAGCTTGACTACAGATTGAACAGACTACAGGCTCATAAGGCCTGGTTTAGGAAACTGAATACGTGCAACCCAACCAGTGAGGCGCAATTCATGAATATTTATTCATGAATATTCATGAATTCAAATAAATCAGTTCTTTTAGCGAATCAAACCCATACAGTGCATGTAGTATAGTTTGACTTTTGATGACAGACATGTCTGTTGAGCCCATGAATGCAGTGATCTCACTTCTCTCCTTCTCATCTCACAAACGCGCCAGTGGGTGGGGCTAAATAAGTAATGATGTAGAAGCAGGCGTTGATCTGATTCTGTGGTCTTTCGTCGCACTATTATGTCATAATGTGACAAAATCCGAAAAGAGTCATCTTCTGAGCTTGGTTTCAATAAAAGCTGTTTTTGGACTGTACAAGGAACTTTTCAGTTCTGAAACTTGCAGGATATTTTTTATAGTACAATGACCTATTAAATGTCAAAAGATCAAGGACAATTGCAAGATTTTTGCTAAATTTGCAAGAATGGTAAATGTTCTTTTACAAGAATTGTTTTAAATGTAGCCTTTTCAATTTATGTCAATCATTTGGCAATGGAATTCTTTTTTTTATTATTCTTTATCATTTTATTCCTTAAATACTTACAAATACAAATGATTCCTGAGTCTTGTTCATTTGCCCTCTTGCTATCTCTCTCTCTCTTCTTTCATCCTCTCATTTTTCTGGCGGCTGGTAATGGGCTTTCCTTGGAGGCGTTTCTGTCTGGAATTCAAATCACACACTATCATTATTCAGCTGTTTGTGTGCTGGTAAACCATCCATCATGTCTCCTAGCGTTTTGTGGGCGCAGCAACAATTTGTCATGTCACACTCCTGCCAGTTTGATTTTGTCCCGCCGGGCATACTTTCTCCCTGTCACGACTGCTCCCTCTTTTTCTCACTCCCTCCATCCATCCTCCCTCCCTCGTTCATTCACCCTCTCCGTCTCCATAACAACCAAAGGAGTTTAGCCTTGACAGTTTGGTGGAGTGGTGTCTTTTCTGAGCCGTGTTCAGTAATTCACACTCACAAACTCTCCCAGGTGCAACTGCTTTGTCTTGTATTCACTGAGACTATCAAGCAAAACGCCCCTGTAATTTCTCACCACTTCTATGTACTGCATCTGACATACATACTGTACACACACACAAAGTATTTTTTAATTATATTTGTGCTGATACCTGCTGAAGTGGGATAGGTTCATCTCCGTAAACTGGGTTATACTGACCCACTGAGACATGACACATAATGTGTGTCTTTGTGTGGGTGTGTGTGTGTGTGTGTGTGTGTGTGTGTGTGTGTGTGTTTGGCCAGGTTTTGTCAAAAACCGTGAGGACCAAATGTCCCCACAAGGATAACAAACCCTGAAATCATCTACACTGTGTGGGGCAGCCCACAGTCAACATGGAAGACCTGCTTGAACATAAAAGTGTGTCAGCAGTGTGTGTAAACAACCACCCAATGGTAAAAATCCACCCATTCCTCTTTTTTGAATCCCCATAAATCATAAGCAGTGTCTCACAACAAGCCGTTAGCAGATTGTAGCTTTTGTTACATCACAAATGTTTAGACCCCGCCCACCACAGTTGACGGACGCTGCCCTATTAGTATAGACCCCGCGTGTGAGTTTAACACAGTCCGCCATGTTTACCTCCTCATCAGAGCATTTAAAGGGTTAGTTCACCCAAAAATGAAAATTCTGTCAGTAATTACTCACCCTCATGTTGTTCCAACCATGTAAGACCTTCGTTCATCTTCGGAACATAATTTAGTATATTTTTGATGAAATCTGAGAGCTGTCTCACTCCTCCATAGGCTTTCAGAGGGACTGAAACTTGATGGCCCAGAATAGTAAGTAAAAACGTCATTTAAGGATTCCAAATGACTACAGTGGCTCTGTATTAAGTCTATCATGCGACGAAAATACTTTTTGAGCGGAAAAACAACAAAAATAACGACTTTATCACACTATTATTGTTGTTCAATTTGAGCCTCTGACGAGAGTTCGCGGGAGTGCCACGACGCATGCGCAAGAACTGAGATTACGGCGTTCTTCTTCTACTACTACTTGACTGGCTGCTCACTCTTTCGGAGTAGGGTTAATCTCAGTTCTCGCGCATGCGTCATCATGCGTTATCATCTTGAAAACGTTATGCAAATGTTATTGGTTAATGTTCTTTAAATGTTTAAAATGTGCGTTTTCTTCATGTATTAAGAACGTTTTTTCTTGGTTTATGTGAACGTTACAGAAACATTCCATTCTATCATCTTGAAAACGTTATGAGAACGTTATTGGTTAATGTTCTTTAAATGTTTAAAATGTGCGTTTTCTTCATGTATTAAGAACGTTTTTTCTTGGTTTATGTGAACGTTACAGAAACATTCCATTCTATCATCTTGAAAACGTTATGAAAATGTTATTAGTTAATGTTCTTTAAATGTTTAAAATGTGCGTTTTTTCCATGTATTAATGTGTTTTTCTAGGTTAATGTGAACGTTAAAGGAACATTCAATTCTGTCATCTTGAGAATGTAAGGAAAAACGTATAAACTTTCCTCCAAACACTGCCCATGGAACATTTTTTTAAAGAAATATCAATTCAAACAATAACATTTGATAAAACATTATTACTTATATTTGTCAACACCAAAAACTGTAAGACACTACACAAACATTTTTCACATTTTAATATATTTTCACATTTTATTTGTCAACCTTTTGCCAAGGATAAGTGCATTTTAACATACAGTACATCTAAATGAAAACAATATCATAACTGATATCTTATTTTGCTTTCACATTTTATATACTCAAACATTCCACAAACTGAAACATTCCAAATCGTATTACGAGATACTTTGTGTGTAAAACAACTAATGAAGTGTGTTGTGTGTCCTCTTCTCCAGAAGTCTCTGCTTCGGGCTGAAGTGACACCTTAAATTGAGGCATCTGTAGAAACAAAACATAGTATTAGTATATCATTTGCATTGTTTTCTTTATTAATTTTTTACAAACTACAAAAATTACAAAAGCCTTACCTTATCTCTGTGTGGAGCAAACTTCAGTGTTTCTGATATGAAGTCCTCAATTACTTTTTCCAGCACCTTGGTGTGTGTTCGACGACAGGTATCTTAAAATCCAGTAAAGATACACAAAACCCAAACATGTTACTGTTACTTACAATAAATTAAGACTAAGCATACAGTACAATATACTGCTCATTTTCTCAATACCTCATATGCAGTCTTTGGACTACAGGGAGTGCAGAATTATTAGGCACGTTGATTTTCTGATCATATTTTTTTTCCAGGCACATTTGACCAATTCCAAACCACAGTAATCCTAATAACTACTATTGATTTAGTATTTAATAATGTATAAGTGATATATAATTGTTCATGAAGGCTGGAAATGAAAATCACCTTATATTCAGGTGTGCAGAATTATTAGGCATGTTTTCTTTTACAGATAAATTGAGCCAAAAAAAAGATTTAACTCAGACTGAAAAGTCAAAAAGTATTAAATGCCCATGAGAAGGATGCAATACTAATGCAATACTAGACATTGCAGTTAAGGCGTGACCATTGGACAGTGAAATGCTCGTTGGGTCAGCAGGGTCAGACAAAAACATGTGGATTTACATCTGGATTTACAAACAGAAGCTGTTTACGGGTCACAACCTGTAAGTCTGATTTATATTTCATCGATGTGTTTTCCTGTAATATGTTGTAGCAAGGAAGTAAACAGATGACAACACTGTTCTGCAAACCAGTCTGTTAAATGCTCATTCATACAAAACGTTATCCGACGAACACCTAACGTTACAAACACTAACGTTAAAATCTCAACAGCGAACTTGGCATTAGTGTAAATGATTCTTTGATTAGAGCTTTTATGTATTATTTATCTACAGGCATGCTAAACATGGTTCTGTGTGTGATTTGGCTAACTTACTAGTTAAAGCCAGTGCTTAGTGTTCGTTTTGGGTTAATAGTTCTTGCGACAGATATTTGGCTATAATCGTTCTAAAAATACAAAAGTAACAGTGCCATTCAGTAGCGATCACTGTAGATCCGCAGTCTTTACTCTTGAGGAATGAACAGGTTGAACAGGTTCTGCTCGATCATCTTCACTAAAATGTTCTGGGTCTGATTCGGGCTCAGATTGGTATGTTTTTATTGACGCAATGGTTTAATACTGGCTAATACTGACCAAAGCACAGTCTACCGGTAAAGGGCGTGGCGTTTCCGACAAACATGCACTGCGGTTAGCGAATCAGAACACACTAGGCCAGCTAACCAATCAGAGCCCACTGCGTATTTTTGAGGGACTGGCTTCATACAACCCGGAACGCATCAGACCGTTTTACAAGGAGGGACAGAGCAGTGTAGAATAAAGGTCAAATATATGAAAAATAATGCAATTTTTTTTAAAACGAAGCATGAACACATGTTACAGTGCACCCCACAAACACAATCAGAGCATTGCAATATCAATATACAATCATGTGATCATGTGATCGTGGGTTCGATCCCAGGGAACGGAACGCATGTGCTCATAAAGATTCTATGCACTATAGATCATTAAGGGTAGGTTTAGGGATGGGGAAAGTGTATTCGTTAATAAAATAAATACATAAAAATTCTACATTTTCACGTAAAGTCCACACACTGCTGCAACAGACTGCCATTATTTTTACGCCAGCTAGAGGGCGCGTGTAAATATAAGGTACTTGAAAAACTACCTTTTTTACAGTAATGCAGTGGTTATTGACATAACCTTTAAAATACAGAAAATATAAAATAAGATATAGCCTATATGTTCTGGCTTATTCTGTGCTAAGAAATTACATTTTGTTCATAAAATACATGATGATTTATTACAGAGTGTGGGTAGTTTATAAACCAATCATAAATTTGTCATTAGGACAATATAGGGAAACAAATAGAATAAAAGTTATTGGTTCTTGTTCAGGAGTGTATTTTATTTCTTAAGTTAAACTTAAGAGGTAAGACAAAATAAAAGCTTCATCCATGTTAATTAAAGAAAGATCAGTAAAATTGTTAATTTTATAATATAATCATTTCTGTTTCCATTACTTCTAAAATTATGGCATTCCAAGAACGTTATGAGAATGTTTTCGCTGAACATTACGAGAACATCAGTCAAGCACAAAAAACATGATAAAGACGTTGCAAGAACATTGTTTTGAGAACGTTTTCACTCAACATTATGAGAACATCAGTCAAGCACAAAAAACATGATAAAGACGTTGCAAGAACGTTGTATTGAGAACGTTTTCGCTCAACATTATGAGAACATCAGTCAAGCACAAAAAACATGATAAAGACATTGCAAAAACGTTGTTATGAGAACGTTTTCGCGCAACATTACGAGAATATCAGTCAAGCACAAAAAACATGATAAAGACGTTGCAAGAACGTTTTTATGAGAACGTTTTCGCTCAACATTATGAGAACATCAGTCAAGCACAAAAAACATGATAAAGACGTTGCAAGAACGTTTTTATGAGAACGTTTTCGCTCAACATTATGAGAACATCAGTCAAGCACAAATAACATCATAAAAACATTCCAACAATGTTGTTCTAAGAATGTTTCCTCTCAACGTTACGAGAATGTTTTTGAACTATGAAAACATTATACACTCTCAGAAAAAAAGGTACAGGGCTGTCACTGGGGCGGTACCCTAAGGTACAAAAGTGGTGTAAGGTACATCTTTGTACCTCAAAAACCAAAACATTTTAGTACCTCAAAAGGTACATATCAGTACTTTAAGAGTGCATATTAGTACCTTAAAGGTACATATTAATACCTTAAAGGTACATATTAGTACCTTTTTTGTTATGTACCTTAGGGTACCGCCCCAGTGACAGCAATGTATCTTTTTTTCTGACCGTGTAAGAATGTTCCTGAAACATTATTTTAGGAATGTTTTTTTCTAACATTTACATAACTTTTACATAACGTTAGTGAAAGTTATGGAAACGTTCCCTGTTAGCTGGGTTCACGTAAGAAATGTATTCTTATTAAAGCTACAAAGTTATTAAATCAAGATCAAGTTATTTTATGTTTTTTTTTTGTTGTTTGATTCATATTAACAGCATATATAGCAGTATAATTTAGTTTAATACTCACGCGGCGTGCCGTCTGACTCAGAGAACCATCTATCCCCTCTCCCCCATACTATGGAAGTCAATGGGGTCCATCAACTGCTTGGTTACCCATATTCTTCAATATATTTTCTTTTGTATTCAGCAAAAGAAAGAAATGTATACAGGTCTGGAACAACTTGAGGGTGAGTGAATGATGACAGAATTTTAATTTCTACCAGAAAGACTCGGGAGGCCAGATGAAGTACAATGAAGTAACACATTTATTAACAGACCAGCAAGTATTATATTTACAGGTCTCGGGGGTACGGACTCTGCATTTCCTGCCTGGAGATGAGGCAGAGGCGCAGCCGACCCCCTGGGAGGTATAGGCCCATCCTGTGGTGATGGGGAGGATGGAGGTAAATGTTGGCGTCAGCATCTGCAAACTCAGACATGTGTAAGTACTGATCTTTTATACTCTGAGTATTAGGACATGATTGGTTAGGTCTGATTGTAATAAGTGACATAACATTGAATCTTCCTGGCAGAACTAACGCTAGAGCTTCATTTTTGGCTGAACTATCCCTTTAATAATGATGATGAATAATGAATATGTTAAAAGCCGGAAAGATTAGTGTGTGATTTAGGGGATAGTCCTTCCTACATCTGCATAAAGTCTCTTATGCATTTATTTGATCAAAAATATGTAAAAACAGTTTTTACTATATTTTTGATCAAATAAAGAAATGTATCAGACTTCTTTCAAAAACATTAAAACAATCTTAATTATTCTTAACTTCTGACCAGTAGTTTATAAGCTATAATGTATTTTTTATCTGCTATCTTGGATGTTGCCAAAGACATTTTTAGCCAAAATGAGTTACTTTAGAAGACAGCATAATTTTTCTACCAACAATTTGAGACCGTTTTTACATGTATGAACTATATTTAACTTGTTACATCCAACCAACAATCCATTTGTGGAGTTCTATGTTGTATAAAATAGTCCTGATATAGCCAACAGCTAGAAGAACTCATCCAGTCAGTAGCAGAGGACCTTATGCAAATGAATTCACATCCAGACACTGAAGTAAAAGGTCTCCAATTAAAGCTGTTATTTATATATTTCTTTGTGTGTGTGTGTGTGTGTGTGTGTTGGGAGAGAAGAATGAGAGCCCTTTAAAAGGTTCTGTGGTTGTTTAATTGTCATTGCCATTGAAGGTCATGTAGTTTTAGCAGTATGAGTCAGCATACTGCTCCTCCAGTAGCCCATCATGCACTTTGACACATTCTCCTGTTATTAAGGACATGCAGACCAGAAAATGGCAAATCGGTTTAATTCAGTTTTTATTCATGATGTTTCATTCATCCAATTTGTCAATTTGACTTTTATATTTATAGCCAGCCCATTTCAACCATTTCAAAAGTACTTCAGTTTCCTTCAGAGTGTTACAGACTGTGCAGGCAGGAACAGGCAGGAAGGCAACGACAGATAAAGGTAGTTCTCAAACGGAGTTTAATATAGTATTCACAAGGAAGTCAGACAGGTAATCGCAACAACACACATAACATAACTGAGATCGGACAGCGACTGAAGGAATGGGAGGAACTTATATAGTGAACACCAAGAGGATAATGAGAACACACAGCTGACACAGATTAACTAATAATGATGTAAACCAGGGAGACAGACAAGAGGCGGGAAACTTGACAAAGGAACATGTGATAACAGAAAACCAAAACAAACAGACCATAACTATGACACAGAGGCTCTTATAGAACATATTTTCTTAAAGTCACCATGACATCAAAATTGACAATTCTTATTTTTTTGATGTATTAATTGTCCAGTGCATTAAAAATCTGCATTTTACAGTAAAATTGAAATAATGATTTTTTTCAATTTGGCTGGAAATTTAATCATTTCTGTAAACACAGAAGGTTTACTTGCTCATATGACATATCTTCATATGCACATCTTGTAGGACATGCATAAGAGAATAAAAATTATGTAAAATATTCCTCCGTAAGTGACATGCAATTTTATGTATCAACCACAGATGCGATAGAGAGCCCAGCATTTTACCTTTGAATAAAGTGGTTACAAATTCACCTCTGCATCTCGCTCTTTCTTTCACACATTCACTAAATCAACTTATTGTATTGTATCTCACTTTTATCTTTCTCCACCCTCTGGTTCACACCAGGTGATCTCACACTCACGCATCAGTGAGCACAATCTAGTTCTATTCCTGCTGATCTTTCTTTCCTTTTTCATTAGGTAATAATTGGTCTGAAGAGATGATGCAGTGCCTCAATTAGCATTTTAGGTTGTATTCAAATGAATCTCCTGAGTTTATGATGACAGCCTCTGGGGAGATTTGCCTGTGAATGAGAGTGTCTGTTGTGTGTGGAGGGGTTTGGGTGTCAAGCCTGACGAGGCAAAAATAGAACCTCGGAAAGTACGTGTAGATTTTGCGCGCAGATGCAACATGACCAACATGTAGTGTGTCGTCAGTGATTTTACTCAAAATACCTCAAGGCACTGCCATGTGTGTGTGCTCTTCAGCCTATAGTTTCGTTTTCGTTTCTGTGGTTTACTCTTATTTTTACCCATTTGATAATTTACTTCTTTATGAGACCTGTGTAACTTGTCTCAAACTCTTGTTTAAACAGCTAGTTTTGTGATGTGAAAAATGAAACAAAGATAAATATCTAGTTCAGTCAAACTCCAGAGGGTGTAGACTGGTCGGTCCTTTACATGCAATCTGCAAGCTTGCTTGCTCAACATTTAAATAGCCTGGTTCATTGTTTACTGCTGGCTAGTTCTGCAGCGCGTCAGAGTTTAGGCTTTCTCTGAAACCCTCCACCTCCCCCAGCTCCACCTGCCTACATCGGCATCTACTGGCCTGGCATACATAATACAGCGTTGTTAAATTGTTTTTCGCATATCCGTGTGAATGGGGAACTTTTCTAATTTTAGTACATCGTTGTCGTATAAATGCACCCCTAGTCCGCCAAGACCAAGTACAAATATTGGCATATTCAATAACATGCTAAACCTCCAAGAGTTGTCATGATTGAAATAATTTCAGAACTTTTGCACGTTGAAAAGCACAGTATGTAAGTTTCGCCACTCAAGGTCGCTTATTCAAAACAAAGGAAAGGAATCTGACAGACTCAGGCAGAAGGCATGTTCATGACTGAGCAAATGTATTCAAGTTTGATCAAAGTAACGGTGGTATGAAGCAGGACGCGCAGAGAGCCCTTGAGAGCAAATGCTAATGAGAGAGACCTGCGCGAAACACCGGTCTCTGAACTTTTATTATGCTTATGCTGCAGTCGGCGCTTCCGCTCTTTTCGTTGTGCATGTGGGGTAACGCAGTGCTGTTTTACATGGTTAAAACAATCATACTAAATGCATCGTTATAGTGGATACAGTGTTTGAAAGTTGGCTGGTATGAGAGACTTGTTGCACTTTGCAGTAATCTAGATCGATATTAGAATATCATATTTATAAAAACAGGATGACAAAATCACTGTTGTTAAATGACATGCAATTAATTTTAAAATATATTGTATATTACGCTAAGTTAGCCACTTGACAAAATAGTGTTGTCTCTGAGGCATGGTAAAAACGTTACTCACAGTGAATTACAAGCGATTAAACCGTGTGTTGCGCCGTATAACAATGATTCGTTTTCTGTTAATACATGTATATCCAAACAGTTGCTCGCCTGTCTAATAAAATACATACTATATTAAAACGTCTTTGGTGTTTCCATGGTTTCTATGGAAATCAAGGGTAGCGCGGATATGAAGTATACAATAGCTGATTTCTCTTTATTTAAACATTGTTGGAAACGTTTGGGATGATGCAAGGACACAGGTCAACAAAATATATAACATTGTTCTAGTGGTTTTTGGATATTTTAAACAAATAATCGTGCCTGTACTGTAAAAATTACAACCCATGCAGGGCCACTGAAAACCAAAGTGGCATATTTTAGAGAACTAACTGCATATGTGTGCACACCCCAAAACTAAAACTTAGTTGAAGCACCTTTTGATTTTATTACAGCACTCTGTCTTGACTTGGAAATATTTTCATACTCTTCTTTGCAAAAATAACACTCTTCAATACCCCCCCCCCCACACACACACACATATTTACATATTTTCTAGCAAAAATAGAACAACGGATAGTACTTGTAGATTTTATGCACAGATGCAACAGTACCAACACAAACACAGTGTGCCGTCAGTGATTTTTACCAATACTTTAAGGCACTGCTGTGTGTGTGTGCTCTTCAGTCTGTATCACAGTGGTCCTTTTTTCATGTGGTTTAATCTTATTTTCATCTATTTAATAATTTATATCTTCATGAGACAGACACTGGCTGCTCTGAATACCAAAAAGTCAGAGACCCAACCTCACGTGCCTCCATCTCTCTCACATCTCCCTAATATATCATCTGCTTCCTCCGTCAAACATGCTGCTTGGTTGGCAGATTCAGTGTTCTCTCCTTTTTTATCTCTTTCTAATTCTTTCCCTTTGCCTTTATCTCTCTCCCTCTCTTTCTGTCTATCAGTTTACGACTATTTCAGTTCTAGCTGTTCTCCAGCCAGAAAACCATCCTCTTCCACTTCTATTTCTTTCATGTTCTCTCACACTTTTAAGTTCCTCCCTCCCCAGTTTAATTTTATGCTTTATTGGCAAGGCAAATTAATGTGTATTTTGTGTTGTCACAGAACAGTTTAGACAATAGCCTCCTTGCGTCATTCACTCTCTCTCTCAGCCAGGAGACAGCAATCCTTCATTTGTCGTTTCATGAAACACTGCCTCATTTAAAATGCATTTCCATTACATCTAAGCACTATAAAAAATCCCAGCGCGCACGGGCACACACACACACACACACACACACACACACACACACACACACACACAAACACACACACACACACACACACACACACACACACACACACACACATAAACGTCTGAGCTGATTCACAGCTTGACATTGCAGCTCCCGCAGAGCTGGACTGGACAGGGTGGGGATTTGTGTCTAACTGCAGGAGGTGGTCTCTAATGTGGACATTGCTGTTTTTTTTTTCAGATATTAGCATTGTTCCAAAACCCAGTGAGGTGCAGATGTTAAAGATAACAGCCTTCTACACTATTGCCAAAAGTATCTGGACACCCCTCCAAATCATTGAATTCAGGTGTTCCAATCACTTCCATGGCCACAGGTGTAAAAAACCATGCACCTAGGCATGCAGACTGTTTCTACAAACATTTGTGAAAGAATGGGTCGCTCTCAGGAGTGAATTCAAGCGTGGTACCGTGATAGGTTGCCACCTGTGTAATAAGTCCATTCATGAAATTTCCTCACTACTAAATATGGGCAGCATTAAGGGCAGCATTAAGAAGAGGGATGACGCACGGCTTGACAAGCTGGTGAAGAAGGCTGGTTCTGTGATGGGTGTTGAACTTGACTCCTTAACAACTGTGGCAGAGAGGAGGACCCTTAGCAAGCTTTTGTCCATTGTGGACAATGTCCATCACCCACTGCATAGTACCATCTCTAAGCAGAAGAGCACCTTCAGCAACAGGATGCTGTCCCTGTCCTGTTCTACACATCTTTTGTTCCTCAGGCAATACAACTTTTTAATTCATCATTTTGAGCCGCTTGTCTTGTCTATGTTTGTTTTACTGTTTTAATTGTTACTTCTGTCAGGTCCATTAAGTCAAGAACACACAAACAATAATAATAATTAAGATTTTTTATTGAATAGATTGCAAACAAGTTGATGTTCCTGAATTGAAATTTGGCGGTATGGCTCTGTTCAGAGAGTCCTCTGACCTTTCATGAGCACCATGAAATAGCAGAGAGTCAGAGGACAGCAGCAGCAGTTTAGGACTGAGAGCTAAAATATCCCCCTGTGAACAGAGCAGGCAACATGACAAAAGCAAAATGCCACGTTATGCATAAGGAGGAGCTGGGGAGGTGGCGGGCAGCAGTAGCGAGCAGCAAGCATGTATGAGCAAACCGAATGTGCTTTAAATAGGGCGCCTTGTTTGAGCTTTGGCCATTGAGCAGCGAGGGGAGTTAACCAGCTAATGCAGCTCAGCTGAAGCAGATCAGCTGGAGCAGATCAGCTGATGGGACAGTGTTGTTACAAATAACATAGCAGCGTCTTGACTACCTGGCCTGCCAGAACTGACGCTGACGCTCAATTACTGGAAACCTGAATTTCCCTAGTGGATGAATAAAGCATCCATCCATCCATCCATCCATCCATCCCACTGTCAACTGTTAGTGGTATTATAACAAAATGGAAGCAATTGGGAACAACAGCAACTCAACCACATAAAATCACAGAGCGGGGTCAGCACATGCTGAGGTGCACAGTGTGCAGAATTCGCCAACTTTCTGCAGAGTCAATAGCTACAGACCTCCAAACTTTGTATGGCCTTCAGATTAGCTCAAGAACAGTGCGTAGAGAGTTTCATGGAATGGGTTTCCATGGCTGACGAATCACGCTTCTCTGTCTGGCAATCCGATGAACGAGTCTGGGTTTGGCGGTTGCCAGGAGAACGGTACTTGCCTGACTGTATTGTGCCAAGTGTAAAGTTTGGTGGATGGGGGTTATGGTATGGGGGTTGTTTTTCAGGGGTTGGGCTTGGCCCCTTAGTTCCAGTGAAAGGAACTCTTAATGCTTCAGCATACCACAACATTTTGGACGATTTCATACTCCCAACTTTGTGGGAACAGTTTGGGGATGGCCCCTTCCTGTTCCAACATGACTGTGCACCAGTGCACAAAGCAAGGTCCATAAAGACATGGATGAGAGAGTTTGGTGTGGAGGAACTTGAGTGACCTGCACAGAGTCCTGACCTCAACCTAATAGAACGCCTTTGGGATGAATTAGAGCGGAGACTGTGAGCCAGGCCTTCTCGTCCTACGGATTAAGAAAGGGATGTCATTTAAGTTCATGTGCATATAAAGGCAGGCGTCCCAAAACTTTGTGCAATATAGTATGTAGGCAGTAGCACAGCGGTTCCAGTGACTGAGGATCACTTTCTCAGGTGTGCAGAAACTGATGATAGAATCTGAACTCTCTTTTGACATTATTCTCTACTCTTTTTTTTTGCCCAGACAGGTGTGGAGGAAGATCTGTCAGATGGTTTGGTATGTGTGTGTGTAGTGGTCTTTTTGCTGACCTATTCTCTGATATATAACAGCCAACTGATGCATCATTGTGTTGCCTGACATCAGAACCTGCAGTCATCCCATACATTTACTTGCTTGCACAAGACACACACACCTTTTTCACTATTCCTGTCACTTCACAATTTCCCTCTCTCTACCTTTCCTCTCACACATTTCGCTCCTTACCTTAGCTTCACTGTCACTGTGAGATCAACACATTGAAATGATCTTTACTTTTCTCTGTCATGCACACAAACCTCTATGTGATCACACTATTTTCCTTTATCAAAATTCAGTACATGCAATGTCATGTTGATACATTTGACTAAAATCAATAAACATGACACAAGTGTGTGTTTATTTGAGTGCATGTGTGCCATTTTGAATGTGTCTCTCGGCTTCTCTTTTTCTTGTTGCTCTAGAGTTTCATAAGTGTGTGTGTGTGTGAACCTCTTATGAAGTGATTCACTATTTATGGTAAGTGTGGGTGCTCACGGGTGTGCTAACACAATGTGGAGCACTGACACACCAGTACTGGACTAGTGTCAGTAAGTCAATGGCTAGTAATAGAACTTTAGCTCATTTTGCCACAGATCCAAGGAGAAACAAAACGCCCTTCTTGATATTCTAAGCCTTGGCAACCCACCCACAGGTTTTGTGAGGCTAGAGCTCTGATGTCATACATCAAAGGACTCCTGCTGACTGACCTCAAATAAGAAAGGAGGGAGGAAACACACACTATCATTTAAAATAACTATCATAATCTCACCAAGGCTGCATTTACTTGATCAGAAATGCAGTAAAACTTAAAAGACCTGTTTTCTAAAATGTCACATGATCCAGAACTATTAACTAAATTGCCGATTTGCAATCATCAAGAAACATTTGTTGTTATTATCAATGTTGAAAACAGTTGTGTTGCTTATTTTTGCGGAAACACAGAATCCAGGATTCTTTGATGAATAGAACGTCCAAAAGAACGAGATTTGTTTGAAATAGAAATATGTTATTTACTGTCACTTTTGACCAATTTAATGAATCCTTGCTGAATAAAATGATTAAGTTATTCACATTACATCATCTCTCTCTCTTTCTCTCTAATGCTATTACTATTGATTGGCTGTGACGCAAAACCAGTGACTCAGACTTCCTAGTCATCATGGTAAATAACATTAAAATGATCAGATGGAATAAATTTAGATGGACTAAATGACATAGGAGACATACCATATTTTTTCTCAGAACTTGACGTTTTATAGTAATACACATATACATCACTTCCACCGTTGTGCTCACAGCGAAGAGAACAACACTCTGTCTCACACTCCACTGGAACTGAACTAACACACACATACACATTTATATACAGAACACACACAGATACACTCACACACGCTCACATTCACACATGTACGCGCACACTGCATGCGGTCCTGTTCAGTTCGTGCAGTCGTCCTGCTTTAATACATCATTCTCTGCTTGTTTGTGCCTAATTTAGGCTGCTTCCATACCATGTTAACTTACAAAAACGTCAGGCAAAAAATGCAAAAACGAACCAAAGTCGAGAAATCAAGTATAAAAGGAAGAGATTAAATGAGTTTCAACATCTGAATAAACAAAAGATAAAAGCATCTCTTAAAAAATAAACAGGTCATTCCGTTAATTTACATCATCACATTACCAGGATTTTCTTTAATTGTATCGCATGATGGAGTATTATTAACAGTGAGTAGAGAAGAACAGCTATAGCAACATGACATTCGGTACTGCACAAGGTGGTGATCGAACGGGTTTCGAATGAAGCATGAAGAAAAAGCGGCATTGGGCATCTGAGACAGTCTTTGGAATCATTAATTGGCTGGGTTCAGCTGGCGCCTCCCCCTTTAGAAGAAGCCCCACCCCAATGATATGACTGAGATCAGTTGACTGACAGACATTACTCGCGACAAGTCCACAGTTCAAATCCTGCCCACTCAACCATGATTTCCAATGACAGTTCCTGGGCATCTGTCAGCATGGCAACCAGCAGAGCTAGTCTTCGGACAGCGCGTGCCACTTAGCGATCTGTCGGCGCGGGTGGTCGCAGATCTCGCGCCAGTGCTCGCCGGCGGTGCCGGGGGAGGAGGTGCCGAGGAGGAGCCGGCCGATGACAGGTGTACGGGACGTTCTGTCGGAGTCCAGCAGGAGGAGCTCCACGCTGGTGTCTCGCAGGCCGTCTTCCGAGGGCAGGTCGAAAACAAAGAGCTCGTTGAAGACCGGGTTGGGGGCACACTTTTTCACGTGCGTCTTCTTCTTACACACTCGCTTCTTCCCCTGGAACAAGTTCACCTTCACGTAGGGGTCTAAAAAAGATGGGAGAAAGAGAAATAAACAGGGTGAGACAGAAATCAATACGTCAGTCGATGCGCAGGAAATGATACTTGCACACTGGGAGATCACATCTCTGCTGTACAAAGTGTTTCACAAGAGGCAGACACGATGTACTAATCAGGGTTATTATAACTCAAATTAAAACCATTCAAAAAACATTTCCGTTACTTAGAGAAAAAAAAAACTAAAAGTAAACTGAAAAACAAAAACGTAAGCTTATGTTATTTCAGCTAGTTGACAACTCAACATTTACCATTATAGACATTAAAAAAAAAAAAATTCAATAATGAATGAAAAACTAATAAAAATCACAAAACAACAAAATTACTAAAAATGTCAAATTAAAATGAAAATGGAAAAAAAAAAAAAAAACGAATTGTATCTCAATGCTAATAAAATAAAACTGGTACTAATAGAGGCAATCCATCATAACATGTACATAAAATGTTCTATCAACGGTTCTCAAGTTTTGCAAATTTTCAAGGAGTTTACAGGATGACTTAAAATTCTATCTATCTATCTATCTATCTATCTATCTATCTATCTATCTATCTATCTATCTATCTATCTATCTATCTATCTATCTATCTATCTATCTATCTATCTATCTATCTATCTATCTATCTATCTATCTATCTATCTATCTATCTATCTATCTATCTATCTATCTATCTATGCATCCATCCATCCATTTATCCATCTATCAATCAGTCAGTCCGTCTATCTATCTATCTATCTATCTATCTATCTATCTATCTATCTATCTATCTATCTATCTATCTATCTATCTATCTATCTATCTATCTATCTATCTATCTATCTATCTATCTATCTATCTATCTATCTATCTATCTATCTATCTATCTATCTATCTATCTATCTATCTATCTATCTATCTATCTATCCGTCCATCCATCCATCCATCCATCCATCCATCCATCCATCCATCCATAAACTAGACCATATAATAGAGCTAAAGTGCACTATATTAAGCATGGTGCTTTTGCTAATGAGCACTACTATCTGTCCCACACACTCTGACCTCACCTGAGGGTCCGCTGGGGTCAGCCTTGGGCAGGTGACGGGCTTTTAGTACCACCACAGTCAGAGTACTGGTGGTAGACTGATAACACAGGGATAGAAGTAGCTCTCCTCGACCAGCACTCCTCTACAGATAAAGATAAAGATAAAGAAGAAAGACATTTATTAACATGTGCTTGGTCTGGTTTGGACACAATCAGCATCACAAACCTCAAAATGGCTTCTTTAATAATGTCATGTTTGGGCAACTAACCCAAGGCAGGTTAGAGAGGACAACTTCTAAACAGTGCCTTACTGTTACGAGAAACTGACTGTGAAACATTCCCTTGGCACAACACCAATGTATGACTCAAATTATGTGTGAACATGGCAGCATGTTGCCTTGGCAACACATCAGCAGGGTTCTGCGGCTGCCACGGCGATGACTTAGATGTTCTCTCAACCGATGAAGCATAATTATGTGTGTTTAACTATATGCCGTCAAAGTCACCAATGAAACATAATAGCCTTCCTTTCAGCTCAAATGGAGTGAATTCTTATGTGCATAACAGTAAAACTGTTGCCAAAACAAGGTGACGACTTCTGCCCTGTTCACTATTCTTTATATTAGGTATGTGGCCTTCCAAACCCCAAGAGAGACTTTTATGCATGAAGAAAATTGGTGTAGACTCTTTGTGAACATGTTAATACATTTATAATAAACATAAATACTAAGTCAGCCTGTAAAGACAGGGGGAAAAAAGCTGTGTGTGGTCCATTAGAGGGTCAATTAAAAATTAACAACCTGCCTTAAGATGGATGGCAAAGACATTTATTGACCCAAGTGGAAAAACAGACACCATTAATTGTTTTCTCTTTCCAGGCTTGGGTGTGTCAGTGACTGCCCACATTAAACAAGACCAAACTATTGACTGTTTCGAATGAGCTGGAAATGACCTAAAAAGACCTAAAAAAATAATCAAATTCTCTCTCCTCTTCCAAACGTACATGTATGTGCTTACATATTACATTCAGCTGTGCAATCTATGGGAGCATGTCAGAGTATATACACACATATATTATAGGATGTATTATGTGAAGAATGTCATCAGTTGTTACAGAGAAATACAGAAAAAAAATATATATAATTAAAGCTATATTCTTACCCTGACATTCCTTTTAATAATGTCCCGGCTCATGAGGACCCGTCCCTCGGACAAGTCGATGTCAGCCAGAGGAACAAGGGTCTCTCCGATCACTTCATCACGTGAAAAGCGGTCGAAACTCAGTACCATGAAGTGCAAAGCCAGCTGGGAAACTCGTGCATATGGGATTCCGTAGAAGCTGAAGGTCTCGTCGAAGGCCGGGTCCAGAGTCTTCCTCAGTACACGTGTCTTCACCTTATGCTTCTTCTCAGGCAGCAGGGTCAGCTTAATATAGGGGTCAGAGGTCAACGACTGTTCATCCGTGGGGGACAATCCATGTGCTTCCTTGATGTGAACCATGAAAGCTTTCTTCTCGAAGTTGTACTCAACTGAAAAGAAGAGAGTCCCCAGGCCACCCTCCTTGTCCTGAGATTTTTCCACGGCCGGTGTTGGTGTCTGACTGGATAGGATGCTTTCCGGTGTACCAGCCTCCTGGTTACCACACGGTCCAAAGCCTGCTTGAGGAGACGGGATGTCTAGATCTGGGGAACTTCGCACATTCAGTTGGAGGGTTGGTGGCTTGGAGGTAAAGTTTCCATTAAGATCGCGTTTCTCCAGGTCCAGATGGAGCTCTGGTCGCCCACCAGTGGGACTGAGGGTCTGTTTTCCATGGGATTCTGGTGTCTTTTCTCCTCCAAACTTCTTCTTTCCACTCAGGCTCTCGGGATAGATGTCCACACCCTTCAGCATGTGGACAAACTTATAGGGTGGGGTCTTGTTATTGGTCTTGTTGGCTTTGCGCTGACAGCAAATCCATGCAAAGATGGAGACGCTGAAGACCAGGCCAAACACACTCACCACTGCCACACTCACAGGAACCTCCACTATGTATAAAACAGGAAATTGAGAATAATATAATATATATTTATATTTTTTAATAGATATATGTAGTCTTATTGTTGCCGTGAAAAATTAAAACAACTTCAACCAGAAAAGGAATACGGAGAGATTGTATTAAGTTATTTGCATCAGAGGCAAAACAGACAAAAACATGTGTTGATGTTAACAGTTGTTGCAGAAATACAAAAGAATTAGAACTGTAAAATTATGCCCATTTTTTTTTCACCATACCATTTATCAAGTATAAATTTCGATTTGGCTATGAAAGCCTGAGAAGCCACAATAATGTGGTAGTGCAGTAGTGTCTGGGAACATGGAAATTTCCTTTTTCAAGGTGGGTGCAGCATCTCTGTATTGAATTAACTAAAGTGCTCTGTCAGCCTTTTGTCTTTCTCTCAGAAAACAAATACTTTTCAGTGACTATTAAGTAATCGCTGAAAGCTGCTGACAAGCATCTCGGCGCGTTTCAAACATTTTCATACACGAGTGATGTCATAGGCTACTAATAGAGCACGCGCCTATTTATGACTGTGCCCGCGCATCAGAGAAAACTGAGCCACGTTTCCAAAAATGTAATGACAGATCTTTAACCATCCGCACATACGATTTGCTCAGCTATATTGATAAATAACAACAATTTACATACCGAAATGTTCTTCTTCTATCGTCACTGGTGCCATTGTATGCGCGCGCTCTGTCCAAGGTCCTGAAAAGATGCTTCCAGCTCGCGCTGTCTCTCACGATTCTCCGCCGCACGTTACACTCGCTCTTTCGCTTCAGGCGGAGAGAGACACAAGACTGAATTATTTATTGGTTGTAGTAGATTAAAAATGTACGCCTGTTTATTGTGGTTGCAACAAAAAACAACAACAGAATAAGCCAGATTTTCCTCCTTTCCCAGAGGTTTCTTCACACCCGCCCAATTCTGATACTCGCTGCGCTATGAGTGTGCCTGAAAAGCGTCGCCTCCCCAATCCCCTCCCCTCGAGTGAGTTCATCGGTTCTGACGCAGTTCTGACGAACACAGTAGCTGAAATCACTGCCCTGCGCACTGATCGGGCCTGTTCATCATTGCGATTGCCAGGAGTTTACGGCGTGTGTGTTATCAAACGTGTCCAAAGAGGTCCAGGTCAAATGGTCTTCGCTGTGGCTCTATTAACGGGGAGAACTGAGCTGATGACACAATATCATTTTATGTTTTCTGGTCCTGGAAGTGATATTTGATCAAATAATATGGATAATAGAGCAGTATGGCTCCATAAATATCATTTATATATCGTAAACATCTCTGGTTGCACATATAAAAAACTGGTAGTGCATGGACTTGTATGCCAGCAATGTATGCCTATCTGATGTCTTTTAGGCCCTGATTTAGTTCTTAGTTTGGAATTGGTAAAATCCCTGTCATACAGTCTCAGTTTATCATGCTGATCAATGATTCCTTCACATCTTTTTTAATCAATTTGAAGATTTATTTAATATAAGCCCATGATTAACAAATAGGCTAATGTAATCATCTAAAATAGAAAGAGCTCTCACATACCTCATTTTCAGCATTTGAGGAGGTTAACCCAATTATTATATTAAATAATCTAACTGAATTGAAATGATTCAAAATGGAAGCTTTTTTATTTAAGAACATATTCATAACTTCTGGAATCATAAAACCATTTACGGTTAATTATTTACATCGAATACTATATTCACAAAAATAATAAAAAAAGAACAAGCCTCTTCATCATAGCACATGCATCCAAGGAAATAATCTTGCCTACACGAAGGGGCGTCTGAATAGACAATCGGGGTATTTGAGAAGTTTGAGAGTCACTGGTTTAAATGAATCCATATAAGCACGTTTTCTCTGTGAAAAAACAACTGTATCAGTAAACATTCAGTTCCTGGGTCACCTCATCAACAGAACCTCCTTTTAAAAAAAATCGAAATATTAATTGTTTATATATATATATATATATATATATACACTCAGGATTAGGAACACCGGTTCAATTTCTCATTAATGCAATTATCTAATCAACCAATCACATGGCAGTTGCTTCAATGCATTTAGGGGTGTGGTCCTGGTCAAGACAATCTCCTGAACTCCAAACTGAATGTCAGAATGGGAAAGAAAGGTGATTTAAGCAATTTTGAGCGTGGCATGGTTGTTGGTGCCAGACGGGCCGGTCTGAGTATTTCACAATCTGCTCAGTTACTGGGATTTTCACGCACAACCATTTCTAGGGTTTACAAAGAATGGTGTGAAAAGGGAAAAACATCCAGTATGCGGCAGTCCTGTGGGCGAAAATGCCTTGTTGATGCTAGAGGTCAGAGGAGAATGGGCCGACTGATTCAAGCTGATAGAAGAGCAACTTTGACTGAAATAACCACTCGTTACAACCGAGGTATGCAGCAAAGCATTTGTGAAGCCACAACACACACAACCTTGAGGTGGATGGGCTACAACAGCAGAAGACCCCACCGGGTACCACTCATCTCCACTACAAATAGGAAAAAGTGGCTACAATTTGCACAGACTCACCAAAATCGGACAGTTGAAGACTGGAAAAATTTTGTCTGGTCTGATGAGTCTCGATTTCTGTTGAGACATTCAGATGGTAGAGTCAGAATTTGGCGTAAACAGAATGAGAACATGGATCCATCATGCCTTGTTACCACTGTGCAGGCTGGTGGTGGTGGTGTAACGTGTTACAGTACACAGGAGGCAGACACAGACGTAACAGGTAATGGTTGTTTATTTGACCACAGTAGAGCAGACTAAGTAACACAGGTGAGTAAACTGGTTGCAGATAGACGTTGAATGGATATGATAGATATAGTTACTGTCCTTTCTTTTGCAGATAGATGAACATTGGAGCTTGGAGATCGCTGGAGAACTTAGGAGCTGACTGGAACACACCCACACAGCAAATGAGGAACACAAAGGGAAGGAGACACGCTGGAGACAGGTAAGTATACGAAGAGAAGTCCTTGAGGTAAGCATAGCACAGAGTATATGCGAACGAGACCGGACATGGAGTGCTGTGTGAGTGTGTGTTATATAGTGCTGGTGACGAGTGCCGTGATGAGGTGCAGGTGACGGTGATCAGTACTCAGGAGATGGCGTGCGTTGTGATTGGTGGAGGTTGGAACCTGACGTGTCTGTGACATATGGTTGTCAGGTTGTTTTATTTTTTTTTATTTTTTAGGCTTTCTGACCCCAAGACTCAACTAATGCGATTCTGCGATTCTCCATCTGTGATCCTTGGAGAGTCTTTGGCCACTCAAACTCTATTCCTCGCCGTGCATTAAGACAATTTAGACCCACATCCTCTTCCAGGCAGATTCATAACATTTTTTGTTAGATAGTTGAACAGACATAATCCAGATTTAATTAGTGATTCTTAATCTAAAGACCACTTGCTTCCACCCTTTCAAAATGAGGGTTCTGTTTTTTATTTTTTTATTTTTTTAAGGATGTGATTAAAGTGTTTAATTTCTAAACCTAAGTAAAACTGAGAGATAGGAGAGACTAACCAAAGCTCTTTTCCGGGTCAGCTGGGTCCTCGGCTGAAGGCTGTTCAGAGTCCTCTGGTTCAGTTTTGAAGTGGTTATCTGTGGAGATTGATAGATTTTTGTTGAGGTGCCCGTTGAGGGAACAGATATAATCGTGCAATACTGGACAGGTTTGTGCTTCTTAGACTAAATCTAAAGCTGTGTCTTTTTATCGTTTTGAAATATAAATTCTATAAAATAACATTTTAAATAGAGGACCTAATAAACATAGTAGCATAGTTGAAGGCAGTGTTTACTTTTTAAAATAAATCTTAAAATAAGTAAATACAAGAGATAGGAGGGACTTACAGGAGCTTCTGGGCTCCAACTGGGCATGGGCGCTCCCTGGAGAGACCCGGGTGGTTGCTGCGGGGAACACGATTAAACAAGTGTCAACTGTGGGGTCTTGGCAGGAACAGACACTTCCTTTGGGATGTTCTGCTCCTGCTCCCACTTTTCCCTCTGCTGCCTAGGGATTCTGAGGCTTGAGGCAGGCACAAGTTGTGGGGCATTTTTTAAACGCTGCCTTAGCAGCTCTTTGCTCCGCAGATCAGGGTCTGGAACATCTCTCCACTTGGTGCTCGTGTCAATGACCACTGCGCAAAAGACAGGCTCAATCCTCAGGGAAGGGGCTAGAGGCTTCTGTTGCAGCAGCTCCTGCCTCGGTGGCTCAGGGATCTTACGTTTTGGACTTGGCATGGGAGCCAAAGGTGCCCTTAGAGGCTTGTTGGGTCTGGCTGGCACAGGTGCTCCCTGTGTGAATCTGGCTGGCATAGGTGCTCCCTGTGTGGATCTGGATGGCACAGGTGCTCCCTGTGTGAATCTGGCGGGCACAGGTGCTCCCTGTGTGAATCTGGCGGGCACAGGTGCTCCCTGTGTGGATCTGGATGGCACAGGTGCTCCCTGTGTGGATCTGGATGGCACAGGTGCTCCCTGTGTGGATCTGGATGGCACAGGTGCTTCCTGTGTGGATCTGGCGGGCAGGGGTGCTCCCTGTTTGGATCTGGATGGCACAGGTGCTTCCTGTGTGGATCTGGATGGCACAGGTGCTTCCTGTGTGGATCTGGCGGGCAGGGGTGCTCCCTGTTTGGATCTGGATGGCACAGGTGCTTCCTGTGTGGATCTGGATGGCACAGGTGCTTCCTGTGTGGATCTGGATGGCACAGGTGCTTCTGTGTGGATCTGGCGGGCACGGGTGCTCCCTGTTTGGATCTGGATGACACAGGTGCTTCCTGTGTGGATCTGGCTGGCACGGGTGCTTCCTGTTTGGATCTGGATGGCACAGGTGCTTCCTGTGTGGATCTGGCTGGCACGGGTGCTTCCTGTTTGGATCTGGATGGCACAGGTGCTTCCTCTGTGGATCTGGCTGGCACGGGTGCTTCCCGTTTGGATCTGGATGGCACAGGTGCTTCCTGTGTGGATGTGGCGGGCACAGGTGCTCCCTTCTGCAGCAGCTCAGATCTCAGTGGTTCAGGGATCTTTATTTTTGGCCTACAATCTGCAATCTGCTCCATGTGGGGAGCATGCAAGCACCTTTGAGGCAGCCACAGGTGCCCTCTGTAGTGACTTGGCAGGCATGGCAGTTTCTAAAGAGGCCTCTCTCAGATGCTTAGTCAGGTACTTAGGGATCCTGAGTTTCCCTCTTTGTTGGGACCTGATGGGCACATGTGGCTCCTGGCGGGACCCAGCAGGCACAGGTGCTCTCTGTGGCTTTTTCTGAGTCCACTTTTCACTTTCTCCCTGTGTGGACCTGGCGGGCACAGGTGCTCCCTCTGTGGACCTGGTGGGCACAGGTGCTCCCTCTGTGGACCTGGTGGGCACAGGTGCTCCCTCTGTGGACCTGGCAGGCACAGGTGTTCCCTGTGTGAACCTGGTAATAAATTTTGATAAATGTATTATTTCTCACTGTCCCAAAAGACAAAAATGACTAAAAACATAAATATATCAAGCAAAATACAGAAAACAGACAACAGGGTTGACATTTTATCACATTACTTTATTAACAAGTCAATTCCAACACAGGATATTTGGTGAAAATACATTATTTTCAATAAGGAAAAACTCTGAATACATTCAAAAAGTTTCTGCATAACAGGATGTCTTAATGCGGTGAAGAAAACGCGGCACTGCATAGGCTAAAAACCTGCAAATAAAAATAAAAACTAACATTAATGATAAAGTTCCCCTGCATCACATCTGGCAAGTGACAGAACAGAAGTTACTTCATTATATAATGAGGACGAGACGAATGAATGGACGAATAAGAAAATCATGAGCTTGACGTGTTTGATATTAAAAAGGCAATAATTTAAGCCCTGAAAGAGGCCGACGTCAAATGCAATAACGGCACCGTGTTCAGCGGTCGCATGGCGCACATATCACACAAATTACTTAATTTACTTATTACCTATTATTTTAGACATATTAGACATGAGGAAAATAAAACTATTGTCTACCATTAGATAATTATGTGGTAAACGAGAACACACTCATGAAACCAATTAGCCTAAAGGCCTGTACACACTGGGACAAATATGGCGCGCTTATCGCCAGCGTTTTTCGTGACGTTTTTCGGCGCATCTTGAGTGTTTAGGCCTGTTCACACCAGGACGATTTTCGTGCGCGTTTATCGCCGACGTTTAACGCCTCGTGACTAAACAAAGGGCGCCAATGTGAGTGTGCACACCGACGCGTAAAACGCCAGGCGTAAAAGCGTCATTTTTTAAAAAACGCCTCGGGTTGTTTTTTTATTTTGACGCGGCTCGTTAAAAACTGACCGACCAATGAGATCAGCGCTTTTGTTTACGTGCCTGGAGCTGCTGAAGTGACAGTAAAACATGACTTGGTGGCGCTCAAGCACAAAACGGTCTTACCGAGCACACATTGATACGATGAAGAAGTAGTAAGTAGACAAAGAAGAAAATGAGCTGCTAATGCTGCCTGCCAGTTAGCAAAAAGTGTGTGAATGGTTTTGGCCATAGACATAATATATCTGTGGTTTTGGCACGTAAATACTGTCTCTCCTCTTCTTCTGTGTGATAAGAGAGTGTCAGAAGCGTAAAGTGCCGCAGCACCACCTTGTGTACCGGGAGCGCATCTACTGAATGTGCACGTTCACTCAGCGCATCGCCAGTGAAAATTGCTTGGGTGTGAACACTCAAGACACGCCGAAAAACATCACGAAAAACGCTGGCGACAAGCGCGTGCGATATTCGCCCCGGTGTGTACAGGCCTTTAAATAAAAAAACGAACCCGAGGCGGTTTTTTTTTTAATGACGCTTTTACGCCTGCCGTTTTGCGTCGGTGCGCAAACTCACATTGGTGCCCTTTGTTTAGTCACAAGGCGTTAAGGCCCGGGTATACTTCGCATATGCCCCGTCCGCGCGCAGCCCAGATTTCGAGACCGCAGATTTTGAGACGGTCCGCGTGCAACAGCGCATGCGCCAGCAGTACAGAAGAGTCCACTAGGTGGCAATAGGCACATTATTGAGCACAGTGTTTGGCCGTCGAAGAAGAGTGTGCAAAGACCGGTTTAAAAACAACACGCTTGAAAAAAAAGAGAGAATTTTTGATTCTTCAGTGTTTCAAAGGTGTTTCTTCCAAACTATGTTGCAATGGTGGATGCACTACAGTTCTTCTCCGATCATGCCCAGCGAATGTCCCGTTGATGACAGGATTCAGTGCTGTCCTACGATGTCTGGTAGAGCATAGAAATAAAATGTACTGCGCATGTATCGAACGCGATCATCCGCGCGCATCCGTTGTGTAGTATACTTTGAAAGACGCGCGGACAGGGCTGTGCACGTGACGCGTCCGGGTGCGGAACGTGAAGTATACCCGGGCCTTTAAACGTCGGCGATAAACGCGGGCGAAAATCGACCCGGTGTGAACAGGCCTTAATGCATGAACTCGTGATTATACAAAATGTCTTTTAAACTTCATACCGGGTCATAGGCCTAAAGCAAAACTCTGGAGAATAATGTCAGTGCTCAATACTCACCAATGTCTTGTGATGATGAATATCTCTATTCTCTTGGGAATGTTTGTCTCCAGCACCGGCTGGTTCGGATCCGCTCGCGCATCCGCGTTTGAAATCTCCACATGAACGGTTTTCCTCAAGCGCATTTTGAGCATGCGTATACAGTTTTTCGGATGTGGACTTGTTCATCCAACATGGATTTTTCACTTTGACTTCATAAATTGACTGAGCACAATTAAATATGAATATATATCGGTGAATATACAATTTTAATTTTGAGTGAAGACCTTAAGCTATTATTAGTACAATGAATTAGAAACACGCATCCATACTTTATCTGAGAGTAGTGAGGATGTAACAGCTTTAGACACTGATTTGGATGCGAATAGCTAAGTGAACTCTGTACATTCTTCGGTTCCGGCTGCAGGGCCCTCACAGCAGGGAAACTGGGTAACAGTGAGGCAGCATAGTCGCAGACCAAAGAACCGCTTTTCCGTTCCGGTTAGAACATCAAACAGGTTCTCCCCTCTCAGTGAAGCACCCACTGAGTATCCTGTTGAAAGTGCCCTAGTCATTGGCGATTCTATTACACGGAACGTGAAGATAGAGACACCAGCCACCATAGTCACTTGTTTACCGGGAGCCAGAGCGCCTGACATCAAAGCAAATTTAAAAGTGCTGGCTAAAGCTAATCGTAAATTCTCTAAGATTATTATTCACGTCGGCACTAATGATGTTCGACTTCGCCAGTCAGAGATCACCAAAATTAACATTAAAGAGGTGTGTGAACTCGCTAGTACGATGTCAGAGGCTGTTTATTGTTCTGGACCGCTCCCTGTAAAAAGGAGTGATGAGATAGTTAGCAGACTATCATCACTCAATGGCTGGTTGTCTAAGTGGTGTCTGCAAAATAACTTAGGGTTCATAGACAATTGGAAAAGTTTTTGGGGCAGACCTGACCTGACCTGTTGAAGAAGGATGGCATCCATCCCTCCTGGGGTGGTGCCGCTCTTCTCTCTAGTAATTTGGCACATAGTCTTAGAACTAAACCTTGACTCACTAGGGCCCAGGTCAGGAAGCAGACAAACTGGCTAAACCGACCGTCTGCTAGCTGTCTCACATTACCGGAGTCAGATAAATCCCAGCACATAGAGACTCTTTCACCTAGATATTATCATATAGAGACTGTGTCTGTTCCCCAAATTAGTAAATACAAAAAAAACATCAAAACCATTCAACAGTAAAAATTTAATTGATGTCCAACAAATAAACAAAAGATATAATACAGATGAACAATTGATAAAGCTTGGGTTGCTGAATATTAGATCCCGTTCCCCAAAAGCGCTTATTGTTAATGATATTATTACAGATAATAATCTATGTGCAAAATTCCCTGCCTTGCGCATGTGCTCGTCAACTTGTTCAGACTTGTCTGGTGCATGCGCAGAGAGTTTTCATCTCAGCAGCGTCCAGTAACGGAGTTATACGGAGTTTTCCTGGCTTGTTTATTCCTCAAAAGTCTGTTTTTCCTTGTGTGGTATTGCTGTGCGTTAATAACTCCGTAAGTAATAATATTTATTGTCATTGTAGACGTGTATCAGAGTGTGTCATCGTGTAATTCAGTTGATTTCACCTCAGAAGTATTTTGTGTCAACATATAGCGTAATGCTCACCTATGTGAATAATCAGTTAGTTATTTTGTTATTAACAATGTTTATTCGTTGATAGAAAATATTTGTTTGTAATATGTTGATGGAAATATGTATCAGGTCTGATCGGCATATTTACATTGTTATACAGAGCGCAGGGCAGTGCTAACGCGCACACACTTTTGTAACCCGACACCGCTTGTTAGCAGCAGCAGCGGCAGCTCCGCTCCTTTTAATGCAGCTGCATTTAGCGCCTATATATGGTGCAATAAGCTCTCGTTCACAGTTACATTATACAAATTCAACTTATAAGTGTAGTTATACAGTTCTTAACTGTGTATCTTGTGTCATGTCCTTATCATGTATATTTACGATCCTTATTTGTTCTCTCACAAAAAACACATTTATGTATCCACGCAAACTTGTGTATGCCTTGCAATTGGATGACTGAATAAACTATCATCAAAGTTCATTCTGGATTAGCTGCAGTTCTTTCTAGCCGAAGAATTAGGCCAGTTGAGTTCCAACCATCCCACTGCGCACAGAATATCCCACAAATTGGTCCTTCGAGCCGGATTCGGGACATCAGCTGCGCTATGGCTACATCCAGAGACTTCTTTGAGGGAGGACAAGAGCCAGATCCTCGTCCAAGTCGTACCCGGCGGGTGCCCACCTACTTGGAGGATTATGTGCTTGATTATCCACCTCCGCGCAATGTTCATTCATCACCAGCAGAGGTCGCTGAAGGAATATATCATGCAAGCCAGGATCCTTATAGGGGCTATATTACTCCTGCTCCAGCGGCCAGAGACTTTGAACGTGGGAAGCTGCATCACTTAGAAGCTCGGTGGAGAGATTTAAGCAGTGAGATGAGAGAGCTTCAAATTAGAATGGACAGTGCTAGACAGGCATCTTTTGCCTCTAGATCTCCTGCTTACGGACACTACCAGAGTCTTCCTCATGTTGAACTCAGTAACAATGGATTAGAACCCTCTGTGACTGTAGCATCATCCCCACAATATGAGGAGACACTTTACCAAGAGCCCTCTATGCAGCCGGAACCAATCATGCAGCCACCTAATATAGGTCGTGTATGTTCCCTGCCAGGGCCACAGTCTCAGAGACCATTTACAGAACTCCGACGATCAGACTCATGGCCCCCCACAGCTGCTCCGCCTGTTCAGCCTGCCTATCCTCAGGTACAGCCACAGCATCGGCCGACTCCAGTGCAGCCTGCACCGGCCCGCATACAGCCACCACATCAATCAGCTGCTGTACCGCCTGCGCACACTTATGTGCAACCCCGACGTCAGTCAGCTGCTCTGCAAACTGCGCCAGCCTCACTGCAGCCACATTACCAGCAGACGGTGCCAGCTCCAGTTCAGCCTGTACCAGCGCAACCAGTGATGCATCCTCAACGACCTTATCAACCACTACCTCAGCCTCTACCTCCTTGGCCTGGACCACCACCACAGTATTATTATCCCGTCAACCCTGTGGCACCTGGACTGATGGAAATGGCCATTGCGTCCTCATATGGCATACCCAAACCAAAGCTGGCAGTCTTCTCCTCAGGGAAAGAGAGTGATTTCCTTATGCTTAAGAAGGGACTGGACAGCATCCTTGGCCCACACAGACATCTAACAGAGGACTATAAATATCAAGTGCTCTTGGATCATCTACATCTGCCTGCCGCTTACCAGGTAGCTAAAAGGTATGTCAACAGCCCATTTCCCTACACCAGTGCCATGCAGGCTCTCGAACAGAGATACGGTCAACCAAGACAGTTAATTCAGAGCGAGCTGAGAGCCATCCTCAATGCACCAGTTATTCGACCGGGTGATGCGCAAGGATTTGAGGACTTTGCTGCAGCTGTTAATACACTGGTGGGAATGTTGAACACAATGGATGGGCCCTCTAGATACGAACTGCAATGTGGCTCCCACGTTGACACTCTACTGACCAAACTGCCTGGCAGCTATAGAGACTCATTCATAGAGTACTGTCTCAACCATCACATCATTGTGAGTGGCAGTTCCAGGACTTACACATTGCCAGAATTTGCAGAGTGGCTGGAGAGGAAGGCTCAGGCCATTCAAATATCTAGGCGGGTAACAGGGCCAGTGCCTACAGAATCCTTCCGGCGAGAGCAGAAACCTCTTTCTCATCCCAAAGCCAGGGCAGCTACAATCCTCACAGGCAGTGAACAACCTAAAGCTGTTAATTTGGCCTCCAGCTCCCTCACCGACACTAAAATAGCAGTTATAGCCAAAAAGCGGGAGCGCTTCAAGCCCTTTTGTCCCTTCTGTAACAACCATGAACATTATCTCAATGCTTGTGCAGCCTTTTGCAAGTTGAACCACACACAAAGAGGAAGCTGGATTAAAGAACACAAGAAATGCTGGAGGTGTGGACGAGGTCACGAACAAGACAGCTGCACGCTCAAGAAAACTTGCTCTACCTGTGGAGGACTCCACCTGCCCGTTCTGCATGAAGTTGCGGTCAAGGCAGAAAACCAAAGCATTCTCACAGTGAGCACAACCACTTCTCAGGTTTACTTGGATCAGGCCAGTCATTCAGGCAGAGTGATGCTGAAAGTTGTCCCGGTAAGACTTCGCAGTGGTAAAAGGTTCCTGGACACCCATGCTGTGTTGGACGATGGGTCTGAAAGAACGATCATCTTGCCAGCAGCAGTCAGGCAGCTGGGCTTGAAAGGATCTGAGGAAAACTTGACTCTTCGAACAATAAGACAAGACCTTGTTCAACTAAGAGGAACCACAGTCTCCTTTGAGGTATCTGCTCTTTCACACCTAAGCGTTAAACACCAGATTCGGAACGCATTCACAGCCGCAGATCTCAACCTTGCTGAGCAGTCATGTCCCGCGGACGCACTTAAGAGGAGATATGGACACCTCAGGGCCATTCCCTTGTTAGCGTTCAGTAAAGTGCAGCCTTTGCTACTCATAGGATCAGATTATCCACAGTTGATCACACCAAACTGCCCCATCCGTATGGGACCGCTTGGTAGTCCTATAGCGGTACACACACTTCTTGGCTGGACAGTACAAGGACCAACAACCTTTCTCCAGCAGCCCTCAAACGTAAGCGTATGCCTCCACACCACATTCCTTTCTCCGATGCAAGATTTACGTCAACATGTGGAGCGGTTGTGGCAGCTTGACATACTGCCACAGAGAAATGAGAAAGAAGTAGTCCGCTCCAGGCAAGATAAATCTGCACTTGCCATGTTGGAGGAGAAATCGGTACGTGTTACAGTTGATGGTACAACACGTTATGCTACCCCACTACTTCATAAACGAGATGCGGCTAAACTCCAGGCAACACCCAACGCTGTCATGGCTCTTTTAAGAGCCACAGAACGTCGCCTTGTAAAGAACCCTGACCTGGCAAACGTGTACAACAAAGAAATACACAAACTTGAGGAGGCAGGTTATGCGGTACGAATAAACAACCCAGAAGCCAATTCCAGTGATTCATGGTACGTTCCTCACCACATTGTGCTCCACAATGACAAAGCCCGGGTCGTCTTTAATTGTTCATTCACCTACAATCAAATGAACCTGAATGACAATCTACTACCTGGTCCCACTCTTGGTCCACCACTGTTGGGAGTCCTGCTCAGGTTCAGAGAGTATGCCGTTGCCATAAGTGGAGACATACGGGCCATGTTTCACCAGATCAGACTGTTACCGGAAGACCAGCCCCTGCTCCGCTTTCTCTGGAGAGACATGGAAAGAGATCGTAGCCCAGACATCTATGAATGGCGAGTGTTACCATTTGGGACCACCTGTAGTCCATGCTGCGCTACTTATGCTCTCCAGAGACATGTCAGGGACAACAGTGAAGGCAATGAAGATGTAGTTGAGTCCGTTCAGCAGTCTTTCTATGTGGACAATTGCTTACAGTCTCTTCAGTCTCAGCATCAGGCTAAGAAACTCATCGACAAAATTAGAGCAGTATTAGCTGCTGGTGGCTTCGACATAAGGCAGTGGGCTAGCAATGTTCCCGATGTGATTGCACATCTACCCTCTGAAGCCAAATCTGTAGGCTGCGAGCTGTGGCTCTCAGCAAACAAAATTGATCCGCAAGAGTCAACCCTCGGCCTCGTGTGGCACTGTTCCCAGGACACTTTAGGCTATAAGCACAGGCCTGTGTCAACAATTGGGGAAACCTCAATGAGAAGTGTCTATCGCATCCTTGCAAGCCAGTATGACCCACTCGGATACATCATCCCTTTCACCACAAGGGCCAAAATCCTGGTGCAGACACTTTGGAAGAGGGTTGGAGGTTGGGATGAACCTCTGCCTGCTGACATCTTCTCAGAATGGCACACATGGGAAGAAGAGCTGCCTAACCTACAGAGAATAACACTGCCCAGGTGTTACACACCTGCATGCAACAACACCATGTCCATTATTGATATGCATGTCTTCTGTGATGCTTCGGAGAAGGCATATGGCTCTGTAGCTTATCTACGGGTGGAAACGGCTGATGATATCCAAGTTGCATTCATCATGGCGAGGTCACGGGTGGCACCCAAGAAGCAACTCTCCATGCCACGCCTGGAGCTCTGTGCAGCATTGTCAGGAGCTCAGCTTGCTAAAACACTGAGCACAGAGCTTACACTTAATATCAGGCAGACAGTAATGTGGTCCGATTCAACCACTGTTCTCCACTGGATACAGTCTGAGTCATGCAATTACAAAGTGTTCGTTGGCACGCGAATTGCAGAAATTCAAGAACTCGTTGGGTATGAGAACTGGAAATACGTGGACTCAGATAACAATCCTGCCGACGATATCACTCGCGGTAAGACACTCACATATCTGTCCCATCCCTGCAGATGGAAGCAAGGTCCAGCATTTCTGCAACAATCTTCAGACCACTGGCCAAACCACCCTTCAGTGCCAGTTGAAGATTCAGAAGAACTCCGTAAATCCTCATTCTGTGGTAATATCTCAATCAGTCATGCCTCTTCACCTAATGTAGATAACTGCAACTCATGGGATGACCTCATCATGACCACCTATCAGTCCCTTCATGGGGCGGCAGCACCCCCTATGTCGGCGACAGAACGCATAGAGACTGAAACGGCTGTACTCAGACGTGCACAGATGGAAAGTTTTCCTGATGAAGTGCATGCCCTTAACGTCAATAAATCTGTGCATTCAACCAGTCGATTGCATTCCCTTGCTCCAACTTTGGACCCTCAACTTGATCTGATTCGAGTGGGTGGTAGATTACGCAAAGCTGCAACACTATCAGAGGATACACTTCACCCTATCGTGCTGGCACCAGAACACCCCATAACAAAACTGTTAATCCAAGACTTTGATAACCGCTTGATGCACGCAGGTCCTGAAAGAGTTTTCGCAGAGTTAAGACGAACCTATTGGGTTCTCAGAGGCCGCCAGGTGGTCAAAAAGCACCAGAGACAATGTGCTGAGTGTAGGAAATGGCGTGGCAAGCCCACTGTACCTAAAATGGCAGACCTGCCTGCTTCCCGTCTGAGGATTAACCAGCCTCCATTCTGGTCAACAGGAGTTGATTGTTTTGGTCCATATGGAATCAAAATTGGCAGAAGGCAAGAGAAGAGATGGGGCATAATATTTAAATGTCTCACTACAAGATGCGTACATATCGACTTGTTATGCAGCATGGATGCCGATTCCTTTTTACTAGCCCTCAGACGCTTCATAGCTAGGAGAGGAAAGCCCTTTGAGATCATCTGCGACAGAGGAACCAACTTCAGGGGTGGAGAGCGTGAGCTCTCTGAAGCCTTCGCTGAAATGGAACCATCTCTCCAAGAGCAACTAGCCAAACAAAAAATCTCCTTTCATTTCAACCCACCTCACGCACCGCACTTCGGAGGAGTATGGGAGAGGGAAATTAAATCTGTCAAGGCTGCGCTCCAAGTTGTTCTGAAAGATCATACTGTCTCTGAGGAAGTCCTTACCACAGTGTTGATCGAAGTGGAAGGCATCCTAAATTCGAAACCCCTGGGGTACGTATCATCTGATATAGCGGATCCGGATCCTATTACCCCCAATTTGCTGCTTATGGGGCGGCAGGACGCTTCCCTACCTCAGGCTGTGTATGGACCCAGCAATCTACTTGGACGGCGACGCTACAGACACAGCCAAATGATCGCTGATCACTTCTGGACCCAGTTCCTCAGGAACTACCTACCCAGTCTTCAGCTTCGACAGAAGTGGCAGAACATCACACAAAACCTAGCCGTCGATCAGGTTGTGTTGATTGCAGACTTTCAACTTCCCAGAGCCCAATGGCCAGTCGGTAAGGTAACCAGAGTCCTACCAAGTGACGATGGTGCAATAAGAGCCGTGGAAGTAGACATTAAAGGGAATATCTATGTCCGCCCGGTTGCTAAACTCATTGTATTGCCTGAAATGCCTAAAGATTAGTTTGCAGCACTAGTAGTGGACTTTTTGTGGCATTTTGGGGACTTACAAATTTCCTACGTAAATTTGTGGGGCGGCTGTGCAAAATTCCCTGCCTTGCGCATGTGCTCGTCAACTTGTTCAGACTTGTCTGGTGCATGCGCAGAGAGTTTTCATCTCAGCAGCGTCCAGTAACGGAGTTATACGGAGTTTTCCTGGCTTGTTTATTCCTCAAAAGTCTGTTTTTCCTTGTGTGGTATTGCTGTGCGTTAATAACTCCGTAAGTAATAATATTTATTGTCATTGTAGACGTGTATCAGAGTGTGTCATCGTGTAATTCAGTTGATTTCACCTCAGAAGTATTTTGTGTCAACATATAGCGTAATGCTCACCTATGTGAATAATCAGTTAGTTATTTTGTTATTAACAATGTTTATTCGTTGATAGAAAATATTTGTTTGTAATATGTTGATGGAAATATGTATCAGGTCTGATCGGCATATTTACATTGTTATACAGAGCGCAGGGCAGTGCTAACGCGCACACACTTTTGTAACCCGACACCGCTTGTTAGCAGCAGCAGCGGCAGCTCCGCTCCTTTTAATGCAGCTGCATTTAGCGCCTATATATGGTGCAATAAGCTCTCGTTCACAGTTACATTATACAAATTCAACTTATAAGTGTAGTTATACAGTTCTTAACTGTGTATCTTGTGTCATGTCCTTATCATGTATATTTACGATCCTTATTTGTTCTCTCACAAAAAACACATTTATGTATCCACGCAAACTTGTGTATGCCTTGCAATTGGATGACTGAATAAACTATCATCAAAGTTCATTCTGGATTAGCTGCAGTTCTTTCTAGCCGAAGAATTAGGCCAGTTGAGTTCCAACCATCCCACTGCGCACAGAATATCCCACAATCTAGATGTGCTCTGTTTGACAGAAACCTGGCTAAAACCTGACGACTACATTACCTTAGATGAGTCCACCCCCCAAGATTATTGTTATAAACATGAGCCGCGTCTGAAAGGTAAAGGGGGAGGAGTTGCTGTAATTTATAATAATATCTTATCAGTATTACTCAGAAGTCTAGTTTCAAATATAATTCCTTCGAAGTTTTGGTGCTTTTTGTAACGCTATGTAGTGTACATGATAAAACCCGTTCAACATTTGTGTTAGCTACTGTATACAGGCCACCAGGGCATAATACAGACTTTATCAAAGAATTTGCTGATTTTCTATCAGAGTTAGTACTGGCCGTAGATAAAGTACTAATTGTTGGTGATTTTAATATCCATGTAGACAACGGAAAAGACGTATTGGGATTAGCATTTAAAGACACACTAAACTCTATTGGAGTTAGGCAACACGTGTCAGGAGCCACTTTAGAACCACTTTAGAGGTTTACTGCAGTCAGCCGGATCCGGGCCGGATCCAGTTCAGATGGTGGACCTGCGCCCAGAGAAGACCAACACAGGACCCTGAAGTGTCTGCAAAGACCGTGATTAGACTCCCCCTAAAACTGCCTCATCGACACGGCATCTCAATAAACCCGTCTCCGGCGTGTTGACTCCGATTGTTCGAATATTACAATTAAATAATACTTAAATCGATATGTCATCCTCAATAAACCCGTCTCCAGCGTGTTGCCTCCGATCATTCGAATATTGCACTTTAATAATTATTTAATCAACATCATCCTCAATAAACCCGTCTCCAGCATGTTGCCTCCGGTCCCTCGAATATTCCGATCTATTATGACCTCTGACCTGTAAAGCTGCCAGAATAATAATAATAATAATCATACGCTGTTTGTTAATTGGTCAGAGGAGAACTGGCACCCCGACTGAGCCTGGTTTCTCCCAAGGTTTATTTTTCTCCATTAGGTCACCTAATGGGGTTTTGGTTTCCTTGCCACTGTTGCCTCTGGCTTGGCGTGCTCAGTTGGGGACACTAAATTTTTCAACTAAACATCGAAATAAATCTAATTAATAAACTAAATTAACCATATAAACTAAATTACTGATCTAATTATTGATCTAAAGCCCACACTGTCACTGTATGATAATTGAAATGAACTGATGACATCAGCGTTTTCTCCAGAATGGCTATACAGCTGAATAAAATTATGCTGCATTATTTTCCTGTTTAACTGTAAAGCTGCTTTGAAACAATCTACATTGTTAAAAGCGCTATATAAATAAAGTTGACTTGACTTGACAATGCATCTTTTTGCATGGGGATAATTATTTGAAAGTCATTTATTGGGCCAATATAATGATACATTTTCAAAAATTTTCTAAAAAATGTTTTACAGTGTAGGAGCTCTCAGAAAATCCCCATCTTTTTTTTTATACCCGGTTGTACTATCACATTTTTTTATTAGGCATATTCCCCTTATTTTTTTATTGCAATATTAACAAACATAACAAGTCGATACATACAAGAAATATAAACAATCTTTCAAAACAAAAAGTAAATTATGGTTCATTACTTTTACAGAGGAAATGTAAAAGAAACTTAATTAAATCTATTGAACAATAATCCTAAAGAAGAAGAGAAGATTTCTTGTTAACAGAAGTTGAAATTGTATTTAAATACAATATCTTTAATTCTTGTTTGAAAAAGTTAAAGTGGGGTTTACTTTTTATATATTTACATTTATGGATATAAAAGTTTATACAAAAAAGAAGGTTTATACAAAAACTTACATACTAATCAGTGTTGGGGTAGTTACTCAAAAAAAGTAATTAGTTACTAGTTACTAGTTACATCTGTAACTTGTAATGAGATTACTTTACTAGTTACTGTATTTGAAAAGTAACTTCACTACTTATTACTTTACTTTCCCATTTCTTAATTTACCGTTTAGATATATGGACAAATATCATATTCTCTATGCAGTGTTTCCCCAAACAAACAAAAAGGACTACTGTCAAATAAAGATAAAGAAAATAATAAGAAAAAATGATTTAAATACAAGCAGCAGCACAAATAAATACTATTGAGCAAAGACACTAATAAAATAAACAATGCTTTTCAGGTTTTTCAGGTACGTCTAACATTAGTTTTCAGGTACAGAAATTGATCAAATGTAAAATAACATTGCATATTTGACTGTATAAATTAAAGATTAATCCTTTTTAAATTTACAAAATCTATTCAATCAAGAGCAGTGAGTGATGTCCTTGTCTTTTGTTGTTTGACATTAAACAGACAGCAGTAAAGGCTACTGCCCCTTTAAGACCTAATCCTGGACCTAATGCTTGGATATGCGTCGTTTTAAGGCATATACAGACTATGTCTGCTAGGATACTCATCAAGATGGACATGTTGACATAGTTTTTGTGTGAGTTTGTCCGTTCAAGAGCAAAACTTGAAAGAGAACTCAATATTTGCGCACTGTGAGACGTGTGCGCGCTTTCGGATGAGTGCACAGACACAAAATCTTCTCACAGCGCGCGTGACTTCTCATTTGTGATGACGGCGAAAATGAGTGGTCTTATTCAAACATACGGCAGCACTCGCATGAATTGAACAAAGTTTACAAAGAGAGAATTTGAAGGACTTTTACACGGCACCCCTGCTCTTGTCAGACGGCACCTGGGTTGGGAAACACTGCTCTATGGCAACGGTGCACGCAGCACTTAAACATATCAGATCTTTACACACAGGCAAACACGGCTTGAGTAACGCAGGAAAGCGCGTTCCTATAGTCTAGTAAAGTAGTGTAGTTACCAATATTTTTAGTGTAATGCGTTACTTTACTTCGTTACCCAAAAAAGTAATATCGTTACTGTAATCCGTTATTTTGTAACTCGTTACCCCCAACACTGAATTCTTGTCTTTGACATAAAACCCGAAAAGAATGTGTCTATATGATAAAGAAAAGTTACAAAAAAAACTTTTGGACAAATTCCCTTTATTTATAAGCCTATTTATTTTTGTAGTTTTTTTTTCTCTTTTTGGGCTACTGTTCTTTATGGTTTACTTCATATGCATAATTGTATCTTATATTCGATATTTGCAATTGATCGAAAGGGCCTAATGTTAATGTTTATTAAAAAAAGAAAAAAACTCTGATTTCCTATTCTAGTTCACACACTTGCTCGTGCGCACTGCGCAGACTCACTTACACAAACATGCACAAGGCCTGTACCGATGGTGGCAGCAACAAAACACTCGTGTCTGTATGCGGAACAGAGATCTGACTCAAGGGGTGTGTCTCAATCAGCTCCCTAGTTCAGTAGTCAGGGCACTGATCAGGGAGTCAGCCCATTGACACATTCCCTGACTACTGAACTAGGGAGCTGATTGAGACGCACCCAATATCATTAAAATCAAATTGAAGATAAATGGCCATTGTATCGATTTTTTTCCATTTCAAATAAATGTATTAGATACAACTTATGGCGTACCACTAACTGCATACGTCACGGCCAGCGCCTCGTGCTCTTTCTCGAGGTCGTTTGGGCAACACTGACATCTGCAGGCTGATTTGTTTGGCGAAGCGTATATAACATACGCTCACTGAATTTGAATAAGGTATTGAATGTGAACGTAAACACAATTTTCAAGCAAGAAGATGACCACATAATAATAATAAAAAAAACATAGGTGATCCTTAAAATACATCACCGGCTTAGAGGGAGATTCCTTTACTTTTATTATGCTGGCACAGCTCTCGTGCGTGCGTAAGAGCAACGGGCGCGTGCGTCAAGAGGAAGAGCCGCAAGTCTCTCCAAAATGGCGACGACCATAGAGAGTGGCAATGCAGGAGCTGCAAATAAGAAAAAACACCTAGGAATCCCCGAAGCAATATTTGTGGTCAGTGGTAATATTAATATAGTTAGTTTATATGTACGTACTGTCGATAGTTTCCCGTGAAATCTGTGTATTGTTGTGTTGGTTTTTAAACGGCTTTCTTAAGTAGAAAGCGCCCTGCTCTTCTCCTTATAAGGCTGCAGGCATTGCTTGCAGTGAGCTTTGAGGGGCACATAACACATCATTAACCAGTATTTAAATACTCGATAAAATAAATTCATGAAGAAAGCCCATAAGATGCCATAAATGATATGTGAACTATAACTGTGGTTCTGTAGGAAGATGTGGATGCCTTCATGAAGCAGCCGGGCAATGACACAGCAGACGCCGTGTTGAGGAAGCTGGATGAACAATATCAGAAATATAAATATATGGAGCTCAATCTGGCTCAAAAGAAACTCAGGTTTGGTTACGATTAATTTTACGTGTACAGTAATAGGCAATGATTAGTTTGTGTCAATTCTAAAGGATGCTTTGCAGTAACAGACTGTGTCGGTATAATTGTTTTCCGTGCATTGTAATGTAACCGTCTGTCGTGCTTTTGTTATAAGGAACAAATAAACAGTGATTTACAACTGCATTTAATAAATCTGACTTATTAGTAAGCATAAAATATTGTTGCTGACTTTCTTTGTCTGTCTCAGGTTGAAAAGCCAGATTCCACAAATCAAACAGACGTTAGAAATTTTACGGCACATGCAGAAAAAGAAGGTAAGCCCATCCATCATTTAAGATCAGTTTTAACTTTCATATATCATTCATGTGAATAGATGGGATATTGCTCCTAAATGTTGCCCCATCACAATTCTCTTACTTATACTGTGCCCTAAAAGCGTGTACTATATTTGATAAGAAACGAGGGTGTAGCAGATGAGTAGGCAAGTTTAGGAAAATACTACTATTATATGTCATAATTGTGTTTTTAATGGACAGCGCTGTCACATCCTGTCACTGTAAACTGGCCTGTCAATTGTCTTGTCACAGTTAAAGTCGACATGAAATGAGAATTCACCCTTTCTTTTTTTCTGAATGGATGTTATAGATCTTTTTTGTGATCTGTCGCTACATTTTTGTATTGTGATTGTGACTTGTATACATACTCATACACGCATTCCAATTTTCAGTTTATTTAATTTATGCTACTCAACAATTCTTTCTACTGTATTGGAGAGAAATGTAGCAGCATGCGCAAATATATATATAAAAAAAATATACATATATAAAATATAATATAATATATATATATATTTATATATATTAGGGCTGGGTATTGACTCAAATCGATTCGATTTTTAATTCAACTAAATGAAAATGGATTTAAAACAAATGCAATATTTATAAAAAAAAAGATCAGTGAACATAAGTTTAGTAAGTATAAGTGGGTATAAGTGGGTAATTCAAAATAAATTAAGAGCCACACAACTGTAAATTAAAACTGAACCCATCTCTGTATTTCAAATGCATACAATTGTGTTAGATACAATACAATTTTGATGCAACTTTATTAAAAAAATTTTTATCTGAGAAGTATTTTATACAATGCCGACCGTCATGTGTGCAGTTACCTGGACACAAGTAGTTGCGAACAACAATACCTTAACATGCTGACTTATGTGGACTTACTTTTATTTGAGGAAATCTGTTTATTATGTAAGCTATTAGGTTTGAATTATTGGTCCTGCGCTGTCTATTGACTCAGTTGATTTGAATATGTCTATAATGGCTAACGTACGTGCTTAAGTGAACGCTCAAGTTTAATACAATGATCATAATGCAAAGCAAACATTCGCTTTTGTGATCTCTTTTTAGCGGTTATGTATAGGCCTGTCACGATAACAAATTTTGCTGGACGATAAATTGGCCAAGAAATTATTGCAATAAACGATGAAAACGGAAAGCATTTTAAATATCCACAATAAATTAACAAAACAAAAAAAGCAATGGACTCTCAGTCTGTTAACTAAAAATGCACTTGAATAAACAGTTGGGAAAACTGCAACGGATGATTGTGTTTTAGATAGTGCTGGGAATCGATAAAAAAAAAAACTAATCACATTTTTTTTCTGTAAATAATCACGATTAATACGTTTTTAATGTTTTGATATTGTGATAATTTCAGTTACTCTCCAAATTAATGTAAAAACAATTTATTGACAGCATATTTTAAATGTGTTGTATTGTCATGTTTTTATGGATGAAGGCCAGTATCACTGATGTCTCTATGAAACATTAATGACGTTACATTACAGTATAACTGAAAGCTACCAATTTTAACATTTATTAGGCTTTAAAAAAAACAACTTTTAATTTAAGTGAACTTAAAACAATCTTTACATAACCCCATTATAATTTATATATATTTTTTACCTGTGCCTTCCATGTTAGACATATACAGAAATGTAATAGTTATCAAACACCTTTCACGGTGTGAAAAATTATCGAGCTCATTTTTTTAAAATCGTGCGATTAATTGATTTATTGACTATCGCGACAGGCCTAGTTGTGTACTTGGCTGTGGGGGTGTTGCAACGTTTGGGTCTCATCAAATGGTTTCGCAGATTTGTAGCATTTCACCTCAGCATTACAAATGTCGACAATACACTGGAAGCTGCTATTTAAGCACTGAATGAATGAATGAATGACAGGCGCGCCTCTCGCTCCTTTGTAACATCGCGCAAGGCAAATAAGAAGGTGACATCTAGTGGAGAAGACTAGTAATTAGATTTACGTTAATCTTGTGTTCAATGTTTGCGGTAATAAATATGGGAAAAAATTTATTCGTGGCCTATGAGAATCGATTTTGAACCGACCACATTTTAAAATAACGATTAATCGAAAAATCTTTTTTTTTTTTTTTTTTTTTGCCCAGCCCTAATATACAGTGAGGAAAATAAGTATTTGAACACCCTGCTCTTTTGCAAGTTCTCCCACTTAGAAATCATGGAGGGGTCTGAAATTGTCAGCGTAGGTGAATGTCCACTGTGAGAGACATATTCTAAAAAAAAAGAAATCACAATGTATGATTTTTTAAAAACTATTTATTTGTATGATACAGCTGCAAATAAGTATTTGAACACCTGAGAAAATCAATGTTAATATTTGGTACAGTAGCCTTTGTTTGCAATTACAGAGGTCAAACGTTTCCTGTAGTTTTTCACCAGGTTTGCACACACTGCAGGAGGGATTTTGGCCCACTCCTCCACACAGATCTTCTCTAGATCAGTCAGGTTTCTGGCCTATATTCATACATTGTGATTTCTGGATTTTTTTTTTTTAGAATATATCTCTCACAGTGGACATGAACCTACGATGACAATTTCAGACCCCTCCATGATTGGGAGAACTTGCAAAATAGCAGGGTGTTCAAATACTTATTTTCCTCACTGTAGGTCCACCTATAGTGTATCGTTACATTGTGTGCTAATTCGGAAAATGAAAAGTTGCGATTTTCCCGATATGGCTAGGAACTATTCTCTCATTCCTGTGTAATGATCAAGGAACTTTGCTGCCGTACCAGTCCCGAATAACTAAAAATGGGCAAAGAGGCAGGACGTGGGTGGAGCTGAGGTGACTAGTTGCTGAAACCACACACGCCTAGCTCAACCATAGTGGCAATCCACCTGTCACTCAAGTTTCCACGCCCTTAATTATGCAGAACTTTAAGGCTTAATATAATTTAAATGGATGAGTTATAAAAAAAGTTCACCCCCCTCACAGTTGTCATGAAGGGCAAAATTTGCTGTATAGACCAAAACCACTTTTTGAACCAGGCTGTTTTTTTTCAGCTGTAAAGGTGGGCATTTTAACATGGGGGAGATACAGATTTGACTCCCTTTTTAAAAAAAATTTTTATTCCTGTGTCTCCTCCAAAGTCAAAAGCGCAATGGGTTGTGGTTGATATTAAACGTTAGTGTGCATGGATCAGAACTTCAAATATCCACTCATTATCTGTGTACTTTTGGGATACTCATTTTCATATACTATGATTAGGGACATGCTAATTCTAATTTCCAAATCTATTTAGTATGGATAGTATTTGAAAGGGGATGCAGCAAGTGTTTTGTTCTTTGTCACTTTCAATCCCTCTTGCACTGTCATCTCTTTGTTTATTTTTCTGTTCTGAATTATGTATACCCAATCACAGGACACTACAGATCCCATGGAGACACATTTTCTGTTGGCTGATAACGTCTATTGCAAGGCCTCTGTCCCACCCACAGATAAAGTGTGTTTGTGGCTGGGGGTAAGTGTTGACTGCTGTATTTCATTGTATTTATAGTCAACATGAAATAAATGAATTCAATTTACTTTCTTAACCATCTGTGATATAGATACTACTCTCCGCGTCCAATAATTTCCCAACAGATAAAATCAAGCGCTGGTCTAATTTATTTTTTGTTAATTCGCCTGTCTCACTGCATCACATAATAGAAGGGATTTGTGAACACCATATCATGTTGACCTTAATATTCCTGTTTTGACTTCATTGACGATTACTGTCTATATGTGCACATTTGAAACGTATAGCTAATTGCTTCGAAATAATATTTCTGCTAAATGACAAGCACTCAAGTAACTTTTTGGGCTTGAAAGCTTTGATGTTGATAATGTGTATAAACATGTATTTAATTGTTATGATAATTTGCTTATAGCCATGCTTATTGTTTTTGTGCATTAGGCTAATGTCATGTTGGAGTATGATATTGATGAGGCTCAGGCATTGTTGGAAAAAAACTTGGCTACAGCTTCTCGGAATTTGGATTCTCTGGAAGAGGACCTGGATTTCCTCAGAGATCAGTTCACAACCACTGAAGTCAGTATCCTTAAACTATGGCAAATAGGAATCAGGTTTGAATGAATTGTTTTTTCATAGTGCTCATTGTGTTTGATTAGTCCTTTATGGAAAGTCTTAATTTTTGATTAAATTAAATAATTGTCTTTGTTGAAAATGTGTATATATAAGTCAATGTAAACGTCAGATCAGAGTGTACAAGAGTTTGTCAAATATGTACACTACCGTGCAAAAGTTTGGTGTCGGTATGATGTTTTAATGTTTTTCAAGAAGTCTCTTGTGCTCACCAAGGCTGAATTTATTTGATCAAAAAAAGTAAATAATTGTATATCTTTTAAAAATATTATTTATACCTGTGACGATAAAGCTGAATTTTCAGGAGTCATTACTCCAGTCTTTCAGAAATCATTCAAATAGCTGATTTGCTTCTTAAGAGCTATTTTATAGTATCCCAGTGAAAACAGTCTGTATGTGAAAGAGATTAACTTGTTCAGTATTTACTAGGGCTGGTCTGAATACCATTTTTTTGAGCTTCGAAGCTTCAGTAATAATCAACACCGAATATTCGAAGGCTCGGAGGGAGGAGGCTGAACATATTCTTCTCTCTAATAAAGGCAGGAATCTTGAAGCGGCGCGCCTCACGCGGGCAGGGCTTATATGCTCAGAGAACGAACACTGCACTAGTGATACAAAACACACCGGTCTGTTACGGCCCAGTAACAAGCACCTCTATTTTGCAGTAAATTAATTTAGATTGATGTAAACGGGTAATATTAGGCTTGCTGCGATAGTCGATGTTAGTGTTCAGGCCAAGCGGCAACCTCCCGCAGTTTCTCTTGAAGCCAATACGGAAGTGACATATACTGCAATTCATCGACTGGCCGCTAGGGACAGGCTCCAGAAGGGAGCAGAATCTCATTGAGCCCCATGTTAAAATGGCCAACTTTACAGCAGATTAAAACATGTTTACAGCCTGGTACAAATTGTGGTTTTGGTCTATACGGCTAATTTTGCCCTTCATGACAACTGTAAGGGGGTGAATTTTTTTCAGTCGTTTACATTATATAAAGCATTGAAGTTCTGCATAATTAAGGGCGTGGCCACTTCGAGTGACAAGTGGATAGCCATTTATCTGCTGTCTGTTAGTCATCGCGTCACTTCAGCTCCACCCACGTCCTGCCTTTTTGCCCATTTTCTGTTATCCAGGACTGACGCGCTGCCAAGATGGCAACGGCCATCTCGTCCTTACTTTGCGCTTCAGAACGGCTCATCAGAATCCTATGGGTGACATCATGGACACTACGTCCATATTTTTTTACAGTCTATGGTTCAGACATAAAACCGTTAACATCACTTGCCCACCGCAGCACCTCTTAGTTAGAGAACCATTTAACTACAATTAAAAACTGAACGTGCTGCATGTGCCGAACGAGAGTTGCAGCAAACTAGCAGCAGGAGTCAGATTTCATCCATCACGAGAGCGAGGAGCTGAACTGAATGTAAAAGCACCTATTTAAGGGAGTTTGTCATTGTACAGTTTTGTTGTTTTGTTTTTCATTAAGAATAATAAAATAATGAACCCACAATTCAAGCAACCCGCAGCCAAATTGGTGCTAATTCAAAACCGAAACTAAAATTCGTACTCTCATTCATTCATGGCAACACAGTGCACAAGCACTGTAATGTGACGGTGAGGGAAAATGTTCTCATCTTCACATCCCTAACAGGTAAAAAGGCTAATACATTTTGATTCTATTATTCTATTTTCCACAATGTCAAACCAACGCAGCTTAACCCAAAATGCAAGCTCAGGCATGCGCTTCTTCCATATAAGCTCATGCAATTGTGCGATCTAGACAGATAATACTTTGTTGCAGGGAACGCTAAAGGCCCGGGTATACTTCGGCCGTCTGCGTTCGTGCACCGCCCGCATGACGTAATTTTCGTCACTCGGAGGGCTCGCGGCCGGCCGCACACCCCGTCCGCGCGCAGCCCAAATTTTCAGACCGCACGGACGGTCCGCGTGCAACAGCGCATGCGCCAGCAGTACAGAAGAGTCCACTAGGTGGCAATACGCACAGTATTGAGCACAGTGTTCAGCCGTCGAAGAAGAGTGTGCAAAGACCGGTTTAAAAACAACACGCTTGGAAAAAAGAGAGAATTTTTGATCCTTCAGTGTTTCTTCCAAACTATGTTGCAATGGTGGATGCACTACAATTCTTCTCCGATCATGCCCAGCGAATGTCCCGTTGATGACAGGACTCAGTGCTGCCCTCCGATGTCTGGTAGAGCATAGACACTTTTTTACTGCGCATGTGTCGAATGCGATCATCCGCGCGCATCCGTTGTGTAGTATACTTTGAAAGACGCGCGGACAGGGCTGCGCGCGTGACGCGTCCGGGCGCGGTAAGTGAAGTATACCCGGGCCTTAAGAGTATAACAAGGTTGGATTCCTATTCAACTGTCGGCTAGACTATAAGATAATTGTAAAAAAACAAAACAAAAAGTGTATTGTATTTCGCCAGATTTTATAGTGTAAACATATTCAAGTGTGAATGAGAACCGTTTTGATGGGGATGCCAGGGGCCTATACCATGAAGCCGGTTTAGCTGGCTAGCCAGATATGTTTAAGCTTAGTTTGTGCCAATCCTGGGTTTAAGGTACCATTTAAAGTGGTTTGGCTTTTAGCTGTGTTCATCTCCATAGTAACTTACGCTCCACAGCTAACCTGCTCCAGGGCAGGTTATGTTCTGGATAAGAGATCTCAAACTGAAATTGGACCAATCAGCTGTGAGCAAGGTGACACATATCTGATGCAATAAAGTCACTCCCCCTTTTTCTACTCCAAATTAAAGGTCACTACATAGCTAATGGCTATTAAAGACTTAAGCCTCTGGCTTTTAACAATGCTTATTTATAATAATAATAATTTTGAATTATTTAAAAATAATTTATGTAATTATTATACCCTTAATCAATTACACATGTATAATTTTAGGAAATCAATCATTAATATGCATTTTGTTAATATTAAAATAAATAGCCTATATAAAGGTCATACAAATAAGCTTTAAATTCAATAACTAAATCTATAAAAAATTACATGTGAGCATAAATGTTCAATTCTCTCTATATATCAACTAAACTAACTTCATACCTTTTACTTGCATTGACGTATAAGATTTTTCTTAAAGTTGTCCTCGACAGCTCTTTTCTTCTGTGTAAATTTGTTTAAATTCTTAATATTTTTCAATCATGTATATTCTGCAGAAGAGTGAAGTGAATCACACTGCTTCGCTCGTGAGAAGTGAATCTATCCACAGCATGTGATTGGCTGTTCACTGCTGATGTCACAGCTAAACTCCTAAACTCAGGATCAAAACCTGAGTTGACAGAGAAAGTTGAGGATCAGCATCATGGGACCAACAAAGCCTGAATAGATTGGTTTGGTTTTTTCAACTCGAAACTAATCCTGTAACCCTGAGTTTGTTAAACTACCATCATGGTACAGGCCCCAGGTGTGCGGAAGAAAAAACAACAACGAATATTCGAATTCCAAAACTGAAAATCGAATACAAACCCTCCGAACGAATATTTGAATATTCTGGTATAGCCCTAGTATTGACTTATCAGGATTTGATGTGGAGAGCATTAAAACACTTCCCTTTGTTGCTTTTTATTGTCTATATATAATAATAAATCTTGTTCAAATTTAGCATTGAGGTTGAAATTAATGAGATGTAGCTGTGTTCTCATAGGCTTTTTTAGACCGTGATGATGCTAGTAGTGCTGGTTTGTGCCCAACCTGGTCCATTCTACACTTTTCCACCAAAAAAACACAATTTATTTTGTTTTATTTTGTTATTTACAAATATCGTATGTGTGGCATGGTTAAATTCATTTTGTTTTATACATTCTGACTGTGACCTCAAAAGCCAACTTGTGATTGCATAAAGATGCCGAATTAATGACTTCAGTAGGTAAAATGTTCTCAAAGCTATGAGTATGACTTGACAGTCATGTCAATTACATCATCAGGCTCTCAAATCAGTGGAAATGCAGGCCAGTTGTGAACGAGATGAGCTATTCCATCCACCTATTTTTTTGCGCATTTTGGGATATTACATAAACGCTGGATGGAACCACCATGATGCGCATACATTCTAAAAATGTGCATAAACCTAGTATGCACTCAATTGAGGCGGATAACATTTTTTTAATCTGATAAGACATGCACATAAACTACGATGAAAACACATTTACTGAATAAATTCCTCACTGCACAACAAAAAATGACTTCAGCAGTGGATGTGATAGATAACTGGACTGACCTGCTTCATTGCACAGAATCTCAAATGTTGGTTTAGTCATTCTGGAATGTCTGAGCTAAAGTCTGTCGTCAAAATTATTTGGTTTAATTCCCTCCCAGAAGCATCTCGCATGATTGCATTCCCAAACACCAGGCATCTGAATGCAACTGAGTTGCAAGTCATTTATGATGTAGAAAAAAAGAGCCACAGTGGCTTCTCCGATTGCAGCAACTTCCATTTCTTTATACAGATATTTTGTGCCAATTTCCCAGGAAGTGACTATTTTGTTCTCTTGAACACATGGGATGAAAACCATCCCACAATTTTGCACCCAAGATAAATTTGCAACTTTTGATGGAAACATGGCTTTGGACAGATCTACTGGCTCCAAAACTATTGGTGGAAAAGGGATAATTGTGTTTGTCAGGGCTGTAATGTGACTGAAACTGTTCATATTTATCAATGCGGATATTTATGTGCATGTAGTGTTGGTTATGTGGTCATTGAGTGAATTATATGAATTTTGCTTAGGAATATTCTACATCACATTCTCTGCCTCAGCAAACTGTCGTGTTTTTTATTTTTATGGAATGACATCTGTAGATGTTTTTCAAGAAAGAACTCTTTCAGGCAAATCGGATACAGATCATAAGTGCCACCTGTTCTCGCCACCTGTTAGAATCTGTTTAGTGAAAGATTTGTTGACTCCTCTAAGCGAAACATGTTCCTCCAGGTTGCGGAGTAAGGAAAAAAAGCAAAGATTACTTTCCAAAGTTTTCAGATACACCTTAACCACTAATCACAGATATGGCACGTGTTTACAATTGGGATGTCAAGAGAAGGAGCAAAGACAACCTCCTCAAATCTGCTGAGCGGTCCTAGAAATGGAGACCTAGTTTGGTCCCACCCCACCAGAATTCCTTCCCCATCAGAAAATTCACCCCCATGTATCTGTTTGCACCAACACTTACTGTTATCTGTTGATTTATTACTTTTTAAAGTATTTTTTCAAGTAAAAAGGTGAAAAACATCAAACAAAAGTAATAATGGTAGGTTTCTTGTTTTCTTTTTTTATGATGAAGAATTAGCTTTTTCAGATGGGGGTTCTCTCCACAGGGTCTACACATTTGTCTTCCTCTGTGCCCTTTTCCTTTCATTTGTTGTTTGGTAAACATTTGCAATTTCACTTCTGTTAAAGCTAAACTGTAAACCTAAACTCCTATGGTCCTCCTATTTCTTTCTGTGGATTTTTTCTTGCCATATCTTGGTGAGATCATTGTCAAAATGCAGCATGCAGAATATCAGGGGGACATCTTGCTTCATTCATCAGCCTCCTTTCTTTACTTTTCATCCTGTTTTTTCACTTCTTGTCCTTCATCTGTGCTCATTTGTCACATTGTAGCCATTAAACACTGAACAAGGAACTAATAATGAAGCGGTTTGAGAAAAGGCACAAAATCGATGAGCTGGTCTGTGTTTTAATCTGCGTAGCTTTTTATAATTCCTCGTCTGATTGAGGTTCTGGCAGTGAGCAAGATGAATAAGCTTTGAGTGTAACTAATTAAATATGTGCCTGCAATTCTGTCCCTTTCTTTCAATCTTTGGCAATCACTTGTCTTAAACTTCTATTGCTTTTCAATTGCCTTCTTTTTGAGCAGCACAACTGCTGAACTGACAATATCCTCATTAAACTGTAATATGACCCCTATATAGTGGGTGGAATGTAGATGTATTGTACAATATACAACAAGAACATTTTCAACATGTTAGTTTAATCTGTAGTACATTTCAAGTTCCCTTGATAAAGAGGTACAGAGTCAGTAGTGTTTGTACAGCAAGTCCTTGCAAATCCACACCAGCATCAAAAAGCGTACAGAGCGAGCGAGTGGTCATCACAATTCAAAATCTTTTGGTCCTTCCCTGAGACCCTGTTTCAGCCATGTTTAGAAATGGCTTCATGTTATCCAATAATGTGACATTAACACCTCAGCCAGTTGTGCACAGTTATGGACAGTATTGACACATCATCTCCAATCAGATTTCAGGAAGTGGGTGTGGATTTATTTCATTAGGGATGACAGTGAAAGCGAAGAACAAGTCATTTCAAAAAGTAAAGATGTTAGATGAATAAAGGAATGGTTAAATACATGGCGATGCAAGCTCTATGGATACAGTTTATGTGAATGTGGACAGGGTCAAAGGCCCTCACTGGGCAGTGTGGAAACCTAAAGGAAGAGCTTGCTTTTTTCACATTAGATAGTACAATCACAAGCTGTAACATCAGAAACACTCTTTGGGATAAAAGGTGTAAAAGATGTACCTAAGTACAACAGATTAAGGTTTATTTGTAATTCTGGTGCGCACCAGAGGCCTCTTGTGGTAATGTGTGATAAGTGAAATGTTATTAATTGTAAAATAATGCACAAATTGAAAAATCCATCTGGGGCTCATAGATGTACTTTCAGTAGTCCCTTATGAATCTTCGCATTAGATCATTAAAATAGGGCCCTATGATTTCCGCGATCACCGAATCGCGGACGGAATCGCGGAATTGGCATATTAACGCGGAATCTATTGTTAACGCGGAATTTCCCGGAATTTGACATATTTGGAATGAAATGCGGTTTTGTGTGGGAGAAGAACGCATGTCTGGGGAAATGCAGACCGGGGGAAGCAAATCTGGGCGACACAACCCCTCCCGTCATTTCAGCTCCGCCTTCAAAACAATGAAAGTATGGTGAAGCGGCTCACCACGGCTCTGCTTTCATCAGCGGAAAAGTTAAGAAACTCAACGCTAAAGCCCCGTTCACACCGCCCTCAGTACAGAGCCGAGCAGTTCCCTCAGGTAGTGCTTGCTGTATTTTGCCTTGTTTTTAATGCACTTCAATGTACTGTATGGAAAATAATGCCTTAAATGAACTTGAGAGAAAATGAGATGCGCGGATCAGCGCGTCTTATGCTGCCTTCACGTGCTCTCGGAATTATCGTAATATACGAGTTTCCTAGGTAAACATTGCACATGAACGCCCTCACATTTTGAAACTTGAATGCAATGCGCTCGTAATCACGACTTCAGAAGTCGGAATCATCAAATTTCCGATAGCACGTGAAGGCAGCATTATCCACATCATGTTCAGAAGCGGCTGTTCTTAAAGTGACAGGAGCACTGATAATGTCTGTCATTGATGTTCAAAGAACAACGGGAACAGAAGATTGTAGTTTTAATGATGATTCATCTATATTTCACTTATTATTTATGCAGTTAAGAAAGGTGTTGATAACTTTATTCAATTTCTGTGTAGACTATGACAGGGAAGGCCACAGGTAAATATAACATTTATTATAATGGGTTTATGTAAAGATTGTTTTAAGTTCAATTAAATTAAAAGTTATTTTTTAAAGCCTTATAAATGGTGAAATCGGGAGCTTTCAGTTATACTGTAATGTAACGTCATCAATGTTTCATATAGACATTAATATCAGTGATACTGGCCTTCATTCATAAAAAGATGCCATTACAACACACATTTAAAATATGCTGTCTTTAAATTGTTTCTAAATTAATTTGGAGAGTAACTGAAATTATTACAATATCAAAATATTAAAAACTCCAATGTTTTTAATTGCAATTAATAATGATTAATTACAGAAAAAATGCAATTAATTCTGGGTTTTTTTTAATTATCAATTCACAGCACTAATATCTAGTTGTGACTTGAAGTGCTTAGAGTGCAGTGTTATGTTGCAGTATTTGTCCTGAAAAGTAAATGTGATGTTTGTTACCTGTTTGATGTTTGTCATTCCTATTTTATGTTTTATGTTCTATTATATTAACATTAAAAACACTCTTTTTACGACTAAAATAACAGTTAAGGGTAAAAAAAACTGAATTTGCAAAAATTAAAACGGAAAAAAAAGGAATTAGCAAAAATTAAAACGGAAAAAACGGAATTTGGGAAAAAATAAAACGGAATTTGGGAAAAAATAAAACGGATTTCATAGGGCCCTATTAAAACAAACCTCTTGGGTGATATGATGGACTATCATACCATCTGAGTGACATACTTATCTCACACCACTTCAATAACAATTAAAATTCGGCGATATGGGAATTATTCTGAAACATTACAGATCATGTTTTTTTCAGTCTTGGAATTCTTCATGTAGTATATTGCAGTATATCTCCTTTCTTTTGTCTTTCGTGATATTAAAAGTCAATAATCAGACACATCACACCTCCAGCAATCATATTTGTTCAAGTCTGAGATCTTTTGAGTCACCAGAAATGGGTGTCCCAGCATTCGTCTGTGAAGTAAGCACGTTAAACTTCTGTTAGTCTTTTATCTCTCCCGTGATAAAACCAGTAGAACATACCTGGAGCTTAGTCCCGGATACAGGAGATGTCCAAAGATAAAACCTCTTCATTTGGGAAGTTTAACTTTTGTGGCTCAATAGAATGAATGGCAGGTGTGCAGATACAGTTAAAGTGCAGATATAGTTCTGACTGGCCTTTTCAGTATGCGTTCTGCAATTAGTTATTTACTAACCTTACATTCTCAGCAGTCAATAGAGTTCAGTTTGGCCGTATACAAGATTGTGTGATTAGGGAAATGAGAAAAGTAGTATAGAAAAGTGAAGCAATAGGGCATGATGGGACTCGATTAGGCATTCAGCAGGCAGGAAGGGGTTGATGATGTCATAATCAGGGAGTTGAAGACTGACCCTGTGATTGGAGGAAGCGTTTCTTTTGTCCACCAGGCCCCAAAGGTTTGGTAGGTACCATGGTGGTGATTGCTGACTCAACAGAAACATCGACGATCGCCCTTTGTCACTTCTTCTGACGAATGCACCACGTTTGGTACGAACCCGCTCTTTACTCCCTCCCAGCCTTCCTGGATGGTAATCTCCCCGCTCTTTACCAGCTCGAATATATCTCGTGTAAGCTCCGTAAAAGCCCTCTCCACGTTTATGGCGTCACGTGCTGAAGTCTCCACGTAGCGCATGCCGTACGCAGCCGCTAGCTTCTCAGCCTCTTGTCGGCTCACCTGACGCTGTGGTTCCAGATCACATTTGTGGCCGACTAGCAGGAAGACAATGCTGTGGGGCTGCACGTGGCTGCGTGCCTCCTCTAGCCACTCGTGAACGTTCTGGAAGGAGCGACGGTTGGTTATGTCGAAGAGCAGCAGACCTCCCACAGAGTTACGGTAGTAGGCTCTGGTAATAGACCTGGAGAAAGCATAACAGAATGAAACAATGTTCCTAAATTTGAATTGAGGTAAAATGCAATTAAAATGTAAGGTAGTGCTACATTTGCTATGAATTGTAAATTCACCTCCTCTATTTTCTAAATGCATGTTTCTGATCTGATCGAAGAACAATTTATCCATGGATATGTTAATTGTTTGTTTGACTGGATCTACTGGATCTTCAGAAATCCTTTATTGCCAAGTGTGCTTGGACACAAGGAATTTACCTTGGTTTGAAGCTATCAGTACACACATTTAAATATAACAACACACATAATAACAGTTAATAATAAAAATATTTTTAAAAGTATAGGTTTAATCAGAATAAACATTTACAGATAATGAACATATTTACAGTATTGTGAATAATAATATGAAAAGGACTAAATTAATTTACAAGGATATTGCACAAAAATGTGGAGTATTCCACTTGGAAGGTATTAAATTATTCAAGGGGGAAATAGCCAGTGGGAAGAAACTGTTCCTGTGCCTATATGTAGTGCCTAGTGATCTGAGGCACCGTCCGTACGGCAGCAGTTCAAATAAGAGTCTGTGATGATTTTACCTGCCCATTTCCTCACTCTGGAAGAGTACAGGTCCTGGAGGGTGGGCAGAGGAACACCAATAATCCTCTCAGCAGTCAGGACTGTCCTTTGTAGTCTCCCGATGTCTGATTTGGTGGCTGAACCAAACCAGACAGTTATAAATGAACACAGGTCAGACTCAACGACGGCTCCAGCTCCTGTGACAGGTTGAACTTCCTCAGCTGTAGAAGGAAGTACAACATCTGCTGGGCCTTTTTCGAGTCAATGTGATTGTTCCACTTCAGGTCCTGAGAGATGGTGGTGCCGAGGAACCGGAATGACTCCACTGCTGCCACAGTGCTGCTCATGATGGTGAGTGGAGGGAGTGCTGAGCTGTTCCTTCTGAAGTCCACTATCATCTCCACTGTTTTGATTGCACCAGACAGCCTGTTGTTTAACCTCTTGAATGTATGCGTAGTCACCATTCTGGCTGAGGCCGATTACTGTGGTGTTATCTGCAAACTTCAGGAGGTGCATTCATTTGTGTATAGCGAGAAGAGCAGTGGGGAGAGAACACAACCCTGAGGAGCGCCAGTGCTGGTATTGAGAGTCCTGGATGCGAGTCTTCCCAGTCTCATTAGCTGCTGTCTACCTGTCAGAAAGCTGGTGATCCACTGACAGATTGGGATTGGCACAGAGAGCTGGATCAGTTTGGCTGTGAGAAGATCAGGTATGATGGTATTGAAGGCCAAACTGAAGTCCACAAATAAGATCCTTGCATAAGTCCCAGGTCTGTCAAGATTTTGCTATATATAATGCAGTCCCATGTTGACTGCATCATCCACAGACCTGTTTGCTCTCTAGGTAAACTGAAGAGGATCCAGCAAGGGTCCAGGGATGTCCTTCAGGTAGGCCAACACCAGTCTCACAAATGACTTCATGAACACAGATGTGAGAATGGCATGTCTGTAGTAAGTCCATTGTTTTGGGGGACTGGAATGATAGGGGAGTTTTTGAAGCAGCAGGGAACTTCACACTGCTCCAGTGAAGAGTGAAGATTGGGGCCAGTTGGTCTGTGCAGACTTTTTTTTCGGGCAGGTGAAACACTGTCTGAGCCTGAAGCTTTCCTGCTCTTTTATTTTTTGAAAACTTGGCTCACGTCCTCCACACAGACCTTAAGCACAGGTTGAATAGCAGGATCTTCTAGTGGACCTGACTTCTTTGTGACAAATGAATGCAGGCTTGCATTCAGAGCTGGCTCTATCCAATCTACAAACAATGGATTGAACCAAGACCCTGATCTCTTTCGCTCGGATGTACTTCACAATATGGAAGAAAAGATCTGCCGTTACTTGCGTCACATTGTGGTTTTAAAATGAACTGAAATTCAAAGAAATGCATATAACTGTAATTTTAACTATATTTAACTACATTTTGTATCAATAGACTTTAAATGTTGACTTGAAGATTGAAATATATAGATAGATAGATAGATAGATAGATAGATAGATAGATAGATAGATAGATAGATAGATAGATAGATAGATAGATAGATAGATAGATGTATGTAAAACTGCAATAGAAAGCAGAGAAGAAAACAAGGTAGATGAAAAAACTGTAAAAAGGCATCAGAGTGAGACTGTAAAAGAGGTCTGAGCTTGTGTAGGAGTACCGCTGGGAACACACTGAGCTGTGAAGGATGCTGAAGGGCCTCTGGAGTTACTGACATCACTTTAAGTTTTAAGACATTTGTGACATTGTAGATGTCAGTGATTCATAAAATATTTCTATTTCCTGTTTTTGAGCTGTGTTTATTAATAAATAAATATAGACATAGTCTCTGAATCACCTAAGGTGGAAAAAAAGTATTAGTGACGTGTGAATCAGTCTGTCATCAAGGCTGGGAGAAATATATCCGCACGGATACCATGGAAACACCAATCACGTGGATGGATAAGGACTCCTGATCAGATAGATGTTTACCTAATAAGGTAGATGTTTCTTTTGATGTGTAAGCAACTATTTGACTCTGTACAATAGTGTGCCCAGCAGCATAAAAATCTTTCTGAACTAATAATCAGTGATATTATTTACATAGACATACAGTATATCTTTATGGAATTGGGGGTCTATATGATTAAAACAATTTTTGAGGTAAACCATCCCTATGAACATTAAATGATGCAGAATCAAAGGTCTCATGTAACATAATCCAAGATAAAGATTTACAATACCTGAAGCGTTCCTGGCCTGCAGTATCCCAAATCTGCAGTTTAATGCGTTTCCCAGGTTCGATCTCCACCAGGCGGGAGAAAAAGTCCACCCCGACTGTCGGGTCCGACACCTGCGCAAAGCGGCCTTCTGTGAATCGCCTGATTAAACATGATTTCCCAACAGTGGAGTCCCCGATGACAATCAGTCGAAATTGGTAAAGCCAAATTGCTTCCATTTCTATTCAGGTCTGTCAAAGTAAAAAGGAGAGATGTGAAATTATACTGTGCATTAGATGCTGCCAAAACATTTATTCATGGTTTCCAAAGACACAATAGAAAAGAAAATAACGAACACCATTCTTTATTTGATTCACCCACAATTTTATGTCAACCTGCTTTACCAGCTTATTAAAAGGAGGAACTATAGTACAGTTATCTTTAACGTTTTTGTAATTCATCTATAACCTCTTCTGGGAATATGTTGTAGTTATAAATATTACAGCAATTACATGATCATGGCATGACAATCATCTTAGTCAACTCCATCCTTGCTCTGCGTGGGAAGGTACTTGAGGCACAAAAATATTCCTTTTAGTGTTTGATTTTAAGGCGTACATAAGCATCTGGTGGTTTAAACGGTAACACTTTACAATAAGGTTGTATTAGTTAACATTAGTTAATGCATTAGTTAACATGAACAAACCATGAACAACACCGCTGTTCAGCATTAGTTAATCTTTGTTAACGTTAGTTAATAAAAATCCAGCAGTTCATGGTTTGTTCATGTTAGTTCACAGTGCATTAACTTATGTTTGCAAGATTTGAATAATGCATTAGTAAATGTCGAAATTAACATTAACAAAGATGAATACATGCTTTATAAGTGCAGTTCATTATTAGTTCATGTTAACTAATGTAGTTAACTAATGTTAACTAATGAACCTTATTATAAAGTTTTACCGCTTAAACTTATCTATCCCCAGAGTTCATCTTAATATGTGACATTTTTGTAAAGTATAGGGAGAATACAAGCAAAGTAGGATAAATGGCAAAGCCAATTCCATATAATGTCCATACTATTTTAGGATGAATGCATGCTCTTTTTCAGTAGAATGGAAGAATATAGGCTACACATAATGATACAAATGATTAATCTTAAGGTTCATGCCTAATTATGTAATTTTTAGTCATTTGAGTTAGTGATATGTTGGTAACTCGATACAAACTCTTAACAGTTATCAGTTAACAGCTATTGACAAAATAAGAAGCCTGATAAGATGACTGAGGCTCGCCTGATGGTAGGGCTATACAGTAGCTGGCTATCGTTGGCCTTGTCATAATAACGAATGTTTCTTGTTCTAAATCTACAAAACAGACAACTGTTTAAGAAGCGTTGTCTTTGTGTAGAAGTATCTGTGTAAAAGACCCCTTATTCGGTGCTCTTTACTTACGTTGTTTGTTTTTTTGTTTGGTCGTTTCAAAGCTACCAAATGGCAGATTCCATAATCTTTAAAGGATTGAAGCCTCTTTAGAAACCGCTGGATGAAATTAAGGACATAAACTATTCACATAATATGTCGAATAATAAACAAAACATTCGTCTCTACAGAAAAAACAACAAACAGGTGCAAACCTAACTGCGCCGCGTAGGCGGTCTCTTTTGCTCTGATGTTGCTAAAGATGAGTCGGCGTGTTGTAAAAATGGTCCCTGCCGGGATCAAAGTCGCGTAAAAGTCAAAAATGATTTACGCCTGTCATGTTTTGATCCACGCTTGGAAGATGGAGAAATGTTTGGTTGTTTTGTGCTGATGAAATGGAAGCGACAGCAGAAGCATCATATAGCCTGACTCATTCCGCATCAGCACCAGTACCGGAAGCCTCCTAATAGCAGCGACACACAGACGCGTGACATAGAGCCGACATACATTAAAGGGATAGTTCACCCCAAAATGAAAATTACCCCATGATTTACTCACACTCAAGCCATCCTAGGTGTATATGACATTCTTCTTTTCAGACGAATACAATGAGAGTTCTATTAAAAAATGTCCGGCTAATCCAAGCATTATAATGGCAGTGAATTTGAAGCCCCAAAAAGTGCATCCATCCATCATAATAGTAATCCACACTGCTCCGGGTCTAAAGGTCTAAAGGCTTTATGAAGCGAAGTGATACGTTTGTGTAAGAAAAATATCCCTAGGCCTATTTAAAACTTTATAAAGTAAAATATCTTGCTTCCGCCAGAACACCTCCCGTATTCAATTTACAAAGAAAGTGTAACACCTCAAATGCTTACGTAGCATCTTGTCATACTTGTCAGTTAAGCTTTTTCCGTAAGTTGAATACGGAAGGCAGTCTGACGGAAGCTATATATTTTACTTTATAACATGTTAAATATGGATATTTTTCTTACACAAACGCATCACTTCACTTCAAAAGGCCTTTATAATGGATGGATGCTTTTTTGGGGGGCTTCAAATTTTGGGCTGCCATTCACTGCCATTATAAAGCTTGGAAGAGCCAGGATATTTTTTTTAATATAACTCCGATTGTATTTGTCTGAAAGAAGAATGTCATGTACACCTAGGGTGGCTTGAGGGTGGGTAAATCATGAGGTAATTTTCATTTTTGGTTGAACTATACCTTTAATTATTCCCTCCTTCCTTTGACATATTTATATTATATTTTTTCAGCTTTTCTTGGGGAACATATGAAAATTAATTGAGAATTCACCATCAAGTGAAAATGCTGATAAACATTAATTCTATAGGTAGGCCTACTAAATAATAGGCTACACACAATTTTTTTTTTTAAATTTTTTTTTATGTTGTTGATCATATGCTATGGGTTTTCAAGTACCCTAAACTTCCCAGTTTTTAATGTTTTTGACCCACTGAAAAGGCTCAGGTCAGTGGTGTGACCACATCATTGCTTTTAATTGTTTTATGCAGTAATTTTTTAGTTTTATATCTTTTTGTAAGTATTTTTCTAGATATTATCCATGTTTTATATCTCAATGACACGCAAGCAAATAAAGGCATATATTTATATATATATATACATATGTCAACAAAAAATACTTATTAGTAACATGAAAATAACCTTTCTTTGGGAGGGTTTGCCTCCTCAATTATATTTGGGAGGGTTTGCCTCCTCCTATATATATACATAATTGAGGACCCTTCATCCAGTTTGGAATCGATGTGTTTCATTCTAATCGGTCAAGGACCCTAATTATTTTTATGACTAGTAGCTTACGATCCCATTACAATGTGGAAATTCAGACAAGCAATGAGTTTAAATTTACATTATTATATGAAATCACCAGTCAGCCATTGAATACTATGGGACTATTTTTGTTTTTTTGTTATATAGATGTAATTTTTTCGTCATTCTATTTATTTATTTTAATTTAACTTTTTGATACACAATGCCCTGTTGGGGCAACTTAATGGCTGCACTTTGTTCTGCACTCTGTCCCACCATTTTAAGACAAATGTATTTGTTGTGTTTTCATATTCAAAAGATTATAAGATAGATGCAGGTTTTTTGAGTGTGCATTGAATGTTCTTCAACTTTTATACATAATACATTTGTTTATGAATAAAGATTGATCTTTTGAAAGCATTTATTTTGAGTTTAGATGCAAAATGTTGTCCTCCTATTCAAATTTGACATTGAAGGGGTTCATACAACATACTTGCCCGGCAACTATAGTTGGCACACATCCAAATACAATTTTTAAGAAAAAACAGACAAAAACCTGGGGAAAATAAATGCAGAACATGTTCACATAGGACTCTATTAACATGACTATATGCATGAAACCATTCAGAAAAATTTGGGCACAAATGGGTTAAACCGTCTAAAAGAAAGGTAGGCTTTCGGTCTATCATTATCACGTTGAAATTATATTAAATATTGTTTTGATACATGTACATTTAGGAGGGTTGAAATGTCACAAAAAGTAGTAGGCTACCTCGTCTTGAGCCTATACTGTATCTTCCTTTAGGTTTAATGAATTGATAAAACGTAAATATATTTTCAAGTGCGCCTTCTATTCTAAGTTTTATGAGCAAACAAACCGGACCAGCACAGTATGACGGGAGTTGTAGTTTATTGGCGATTCTTGATAGCATACTAAACGCTGGACCAAAATCTCCTCCTAGTCTTAAAAGTTCAGTTAGGCACACTGTGCGTCTTCAATAGATCGGTCAGCTAGGATAGCGAGATATTTGGTTGGAAAGACTCGACAGCGGATCCACCGCGCGATGAAAAGTTGTCGACAGCAGGCAAATGAAGTGTGAAACTTCTCACCTCTGAAGAAACGCATTTTAAAACGCTCTGTTTGACAGCTGTCAGGCGCGCGTCCATCGAAACGTAGTTCATTTTTGTTCTGTTTTTCAATTTTACGACCAACGAAAACCTAGACGTAAAGAAAGCGGTACTCCGCCGAACACAACTAATTTAGAGAAATAAAACAAAAGCTTTCTTTCTTCATGTTTATATTTGTCATGTAGCCTAGTTTAGATTGCTGAAATGCAACAGGAGCGGTTACTCAAAGTACTGGTCATTGGAGACTTAGGTGTGGGGAAGACTTCCATCATAAAGCGTTATGTGCATCAGATTTTTTCTCAACATTACCGAGCAACTATCGGCGTGGATTTTGCTCTGAAGGTCCTGGATTGGGATCACCGCACAGTCATTCGACTGCAGTTGTGGGACATTGCAGGTCAGTTGCTGATGTAGCCTATATTCCTTGCCTTTGCCCACAATGTTAATGATTGTCTGCAAGTTAAGTCACACGTACGCTACCTTATCAGAAAATCAATAGGCCTATGTAAATAAATGAACATATGGGTTATTGAGAGTATTTCATGCAGTGACAGCAGTGTCCTATTATGACATGCTATGTACTTATCTAAAACCATTCAACAAAACATTTAATTCTTGTATAGGCCTACTTTACATTATCCATGCAGTTTTTAGGATATCAAATTAATTTGATGAACTATATATAGCAAATGTAACGTAAAGTCTTGATATTTTAAGAAAAAAAAACTTTTTTTAATAGGCCTATCTGTCAGATGCCATTAGAATATATACTAATGTTGCCTTAAATATAAAATCAGAACAGTGCTAAAACAATATGCAGTGATCAATTTTAATCCGCTTTGAATTTAATAAGCCTACTGATGAAAAAAGAGCAAAACTCAGAAAACCCATCAAATATAGTAAATAAAGTACTGTGATAAATTAAATGGAAACAAAACTAATTAGATAAAAAGATGATTTTTTTTACAGTGTTTTTTTTAACACCCAATTTCCTTGCTGAGGTTTTATTGACCATCCAGTGAAACATGCACCATTACAACATAATACTTGATCTTAGGAAAATAATCGAACACAAAAAGATATTACTGGGGTAATGCATTTAACGCTTGGCTTGGACACATTAGCTACAAACAGTCCAAAGCATGCCTTGTTAGGGATTTTTTCTTCTCTCAGCAGTTGTGAGTGACCTCACTGTGCTATGAATCCCTCTCTGTGTTTTATGCTCAGATTAAACTAAAGCACAGGGACAGGAATGTGTCCCGTGTTTATATTCACTGGTCTGGTCTCATGCTTATATATTGGTCTCATGTGACGGCCCTTGCGTCACCTACTGGCAGAAAACACTACAAACTCTTTTCCATCGCTCTCACTCTCACGCACACAAAATCACACCAGAAAACAATGCATTTAATTCAACATGGCTGACAGAATGGAAGACTAAAGACTCAAGAGATGTGTTTACAAAACTCTAAAAAATAGAGTTATGTTTTTATTTTTCATGTTTACAATAAGATGTTAAATTCACAAAAAGATTAAGATTTAAATAAAGATTTCTATCAGCATAGTTTATTGACTGTGAAAACATGTATTATGTATGGTTGTGCCCCTGATCATGGACTTAACTGGTAGATTGCAGGACACTCATCCCCAATTGAATGCAGTAGTTTATGACCTCAGAGGACCTTATAAGATTGGATTTCAAGCCAAGGTACCCTATATTAGCTGTGACAGTCTAACTGGCCTCAGTGTGCCTTGATTTTTAGCATGATAATGCATTAATTAAGGTTAGGTCCTTATAAAATCTTCTACAAAATACTTTTTTCCCCACCATTGGGCTGAATGGTTTTTGTTGTGTAACCGTGCTGATCCAGACATGTTTAAATCCCGATCTCTTTTTCCATGTGTTGCTGTGAAATCAGGATTAGAATGGTAATACATAAAGGTAAAAGTTCCCAGACTAGGGTGGCCATACATCCGGATTTTGGCCGGACAGTCCGGATTTTAAGCTCCCTGTCCGGCACAGCCTCAAGCCGGACACTCATTTGTCCTCCGTTTTGGAGTTGCGCTGAATCGGCCTATACAACCCCGCTCTAGAATCTTTATTGGGACGCAGCAGCATAGCGTCTAATGCCGTAAGATCTCTGGTCAAACAAATGATTGGCTGAAAGCTGTGTCAAATAAATATCTGATATATCATTAACGTAAACAAGCCTCTGTAGTAACGTTACTCATAATAATCTGTGAAAGGATGATATATTAATGAACAAGTCCAAGCGATGCGAGTTCAAGCATTTGTTTATCATGAATCAATAGAAATTATGTACATCAACATGTGCACAGAGTATCACAAACTTACATACATGTTTAAGTTACATGCTGGTCATGTAAGCACTCAAATTGAAATCATGCCATGAATACATCCAAGTTCGCTCGACTAATCATGACGTCATACACTGTACATACTCACACTAACAGTGAACCAGCGCTGAATAAACTCATAACTCAATATTAATGACTAAAGGAAACCATGAAACATAAAATCTCATTGCATAGTCTGTACTCTGTCTCTGTATTACTCGAGCGCGCGCGCTAATCGCAACGTTTGCCAACCATGTGCTCAGCACTGATCGTTAACTCTAAAACAGACATAACTCTCTCATATACATTAGGAAAACAATGCAGTTAACAGTCCTTCCTATAAAACAATGATGGTGTGCTTTTTATACATTAGTTACCTGTGAAAGGATGATATATTAATGAACAAGTCCAAGCGATGCGAGTTCAAGCATTTGTTTATCATGAATGACGCGTATCGCGAGAACTATTTCTACAAAGGCGCGCAATGACGCGCACACGCCCGCACAACCAATCACACACATCCATCTAAAACTATAATAATATATTTATTTAATTAATTCAAACTGATAGCGCTTTTTATAGAACTCACAATATTTGCAACAAGTATTTAAATGAAAACAAAATGATAATTATATAAATCTAATACAAATCTGTGAATGATCCCTTAAAGCAAAATCACGTAAAATACATATGAAAACTGATAGTGATAATAATTATGCACTTATATCAGATCACAGATTATTCAGTCTATCACACCTCCACGTGCTGGCTACTTCATATCATAACGTTAACATACCTAAAAATGTCAGACGCTCAGACCTCATTTAATACGGAATGGACAAAAGAGCACACATTTATATCAAAAAGCACACTGTGTCGCTGTGAAGTGGATGTTAGTAGTCAAGGGAAAGCCACCATTGACCGACATGCCAGCATGGAAAAACATAAAAGTAACCGAGGAGCCGCAGGTAGGCTACGTCTTCCCTTAGGTCATCACCTCAGGATGATAAAATCTCCTCTTCAGAGCTTTGTAAAGTCTATCATAATCATGCGGTCAAGCATCACCATTCATAAAGAAATACATAACCAAATAATCTGGCAGAGTGCCAGAAAACATTAAATTTCTGGACTTCTGTAAATAACAGAAATACATGAATAAACAAATAATGAATGCGAAAAATAAATAAATAAATACACATTTCAGATAACAAAGAGCTGCCTAAACTGCTGCAGAGGGTGAACTTCTTTGTTAAGAACTAAAATGTGTATTTATTTATTTTTCGCATTCATTATTTGTTTATTTATGTATTTCTTTTATTTCCAGAAGTCCAGAAATGTTGTTTTCAGGCACTGTGCAAAAACTGACCACTCACAGTTCATCTCAGTGGTCAGTTTTTGAAACAGACATCACAATGTCTTGAATAAATACAAATACTGTGAACAAACACTTTTTTGCCTTTTCTGTTACACATAGGTCTACATCATATCGTAGATCAAATTGTCTGGCAATGAATAGACTAGGCTATTGCAGAATCACTGTATCGTGATACCATTGAAATAATGGACAAAATTGTATTGTAGTTGTGAGTACACCAGAGTCCTATGCAATTATTCTTGCCTCACTAAATTCCACAAAGTGTCCTGCATTTTGGTGTCATGGAAATGGCCACCCTATCCCAGACTAGCCACAAAGGATTTTTCTTGATATACTATTATATGAGTAATATATAAATTAGTTTAACTACTTAGATAATGTTACATAATGTACATCACTGATGAAAATACATAAAAATACATAAAATACTTAAAAATAAAGGTTGTTTTTGGTTCTGTGAAGAACCATTAACATCCACAAAACTTTTCCATTGCACAAGAGGTTTTTTTTAGGGGGAAAAAAGTTTCTTTAGATTTATTGTTAAAAACCAGCATGTAAAACTAGTTAGCACAAGCTAATTATGCTGAGAAATCTGGGCCGATTGGTGAACCATTCTCTCAAATGAAAACACAAATGTATCCGACAGATTTAAGCGATTAAAGTTTTTCCCATGTGGTCTAGCTCATGTCATTTGTGATATGGGAAGATGTTTATGTTGTCTGTAATCAAGAAAACCACGCACATTTCTAAAGTTTAGCCAGTCTGAGAAAAGAAAAAAATATAGTGAAATATCACTTCAAGTCTACACTCTCCGAAAAAAACGGTACAAAAGCTGTCACTGGGGTGGTACCTTTTCAAAAGGTACACTTTTGTACCTAAATGGTGCATATTGGTACCTTAAATGTACATATTATAGTACCTAAAGTGTAAATATTAGTACCTAAAAGGAACAAAAGTGTACCTTTTGAAAAGTTACCCCCCCAGTGACAGTTTTTGTATCTTTATTTCTGAGAGTGTATAGTATAAGGGTTAGTTCACCAAAAAATAAAAATTCTGTCATTAATCACTTACCCTCACATCGTTTCAACACGTTAGACCTTTGTTCATCTTCGGAACATAAAGATATTTTTGATGAAATCCGAGAGGTTTCTGAACCATCTGAGAAGTGCTTCCAGGTTCTGTCTCAGAACGCCGGCTCACTATTGGCTAGCACCCGCGTCAGCATCACGCACATGGATCATGGTGCTAACGTGAACAGCTTTGGCCAAAAATGAGCCAGCGTTTTGAGGTAGAACCTGGAAGCGCTGCACTGTGTTTGCTACGTGAATAGTGTAGGAGAATGTACGTTGAAGAGAAGAGATTGTTAAATAAAGTCGTTATTTTTTTATTTATTTTTTGCGCACAAAAAGTATTCTTGTCGCTTCATAACATTAAGGTTAAACCATTGTTGTCACATGGACTATTTTAACCATGTCTTTTCTACCTTTCTGGGCCTTGAAAGTTGCAATGACGTTGCTACTTATGTGTGGTTCATCTCTCGTATTTCGTCAAAAATATCTTAATTTGTGTTCTGAAGATGACCGAAGGTCTTACAGGTTTGGAACAACATGAGGGTGAGTAATTAATGACAAAATTTTCACTTTTTGGTGAACTAACCCTTTAAATATCATACAGTATAGAAACTATTTTACACTCTTTTCTTCTTTATTCTCAGGACAAGAAAGATATGGCAACATGACGCGTGTGTATTACCGAGAGGCCGTAGGGGCGCTTGTGGTTTTTGACATGACTCGTGCCTCCACTTTCCAAGCTGTGTTGAAATGGAAAACAGATCTCGATTCTAAAGTTGCCCTTGGCAATGGGCGTCCCCTGCCAGCTGTCCTGCTGGCCAACAAGTGTGACCAACAGAGACATGGTTTATGCTCCAAAATGCCCAAACTCGACAATTTCTCTAGGGACCATGGTTTTGTGGGTTGGTATGAGACGTCTGCGAAGGTACAAATTATAGGCTATATATAGATTTTATTATATTAACCTTGCTAGTAGTACTAGCTGCACATGTTAAAAGACATCTCTACTCATATTCTTCCTTCCTCTTTTTTTAACAGGACAACACAAACATTGATGCAGCCATCATGTGTCTTGTGCAGAATATAATTGCCATTGACATGGAGGATGTTCCTGCGGAATCAGACCCCAGTGTACTGATCCTGCCTGCTTTTGATTATAACCTAAAAGAACGCAGTGACTCTAGATGTTCTGTCTGCACAAAATTCCAGTCCAGCTGAAAACCCTACAGTGAATTATAGAGTAAGATGGTGAAAAGAACAGAGTGGGAAAGAAAAATACAGAGAGAGAGAGAGAGAGAGAGAGAGAACGGTCACACCCTTTGTTGGGCCTTCAAATTGTGCTGATGTAAACCTTTGTGGGAAAGAAAAGACCATGAAGCCTTAACACTTACATGCACTTACATTTACACATGCCAAAAACAACAATGTCATCAATAAAACATGCAGCGTTTACACAGTTTCCTCTGATAAATACTTGATGTTATAGACTCGCAACTAAATAAGGCTCTTGTAGCAGTGTGCACATCTGCCTCAACTTTTTGTGTCTGTTAAAGCCTTAAATTAATACTTCAATTCTGCGTCCTGAAAATGTGTGCATGCATTTGTGATTTACATAGCGTGGGGTGTTTTATTTTAAATGCAGTCTATAACAAGCTCCTGTGCACTCAACAGATACTTGAGGCTCTAAAAACACAATGTCGCCATGACATTAAAATGGACAATTCTTATTTTGTTATGGAATATTTATTGTAAATGATTTATCTATGCACATCATTATAACCTAACAAGTTATAATGATGTACACTTTTGTTCCTTTTAGGTACTAATATTTACACTTTAGGTACTATAATATGTACATTTAAGGTACCAATATGCACCATTTAGGTACAAAAGTGTACCTTGTTTAAAGGTGCCATAGAATGCATTGATACAATATTAAAATGTATTCTCTGATATCTACATATAAGGTATGTGGCTTAGGTAAGAACAAAAATACTCCAGGTACGGTTTTACAAGTCGATTTACAACCCTAGGATTTGTCCCTAGAATGAAATGGGCTGTTATTACCTTATTTGGAAGGGTCATGAATAATAATGTTGAGCTCTGCTCTGATTGGCTGTTTCACAGCAAGGCTCATTTCAGTAGCTCACACAACTGACTTACCGCGCTAAGCAAGCTTACAATTAATAATACACAATTAATCTGTCCTTATAACGCAGCACATACGCACTTGATGATAAGTGCAGTTATTCAGCAAACACAATCGAGAAAGAGAGCTTGGTTGAGAGCACATGGTTGCCAGATTACAAAGTTTAAGTTCTGATTGGGGGATTTAAATTATTAAATTACAAAACCAAAGAGTGATTTTGGGTTTTTATTTTTTAAACTACATTTTAGTCTCGTCTTTAAAGGCCACTACATACTCCGCAAGAACAGAGAAAAAAGTTCTAGCTCCCAGGGCTGCCGTCATTTTGTTCTCGGAGCCCTGGTTTGGGAGTTCTCGCAGCTTGTTCTCGACACATCGTCCGAACAGAACTTTTTTCTTGTGGGTGTCCGAGAACTATTGTGTGATTGGTCAGCATTTTAAAGCGGGCGGGGTTAATGCGGAGAAACGGAGATGTTCGGCACCTGCTTTTCTCGTGAAGTATGGAATGTACTGGCCAGAACGAACTTTGTTCTTGTCACCTCAAGAAAACAAAGAAATGTCTTTGTTCTTGCAGAGTATGTACCAAGCTTAACACAGAGCAGGTTGCATGCCAGGATCACTTCATTGTAAAAATGTGTTTGTTTTCTCGAGGTGGCAAGAGCAAGAACAAAGTTCGTTTCTAGCCAGGACGTTCCATACTTCACGAGAAAAGCAGGTGCCGAACTTCAAGGGAGTCCTCAGAGGCCCCGCCCACTGCAGCCATAGACAGTAAAAGAAATGGACAGAATGACTCCATAGACTTCAACGGGGAGAATTGAAGTCAGGTAGAAGCACTCACTTCCTGATGGCTGAGTTTACTGCGCAGCCTCAGACTGAGCTTGACGACGTAGATGTGACGTGATCAGCCTGTCCGACAGTGGCAAGTCTTCTAGTAGTTGTGCAACGTAAAATCTGAATCACCGAATCTTGCAGAGACAGAGAAGGTGAGCAGGAGCAACTTTTGATGAATGAAGCAGGATCTGCAACATCTCTATCTGCGTTTATGCCTCAACGTCCCTCCGATTGCCTCATAGACAGTAAAAGATTGCCTACAAGCTTCTCCTCGGGTCTATATGGTAATTTGCTCAACAGTTCGACACAGTCGCGTGGTTATGAAGCAATCATTAGCCTATATTTTACAAAAACAGCTTCAACGGGGCGATAGTGTAAGATACAAGGTAATGGAGCCTTTTATACATTGTCGTGTTTGTTTAGAAATAAACAATGGACGAATGGAGTCTTTAAACGCCTCAGATGTAAAGATATTCACTGTCAAAGTGAGGCCAAAATGAATGGGAGTTAATGGGATGCTAACAACAGGTGATGGCTTGGTTAGCAATGGCCGCGCCTATGGGTGGTACGCTTTCCGGGGACTGGGCTACCCCCTTGACTGCAGCACATGTTTAAATTCCTGACCAATCACACAATAGTTCTCGGACACCCACAAGAAAAATGCTCTGCTCAGTGTCGTGAACAAGCTGCGAGTAATCCCAAAGCAGGGTTGCAAGAACAAAATGACCTCATTTTGTTCTCGCAGCCCTGGGAGCGAGAACTTTTTTCTTGGTAGCCTACATACTCCACAAGGTTTTCTTGAGGTGGCAAGAACAAAAACAAAGTTCGTTCTTGCGGAGTATGTAATGGCCTTTAGCCACTTTGCTATCTGTGTACAAAACGGGCTGGGAAGAGGGCGGACTCTGTATGTTGTTCGGGGGTGGTCAGATTCAAATAACTAGTTAGTTACATCAAAACACACAACAAGTTAAAACAGGTCAGCGAATGACACATTTTTTCAAACTCAGACAGTTTATAACAAACTAGCTGCAAGTTTTATTTTCAGCTTTTCTGAGCCGGCAGACAGCAGAAACCTAACTAAATGCAAAAAAGCTACAAAGTGAACGTTTCATTCTATGACACCTTTAAAATTAATGTTCCCCCGTTATCGTTAATCAAAATGACTTCCCCTCGCTCTTGCAGCAAGTATAGAGGCTTGATCGACTTCATGCAGCGATGCGCAGACCGATCGGCGGCTGACTTGAAGCAGTGCATGCCAGTTAGAAATTTTGTCCGAATTGAGGTAGCGCCGACGCCACGTGACTGTGACGTATGCCATCAAAGTTCAGCGAGAGCGATTCGAGAGCAGCCGGCTGGTGCATTCTGCGCAGCTGCTACAGAGCGACTGCCCGCGCGCTAATGACAACACAGCTGTTCAACGATTGGCCGGATTCATCGCATGACAACAATCATGTGCGTTTCGTGTTTATTCTAAAACCTTCAGTTCTACTAATGCTCACATATCTGTATAGCCTAAAAATCTAGACGCACCCTAGCGGCAGAAAATGTATTTTGCCGCGAGTGTAGTCTAGCAACTAGATCAACAACAATGAGTAGACCTGAGAGCTGGAAAAACCAAACTCTAGTCAGGCCAATCACAGCGTGTGTAGAGTCGGTGGGCGGTCTTAACATAATGACGGCACATCACGGCAGAGTTGCGGAGGTTCTGCGTGCTACTCATAAACAGAAGCTGACGAACAGCGGTCTTTTGAATCGGCTTTGGCCGCGACTCTGGAAGACTTGGAGTTAAGCTTTTCTTTGAGAAAAGAACAAAGAACGGCACTGAAGTCATTCTTAAGAAAAGAAGATATCTATCAATTAACGTTAACTCGACTTTTGCTCTGGTTGGTTGTGGCGCTCATGGCGCTATCCAATGGCGTGCAGAGGGAATTTGAAAGACAACCGTTTATCCCGCCCCTCGGATTGAGCCCTGTCAATGGTGAGTTTCCAGACTCCATATCTTGATGTGGGTCTGGCTTGTCAGGCTAATATCTGTATTTTATAACATTAAAACCTCCTTTCAAGTAGTTGCGATGTTATATTGTGTTATGTTTATCAAAATAAAACTGATAAAAAAACGTTGACCCCACTTCATTGATAGTTCACTTATGTTGAACTTTATTCTTGAACAAACATGTATTAAGCAGTACATAAAGTAATAGCCTATGAAAATGTCTCAGAAACATATGTGCTTTGTTTTGCATTTATTTCACTTCAGCTGTGATAAAGTATACAAACACAGCGCAAGCATCACTATGGGAAGCAGAAAGTGTGAGACTCAGTTTGCAGATCCTCCCCGCCTGCACACGGCACTTGCCAATCGTTTGTATCCAGCCGATGTCGAACACACCTATTGTATCGTGACTTTAGTATCGCGATAATATCGAATCGCGGGGCCTCTGGCGATTTCCACCCCTAATAAACCTTGTGGAAAGCCTTCCCAGAAGAGTTGAAGCTGTTATAGCTGCAAAGGGTGGTCCAACTCCATATTAAACCCTACAGATTGAGAATGGGATGTCATTAAAGTTCATGTGCTTGTAAAGGCAGTTGTCCCAAAACTTTTGGCAATATAGTGCATGTCACATTAAGGACGAAAATACTATCACAACTTCCGTTTCATGCTGACTTTAAGTAACTTGTCCAATGCTGCTTATCAACCTGAGATATTTTTGGAGTTTTAGGTCAAATGCAGACCACAGATGGAAAGCCCATCTGAACAAACACCAATAGACAAAATACTGTCTGTAGTGCGTTCTTTAGAGATATGCCAGTATTTCACTCATAATAGCTGATAAAATAAGATAAAATAATGATTTGATGTGTATGAGGTACTGTATCTATTTTATATGCATTGGTTTGTGGGATCAAGGATGATGTAAGGTCTTGAAATGATAGTGAATTCAATTAAAAGAAATGCATATTTAGTATGTACCAGCATACAAAATAAATAATTTATTGTGAATAGCATGGAATTCACATGCATGTATTTTGTGTGTGCATCCATACATATGCAAAAAAATAATAATTTGAAAGCAGTTGCTTCAGACAAGTAATTGCACTCAAGTGTCTTGGCTGACACAAAGGAGGCGCGTGCCTAGTGTCTAAATGTGTCACTGGATGTTTGAATGTTTTTATGTCATGACCCATATGCTTACTGTCTGCTCACAGCAGTAATTTTTCACTGTCTGTTTACCCGGATCCCCACAGCTGTCTAACTAAATAGCCTTCACTCTTTCCACATTATATGAGGAAGTGGTTTGGACTGTGTAACTCTATCTGTATAATTTCATCTTGTGTTTATCATCTCACAGTACAGTAATCATGTCTAAAAAATGATCTGCTTGTTGGACTGCTTTAGTCCTCTTTGCCTCATAAGAGTCTACCACATGGAGCGTGTCTAACAGTGACCTTTACTAAGCCTACTTTTTATTCAGTGGACATGATGATGAATAATTTTATGGCAATTTATATATGACACATGAGTCTTTCCACAAAAACGTAACAGCCATACTGGTCGCTCATAAACATATGTGTACGCAAAAGCTTGAACAATGAAAAGCTTTAACCAACCTTTACTGTTTTTAATGGTTTATCTCGAGCCCTTGCTGTATTAGAAAATATGCACATGTTGATATAACAACAATAATAAATAACACAATTAACAAAAGTTAAAAAGTGTAATTATTTAAATAATTTTCAAATTGAGTGGGCATAAAATATTAAAAACACTTGAAGTTGTGTCCCTAGATTAAGCATAAACCCTGGCTGCTAGCATCATTATTCCTCTTTATTAAAATGGTGTTCTAAAAATTAAATTAAAAAAACAAAAACTGTTAGGTTTGTCAGCAGGACAGTCAAATATTCAGCCCACTAAATATGATTTTGTACAGCCAGTAAAGAACTGGATATAATATCAGCATTTTATGAATTCTATCATTTATAAACACTCACGGACATCGTGTGATACAATGTTTAAAATCTTTTTAAAACACATTTTTTTAAATGGGAAATAACCATGAATGATCCAGTATGTCACTTAATCAGAAGAATAGCCCCCAGAAAACAGGTGAAAATGAGATCACACAAATCCAATGTTTAAGAACAAGTGATGCGTGATTTCTTTCCAGCGTTATTAATTCTGCGTCTGAGGGGTGATGATGCTCTATGATTTCGAGAGGTAGTAATTGCACATGTTATCGTTTGGAACAATATGAGGAGTGAGCTGGACGCGCTAATGATAGCCTATAGCACATCTCACACCTGCAGTGTTGTAAAAAGTGTTATATTTCCAGCCTTGTGCAATAATTGTAGGTCTGAGATCCCCGGAGGATAGGCTATTGATCTATTTACAGGTATGGGAAAACGCGAATAGAGGAGCAATGTGTTGTAGGCTACTTGCTCCTCGACAGCCGAAGGATTCGATAGTGTTGCGGCGCGTTGTCATCACGGACTGAGCAATGGGAATTCCGTAAAAGTGCGTTGGTCATGAAACTGTTACTGGCTTTCTGCTCTTCGTAGGGGATGTCGAAAGGTTAACGACTGTAGGGACCGAATCACCTTTGGGGAGAAAAAAAAATAAATCGGAAAGAGAGGCGGTGCAAGATGTTTCCCTGAAATCAAGTTTGATATTTCGGTAAGTAGGCTAATAGCACACTGGGGAATGGTGGTATTATGTCCTCCTCTCAAAAGAAGCCAGTCAGAAGTGATTAATAAAAACAAAATTGTAATAAAAAATAAACAATTTAAAAGATTGTTTTGTTGCCTCCAAGGATGACAGCAGGCAGAGCGGGGAACTCTACACAATGTTGTGGATGGGGACAGAATTGCTGCTTCTTTTTATTTTCCCATTGAATTCAGGTAGGATACTGCCTTGAATACTTTTACTTATAAAATATTGTTTATATGGTCCATTATGTTTTTTATTATTGATCTGTATCCCATCAGACAGCCAGCCGCCTTGCTCTTCATTTATTAATACTTAGTTAATGAATAATTAGTGTCTTGTAACAGTTTTTTATTAGTTGTAGCATGCTGTTTGTCTGTGGATCTATTCTATTATATAGCCTAGTAGAAGTGTTTCAGTGGATTTCAGGTTGGACTGAATGAATAGAAAAAGGCACAAAACCTGTAAAAACAAACATCAAAATTAAAACATAAACATAATGTCTTCATATACAAGCCCTAAATGAATACAAGGAATACATGTGTGTTATGCAATACAATGTAGCCTACAAAAGAAGATGGCCTTTTTAAAATGTTTTAATAGGCGAATTCGATTTTTTTAATGACACATGACTGGGCTGGTAGACATTTTTGTAAGTGCAATTTTTGAAAATATACACTAAACAACACAATGTTCATCAATTAGATAATACTGTGTGCAATATACACTGTAAAAAAAATCCCCGTAAAATTTACGGTAAAAAAACGGCAGCTGTGGTTGCCAGGACTTTACCGTAAAAATACGGCAGTAACGTTTTAGGTTTTTAGGGACAGCACCATATAATTTAAAGGTTTATAATGTAATAATTATGGTTAAAAAATGTTTTATTTTGCAGTTCAAAACCGTATCATTTAAAGGTTTATATTGTAATGATTATGTTTACACTGTAAACAATTTAAGGTAAAAAAAACACATTTCATTAACTGAAATAATGTTAAATTACCAACCTATTGAAATACTAATATCTGTTATGTACCTTTGATATATACGGACAACCACCAATCACAGTGGTGATGATAATCACGTAATGAATCAAAGCTCATCACAAGCAGCTTTTAAGAGGACAATATAGATATAGTAATATATAATATATAGAAGGTGCTCAGTGTCATTCACACAAACACTAAACACCATCATGGTAAAACACATGAAATGTAAAAAATGCAATAAACATTAATTTAACAACATCAGATATAACATAAAACCCTAATGTACATAGAAAAAACAAAGAAGAAACATAGTTATTGCAATGAAAATACATCAAATGCGAAGTGTCACGCATGTCAATTTACAGGTTTTCACTGTAAATTACACAATGACTTGTTCTTTTTCACTTCCAAAAACTGTCAATTTAATGGTATTTTATTGTAAAATTAAATGAAATGTAAGGTTAGATCTATTACAGTTATTCACCGTATAAGGAAACTTTCTGTTAACCAATTAACTGTTTTTCATCGTAGCATTTTTACAGTAAAATACAGTTAAAATCACAATACATTTTTACAGTGTAGAATATGGTAGACCTATACAAAAACAGAGATTAGTTCAAATAGTTTAAATATTGCTAATAAACCATGACGATATGATTTTCTAATAAATGAATTGCTAAATAAAACTAACAGCTTGACTCTTTTCAATTCACCAGCGCAGAACTCTGAACTACCTGCAGTAATGGACAGTGACATGCTCACCAAATTTGCATACCAGCCTGGGCCATCGTACCTGAGTCTGATCCTGTTGGTACTGACCGTGGGACTGTCTGGCAGTGTTTACCTCTGCGTGCTGCGGTACATTTGCACCGGCTGCTGCCAGCCTGTAGTTGTTGGACCTGAAGATGAGAGCATGTCAGGAGTTGTGTGATAGCAGCTTTTGTTTAAATGTCTGTCTGTCTCCATGACTGTGGAGGTTAGCTTGTATGCAACAACAAATCATTCTTTTTTTTCATTTATGTAACAGAGTTGAAGGCTCATCTTTAGGACATCAGAATGTTATTGTAAGGTAGAATTTAATAGATTTATTGTGCCGTTCCTTCACTTTAGATAAAAGCATCTGCTAAATAATTACCAAATTCACAGTTCCAAAGCCTGACAGTATGTTGGCAGTAAAAGCATCTATAGGGACTCAGACATGTGACTATGAATGATGCAAGTGTTTACTGAATGAGAGGGAGGGGTAAACCATTTAAGCAGGTTTTAGATGCTCTGTCAATCAAGAGAAATCCTTCTCACAAATCCTCTGTTTGCGTTGATATGGCAGTCTGCAGTACCCTGTATACTTTCAATGAATGTAAAGAGCTTTTTAAAAAAACAAACAAAAAAAAAAAACAAGGACAAACAAATATGAAACCATTTATGTGAAAAATTAAAATGTTTTAATTTCTTGGTCCACAGAATTTATGTAATTTTCTTTAGTAATCTTTAAAGTGATTCAGATTTTTTTTTTTTTTTGGTGAATAAAGTGATCCATAAAGTGATGAGGTGCAACTTTCTATTACATTTATTGGCAGAATCTGAACTATAACGTGTTATTTACATGTCAACATCTCCTGTTTAATTAAGTAGGATCCTCCCTGGGGAAATGATCAGTTGCCAAGGGCTACTGCTGGATCTAGTTGCCATGGAAATAATTGCATCTGCTTACCTCTAGATGGAGCTGTCACATCAGATATTAATTTTGCATAACCGCAAGACGGCCTATTCAAAAAAATTGCTGGATTAGATCTTATTTTATTTAATCACTTACATGTTGTGCATGTTCCAGTGTAAACACATTAATGTTAATTGCAAATGCATTGTTTTTGTGCACTTGAATACCACAACGTCAATAGTTATTTTTTTGTAATTTTATAGTAATTATGTATTCATATAATTTTGTCAGTGATGTAAAAACGTACACAAATGTTTCGTCTTTGTTAACCATGAACTCAGAGCTAGCTCTGAAGTCTAGTCAGAGTGTCATCAGTTTTAATACTATATATAGCCAAATGTGACTAATGAGCTATTTATACATAATAAAAAGTTTTTCTCAAAACAATACATGTTCTCATGCTCCTCCCAAATGTAGTCAAGGTTTGACACTATTGTGGTTTTGCTCTTTAAACCACTTCCTCACAGAGAAAGGTGTGTTAAATGTTGTACTTCCCCTCAGAAACATCCTTTTGCTTATAGGCTACCCCATGTTTGACTGATGCTGCATGGGTTTTAATAATGCTTTAGAGGTCACAAGTCATCGTTTTTGTTTAACTGCTATTCATTTGTTCACTATATAATTCACATTCTAGTATTTATAAATCTAATAAAATAAAAAAGGTTCAAGCAAAATGCACTAAATGTTTTTTTTTTTTAACCAATGTATCTTAACTGGCCATATTATGACACTTGTGGACTATATAGAGTGTATTTTATTTATAAAATACATATATATATATATATATATATATATATATATATATATATATATATATATATATATATATATATATATATATATATATATATATATATATATATATATATATACATATATATAGGTCTATATACTAATATATATAGGCCTATAGCCTATTATACAGTATATACAACAGTATACCAAAATACATGGTCTCGCTCCTCTGAAGTAGGCAAACAATGTGCTTTGCTCCATTTGATGGGTGTCATAATATGGTGAAAAGCACAAGACATTCATGTCAGTCATTTACACGTGAATAAACAAGGGCAAAGAGAGATTGCTTTGAGAGCTTTGTTGTGCTTCTGATGTTGTTTTCAGAAAGATAAAAATAGGTTAAATGACAGGGTCATAAGCTTTTCTGTGAGACATTTTGAACATATTGTTGAGCATAAACTTAAAAAGATCAGAATGCAAGAATGTTTACAGGTCCTTGCAATAGGCCTACTAATAGAATATAATAAAACATAGCTAATTAACATATTTATGCGGTTATAACACCTAGGCCTATATTATTAATTTTGAATAGATTTTGTACCCAAAAATGTACAAATATTTGACAGAGGCACACACGATAGCCTCACTGTTGGACAACGAGTAGCTACCTAGCTCGGCGACTTTTCTGATTTGTTTGATTCTTATTTCCAAATACTTGGAATGCAAACAAGAACCTTCCACAAAACATTCAACTTAAATTGTATTACTTTAAATGACTACATAAAATATATCCCATGAAAACATAAAATGTGTTTTATTTTATGAAAAGCCATGTCATTTAACACTATTGATTCCCAAGCTAGATTTATGAGTCCCTAACGGCTGTCAACTGGAAATGCCAAATGAAATGAGATACAAAAAGTGGATAGTTTTAAAAGTAAAATGTATAGAATAAAAAAAAAACATATACAAAGTTACAAGCTGATTATATATATTATATAATGCAATGTATTATTCGTTATATTTATTCAAATATTTTTCAAAAGCAATCTCCAGGGGTATTTCATTTATGGAACAACTGTCAAAAATGAATCACAACAAGAGTTTAAGTTCAAAGTGGCAACGCTATTTCCCACGAACGAGTGAAGGCCACTTGCTCCCGCCCAATCAAACTCCAGCTCTGCGTTCACCTGATCACAGCGAAGCCATTTTGTCCTGAACGGCTCCGCCAGCGCATTCTTCACCAAACCGGAATAACATAGAGCTGACAGTTCGAACCACAGCCACAGAGACAGCGGCAGACTGGGGGGTTATAGCTAAACCACCCCTCAATCAGTCCCGAACAACTCGACGTCTCTCGGTCTCACCACGGACGGAACCGTGTCGTATACGCGGACTAAAGGGAGACTTTAAGCGGGACGGAAGGGCAGAGAACCAGGCATCCGGTTAGACGCGCTGGCTCACCGGGCTGGAGTCCAACTTGAGCCGGACACTTTTAGCTGTCTTCGTCGGGATGCACGCTAGACTTCTTTTAAACTACATTTACTATTCTTTTTGAAGATTATGTGTTATATGGGAATAGTTTAGGCTCGCGCAGAATTGGTTTTTGTTAGTAGTTGTCTAATACAAGAAAGCTGGAGCAGTAATTCAAGCTCAGATGTGATTTATCTACTCAGCTGGCTGGGCAGATAGTTTAGGTTGTCGATTAGATAAATCGCCTAAATAGATTGGTTACATAATACTTTTGTTTTGTTACCTGTATAGTTACATTTCTGAGTTAATCCACCTTTCTTACCGCCTCTTTGCCAAGTCACTCATAGGGTTTGGTTTGTATGCATATTTCTCGCAAGAAAACCTGCTTGATTTCTTGACTGGTTAAGTCTTGTTGCCAGTGTAATAGCAGGTTTATAAAGGCAAGGAAAACCACAGAACAGTTTTGCTTATCTGATCTCAATATAGTCTGCTAGTGCTTCTTATATCCAGTTTGTTTTCTTAGGGTCTTTATTGGTGAGGCTCTAGCTGGCTGACAGGTGATATTTTCTGCCTGAATCCTCTGAGCTGGCCTGACCGATAGCTATGACATTTTCCAACAGTTGTTTTGTATCTTCAGAAGTCAATAATACCATTATCTGTTCTTGGTGCCATTGCTGTATGAGTAATATTAGCTAACAAAAGTTCAGATCACCCTCCCAAATTAGTTACAGCATATCTAGTTGTGACATTTTTACTAGTTAGGTCAACTTTTCCTTCCTTTTTTTACTGCAAGTGTATGAATTAGTGCCAGTTGACTTGGTGGCTGATTCAAACGTGTATCGAGTCAGTGTATTTTTGTAAAATTGTCAACTCCTATACTAGACCGTAGTGAGAATACACACGTCTGCAGTGAGACCAGGTCAAGTTTAGTGTTCATTTTTCGTATCTCAAAGCTGAATAAAAATGTCAGGACAGTCCATCACGGATCGCATCGCTGCGGCCCAGCACAGCATGACTGGATCAGCCATCAGCAAAGCCGTCTGCAAGGCCACAACGCATGAAGTCAGTGGACCCAAAAAGAAACACCTCGATTGTGAGTATGCCAAAAAAAAAATCCTTGTATTTGTACTTGCACAGTCTCTTTGCAGGTATTCTTGGGTGCTTTTTAAAATCTCAAAGTGTTACTGCATCCCTGGCATGCAGTTCCACTAGCCTTGCACATCCTCAGCTGTCTGGACACCAGTGATGAATTGGAACATGCTCGTGATGGGAATGCTGATCTGTCTTTGGACGTGGTCAGTTCAAGGAGCTGATGCCATTGTAACGTGGCAGTGTACATTTTATTTTTCTATAATGATGAACGTGTTATTGCTGCAGTGCGGTTATGTCATCATACAATCAGCTTCAATTTATTAATATCTGCTTCATAATAAGCAGCCGCTTCTGCTTGAATCAGTGAATGTAGCTGTCAGGGTTTCCAATGCATCGCGTTTGAAGTCATGTGTTGTTGTGCGTAATGTCTTCACGTCTTGTGTGATCCCTCTTTAACAGTCATCGTTGAGACGGTGTGGGAGCGATGAAGGTCAATACAAGTGTGTGTGCAGTGAAGCATTGAGCCATTGATTCTTTTGACAAAAGCAGAGTTAATGCAGAATGCAGCATGTCAGTTTCATTCTCGCATGGACAGCGTCTAAAGAGATTATGAAACAGAGAGCTGCTGAAGTATTTGTACGACTTGTATCTGACATTCTGAACGCAGCAAAATGCATCTAGGTGCAAAATGCTCTTCATCAAGGGATTTGTTATCAGACCTTTATCTGTGATTCCCTGATGGAATGAGGGAGGCTGGCTGCTTCGGCACTTGTCGTGTTGTAAAACCACAGACTAACTTGCAGCCGTGAAAACGATAAAGCCTGATTGGTTTGTTTTGTGTTTGTGTCTTTGATTCATCAGTGTTTGCAGAACACAGCTTCATGTTTAGTCTGGATTTGTTTCCTGTGTCAGCCACCTGTTATGTGGCCTAGTATGGTAGACTGTGCCGAGCTGCCAGCATCATTGCTTCTGTTTTAATCTTGCATACACTGCATAACAAAATATTTTTCGTAACTGTAACTCAACGCAGAATTACTAAAGGTCAATTGCTTACTTCCTCTTTTTTTGTTCAAAGCAGAGAAGTATATCCAGAAACGTTTCCACATGACTTGTTTAAACCGGTTCTTAGAGTTGGGGAATTTCAGAAGCCTGTTGTTTTTCTGTTGTGTCATAAAACACATAACGTCATAATTATATATTTGGATGCATTAATATTATATTGGCATATTGGTTATTGGCTGATAGATTATCTTTTAAATGTATTGATATTGGTTGATATTGGAAATTTAGGCTAATTGTGACAGTTAAGTTCACCACTTTTTGCATTTAGATTACTTTTGCCATCATCTAACGCTCAATTAAAATTACTCTTTTAAAACACAATTGAATATCACTGTTAAAGCTACACTAAGTATTTTTTTGCTGCTAGGGTCGCTAACCTCTTCATAACAATAACAAAGGTGTAGATTGATGACGCAGTAAATGAGCGTGGAATCACTGAACTTGTCGTCATACCGATGGATCTTATAATGTTTAAATATGAGTGAATGCATTCATGTTTTTTTAACATGACTGGTATGAAGCAGGGCGCGATAACTAATAAGAGACAGATATCAATACCCCACGCGAGTTCCGGCGGATATAAAGAAATGAGGACATTTCATTCTACCGAACTACCCGCAAGTGCTGAATTACTACTCAAACAGGTCAGTTTATTTGATGAATTAAAATTGTTAGGAAACGCGATGCTGTTTCCAAGTCTACACTAAACTAAACTGCATTTGAGGGTGTTGAAAGTTATAATGTTATCCTGTGTAGGCCTGTCACGATGATACATTTTGCTGGACGATAAATTGGCCAAGAAATTATTGCGATAAATGATAATATTGTCGTTCTGAGACCATTTTCATCTAAAATAATGATAATGGCATAATAATGCAGGTACACCTTTTCAAAGATCAATAAACTTTTATTTCTAAAGACTATTTAACACTGAAAACGGAAAACATTTTAAATATCCGCAATAAATGAACAAAACAACCAAAAACAATAAAAGCAATTGGCTCTCAGTCTGTTAACCCAAAACAATAAATAAAATGGATGAAAACTGCAATGGATGATTGTGTTTTAGGTGCATATTAGGGGTGGCACGGTTCACAAAACCCACGGTTTGTATCACGGTTTTCGGTTCTGTACGGTTCTTGTTGTTTTTCTTTTAATCGTTAACACTCCAGAAATTTACTTCAGCATATGATATTTAGCTTAATTATCCACAATTTAGGATACAGTATTAAAAAAATGATTATATCATGTAATCATGCACAATCTGAATTTGACTTGACTTTAAGCACATTATTGGAGCCATCTCACAGGAAAGCTTGGTGAGATTTTTCATACAGCAAGAGAGAAGACATTGATGACATGCTTTTCATTTATTGGGTAAAAAAAGGAGAATATGTATTGCTATCTCTACAGGAATGTATGTGCCTTTTTAGCACACAAAGATTAAGCTGAAGAATTAACTTGCATTTATCAAATTGCCAACTTCAGTGTAGCTTTAAGCCTTGTTTAAACTCGACGCGTCTGCACGAGCGCAAGGGTGCACGCGGCAAAAATGGCGTCAACGCTGAGCGGGCAGTAGTGTGCGGGAGACCATTTCGCTTGGCGGTGTGCACGTCAAATTTTTAAACTTTGCGCGCGGCTCCGCAACCGAAGAAGCATACAGTATAAACACCTCCCCAAACGGACGAGGCGCGCGCAGTCACAGACAGAGAGCCAGAGAGAAGGAAAGAAAGCAAACAAGCTTGCAAATGGAAATTATCGTGACCGGAAAAATTATCAAGCTCACTTTTTTATTTACTATCGCGACAGGCCTAAATCTGTGTTAGTTTGCTGGCTGGATGAGAATAGCAGTAAGTCACATCATACTGATGATATTCTAACATTTCATCATATATAACATTGTTTAGTTTTATGTACATTTGCTTACATGTCTAGTAAAGCACATGCAAGGACGGTATCTCTGTCAAGTTGAAGTTTGTTGAGAAGCTCTGGCCATCTTGAAAACGCCACGTTGATACTGGTCTTCATTTGATTTCTCATTTTGATCCAAAGTCTACTTGCCATGGTCCACAATGTTTGAACGAAACTACAACAGCGCTAGACATTACGCTGTTGTCACCGTCTGTTGCCATGGTTTCTATGGCAGTAAAAGTGGAAACCGAGGGTAACGCGGATATGACGCCATTGACAGACGAGTAGTTCCTAGCCATATAGGTGTAGAAAATCGCAACTTTTAATTTTCAGTTGGTCTTAGCACACGATGTAACTGTAGAAGAGACAAGTTTTAAATAGGAAAAATATTGAAAGTGTCTTTGGTCATTTTTTGAAAGAGATGCTAATGGACTGATCAGAATCAATGATGTATGCTAAGCTATGCTACAAGTGCTACTGCCAGATACAAAGATCGCCTGAATGGATTCAAAAACGGTAAAACTCAACTATTTAACTCTGGAGTGTTCCTTTAAGTATAATGAGGTTGGGTTCCTATTCAACTGTCCATCCTATCAAAAACTGCTAGGCTATAAGATAATTGTATTTTATAGTTTAAACATATGCAAACACGAATGAGAACCGTTTCGAGGGGGATGCCAGGTGTGCGAAAAACCCCTCCCCGTATATTCGAATCCCAAATTCGAAAATTGAATACCAAACCATCGAACGAATATTCCAATATTCTGGTCCAGCCCTAGTATCAACCATTTATTGGTTATTATTAACCATAACTTTAAAAGCTAAGTGTTGTGTATCAGCCAGAATTTTTATATTACTGCATCCGTATTATTTATCTTAGCTGTCTCCCAGAAAAATCTTAGTGCTTATTCATTGCTTTTTCATTCTGGCCAAAGCAGTCTGTGAGATTGGAAATCTAGATATCTGACAAAGAAGTTCATCTGACTTTTTCTTTTTTCTCTCACTTTTGTAGATTCCATTTTTTATTATTTAGTTTTGTCCAGTTTGCAAACTTTGCATTCACTTTCCTGTTCTGTGCAAACAGCAGTGAGATTTGTACTGAGTCAACAAACAGATTTTGCACTCTGACCTCTTCGGAAGCCGTGAGTGAGACACTGGCTTTTGGTAGAACTTAAGCTTATTGTACTGAACTGGGATCTATGCTTAGTTTTACATTCTAACCAATAAGCTAACTGGGGAGTTGTTCCCAGATTGGTACAAAAATGACACTGCTACAAGGCTCAGTTTCAGATTTCTCATTTTCCATTTTCCATTGACCATTTACAGGTCCTCTTGAGGGACATTGCACACAAAAATAACAAATGATGGCTTAAATTAACAGATCAAATCTGATTGATTTGTTTTAATGCAATTTTGGGGTGTCAGATTGCACTGGATTGTATCAGTCAACTGGTAAACAAACAATGTTGTTTTTACACATTACTAAGCTGCTATAATATGTGTTTCTAAAGGAAGACCTAATAGCTATTTTTGCAAGCTTTGTATCATATTTTATTTTTTTTTAAGTTTCATTTATTTCTGAATAAATCATGCTGAAAAAAAAAAAATGTTTTAGCAAATGCCAGATAGCCTTTCCTGTGGTGGGTGGACTTTGATCAAAATAAGGTACAGTTTCCAACTAGTCGAGCTGTTTTCGTTTTTTGGATTCAATCTAAACATAGGCATGTCCTATATAATATAAATATAATCATTTATAGAGATGCCGATTATTCAGAATGATATCTGCTGATACCAATAGTTTGATTTTCTTAAGAAAAAAATCTCTCCCAATTAATGCTGTAAACTATAACCCTCTCATTTGGTACATTGCTATAATATTAGAGGTTAAAGGGGTGGTAAAACACATTGTTTTGAAGGCTTGATTGTGTTTGTGGGGTGCACTGTAACATGTGTTAATGCTTCGTTTTTAAAAAAAAATCATTATTTTTCATATATTTGACATTTATTCTACACTGCTCTGTCCCTCCTTGTAAAACGGTCTGATGCTTTCCGGGTTGTATGAAGCCAGTCCCTCAAAAATACGCAATGGGCTGAGATTGGTTAGCTGGCCCAGTGTGTTGTGATTCGCTAACCGCAGTGTATGTTTGTCGGAAACGTCACGCCCCTTACCTTACGGTAGACTGTGCTTTGGTCAGTATTAGAAACGATGGCGTCAATAAAACCACACCAATCTGAGCCCGAATCAGACCCAGAACATTTTAGTGAAGATGATCGAGCAGAACCTGTTCAGTCCTAATGAGTAAAGACTGCGGATCTATAGTGATCGCTACTGAATGGCACTGTTACTTTTGTATTTTTAGAACGATTATAGCCAAATATCTGTCGCAAGAACTAACCCAAAACACTAAACACTGGCTTTACTAAAGTAGCCAAATCACACACAGAACCATGTTTAGCATGCCTGTAGATAAACAATACATAAAAGCTCTAATCAAAGAATCATTTACACTAATGCCAAGTTCGCTGTTGAGATTTTAACGTTAGTGTTTGTAATGATAGGTGTTCGTCGGATAACGTTAAGTATGAATAAGCATTTAACAGACTGGTTTGCAGAACAGCGTTGTCATCTGTTTACTTCCTTGCTACAACCTATTACAGGAAAACACATCGATGAAAAATAAATCAGACTTACAGGTTGTGGCCCGTAAACAGCTTCTGTTTGTAAATCCAGCTTTCAGGTCAAGCCGTTGTGCATATCCTGCATTGAACTCGCGAACATTGTGAAAGTTTTCCTCCGTGAAATGTGCTGCGGGAGGGAGCCCCGCGCGTGTTGTGCATTCACACACTGGCAGTGTTTGTCTTATGCAGCTGACGTTGTGCAAATCCGGTGTTGAACTCGCGAACATTGTGAAAGTTTTCCTCCGTGAAATGTGCTGCGGGAGGGAGCCCCGCGCGCGTCGTGCATTCACACACTGGCTGTCTTATGCAGCTGACGTTGTGCAAATCCGGTGTTGAACTCGCGAACATTGTGAAAGTTTTCCTCCGTGAAAAACTGCTGGGGGAGGGAGCCCCGCGCGCGTCGTGCATTCCCATTCACACACTGGCAGTGTTTGTCTTATGCAGCTGACGTTGTGCAAATCCGGTGTTGAACTCGCGAACATTGTGAAAGTTTCCCTCCGTGAGATGTGCTGCGGGAGCCCCGCAAGTGCCTGTTCCCTTCTGTCTCAAACACACGTGCATATAACATGCTGTATGTTAAACGCTCTGCAACGCACCCCTGTCCCTATGAAGGCTGAACAAAGCAAGTACCCCAGACCTGCAATCCGGATGAATATAACAGCGTTTCCTCGGCATCGCGGCAACAACACTCCAGCCTAACTATACCTCAACAGCGCCGCGATACAAAATGGCCTCACCCCCCCCTATTTAATATTCTCGGAGGAGGGGTTTATGTAAATATTGAGCCTGGTGATGTCACCAACCCTGGAGGAATGTGTGTAGTCACCTACTGGCCGTTTGCTGTAGTTCTTAGAAACTGATTTCTTTAAAAGCAAATATCTCCCTTTGCTTTAAACTTTGAACGTTGTAACTTTGCAGATGTTGTTTATGCTAAAGCAGCAACATTACACGCTAGCTTAAGTTAGAATAGTGAAATCGTGGTTTACCACCCCTTTAACAAACTATTATTTAAACCGCTATCTATTTTCAGATATAATAATTACACTCAAATAAAAATGTTTGTATACAACTCAAATGCTTGTATACAAAGCTTTGAATATTGTTTGAATTTTGTGATAAAATGGACAGAATTTGAAAGCTGAGGCTTTGTTTCTCTCTGTGATTATTGGATGGGAGGTGCGCTATAAAAAATGGTTGGAGTAAGTAAAAATTGTGGACCTACCAACCCTGGCTTGTACTGAGGGTCAAATACAGCCTGCTTTAAAGGATTAATTCACTTCAAAATGAAAATGTCCTGATATTTTACTCACCCCCATCTCATCCAAGGTGTTCGTGTCTTTCTTTCTTCAGTCGAAAAGAAAATTACGTTTTTTGAGGAAAACATTTCAGGATCATCAGAAACATTTCATCAGACTTCAATGGCAACCAAAATGTTGAAGGTCCAAATCAATGCAGTTTCAAAGCTTTGAAGGGCTTCAGAGACTGCACGATCCCAGCCGAGGAATAGAGTCTTATCTTGCGAAACGGTCGGTCATTAAAAAAAAAAAAAGTATATACTTTTTAACCTAAATTGCTCATCTTGCGCTGCTCTGCGGCTCTCCACGGATTGCGTAATCAAGCCAGAAAGGTCACGCTAAATGTAGGTGGAAGTACCGCCCTAAGCGAACATGCAAGGACTAATACAAACACTCTTTACCAAAAAACACCCCATCTTCAACTTCAAAATCTTCCGATATCGTTGTTTTACCTTTTTTTTGCTAAATGACGTTTGTATTAGTCTTTGCATGTGCGTTTTGAAAACACTTCTGCCTACGTATAGCGTGACCTTTCCGACGTGATTACGTAATCACTGGTGTGCCACAGAACAGCGTAAGATGAGCAATTTCGGTTAAAAAGTAAATACATTTATTGAATTTTTTTTAAATGACCTATCGTTTCGCTATATAAGACCCTATTCCTCGTCTGGGATAATGCAGATCCTCTGAAGCCCTTTAAAACTGCATTGATTTGGAGCTTCAACATTTTGGTTGCCATTGAAGTATATGATGTGGAGAAAATTCTGGGAATGTTTTCCTCAAAAAACTTAAAGAAAGAAAGATATGAACATCTTGGATGAGATGGGGGTGAGTAAAATATCAGGACATTTTCATTTTGAAGTGAACTAATCCTTTTACACTGCTGTTTAAAAAAAACTTTTAATGCGTTGTCGCATTAAGTTCGACAACCCTACATTCAAAACGAGTCATTTTCTTCACACACACAGTATGAGTGGCAGTCTGACATGTTTTTCTGCCCCCTTTTGATTGACAGGATATAATCAGCCCTGATCATTGGTTCTTGCAAATCATCGGTTCTGGCCCTGTTTTTAAACAATCGTCCAATGGCTGATAGTGAAAAAAATTACTTTTATCAAACCTGTATTTTTAACTGTAAAGTTGTTTTAAATCATATTTTTTTACAGTCATTTTAAGGTTTAGGATTAGGGATGGGCGATATGGACTTAAAACTATATCACAATATTTCTGGTATTTATTGCAATAACGATATCAATGACGATAAAAAAATATAGTACTCTTTTTGGCTACAAGTGATCGCTTCACACATTCTTGAGAGCCTCAGGAACACAAACATTTGTGTAAAGTAAAACATACCCGTTAAGGCTGCCCAATATATCGAAATTATCGAAATATTGCAAATGTACATATCGCAATATGCATATCGCAAGGGCACGCAATATCTGAATGATTTTAATAGGCTACTTCAACATTGTGAAAAGTGTACGTTTTAGGTCGACGCATATAGGAAAGAATAGACTGGGCACAAGACTTATGTGACTTGCTTGACGTTAAAAAGAGTTATTAAACGCAATAACTTGCGAAAAACAACTCCTTGCAGTCTCGCGCTGTCTAACACACACACCGAAATGTGCGCACAAGCCGTTCTTTTTTCGTGTCTTGTTACACACTCGAACTGTCAAATACACATGCAGTGTCAAAATGGCTGTCTTGATGAGTATTCATGTAAACACAGTCGGTTATGCTTTAAGTGAGAGATATCAGTTGGGGAAAGAAATAGATTTTACACACTTAAAGCAATATCGTATCGCATTATTTAACAAGGATATCGCATATCGCATTTTTCTTCAATATCGCACAGCCCTAATACCCGTCATCAAATAGGCTCCTATAATACGCCAATTACAGAAAATAATGAAAAAGAAACCCCGGTAAAATCCAAACACCAGCTCTTGCAGAAATGGAAAAGTTGCAGATATTCTTTCTTCTGTAAAAGTACAGATCATGTTTAAATAGTGCAACTGTACTGAAAAACATCACACAATAATACATTTAAATCACTTACAAGTTTGAAATGCAAACCGATTCTGTATTTATTCAAACTCTCATGCTGTAAACAGTGGCAAAAATAGTGCAAACAGCAAAAGTAAAACTCCAACCATGTTTTCAGGTTACAAAATTACAAGAAATTGCAAGTAATTGGAACTAAAACTTGGTAACCATGTATGAATGAAAACATTTGTCATTTTAACTGAACTTGGTCATTCATTGTTTCCATAAAAAAACCTAACAATAAGACTGATAAGATAATACTCTTACTATGAATTCTACTACTAATAAAAATAAACCGCACTAAGGATTGATGCGCTGTTGGGTTCATGAATATTAATCACGGTGCCAGCTGAAATCAAAACAGGGACCGTAATAGGTGAGCGCCAGCCAATGAGATTGCCGTTTGCGCATTAGTTTATGCTTGTTCATAAAGGCTGAATAATTCCAAATTAACATATTTTCGGAAAAATACAAAAAAATACATTCAGGAAAATACAACAAAGATTGCCGTTTACATGTAGCACGTCAATTCTGCGTGGTATGTAAGTCTTTCTCTTTCTGTCCTCTCTTTCTCTCTCTCTTCTCTCTCTCTCTCAGTGTGTGAGAAACACAGAGCTCTCTCAGCAAAGAGACAGCGAGTCGGGCACCTAACTAGTGTTTACTGTGCGTCAAATACACAATGCATTTATTGAAGTGAACTGAAATACCGCACTTTATGGACTGCTTGACAGAGAGCGAAAACTCTCAGGCACTCAGTAAGAGTGAAAATATATCTGTGTACCAGTTCATTGTAGAGGTAGCTCCTCTTTTAGCGATAAACTCCGCCTCAGCTTCACGTCCGCCTTTCGCCATAGTTGTTTTTGCTCTGTGGATGGATTGCAAACAGAAAAACGTCATCAGCTAGGCTTATCGTTATTATCGCGGGAAGACTCATTCTTATCGTGGGTAAAATTTTTACCGGTATATCGCAAACAATCACTATTTAGGATATTACCATACACATTCCTACCCTGACCATATAGTATTCAGTTTATTTATGCAGGTCTTAAAAAGCACTAAATTTGATTCTGAGACCATGCTTAATATTGATTTATTGACTAGTCATTCAGTTAACCCAACAGACTAATTGATTTTGAATGTGTGTGGTTTTGCACATGCCTAAAGCAGGCTTTACACCATAGTCAATAATCGTGAGACTATCCAAGCAGCAGTCTGAATCTGGAGTGAGTCCAGGGTTAAAGGTGAAGTGCTGCTGATTTTGAACCAGGCAGCTGAAATGATGCTGTGCTGCGAAGACAAAACAGCCATTCTCAAACATGTCTTGGGAAATACCACCCAGCCTTTCAGAATACAGATTACCCTTCAGGATGCTTTGTCCACTGTTTACAGCAATCAGCTCCGCAAGAGCAAACTGCTCCACAGATAAGTAGCGTTTACTTATGAACTCATTGTAATTTTGTGGAGGATGGATGTTGTATTACTTGAGAAGCAAGCAAGGAGAAGTATGCTGGAGCTATGGCACTTTGACTGATAAAAGAGGATGTCTTTGCAGTACAGATTCAGTAATGTCATTTTTTTTTTTAGGAAGAGAAGCAGTTGATCAATGTTTGTTGAGCTTCATTCAGTGTGAGGACACAACTGCACCACTTTAAGAGAGCTTACACATGCTGCATGACACATTGCTTCTGTTCCCTTCACGCTCATAGTGCTGATGTGGCCTATTTATAGCTGCTGAGGGCCTTTGGCTCTGTTTGATAGCTTGTTTTGTACCTTATAAGAGCCCTTGGCTCCTCTGCAAAACCTGGGACTTTATTTATGACACATCTCAGAGGAGAGAATTCTCAGAGCTGTTTTTTTTTTTCTCTCATGCCCAAATGTGCAAAACTACATATTTTCACATTCGGATACATAACTAACCTTTTATTGCACAAAACCAGACTGTCCAGGGCTCCAGAATGAGACCAAATGGTTGTATTTTGCAACCTTTTTTCCTGCTGGTGCACCACATTGGCCAACTGATAAGAGCTGCCATTTCTGTTGCATATTAGAAACATCAAACGGCAAATTAAATGAAAGCACAACAAAACATTGCTACTTGTTTGAGCTGTGCGGACCGGCAGCTCAGAGCAATAATAGACAGCGCAGCGTGAGCTCAGAACAGGTTTACTCGCGGCCGATCTTGAGCATGCGACACCATTACTACACAGCGCTGGAAGATCCAGTGAGAAAGCGTTTGAATTCGCCACAGTATTAATAACATTGCTGCAAGATATAGTGAAAAGCATTCAAATTCAGCACCGCATTCTCTGTTATAAACCATATCTGAACAAACGGGTAAAGTGGAAACCAGGAGAATTGTGCCATAAACAAACAAGTTATAGAAGCCTTTATAGAAGGTATTGTGGCAGAAATAGTCCTGTTTTTTTAAATTTCAAGTGCTTCACACTTTTTCCAGTACTTCAAAGCTCTAAATATTATTCATTTTTAATGTTATTTTTAATGTGATGATTAGGCTACTGTTGAAACATGACGGCGTAAAATGGTGACTTTGCTGTAAGGGGACCTGCAGAGAAATGGCTCATTCTAAGGTAATAAAAACATAATGGTACATTTATGTTAGGTCGTTATACTCCACTGAAAACAGTTATGTATATTATATTGCATTTCTGTCAATTTAGCCTCATAGATACTACACATTGCACCTTTAATGAGCATGTTACTGAACTAAAAGTTAATTTTATCAGCATCTCAATTCAAGCTCAGTGTTTCACTGTCAAATTTCCAGTAAACAAACATAATATTTTTTAGTAATTGCACTTAATAATGCAAAACAATAGTAATTTTTTGGTTAAATGAAGTTATGATTAAAAATCCTCCCCAGCGCTACCAAATCAGGTGCTAGTGCCACCATCTGAAGTGAAGTGACGTTTGGCCAAGTATGGTGACCCATACTTGGAATTTGTGCTCTGCATTTAACCCATCCAAGTGCACACGCAGAGTAGTGAACACACACACACACACACAAACACACACACACCGTGAACACACACCCGGCAGCCATATGTTAGTGCTGTGGCACCCGGGGAGCAGTTGGGGGTTCGGTGCCTTGCTCAAGAGTCTCACCTCAGTCGTGGTATTGAGGGTGGAGGAGGGCGCTGGTTATTCACTCCCCCCACCGACAAATCCTGCCGGACCTGAGACTCGAACGCGCAACCTTCCGGTTACAAGTCCGACTCTCTAACCATTAGGCCACGACTGCCCCTTCATCTGGAGAACTTGGTGGCACCGGTGCTACTGCTCTCAAATGTTATCTCCAGACTATCTCAAATGTTAGCTCCAGACTATCTCTAATGTTAGCTCCAGACTATCTCAAATGTTAGTCTGGAGCCCTGCAGTCTCAAAGAAGCATAATAACTAGAAGTTTGAAGTCTGAGAGTAATTCTTAATTTAATGTTGAAGATAGTAAAATTGTTAGAAAAAGAAAAACGGTTCTTTGGTGGTTGCGAATATAGGGGTGCAAATTCAAAACTATAAATAGACTTAAATTAAGCTAAAACCTCTCATTTATCCTTATTATTCCCTATTTTTGATTTCACTATCCAACAAGTTGCCTTTTCTTAAATTGATCATGCTATTTTGGACAATAGACATTAATGCATCAACATTCATGCTTAAAAGACGTGCATTATATTTTTCTACTTTCTGGCTTTCCATGCCTTAAATTACATTTCTTGAGCTTTGTGAGAAATAAAGGGCAACTGATCTTAACTGAATCATATATATATGATTGTGTGGCTTTCTTTTGTCCTTTTTATTATAGACTGGGCTGGGGCTTTGTAGAATTCTACAAGCTGTGCTCCCAAGTTGCTGATTAGTTGCAAAGCTGTCCTGGTGAAAAAGAAAAGAGAGGGAGAAATATGGGAATGACATGTGAGGAATGGCTGCGGTATTCCACAGAACTGTGTCACTGAACTCACTGTTCAGGAATCCCATATAGGCCTTTTACAAAAATGTCACCATCATCACATTTATTTTCCCAGAGCGCTGATCAAATACTGACCTCATCTCGCCACATTTCAGAACATCTACCAGATAAGCATAATTTCCTTTTCCAGCACTTTGCAATCACAGCAACAAGGTCATCAACACACATCTGGAAGGAAATGGAGGCAGCAGAGATACAGACATAGCAAACAAGCTCTCAAAAAAGAACCCAGCTATATTTAATAGAGGTCCCAGGTTCCCCAGACAGAGGGAGCACAGACGTTTATTTGGAGAAGAATTCTCCTTGCTGTTCTCCTTCAAGCTAGCTGAAGCGGTTAGCTGATAAAAGACTGTCTGCGCTCATTAAATTCAAAACAGTTTGCTGTTCTTATCTGCAGAGAGGTTAGCATTTGTTTTTGAGCATGCAGAAAAATCTCAACAGCTCTGGAGGTCCTCTAATCTTAGTGATCAGCTTTTCCACAAAGGAAATCACAATCTTTTTGATATGTATATTTTTTTATTTAGTGAAATTATTGTTGTAATAAATCTTTTTATGCTCTTGCGTTGGAGGTCCATTTAGTCAGTAAACATGGCTTCACACGACACAAATATTATATTGACGTCAAGGTCACGATTCAATAATATTTTAATTCTGACATACTTATTTCTCATTCATCTTCATTGAGCTTCATTTCACTGTTTTGCACAAGAAGTACAGAACATTTACTTCATTGGAGAGCCATAAAACTAGCGTTAAGAGTTGGCATGTCAGTGTTAGTAAAAAGGAAAAAAGAAAAAAGGACGTACCATAGTGCCATGTTTACTGTAGCACGAAAACTCAGTCCTCCCCCCAAAATACTTATGTCACTAGAAATATTGGGTCTCATTCACTAATCATTGCATGGATTATTTTGTATTTGTCTCGCACGGGAGAACTAATGAAAAATCTCAGCCGAATTCACAAGTTTATATTAAAATTATATTATATAATATAGCCGTGTTAAGATTAAATATAACCTCTTAACACAGAGAAAGGGCTTTTTGCGCACGTGGTTTCAGACTTATTTTCTTTAATTTAGAATATTTTTAGTACAAATGTTTTTGGCGAAATAATGATTTGTTTGTTGTGAAAACGTTCGTACGCAGATTTCACACACAATTTTGCGTGTACGCCCGCTTAGTGAATGAGACCCATTGATTTTTGTCAGAGAATATTATAACATATTGCAATACTTTGAAATGTCAATTTCCACTCCATTTCTAGTGCATTATGCCCGAAGCAGAGGGTCATGGAGAACTGACCTGGAGTCAGTGATTAGTACACTTGGAACAAGTAATTAGCATGGCAGCTGTGGCGGTTCAGAGGTGAGCACCAGCTACGGTCTTCTGGCTGACAGCTGGACAGACTGTCAGGCCACCTGGTCAATTTACTTCCTCGTACACACACACGAGAGGCTTCCTGCCAAACTTCCTGTGCCTCATCAAGGCTCAATCCAGATTAATTTGTAAGCCCAGGGCACTGCAGAGAATAATCATGCATTGAATCAAAAGTGCTTTAATTTGTAATTTTGTTAATTTTTCACTGGTTTTAAATCCAAACTGGCCAATTATGGCAGCGACGTGTGCCTGTGCCTCTGTCAACTCTGACTGGTGGCAGGCTCAGCCCGGTATGAATGTTTCCAAAGGGTTTCGTTGTCTTTCAGTCTAACAATAAGACTTTGACACAGGCGGAGAGAAAGTGGGTGACCTCATCGCTCAAAGACTCTTCATTTGCTGCACTGCAGTGACATCATTGGGCCACAGCTTCATTTCACCGCCTTTCTTGGATTCGATTCTAGCCACTGCACATCATTTCGTGCTCCGGTGCACACATCTCCGCATGGAACCATGCAGGTGTGTGTGTTTGTAAGGGATAACATGGAAGTGTGATTGTCTATTTTACTGAAACACAGCAGAAACTCTATTTAAAGGCTGCGGTGTGAAACGCTTGCTGTTCTTAGTCACTCTGGGAATCTACTTTTGTGAACTTAGTTTGACACTCAGTAGGGCTGAACGATTAATTGCATTTGCGATAATATCGCGATATGATAAAACACGATTTCCTAACCGCAAAGGCTGCGATTACAGTCTGGTCACGTGACACGCGAGAGTAATGTCTGCAGAAGCAACTTGGCACGTTACACATGCCTGGCCTAAAAGTGGAAAAAAACTGTTTGTGTTTGATCTATCTAATATTGTGTTGTTCATACTATAGGCTACAATAGAGGTGGGAGAAAAGATTCTTCTCCAATGATTCTGGATCGATTCTGAGCTTAGATTTTAACTGCAGGTGCGTGGTGGCGCTGCGTGTGTTTTAGAAACACCCGTATTCTGATTGCTTCCATTATCTCTCTCTCTCTCACACACATACACACACACACAATCACACACGAACCATAAAATATTTCATAACGTCCGGAACGGTTGACGACGCGAATCGCAATGACATTCGCAGGCTTCTTTGCACAGGAAATGCGCTGTGAGAAACTTAGCTTTGATGTCACGCTTACAGAGTGTGTTCTCGCCCGCCGGTATTTTCCTTACAAACGCTCAACGAAGGCTTCATTCATGTCGTTAGGAATGCAGTGTGCTTGTATATTAAAAAATAAGTAACTCACTGACAGAAGGTTTTCTATTTCAAATGCTCACGCGGCGCTTTGTGAAGAGTGCTCGCGAGCACGCGTCTGTGTGAGTCTCAAAATGCTTTTATGACGCAAAATTAATGTAAACACCGTCAGTAATGTCTTAATGAATTAATCAGACAGGGCAAAAACATCTTATATTTCAAAAGAGATCTGTGCATTAGTGTGAATGCAGGTCTCCCGCTGTCTATGATGATGTCATGTTTAATAATCAAACAACAGTAAAGCTGAGAAAGAGAAAAATCACTCACAGTTCAGACACTCTTAAATACTGAAAGCACTCTTTGTTCATTGCTTGTAATATGTTTTTTGTTCCTCTTTATGATTTACTAGCTTATTTTTTGCAGCTATATTAGTTTATATATTTAAAATTATTAACATGCAATTGTTTTAATTAAAATGTTATAATGTCCTAGTTATTTTAAAAAGCTTATTACATATATCATAATAAAAAACATTTTAAGTTTTTAATAAATTAATAAGATTAATTAATAAGGAAAAAGTTCAAGAATTGTTTTGGAATCGGATCGTGACTCCCAGAATCGGAATCGGATCGTGAGGTACCAATTAAAGATTTCCACCATTACTATACAATGATGTATTGTTGAATAATACAGAAGATAAAGAGTTTAAAAAATAATCGCATATTAAATCGCAATCGCAATATTGGTTAAAAAAAATCGCAATTAGATTTTTTTCCAAAATCGTTCAGCCCTAACACTCAGGAGCATTAAGGATATAGTTGGAGATTAGTATCATGTGCTATCGTTAACTACATTATATCATACGACATATGTCATAATTGATGATTCAGTTTATTACTTTGCATCACAATTTAATTTGATCTGAATTTGAAGTAGATTATCAGTTTGATGACAAACACGAAAAACATGGCGGAAGGCAGTGAAATGTTTTACATACTCTACAATTTATACAGTTGAGTGCTGAGGGAAATTATATGAATGAATGTATTAATATGAATGTATCTCTGAAGGGAACCGACACAAAAATATGTGGATGGTAACCTGACCAAACAAGTAGCTCTAACCGGACTGGGAAATGCCTGTTTAATAGCTTGTGCTTATTCAGGCAACCTGCTTTTTTGGTTTAGAGAAAGCACACTTCATCAAAAATACTGCTTCATGGATTTAAAGTATTGATACAATATCGCAAGAAAACAGCCCTGATATGCAATGCCTGAATGCTCTGATCAGGGTGTAATCAGCCATACAACCACATACATTCCCTGTGCTTCAAATTGACTTGTGAGTTTCTTGCTCGCATTAACTCTGTTATTTGTGCCTCTCTCATTCTTTCTCCATTTAAGACAATGGACTGTGTGATCAATACCACCCAATGTGTTCGGTTTTATCTGATTAAATCAGCACATATCCTCACTTCAGAAGAGTTTTTCACTCTCGTTCTCTTTCCCTCCCCCTCCCTCCCAAAGGAGCCAATCAGCTCTCAGGCTCTCCTTCTGACCATCACAGAAAACAAGCAAGATAGAGGAAAGGAGACCAAGCTCTGGAGCAATAGCCATGGTGCAGTTCAGTTCTGGAGAGAGAGAAATGGGGGAAAACACTGTTGAACAGGCAGCCATCTCGTAACTCATCCCCCAACAGGCTGCAGTGTGTTTTTATTAATAGTCACAGTACGTGAATATGCATTAATCTTGGGAAGAGATGTTGAATAGCTCAGTGGAGTTGACTTGAATCTTCAGGATTGCACAGATTTATTAATGCTGCTTGCAATACAATTACTATTGCTCAACCCAAGTACTAAACTTTGGCACATAACTCGTTTGTGCTATGGGCATGAATGATTCCTCAAAACGTGCCTCTGTGTACTATTACTTTTATAAGCCATCAGGTTTTTTTCCCCTTGCCGGTGATGCCACAGACTTGACTATAAGGAGGGACCTGAACGTTATCTAGAGACCAGAATATCATTAGACTTGGGGATGGATTCTTTGGATTTGGGCCAGTAAACAGCCACCTAGCAACCACCCACAACACCCTAGCAACTAGGGCTGGGTATTGCTACAGATTCGATTCCTATTCAAAACTCTCAAATCAATTCTAAATTTTATTTTGATTCTGATTCATTTGGGTTTATTTCAGGTTTATTATTATACTTTTTTTTTGCTTATGTATGAAAGAAATTCTCTCTTAGTTAAAGGCATAAATATTCTGTAATTTACTCACCATCATTTCCTGTCATGACACTTGTTAGTGGGTGGGATATATTAGGCAGCAAGCAAACATTTTGTCCTCAAAGTTGGATGTGTTAGAAGCAGGAAAAATGGGCGAGCGCAAGGATTTTAGCGAGTTTGACAAGGGACGTCATTTCATTCCAAACCTGTAAGGCTTTCTGTGTTCTGAAAAACAGAAAATAAGTGATTTTGAGAAATGCCTCAGTGTTTCTTTTTTTTCTATTCAATGAAAGTCAGTATCAGGTCCAAATTTGTTTTGACTTTCATTTCATTGTTTCAACAGTTTTTGTCCGTACATTTTTCAAAAGATCTTATCTATCTGTTCCACAAAAGAAAAGAAAGTCACACAGGTTGGAACAACACGAGGCAATGATTATTTTGTTTTTAGGTGAACTATCCTTTTAATGATGTAAATTATACAGGGAACCTTCTAACCTATTAAAAATGAACTATAGGGCTCAAACTATGCTTTTAATTTACATGTATGCATTTGGCACATACTGTTACAGGGACCCTTCAGCTCCTTAAAAAGTCTTAACATGTCTTAAATTCAGTTTGATTAAATTTAAGGCCATATAAAGGCTTATATCTTAAATGTTTATTAGTCTTAATGATCATTTTAAGAGGTCTTAAATTTTACAATCCGGCCTAATGTGATTAATTAACTTCAAAAGGATATTGGGCTATTTTCACAGGAAGGAAAGACTAAAACATTATTTAACACATTAATTCTTTATAGAGATGTTTTCATTGTTGGCACAATCTGTTTGCCGTTCTTTAAATACATTTTTACCAAATGAGCAAAATCCAATATCAGATGTTAGTACATAAACCAATTTACCAAGGTATACATTTTACATGCATTCCCTGAGAATCAAACCATTGAGCTTAGTGTTACTTGCACCATGCTTTATTGTTTAAGCTACAGGAATGATATTTAATTTCTATTTATTTACCAGACATAATAATCATCTCAACAAATAACCTCTGTTAATGCCAAATGAAGTAAACATAAAATTGCATTTCTTGTGCAAAATATTTTACATAATTGTAACAAAATGACATTTATTATAAAGACACACTATGTATGCAAAACATGGCTGAGGCTTATCTACACACACATTACATCCTCAATTTATAGGCCATTTTTACCTTGCTGGTGTCCTATAAGTGTGTTTTGTAGATGTATAGCCCATACTAGTGTGCCGTCTCTTTTGCCAGATCCTTGTGATTCATCATCAGACTCCAATTGGGAGCTGCACTACTTACTACTAGAACTCCCTATTAGAACAACAGACAGGCCCACAGGGCCGATATCCGACAGATACGGAGGAGTCGTCTCCCTCATTACCTGCTCTGTGTGTGAAAAGATGTTTCTCTCAAGGGAAGGGAGAAAAGAGATTCGCCTTTGAAGAGCAAAAAAGAACACTCTGGGTTGTAGGAGGAATGTCTTCATTATGCAAACAGGACAGAACAGAAACAAGTTTTCAAGCATCTGATGGCGTAATAAAGATGCTGCTTTCGGATGCGAGAATAAACTGGGGTGCTGCTGCATATTTAAAGATGTGACGCTCTTTGGATCTTCTCTGCTTGTCTGAGTGTTGCATAACAGAACGACTGGGTTAGAAGCCTGTCTAACCCTCAGTGTATACTCTGAGATATTATGAGTGTCCGCGCTAAGATATGCTTCCATTAGCACCTGCTGCAGATACATTAATATGTTTCATTCAATGCAAGGGCCCTGCTATGTGAAGTTTATTGGAACATCTTGTGCAGGGTCCATTCAAGATGTGAATCAGTGATGTGTGTTGCTCTAACATGTCCGTCATATGTGTTTTCAGACTTGATCCACTGCACCAATGAGATGAATGTGAACGTGCCCCAGCTGGCCGACACACTATTTGAGAGAACCACCAACAGCAGCTGGGTTGTGGTCTTCAAAGCGCTCATCACTACACACCACATAATGATGTATGGAAATGAGGTGAGAGAATCTGCACTTGAACTTCATCATTTTTTTTATATTAATGTGGCTCATATCAGACACCCTTCTGTGCAGTTACCATTCAAGATCCAGCATAGCTCAGTCAAATTGATCCTACATGACAAAGCACAGCTCAGCAGTCACAATGTTCTGTTTGTGACTGAGTGTGTGTGAGACATTGTGACAGTGAAAGCATTTTACAATACCATCCTGAAAAGTTGCAGTAAATCTGTGATGTTTTAAATGAGCCAAAAGCCCTATTTGGAGGGGACTAGTTTAAGTTACAATTCTTTTCACTGGATGTCTGTGATTTCATTTACCGATTCGGACGGGACTAACATCTTCGTTTTTATTACAGAGGTGGGAGTGTGTTTTCTAGATGTGGGAGTTACAGAAGGTCATGTGCTGTGTTTGCGTGTATCAAAAATGACGTGTATCCGATCAGGCATAACATTATGACGTGTGAAGTGAATAACACTGATTATCTCTTCATCACGGCACCTGTTAGTGGGTGGGATATATTAGGCAGCAAGTGAACATTTTGTCCTCAAAGTTGATGTGTTAGAAGCAGGAAAAATGGGAAAGTGTAAGGATTTGAGCGAGTTTGACAAGGGATAAATTGTGATGGCTAGACAACTGGCTCAGAGCATCTCCAAAACTGCAGCTCTTGTGGGGTGTTCCCGGTCTCCAGTGGTCAGTATCTATCAAAAATGGTCCAAGGAAGGAACAGTGGTGAACCGGCGACAGGGTCATGGGCGGCCAAGGCTCATTGATGCACGAGGGGAGCAAAGGCTGGCCTGTGTGGTCCGATCAAACAGTCAAGCTACTGTAGCTCAAATTGCTCAAGAAGTTAATGCTGGTTCTGATAGAAACATGTCAGAATACACAGTGCATCGCAGTTTGTTGCATATGGGGTTGCATAGCCACAGACTAGTCAGGGGGCAGTGAGATGCTTTGGGCAATGTTTTGTTGGGAAACCTTGGGTCCTGCTATCCATGTGGATGTTACTTTGACACGTACCACCTACCTAAGCATTGTTGCAGACCATGTACACCCTTTCATGGAAACGGTATTCTCTGGTGGCTGTGGCCTCTTCCAGGCACAAAGCAAAATGGTTCAGGAATGGTTTGAGGAGCCCAATGAGTTTGAGGTGTTGACTTGGCCTGCAAATTCCACAGATCTCAATCCAAACGAGCATCTGTGGGATGTGCTGAACAAACAAGTCAGATCCATGGAGGCCCCACCTTGCAACTTACAGGACTCAAAGGATCTGCTGTTAACATCTTGGTGCCAGATACCACAGCACACCTTCAGGGATATAGTGGATTACATGCCTCGACGGGTCAGGACTGTTTTGGCAGCAAAAGGGGGACCAACACAATATTAAGTCATAATGTTATGCCTGATTGGTATTATTAATTATTTGTTTATGTAATTTTAAATTATTATAAAAACAATAAGTAAACTTCACAAGTTCATGGCAGTGGACGTTTATAATAAACTTGCATAAGTGAGCCGAGGAATGTAGACAAGTATCTTACTTTTACCTGACACTGGTATTAAAATGGGCAGTCCTCTGAGTTTCTGCAATTTCCGAATGCATGCCCGAAGATTGGTGCGCAAACGGTAGCTCAAGTAAAGTAAAAAAACAGGAGGAGAAGCGTTAAGATAACACAATATTGGCAATCACAGATATTAGCATTTGGACGGGATTAGATTTCTCAGAGGACCGTTGAGTTTGCTGAAAAACAGTAGGTAATTTGCCCTGGAATTTTTACAGAGGTTGTGTGAGAAAAACACTGACTTGGCAGATTCAGATGGGATTAAAATTGCAAAGTATGTCTGTGAAACAGGAATTTCTCTATCATCCCTCTGGAAAACAAGTCCCGTCTGAATAGGGGTAAAGTGACCTGCAACAACATGGAAAGACTAAACGAGTGACACTCCTAAGTTCAACTGAATGCATAAAGCCTTATCCAGGCATGTTCATTACAACAATTATCATAACATCATTTATATTAAATAAATGAAATTATTAGAACTTAAATGTCAATTGACTTTTTACATCAATATTAATATTTTAAAGGGATTAGTTCACCCAAAAATGAAAATTTACTCACCCTCAAGTTGTTCCAAAACCTGTATGAGTTTTTTTTGTTCTGCTGAACACAAAAGAAGATATTTTGAAGAATGTTTGCAACAAAGCAGATAGAGCAACCATTGACTACCATAGTATTCCCTACTATGGTAGTCAATGGTTGCTTTATCTGCTTGGTTACAAACATTCTTCAAAATATCTTATTTTGTGTTCAGCAGAACAAAGAAACTCATACAGGTTTGGAACAACTTGAGGGTGAGTAAATGATGACAGAATTTTCATTTTTGGGTGAACTATCCCTTTAAGTATTTTAATATTTTGCACTACCAGTCAAAGGTTTGGTGTTGGTAAGATTTTTTTTTGTAAGTTTTTGAGAAAGTAATTTATTTGTACAAAAATACGAAAAAAAAGTAATACTGTGAAAATACAGTTTAAAATAACCATTTTCAACATTAATGTATTTTAAAATGTGATTTATTCTTGATGGTGAAGCTGAATTTTCAGCATCATTACTCCAGTCTTCAGTCACATAATTCTTCAGAAATCCCTTTATTCTGTCTATTTGAGAGATCCTTCAAATATTTTTTTTAAATCCTTGATAAATCATTCTAAAATGCTGATTTGGTGCTCAAGAAGCATTTTTTTTTATTATTATCAGTGTTGCCATTATGAATAAAAAGTTCAAGAGAACAGCATTTATTTGAAATGCAAATAAACGAAGCAAAAAAAAATCCCTTTCAACAGGAAACTGTATATTTGTGCAGTGTGCACATCTCAAAATCGATTCCGATTTGAAACTTGTGACTTATAAACGCACACATCAACTCGATTACTTGTTTAGCGTTCATGTAAGCACTACATTCAGATTCATCAATTGAAATGAATTCAGTCCGATTGAAACAAAAGTTGTGCATGTAAACAGCCACTGTGACCTAACTGTGGGTGGGTTGCACCATCAAGGATTCATTTTTAAATCTAGATTAAATCAAGGTTTATTTAATAATTATGTTACACAAAATTTTAAACCTTGTCTAAAAATAAGCAGGTTTACATTTAAACCATTATTTTTACCCTGGATTTAATTTATATTTAAAATAGATTAACTTTAATCCTGTTGCTCCATAACTTTAAACTCAGATTTAAATCTCAATTATGGATTAATTTTGTGAGGAGGATTAAATAAAATAAAGTGCCCCTACAATTAAAATATACAGATGATTGAACAGAGATAGAAACAGTGGATGTGTCGTCATGTCTCCGAGAGGTGTTTATTACAAATAAAAATGAAAAATACAGCGCATTGAGCCGGCAGTATGAGGGTCTATTACGCCTGCTATAGAGTCTGGAATGCGGATCCGTCACTCATCTCTGTGCACCTCGGTGTCGAACAAAGAAAAGAAGAGAGAAATATATTTAGCATTTAACAGCAGCAGTGATGATGAAGTGAGCGCCAGTGATCGCGATCAAACGGATTGGGGGGCGCTGTCAAGAGCGGAGATAGTCACTCCGCCAACCATGATGCTGCCTCAATGTTTTCATTGCCTGCTTGATCAGTAACGGTCTCTCTACGTAGCGCTTTAAAAAGACAGCTGACATTTTACAGGTTTATTTCCATTATTCGCAAGAGCTACTCATGTCACAGAGAGAGAGAGTTTTTGGTGATCAATAAAGAAGGAAATTAAATATTTATATTGTTGCTGTCAATGGCGAATCCATCATGGCGGCGCACATTTATTGTAATTGGGATTAGAATTTAACCTGCGATTAAAACCTCCTATTTGTTAATCTGGGTTTAAAATTAAAGGGTTAGTTCACCCAAAAATGAAAATTCTGTCATTAATTACTTACCCTCATGTCGTTCGACAACCGTAAGACCTCCGTTCATCTTCAGAACACAAATGAAGATATTTTAGTTGAAATCCGATCGCTCCGAAAGGCCTCCATTGGCTCAATGCACGGTTCACTCTCAAGACCCATAAAAGGTACTAAAGACGTCGTTACAAAGTCCATCTCATTACAGTGGTTCTACAATAACTTTATAAAGCGACGAGAATAGTTTTTGTGCGCAAAAAAACCCTAAATAACGAATTATATAGTGAACTATATTGGGTGAACTAACCCTTAAATAAAGCCTAGATCAACAAATCCTAGATAAGCTCTAAACTGTGCTTAATTTAATCCTTATTGGTGCAACCCACCCTAAGGACTGTTCCAAAGGTGCATTTGTTTATGGTTCAACAAGCATGAAACATATTTTTAAAAACCTTTCTAATAATTATCTCTAAAGCTTATTTGCAGTTTACAAAATTATATTTAAAATACAGTATCCAAAAAAGGATGTTTCTTTTTTTTTTTGCTGAGTATATTTTGTAACATTAATGTCAGTTTTAATAAAGTTAATGCATCCTAGTTGAATAAAAGTATTGATTTCTCTTAAAAAATCCTCAAACTTTTGAAAAGTAGTGTATTTTTTTAAAACATTTTTACAGGAGTGTTGCTAATGAGGTGGAAAAGGGGGAGCGACGCCACTGCATTTCTGCCCAAGACGTCTTATAGTGCATTTTATGATAAATATAAAATCATTTCATGTTTCCTAGACATGGGGGACTGAAAATATTTAACTGCTGTTGGACGTTTCTATAGGTAATTAATGCATTTTGAAACTGAAGTGAAAAACTCGCAAGTATGTGCTAATAGTTCAATACAGTGTTCGAGTTAGAAAGTGCGCACTGTTTATGAGCAGCAACAAGAGTTAGAAATAGATACTTATATACAGGCACAAACATGTAGTCCACTAATGATAAACAGCGGGTAGGTGAGAACATGACACACACACACACATTAATGATATATACAGTAGGACGTGACCTAGATGTGCACATGGCCTGCTTAATGCATTGCTACTACATAAGCTCCTCTAGAAATGCACACACGTTTACCAAGCTACAGCATCTAAATGAGGACATGCCAAATATTTGTTCTCTTTTAGTTCACTTCAAAATGAAATTTCCTGATCATTTATTCACTCCCATCTCATCCAAGATGTTTGTCTTTCTTTCTTCAGTCGAAAAGAAAATAAATTTTTTGAGGAAAACATTCCAGGATTTTTCTCCACGTCATACACTTCAATGGCAACCAAAATGTTGAAGGTCAAAATCAATGCAGTTTCAAAGCACTTTGAAGGGCTTCAGAGACTCTGCACGATCCCAGATGAGGAATAGGGTCTTATGTTGTGAAACGATCGGTCATTAAAAGAAAAAAAAGACAAATTAATATACTTTTTAACCTAAATTGCTCATCTTGCGCTGCTCTGCTAAGACTTCACACTAGACATGATAAATGACTAAATTAAAATTCTGTCATCATTACCCACACACGTCTTTCCAAAGTCGTATGCATTTTTCTTTTGTGGAGCAGAAAAGAAGATATGTTGATGGAAGTTGACCATTGACTTCCATTGTACGGACAACACCGAAAAACCCCCCCAAAACAAAGCAAAAACAGTGAGACTTCTCTTAGAACATCATCTTTTATGTTCAACAAAAGAAAGAAAGGCATACATGTTTGGAACAACATGAGGGCAAGTAAATAATGACGATTTTCTACTACTACTACTACACTACTTAGAAATGCAATTTTTGGCATTTTTAGAATTAAAAGAACACATTTTTCACCTATACTTTTACGCATGTTCTGAAAGTTGTTCACTTGTGGGATTCAGTGGATCAGAAGTTGAACTCATTTGCTCTTTTTATTAAGAGTTTAGTCATTACTCTGTGAATTTTACTACACTAGTCGCACTATGTTTGCTTTTGAGTGCAGAAAGTGAAGAAAACACATATATTGTATTGTCCTGGCATTATTTTGCACTGCACTGTCCTTTTTATCTCATCACATTCAATTTAGACTGCAAGCTCACAACTCGGGATGGATATAATTACTTTTTCTGCCACTATAGATTCTGCAGGAAACAATGGCACACACAAGAACAATGGCAGTGCTAGTGACTCTCATATGTGTCCTTGTCCATTCACTTGGACTATAAAATAAAAAGCCCTTCACTATACGTCTTGTGCTCGCCAGTGTCAGAGATAGTGAGCGTGCAGGACTGTCCTTGAGCACACCCTGTTCTACGGCATGAAGGGGCACTAATCAGCCAGGGGTGGTTTTTGTTATCGGAGCTGAACGTCTGGTCCAGGTCAGGACTGGTCTTAATCCTTTACCCTGTAATGGTTTCAAAAACACACGTTTGGTTATCACTGTCTGTCAACGAGCAGAGACATTTGGAGGACATTTGTCTTGTCAGCAGTTGTCCTGTGAGGTCACAGAAAGGGCCACAGATAAGGTATTGTTGATAAGGGCGTTTGCACATGCGTTTGTGCGAATAGGAGAGAAAAAGGGCGATGTCACTCACCGATGGCACAGATACGCACAATTTGCAATAGTGACGTCACTGGGAGTGTATGTTGTCTAGGGTAGAGAGATAGGAGAGAAGGGGGGTTTGAAAAAACCTCTAGGTTAGGATAACTTTATGGATAAGTAACTTTAAGAGAAAGAGAGAAAGGCAGGGGGACAGCAAGAGAAGCGGGTGGAATTTTAATCAGCCGGTTCATGTGGGGTCACACCGTAGACAAATTGCTTAACCTTGTATGGGGACACCACTGCCCCTGCTGTCCATCTAGAATGGTTTGTTTCAGATACCGAAGGAAGACTTTGCGAGTGAGCTAATACTTCAGCTTGAGAGAGGTTGGGTTCTGTGTGAGGGAAGTTTAGTGAAGCTGGAGGCTCAAATAAAGGTTGGTTTAATAAAGATTGTATTTAATGAGACCTGTCTCAGTCTTCTGAGAAACGGAAGAACTTTTTGTCATTAACTTCTCTGTCAATACTATTTTTGGCCCTAGAAAAATAATTTTTTAGGGCCCTGTGAAATCCATTTACCCCCCCCTCCCCCCCCACCCAACACACACACACACAATTATTAGTTTTTATTTTTATTTTAATATTATGTTTTAATGGTTTGATTTTATATTAATAATCAAAAAGCATGTCTAATTAATTGAATTCATAAAAAATATATAATAATATAATAATATAATTTAATTATTAATTTTATATTCATTCATACATACATACATGCATACATACTAGGGCTGGGTATCGATTCAGATGTTCCGATTCGATTTCAATTCGCAAGCTCTGAAATCGATTCGAATTCGATTCTCGATTCAATTTCGATTCTCGATTCAACTCAATCAATATAGATTTAATACAAATACTATATTTATAAAAAAGAACAGGTGAACAAGTTTACAAATGGGTAAAAAGAAATTAAGAGCCACAAACCTGTATATTAAACTCTTTTTAATTTTAGGTACACTTGGGTACATTAAAACAAAACCCATCTCTATATTTCAAATGCATACAATTATGCTAAATACAATACAATTTTGATGCAACTTTATTCAAAAAAATTTATCTGAGACGTATTTTATACAATTTTGTTTTTGTTTTGCTATTCTAAATCATAAAAAGGATATTGGATGATTTTCAGTAAAGAACAAGATTTCTTGCGATTTAGCCGACCGTCATTCACACTCTGTCCGTTTTTATGGAGGCTTTTTCCTCCAGGGGCATCTGAGCTTTGATTCGTGCCCCGGTTGATGCATTATATTTCGTAACTATCTCTGTTATTCGCGTGCCTTTCTTAGATGCGATTGCCATTCGATTTTAACTTTGCGACAAGCATATATGCGATACCGGGCAGGATCGACTGGAAACCCCCGTTACGGAACCGTCTGTAATTCGGGTAGATCGTAGTGCCTGACGAGGCCTTTCGAGGACAGAGGTCGTTATCGGGAATGGGTGCTTTCTTTGCGGGGCGCGCCGCTCGGGGGATGAGACTGAGCCTCCGGCGTCCGAGCCTCCCTCTGCGCGCGCGTCCTCATCGCTCGTTACTTTTCATACACGAGAAGTGCATTCATACCTGGACACAAGTAGTTGCCGTGGTAATTAACAATACCTTAACGCGCTGACTTACAGTGAGGAAAATAAGTATTTGAACACCCTGCTATTTTGCAAGTTCTCCCACTTAGAAATCATGGAGGGGTCTGAAATTGTCATCGTTGGTGCATGTCCACTGTGAGAGACATAATCAAAAAAAATTTATCAAGAAATCACAATGTATGATTTTTTAACTATTTATTTACAGCTGCAAATAAGTATTTGAACACCTGAGAAAATCAATTTTAATATTTGGTACAGTAGCCTTTGTTTGCAATTACAGAGGTCAAACGTTTCCTGTAGTTTTTCACCAGGTTTGCACACACTGCAGCAGGGATTTTGGCCCACTCCTCCACACAGATCTTCTCTAGATCAGTCAGGCTTCTGGCCTGTCGCTGAGAAACACGGAGTTTGAGCTCCCTCCAAAGATTCTCTATTGGGTTTAGGTCTGGAGACTGGCTAGGCCACGCCAGAACCTTGATATGCTTCTTACAGAGCCACTCCTTGGTTATCCTGGCTGTGTGCTTCGGGTCATTGTCATGTTGGAAGACCCAGCCTCGACCCATCTTCAATGCTCTAACTGAGGGAAGGAGGTTGTTCCCCAAAATCTCACAATACATGGCCCCGGTCATCCTCTCCTTAATACAGTGCATTCGCCCTGTCCCATGTGCAGAAAAACACCCCCAAAGCATGATGCTACCACCCCCATGCTTCACAGTAGGGATGGTGTTCTTGGGATGGTACTCATCATTCTTCTTCCTCCAAACACGTTTAGTGGAATTATGACCAAGAAGTTATATTTTGGTCTCATCTGACCACATGACTTTCTCCCATGACTCCTCTGGATCATCCAAATGGTAATTGGCAAACTTAAGACGGGCCTGGACATGTGCTGGTTTAAGCAGGGGAACCTTCTGTGCCATGCATGATTTCAAACAATGACGTCTTAGTGTATTACCTATAGTAACCTTGGAAACGGTGGTCCCAGCTCTTTTCAGGTCATTGACCAGCTCCTCCTGTGTAGTTCTGGGCTGATTTCTCACCTTTCTTATGATCATTGAGACCCCACGAGGTGAGATCTTGCATGGAGCCCCAGTCCGAGGGAGATTGACAGTCATGTTTAGCTTCTTCCATTTTCTAATGATTGCTCCAACAGTGGACCTTTTTTCACCAAGCTGCTTGGCAATTTCCCCGTAGCCCTTTCCAGCCTTGTGGAGGTGTACAATTTTGTCTCTAGTGTCTTTGGACAGCTCTTTGGTCTTGGCCATGTTAGTAGTTGGATTCTTACTGATTGTATGGGGTGGACAGGTGTCTTTATGCAGCTAACGACCTCAAACAGGTGCATCTAATTTAGGATAATAAATGGAGTGGAGGTGGACATTTTAAAGGCAGACTAACAGGTCTTTGAGGGTCAGAATTCTAGCTGATAGACAGGTGTTCAAATACTTATTTGCAGCTGTATCATACAAATAAATAGTTACAAAATCATACATTGTGATTTCTAGATTTTTTTTTTTTTAGATTATGTCTCTCATAGTGGACATGCACCTACGATGACAATTTCAGACCCATCCATGATTTCTAAGTGGGAGAACTTGCAAAATAGCAGGGCGTTCAAATACTTACTTTCCTCACTGTATGTGGACTAAATTTTATTTGAGGAAATCTGTTTATAATATAGGCTAAGCTATTAGGTGTGAGTTATTGGTCCTGCGCTGTGTATTGACTGTTGATTTGAATATGTCTATAATGGCTAACATACGTGCTTAAGTGAACGCTCAAGTTTAATACAATCATCATAATGCAAGGCAAGTTTGCATGTATGTGATATATTTTTAGTGGTTGTGTGCTCGGCTGCTCTTGTGTTGCAACGTCTGGGTGATGTCTCATCAAATAGTTCTGCAGATACACACGCACACACACATACATGCATACATGCATGCATACATACACACACATACATATATACACACACACACACACACACACACACACACACACACACACACACACACACACACACACACACACACACACACACACACACACACACACACACACACACACACACACACACACACACACACACACACACACACACACACACACACACACACACACACACACACACACACATATACACACACACAAACACACATGCATACACACACACGCATACATACACACACACACATACATACATGCATACATACATACATACATACACACACACACATACATACATACATACACACACACACATACATGCATACATACATACATAGCTCTGGAGATTCAGCCCTGGGAAGTGTCCTACAGTGAGACAGCAGATGTTGAAAACACCATGAGCGTCAGAAGTGTTTCAGTATGTGTGTAGTTGACGAAACTGCGCCACTCACAGACATGCAGAACATGAAGACTTCAGATTTAAACAGCAGCCTTTTTGCGTTTTAACATTCACAGACACTAGTTCATATTGAGTATTTAGCAAATTCCTTGACATTCTGTGTTATACTGTAAATTCCATTTTTACGATTGGATTCCTTGATTCTTTCCATGGTTTTCTCATTGCTGAAATCATAGGGCTCTACTATTTGAACAAATTTTCCCATAGACAAACAAACACTTGTAAATACACAAATCTAGACCAGAAGACTTAATGAATGTGCTATGAACATTGTGTCAAACATTAAACATTTGTCACGTAGAAATAATAAATTTGCTTCACCAAAAAACATTAGGCAATGTGTTATTGGTTGATCTATTCACTGTGGTCTCATCGCTGGTCATGCAGCTGTCTATAGAAAATCAAAATTGACTCTATTTTCTTTATTTACTCCTGGTCTAATTATGCAGTGCATATTAGTCTAGAGAAGAGAAAAAAAATAGTCTTATCTTGCATCGAAATTTAATTAACTTCCACATCTGAAACGTCTTTCTTGTACAGCTGATGTCACGTAGGTCGCATGGGCTCCTGGATAATGTTAATCAATAGCCAAATAGCCTGTGGGCATTGTTTAAGGCTATTGCTGTAATTAATGCAGCCTTTCTGAAATCTCGCTGATAGTTAACACAGAAGATTAATGTCAACACAAGACCACCGAAGAGTTTCAGCATTTAAATTTCTATTTTATTAAATCCATGTAAATGTCAGGCTTGAAAATGCTCTGTGAGCGTGAACAGGTGCTCAGCACGTGCTCTGCATCTGACATCTGGTGCATTTTTCTGAAGAACTACAGAGAACGGTCTCTGATCCATATAGTGCGTTAAATTAATTGCTTGCTGTTGTATATAATGCTGTACAAGATGTGCAATGTATAATCTGACCAAATCTGCCAAGTAACAAAGAAGGACATGGTCATGTTAATTAAATGTATGTGTAATGTGTATATATAATATATTATCAACCCTCTACAATGCGAGTAAATCACTCGCATATGCACACAGAGAAAAAAGGTATCAAAAATTGTACCATTATGGGTACAACAGCTTGTCACTGGGGCTGTACCCTTAAAAGGACATATTTGTACCTTCTTTACAACAAAAAGTTTCATAGTAGTACCTTAAGGTATTTGTACTCTAAGGTACTAATATGCACCTTTTAGGAGTAAAAAAAGGTTCAAAGATATCCTTTTAAGGGTACTGCCCCAGTGACAAGCTGTTGTACCCCTAAAGGTAAAATTTTTGACTCCTTTTTTCTCTGTGTGTGTCTAAATCTTCACTCTGGGCGAATAAATAATGTCTATCATTAGCCATTGGCTAATAAATTACACCAGTGAGTAAAATCTAACTATACTTTTAGCATAGATATGAGTGCTTTAGATATCGACTGAGTGCTTGAGAGTTTCGCTCTCCGTCAAGCAATCTGTACTATTTCAATTCAGCTCAATAGATGCGCAGTGTACCTGTATTTGACGTATCGGAAACTCTAGTGTGAAGGTGCACAACTCGCCGTCGCTTTGCTGAGAGCGCTGTGTTTCTCACACACACGCAAAGAGAGAGATAGTCTTGCATACCACGCAGTTCATTTTGAATTATTCCGATTTTTAAGAACAAGCAGAAGATATGCCGGTTTCTCCGGTAGTGGGCAGAACTAATGCGCAAACGGCAATCTCCTTGGCTACCGCTCATCTATCACCGTCCCTGTTTTGGTTTCCACATCCTCAGTGAGTTATATATTGTTATTAGTAGTATAATTAGTAGTAGTATTGTTATCTTTTAACAATAATTACTATTATCTCTTATTTTTTTACAGAAACACAGTGAATTACCAACATTATCTTAAGCACCATCACCAGCCCTGAGTTCAGTTAAAATGACAAATATGCATTTATACATGTTTACCAAGTGTTAGTTCTAAATACTAAAGTTCTATCATTAAATAGTGCTTGATTATCATAATATCATAATATAATGCTTGAATGACTGATGTTAAGAGTGTACGTTCAGAAATTTAAAAAGCTGTGCCATTTTAAAATGATAAGCTGATTTGGTGGTGTGTGTGCTCATATATAATGTGCGTACACACACACACACACACACACACACACACACACACACACACACACACACACACACACACACACACACACACACACACACACACACACACACACACACACACACACACACACACAGACACAGACACAGACACACAATATATATAGACACACACACACTTGCATACAAACATTTATTTATTGTTTATCCTGTCAAATTTGGAAATGTCACATTATTGAAGTAAAATGCTAAAGTAAAATGGACTACAAATGCTGTTTCATGTTGATTTTGAAGGCTTTTCTGACATAGCTGTGAATTGTGCTGTTTAGCATTCTGGCCATGTGCTGACTCTGAGTTCAGGTCTCTCCTGTGTGGGATCTGTTTGCATAATGGATGCTGTTTGTGACTGATGTGCGCTAGGTAAGGTAATTATTACCTTTATGAAACATTCTCTCACTCCCCTGATGTCTTTTTCCTTCTCAACCCTGCAGGCAGGAATGGTAAATCTTGGCAGAAAACAAACAGCTGCTTCTCAGTAATCAGTAATTCATAAGAGAGTAAGAATAAACTACATGTGGAAATTGGTGAACTCACCTTGTTGGATTGGAACGTTGCACATTTTTTTTCTGTGGTAGTCGATGAACTGTTGTCCACACTGGTGTGTGGGAGGGTCACTTACATTTTTTTATTTTAATGGTTTACATTTACATTATTGACTTTTTTTGCTGGTGAGATTTTGTGAGCGTGAAACGACTTCAGCTTTGTATGGTGTGTGTGAAGTGTGGTGTTTTTTTTTTATTTGGTGACCCATTTCCACTTTGCATTCTAGTTCAGGCATTCATTGTGAATCAGATGCAATTCCAGCTCTTAACTTTACAAACAAAATGGGTTTTGTGTTTGAAAATAATCGCTATCGAACAACGCGCCTCCTTTCACATCCTGTCATTATCTTTTTGTGCTCGCCGTTTTTCTTTAAGCCTTTATTATTTTCTACCCAAAGTAATTGCTTAGGCCGTATCCATAGAAACCTCAGAACATGTATGGATCGAGAGAGCGAAGACCAGCAGCCGGCACATTATCAGGGCATCATCATGCAGCCTATTTACACATGTTCCCTGCAGGGTTAGTGCTCTCGCGCACAAACCCGCACACACGCATACAGTTTTCACACAGCAGTTCCAGCGCTGCTTCTGGATCAGTTCCCGACTGCACACGCAAAATCAGTGGCTAAAACGTGAGCAATCCCTGTTCCCAGATTGCTGATCTCTTCCCTCAGCCTGAGCTGCTGTGTTAATAGAGGCTGCTCTGTTTGGGAGAGAAAGCTCCCTGCCGAAGTGCCTCCTGCCTTAATAATAAATGATGCTTCACTCTGACACTACTCGAGGTTTGTTCTCACATTAATTATTTGCTAAGCAGAGAATGTGGGGCCATTCCTGGCCTATCAATCTATATTTATCGTCCTTACTTCTGACATCCATTTTGAATAACCTAAACAATATAAAAAAAGAGATTGAGGCTTTCATGCAGAGGAGCAGGCGAGCGAGCGTGGATTTGCAGACTCCACTGAATTAGTAATCCATATTGATCTACGCTCCAGAATGGAGCAATATTCTCTGCATTTTGGTGCTCACTTTTCTCTTGAGGTTAAGCCATAGGGCCAGAGAGAGCTAACTCATGCTCCGCACAGCTGCTTTCCTGGGGATTTTCGTCATGGTCTGAATGTGGTCTGCCTCACTCCGCTTCTCATCTGATCCCTAAGGATTTTAGACCAGCATTTGAGGCATGGGTCGGGTGCAAAGCAGAAGTATGTCAGTATTTTCTCTGAGAATAATTGGGAACACTGCTAGATCAGGGATTTTCAAAATGTTTGATGCTAATGACCCCCGAATTTGACAACCTTGCGAGGGACTCCCTTCAAAAAATTATTAAGACAGCTACACTGTATATTTCCTTTTATAAAGACCCATTTATACTGTGTAAAAAATACATTTTGACATTTTAAATCGATTTCTATTCATTTTCTGCTGTTCAAAACTATGGCTGATGTCAATAATAACTGACTGTGGATGAATTCGTAATATTTATTATATTTGCAGATATTTTTCTTGTACTCCCCAGTGTTACATCAGTATTTCCCACATTGTCCTTTTTTAACATTAATATATTGGTAAAATGCAGCTGAATTTTTACACTTTGACTGCACAATTTGGAACCTCACTCAAAGCCGTAATCACATGACCAGGGCCACCCCAGGCACCAGGAGCTCCTTTGAGATCAGAGATCATTGGTTTTCTCAAAGGGTGGGTGGCCTCTTTCCCTCTGTTTACACACAAGACTGTCAGCCTACTGTTCCGTGGATCGCTGCTCTTGATCCGTCAACTTAAGCAGAGCTCTTGGAATGCAGCATTTTCTAGCCTCCCGTTCCTTCAGATGCATTTTAGGAACCTTCTGTGATTTTTCAGTGACTCTCGACCTTTGAATACTTTTGCCACAGGCAGAAATGGCCCCTGCCAGGACTTTTTTATTCCTCTGTGCCAAGCAGATTTAGCCTGACCGCAGGGCCTGTCACCAGGTCCTCATGCTGGTTCTCCCCTGAGGTGAAACAAGCCTAAGGCTCCATCCCAGTACGTAAAAATTAGTACGTTTCCTGCTGACTCTTTCTCTGGTGTTCTGATTTACAAAATAAGATCAAGGTTACACTTACTGCATTCTGGTGGCTGATAACTTTTTAGTGTCTCATAATGACATTGACGTATAACGTTCCTAGGAAACACAGTTTGTTTTATTCAGATTTACTCAATAATTTATTTATGTACCAGCTTAGTGTGTGTAATCTGTGTTCAAGATGCACAATTGGTAAAGGTTAAAGTTATCATTAAATTAAAAAAATCTCCCTATTTTCTAAATTCATATTACTGCTCTTATTATTGCTCTAACTGTTAAAATGTTTTTCTCTTGTCATTTTTAATTAAAATATATTAAAATGATATTCTTGTGAAACTTCATGTTCATGCTTTTCACAAAAAAATACTTTATAAAAAATATATCTAAATTATGGCACATGCTTTCAATGCAAAATTCTGAACAGATAGTTTACGCGTTCATTGCCGTTTTCACAGATTTGCCTCTTTTGGGGTTTGCATGGGGATGGTGGTGGTATAGCTTCAAAACTGTTTCAAACCTATTTCATGGTTTGCGTTCTCACCAAGTGCAGTTGCTGTGCAGATGGGGTCCGGAGTGCGTTGGGGTTTTTCTGTTTTAGCTGAGGATGGTGTTGTTGTTTAAGTGGCGCTAAATTAAATAACTAATCAGTTTTTACAACAGAAATTAATCAATCAAAAACTTACATTAGTTCTTCTAAAACAATTAATTTCCTATTATCACTGTAAATGCTTTGAGGCAATCTGTGTTGTGAAAAGCGCTATATAAATGAAGGTGACTAGACTTCTCTGTGGTGACTTTTTTTTCGAATTCTTTAATTAAACTCTTTACAATCAACTTCAGATATGCCTCCATCCAATCAACAACCGATAGAAAGAACCAAGTCTTTGTCCTGCACTTTTATCTTTTTCGTAATCCGTTTCACTTGGATGTATGTCACAATACGACAGAAAAGATCTGTCGCTACTTTGGGTACAGCACGACTTTAAACCCTTGCCTTAGTAAAGTGGCTGTTTGACAGGTGAGTGGGTTGTCCTTTGTGCAGATTAGTGTCACAAATGCAAGGTAGACATTTCTGTTTTTTTTTAGCTCAGAATATGATTTGTGTGATCAGATCACAATTTTTTTTTGAACATGATCATTAACATCTTATATCAGATGTTTTTGAGTTCTGTGTAAGGGTACAATGAACGATTTACTTTTTTTACTCATCGTATATCCACTAAACGCATGAATGCATGTCGGAATGCTTCATATATTAGTGTAAATCTCATGCATTCCCAAAACTCCCATCATGTCCGTTCACAACAGCACCCAGAATGCTGTGTGCTTCTCTTTGATCTCTTCCTCAACCCACAGCTGTGTGAGCTGTGGGATGAAGCTGGACGGAGGAGGGGAGCTGCAGCGGACGTGACATACTTGGCAGCTCAAAGAAAGCTCAGAGGAGTCTGGTCTTGTACACAGGTCTAGATTTCACACAGTGTACTGCAAATTCAGCAGTGGGGAGTTTCCGCATGTCAGGGATGAAGTTGCTCCTGCATAGTGACAGATCAAGAGCTGCAGAATCACGTCTAGTATATAACTTTACACTTTTGTGTCATCTCTTCTCTGTACCCGCAGCGCTTCATCCAGTATCTGGCCTCAAGAAACACGCTCTTCAATCTGAACAATTTCCTTGATAAAGGTGCTTTGCAAGGTATGTTAGAAACACCTTTACTGTCTCTAAAGCATTGTACGCATACAAACAATGATGATAAACCCCTCGTTCTGTCCCTCAGGTTATGACATGTCCACATTCATCAGGAGGTACAGCAGATATCTCAACGAGAAAGCGCTTTCCTATAGGCTGGTGGCTGTGGACTTCACCAAGATGAAGAGAGGGTGGGTAAACCTCAGTTGTGCCTCTGTAATATCATCTGCCTAGAGTCAAGATTGTGTTCAAACACATTGTCTCAGCAGGACACAATCTAATCATGCTAGCTCATTACTCCGATAATTAAGTTGTTTTTAAAAGCTGATTAAGTGACTGATTTTTTTTTAAGCGCTAATTAAGATTGCGAGTAAGTGGCGAGTACTGATTGTTTGTTTATCTGTTTGTGGTGCAGTATTGATGGAGTCATGCGTACCATGAACACAGAGAAGCTGATCAAAACGTTGCCTATCATTCAAAACCAGCTGGACGCGCTGCTGGATTTCCAGGTTTGTGATGGAGAACATGTATGCATGCTTTAAAACTTCCCAATGATTTGTGTCACTGGTTACATGCTTCATAACCCCTATTTTAAAAAATCCATACACTACCATTCAAAAGATTCGGGATTTTTGAAGTCTTTTACGCTCACCAAGGTTGCATTTATTTGTTAAAAATACTGTAAAAGCTGTAATATCCTCCTGGGACCCACGAATAGACTTTTGTCCACTGCAGTGGACGTTATATTTTAGGGAATTTCTCTGACATCATACATGTCACATGTCACAGTCTGGATGTCCTTTAAAGAGCACATTCGGGGCTTTGCAGAGATACCACATGTTTGGAGGTTTCACCAAGACAACAACTTCTTGGTCTTTAAAAATGGCTGACATTAATGTTTAGCACTCTTATGGAAATATAATATTTTTTAATTATAATTTAAATCTGATTCATTTTCAAATTGTTTGTTATAAATCAACATCTCAGGAAAATGTTATGGGGTTTCTGATCAAAATATGAATTTCTGTTAGAAAACAGGGCACATTGATTTCATAAATGACCACTGTAGTGGACGCCAGGACTTAAATCATGTTTATCAGGCATTCTGGAGACATAACAAGTGAATAGGGAAAGAAATTACATATCAATATTCCTATGAACTATTAGATATTATTATGAAAATATTGCCAATTATTACTCCCATTATTACACTTCTTTTTTCATTACATGTTTGCACCAAGAACACATTAATATGCAAATTAGATGCAGCGTATAGATACATTGAATTGAATGGGAAAACCCAAGTATGGTCATTTTACCCTCATATTTCATAAAGTAAAATGGTATTTCAATTAAACAAATTTTGTTTAAAAAAAATCCTGAAACCTAAAAATGTATTGGTGAATTAAAAATAAATCCCATTGTTTTTGCCTATACATACAATTTCATGTCATTTTATTTTTTAAACAACTGAGTCCTGGTGTCAACTACAGAGGACATATCATAACATATGAATAAAATATAATTTTACTAAATAATTGTTTCTTATGCTCTAAACAATGTAATGACATGAACAAATACTAAATTCAACACACTTTTTTTTCTGGGTCCCAGGAGGATATTGTGAAATATTTTTACAATTTAATTTAACTATTTTCTATTTTAATATATGTTAGTGTAATTTATTCTCGTAAAAGCAAATTTTCAGCAACTTCACTCCAGTCTTCAGTGTCACATGATCCTTCAGAAATCCTTCTAATATGCTTGATTTGGTGCTCAAGAAACATTTTATTATTATCATCAGTAGTGAAAATAGTTTTTTTTGCATTTTTTGAAATAGAAATCTTTTGGCGCATTATAAATGTCTTTACTGTCACTTTTGATCAGGTTTAGGCATCATTGCTGAAGTATTAAAAAAATCTTACTGACCCCAAACTTTTGAACAGTAGTGCATATGTAAACAATTAAAGGGTACATAACACACACAGTTTATGCCAGTCTCATGTTAATCTTGATTACCTATAGAGTAGTATTGCATCCTTCATATCTCCGGAGAGTCTTTAGTTTTATCAAATTTATAAAAGACCGATACGCTGTACATATTCTTTCCGGAAAAGGCAGAGCTCGTGGAGGCATGCAGTGGGCGGAGCTTAAGAGTCACGAGCACATACACACAGACACACAATGCATCATGGCATTATCCCTGGATAACTTTCGATTCACTATACGTTCGTGTTGTTTACATTTTATGCTCTTACATGCCGATTGCCAATAAAACACAGATTTTTGATGCTGTTTCACTTCGAATCCTGAAGGAGTGTATTTGGCCCAGAAATATTCGTCATAAGTCCAACTCGTTGTTTGATATTTTGGCCATGTTTAACAAGAGAATCCAACTCTTTAACTGTGTAAATAAGTCCCCCTGTAGTCAATAATTTTATCCCTTAAAATTTGATCACCAAACTTGATCCTGTGTATTAATTTATTCATCAAATTGCTTGAATTTAGTACCCTTGCCCTTGCTTCATTTAGTACAGGGGTTCTCAACCCTGGTCCTCGAGGCCCACTGTTCTACAGAGTTTAGCTCCAACCTTGATGGGGCGGCAGTGGCTCAGTGGTTCATGTAGGTTGTCTACATACCGGAAGGTTGGTGGTTCGATCCCCGGTTCCACCTGACCAAGTGCCGAGGTGTCCATGAGCAAGACACCTAACCCCAGCTGCTCCCGACGAGCTGGATGGCGCCTTGCATGGCTGACACCGCCGTCGGTGTGTGAATGAGTGTGTGAATGAGTGTGTGAATGAGTGTGTGAATGGGTGAATGTGAGGCAAAATAGGCCGTAGGTCTGTTAAAAGCGCTATATAAATGCAGTCCATTTACCATTTACCATTTGATCAAACTCCCCTGCCTGTAGCTATCTAGTAATCCTGAAGAGCTTAATTAGCTGTTTCAGGGTTGATTAGGGTCGGAGCTAAACTCTGCAGTATAGTGGGCCTCGAGGACCAGGTTGAGAATCCCTGATTTAGCATACGCGGATCTGTGAATATGCAAATTAGCCCCGCCTCCACTTACTCACACCACTCGGTCAACTTTACTGTAGTAAATAATGTTGACTTATGAATTTGATTTGGGTTTGTCTTAAAGCATATTAAAAATGCATAGAAATAAAAACAACATTAGAAACTTGATTTTAACCACAGAGGGGAACCTGTGCAGACAGAATGCATGAACATGTACAGTGTGAAAAGCTGCTTCTTCTGTTCTTTTAATGAAAGTGATATTTCACTCCACTTGGAGGGAGATGGCTCAGTGTTTACAGCACAGACTATTTGATTGCTCTTGTGATTTTGAAGTGATAATCAGTTACCATAAAACAAATACTCTTGATAACCCCTAAGTTACAGGTTGGAAAATCCTACTTTAACAGAGCAACATTGATGTTGATTCAGTTTAAGCTATTTGGTGTGATGTGTACTCTCTCATGTGGATGTGTGGGTGTGTGTCTGTAGGCTAACCCTAATGAGCTGACTAACGGAGTGATCAACGCTGCCTTCATGCTGCTCTTCAAAGACTCCATCCGTCTGTTTGCTGCCTATAATGAGGGCGTCATCAACCTGCTGGGTAAGAGAAATCTACTCCCTCTTACTATAGAGAGCGTCCTGCTCTCATGCTCTGGTTTAGGGGTTAAGTCTTACTGCTTTCTGAGCAAAGAACAATACAGTTGAAGCACAAGAGCTTGGGTCTTCTTGCTCATTATACATATTAATTACTAATCTGAACTGCTAATGTGAACTGCAATGTGCTTATTACATGAGCACGCCAAATAGGGTCTTTGTAGCGCAAATAAACATTTTGAAATCAATCCTGTGATTAATAGAAATGTGTCCATTTTGAGAATCATTGGGAACATATCTACACCCGCTGTCAAATAAGTCCAGACTAACCCAGACTAACTAAGTTTTTGTTAAAGGAATCCTTATGTCAGAGCACAGTATTTCTGAAGCATATTTTGATAGACTGTGATTGTTTTAACTCCTCTAGAACTTGGTTGCTTCTTTTGAAATTGTTTTTAAAGTGACATGAAATCCTCAGTTTTAGCCTGATTTTAAAAAAGACTCAAAAAATGGCTGTGTAAAGTTGTGGAAAAGCGAGAGTGTAGAGGGAGAGAAGAGGGGAGACAACAACCAATAACACACAGACCTGCAACACTCATGATTCATACAAATTCATATTAAAATATGAGTGGAGGAAAAAAACAAAAGAATAATGCCATGGTTACTTTTTTGCCCATCCTTCTTTGAAGAAAGTATATATTTTATTTGAAGACATGAAATATGTGTGCATGCACAGTTTTGATTTGTGTTTGGAGCCGGAGAGTATGTGAAATGTGTCCATAAAAAAGCAACACTGAACGAACAACTCTGAACCGGACTTGTCACATTTGAACTCTCCGCTGTAATGTGATCTCGTGCGTAATACTGCACAGTGTTTGGATTAAATTAGTTTATTCTCATGAAAAATACAGAGAAACTGGTGATGCAAAACGACAGCCAAGCACCACTACAAATCAACGCATATACCTCACTTTTTGTGACGTTGGTTTAACTTAAAGGTCCCATGGCATGAAATTTTCATTTTATGAGGTTTTTCAACATTAATATGAGTTAGCCTAGCCTGAATATTGTCCCCAAGTGGCTATAAATTTCAATCGGTGTAAACCGAGTTCTGACTGTCTTTCTCTGCCTTTGAGAAAATGACAGCCCAGATGAGCTGATCTGGAATTTTCCTGTTATGACCTCATAACAGGAACGGTTACTTCCCTTTCCTCTGCCCAGAGAATTTGGCTGGCCCATGCAAGCGCTATATTTGTCCTCGAGAGATCATGGCTTGTGAATGAGTGAACGCTGGCAGTTTCTCAGTGTTTGGATATACAAATGAAAACAGAAGTCTTTTTTCAGTTCCTTCAGATCTGTGATCAGTGATTTCTGATGTGTAGCTAATTATTCAAGTTCACACAAACTTTATTATTTGTGCACACGCTGCGGCTTCTCTCTCCCGACAGAACAGTGTTTTCTGTCTTGTGAGTCAGTGTTTTTGTACGTCGTCGACGCGTCTATCTGTTCTAAAATGTGCATACAGTCGAGAGTTTCCGCTCAACATCGGCAGAGTCACATCTTTAGAGATAAACCTCACGCACGCCGAAGCTTGGGCTGCACTGACCGGTCGGCCTTCAACATTACCGACCCCCAGTAATGCATCTGGCCCACAGCGGAGGCACCAAACGCGGCGCGAGATTAAGCAGAAGGGGGGGTAAGCGTGAGCGTATCCGGGCTAGCCAGCCTAGACCCACAATAAACTGGATTACATTCGATTACTGCTGTTGTGTATTTGTTTGCGCTGTGTACTCAATGCACAGCGCAACACTGACGCTTTTCATACGATAGTAAAATATCTAAAATAATGCTATAAACAACACTAACTCGTTCATCTCGACAGCTGTAATGGTACATATGTGTTACAAAGTTGGTAGAATAATGATGAAGACGGACTCGGCATGACTGGGACTCGTGTTTATTCAGAACTCTCATATACAAACAAAATAAACTTGAGCTGACAGCGCTCTCATAACTCAGTAGTTACTATAAATAACTTTATTAGCAATCGCTCTGTCTCTGGTCCGTGATGTCCAGTTCGCAAACAAATCTTTCTTTTGAACCGGCTCTTTTTAGTGAACCGGTCGAACCAGTTCACCAAATCGGACTGAATCGTTCTAAACGGTTCGCATCTCAAGTCAGCGCTGATCCATAATTTACTAAAGTTACTAACTTTCTGACATGAGTGACAGGCCCTCCGACTAGAAATAAACGAATAACCTGAAGTATATGCTAGTAACTACAACAGTTCACTGAACTGAGATGTGCTGAGAACTGATGAGATGAACTCCGGTTCATCCGTCTCTCTGGCAGCTGGCTCGTGCGTCGTAGACCTCGTTAAACCACACCCCCTCCGCTACAAGATCTGATACTCATTTCAAATGCAAAGATGTCAGCCAATCACAACAGTGGGCGTTTTTACTGAAGTCTCGCAGCAGATACGCCCCTTGAAACAGGGCATTCAGCCACAGTGCAAAGATCAGTATTGAAAAAATGCCTTTTATTTCTAAATTACGACATTTTATGATGTAAAAATCATACTAACAATATAAATGCACCTCAGGAAACATTATAAAAAAATAGAAAAATGCCATGCCATGGGACCTTTAAAGCTACACTATGTAACTTTTCCATCCACTAGAGGTCGCCTGTTCAAAACAAAGGCGTAGTTTGATGACGCCACGTTTGATCGCAGAATCTTGGGACATGTGGTCTTCACCTCACAGCCGGTGGGAAAGAATCGGAATAGGACTCGGGCAGAAATCATTTTCATGGATGCGATTATTAACATTACTGTAGTATGAAGCTGAGCAGGGCCGAGTGTTGTGGAGCTGAGCAAGGCCGCTGGCGCGATTGAAGAGCGGGACTGTTATTATGGCATAGTCGCCGGCGGGACTTTTATTATGACACGGTCGCTGGCGCCACTTCCTCTTTTCCAGTCATGAGTATGAGGTAACTCAACTCTGTTTATCGTATTAGATATATCTGAGTGTGTTGAAAAGGAAGTTATGACATTCTCTCTGTGGCTGTTATGACACTTGTTCATACTGCAGTGAGAGTACAGCGTTTCTGCTAAATAAAACCACAAACCTTTAGTTCCTCAAACGCATAGCTCACACGTCCCGGTTCCTTGGTTAAAATAGCAATTTTTCATGATTAACAAATAGTTGGAAACATTTGGGATATTCTAAGTACTCAACTGAACAAAATATATAACACTGGCCTAGTGGTTTTTGGATGTTTTACTGCTAAAATCTTACATAGTTCACCTTTAAACCGGAAAAAATAAATTGCTCAGAAAAATGAAAAAGTAAATAGATAACACTTAGATAAAAAACACTTTTCCCTTGATAATAAACATAACAAGTGTTCTGTTGTTTTCATAGATGTGCAACTCGTACATATCAATTAAAATCTAAAAAATTGTTTTAGTGTTAATGAAGTGAGGCCAGATTTTGGGTGCTTTCACACCTGAGTGTTTGTTTCGGAACCTTGTGCGTTTTCTCAATTGGTTCAGTTCGTTTAGACATATGTGAACATAGCAATCACACTCGGATCCACATCAAAACAATCGCTCAGAGACCGCCTGAACGAGGTGGTCTCGGCCCGATTGCAAACCAACTCTGAGACGGTTCGCTTGAGGTGTGAAAGCAATCTGATCCAACGGACCAACAAACCAAATTTTATTATAATTCATAACGAGAAATGTTATATAAAAAGCAGTGGTGTCTGATTTTCTTTGAGTGAGCACATTAGTTATCACTGTTGAAAACCAAAAGAGCACCTCTTCATCTTAAAATGTTGTGTAATTGCGCTTCTCTGTGCGAGAATGCTGTCCCGATGAAGCCTTGATTCCTGCTCTAGCTGCATTATAACATTTGTTTATTGTTTGCGTGTGTCTTGACTCTTGACACAGTTAACCTCTAGACAGCAATGGGAGATCCAGAGAGAGCGTGTTTGAATTTGCTGCAGTTTTAGTACGAATGTAGTATAGAATTTAACAGTGGAAAGGACGGCTACATTCGTATAGTGTTTGTGTGTCTCGCAGTTACAAAAAAAAGCAACAATAAGCTCATTGAGTGAACTTGCCAATACTCTTGATGGATGATGCATAAAAAACTCTGACCAATAAAAGGACAGTTGTACACATTTTGGTATGCTTTGGAAGGTTGCCTTGTGAAAGCGAACGTATCAAGAAGAAAATGTAACATTGTAACAAATTAAGTCCCTGTTTCGGAACAAAACAAATGATCTGTATGTGTGAGAACGCCCTTAGTTTTAGTATTTATTTTTATTCATTAATTTACCCTTTTCTATTTTTCACTTGTTTCTTGCCATGAATATAGCCGTGGTAGCTGGCCTGTCACTAAATTAGAAACAGACAAACAAATATTACAGGATAAACCCCCTCTGGTTACCTGAGATGAAGTGTGTCTTGTTCTCGAATCTCATCAGGAGTTGACTTTGAGCTCGCATACACAGAACAACGCATTCTATATGCAATACTTGTGCTTTGTCCTACCTATGACCCGATGTGGCACTTGCCGTTTGCTTTAATTCCCTTTAATAGCCCTTGCTGCTTTTTATTTTGTTTGAGCTCTAATTATTCAGTCGTTAAGCCAGTCATTTTTTCGTGATTTTTATTGTTTTATTTTTATTTTATTTTTTATGTTGTAACATATGCCGTTTAGGTTGATGTTCTGAAAAAGGCATTAGAGTGCTAGGTGTCCTTGAGCGAACCATTTACAGCAGCTTGTATATGCCATGGTCTCCGTCATCCCAGAGTGTTTTGACAGTCCTCTGATGGGTAATTGCAGTCTTTATCTGTTTCAGTCACTCTGCTAATCGTTCTCTCTGTTTCTCTCTCTCTCCCTCTCCCTTTTCAGAGAAATACTTTGATATGAAGAAAAACCAGTGTAAAGATGCTCTGGACATCTATAAGAAGTTTCTTTACAGAATGACCAAGCTGTCAGAGTTTCTTAAAGTGGCTGAGGTACCACACACACACACACACACACACGCCGCGCACAATCAAGGGTGTTTTGATATGACGGTCTGAGTTTAGACAGGCTCTTCAAAGACCCCTCTGCTCTCTCTCTCTCTCTCCTCTCTCATCACTCTCTCTCTCTCTCTCCTCTCTCTCTCTCCTCTCTCTCTCTCTCCTCTCTCTCTCTCTCTCTCTCTCTCTCCTCTCTCTCTCTCTCTCTTCTCCTCTCTCTCCTCTCACTCTTCTCTCTCTCTCTCTCTCTCCTCTCATCTCTCTCTCTCTCTCTCCTCTCTCTCTCTCTCTCTCTCTCTCTCTCTCTCACTCCTCTCTCTCTCTCTCATCTCTCCTCTCTCTCTCTCTCTCTCTCTCTCTCTCTCTCTCTGATATCTCTCTATCCCACAATACTCTGGCATTCATATTCACTGGATAAATGCATGCACAGAGACCATATTTAGTGTTCTGGCACTGCATTGCATTGCACAATCCTCATGGACTGTGCCCATAAACGTATACATGTGCCTTCTCTTGCCAAAAGCGATTTGGTTGTCACTGCATTCCATTCTTTGTATGAATCGAGGCTAAATGGCACTGGATAAAAAAAGAGACTGAAATCAGCATTATATAGCATCAGTCTGTCGATTTAGGTCTCATTTTGAAATTTCATAATTTAAGAGTATTACCTGACATACATTACCGCTCATACATTACCCCATTTGTATTAATACTTTTAATCAGCAATGATTAATTAAATTGATATTGATAAAAAGTGGTCAATAAAGAGATTTATAATGTTTCAAAATATTTCTATACAAAAAAATGATAATGTTTCAAATCAATGCTGCTCTTTTATAATAATAAGAAATGTTTCTTGCACCAAATCAGCGTATTAAAATGACTTCTGTAGGATCATTTGACACTGAAGAGTAAAATTCAGCTTTGCCATCATAGGAACAAATGACTTTTTAAAATATATAAAAATAGAAAACCGTTATTATTATATATTGTAATATTTAACAATATAACTGTTTCACTGTATTTTTGATCAAATAAATGCAGATTTGGTGAGCATAAGAGACTTTCAAAAACATTTCCCCATAACGGTAGTGTACATGTAAATTTACCCCCAGCAGTCTCTACAATGATATCCAGTTATCCTTATCCAGTAATCATGAATGACTGTAAAAACAATCTAAAATCCTTCAAAAGCTATTGGTCCAAAAGTGCAGGAACACTGCAAATGGATTGTACCCCACTAAGACTGCTCTGGAAAGATTTGTCATTTGTCTCCTGTCACTCATACTGTGGTCGTTGATGGCTGTCGTACTGTGGATTCACACGGCTTGAGATCTTTAAAGTTTCAGAGTCCTGTCTCTCTCTCCTTCTGGCCCAGAAGAAGATCTGTGTTTGGTGCTAATAGGACTCTCACTCCCTCTTCTCTCTCTGACACTGATGAATTTCCATGCTGCCGCCTTCTTTCCCACAATTCCCCGCTCCGTCCATTCAGCCAGCCGTTAGACTTTCTGGTTTATTTCCAGACTGGCTGTTCTTCAGATGCATCAAATATCTCAGGGATTTGATTTAAAAATGAGTCTCTTAGAACAGTGTCCATCGCAATGTAAGATGCTTGTCTAATTTGCTGTTTTACCCCCATTGGGTCTCATTTAAAAGTCATCATTTGTCAAAATTGTTTTTGAATGTTAATCACTCCACATGCCACAGTCAGCTGTGCGAGACCTTATTAATGTCTCTGTCCGTTCCCATTGGTCCTCCGTGGCTCTCGGCATGCCACACCTGTTATTATTATTTCTTTAATTTTTAGTCACTGCATGATGTAATAATCCGTTATGTTTGTTCTTTTTCATATTTTCCCCCTCCCCTCGTTTATTTGTTTGTTTACCTTTTTTTGTTGTTGTTTATGACACAGCAAGTTGGGATTGATCAGGGTGACATCCCAGATCTAACTCAGGTCAGTGTACATTTCATCTCCACTTTCTGTTCTTCCTCTTCTTCCTCACTACGCTGCTGCTGTGTCGTCCATCATACCACCGCTCTCCCTTCTTTCTGTTCCACCTGTCCTCGTCTTATCTCTTGTTGTCTGACGTGCTGTTTTTGTACCCATGCTCACTGTTATTTAGATGTTCTCTTTCATGTTTGCTTTTAAAAAGTTAGATCAAATAGCAAACACTCCCCTCTCTTTGTTCAGTTCCTTCTCAAATGTGTGTTTAGTGATGATCACACTATTTCAGTGTAGCTTTATGGATCTGCACTTTGCTAACTTGATATCTTTGTTTGAATGTGTTGACATTACAGAGTGGGGTTAACACACTATATTGAATGAAAGGTTATTTCCTTGTGGTAACACATTGTTTATTGTTCCTTTCAGACAACTAGAGGATCTTACCTTGTAGGTGGTGGGTTATATGCACTGCTTGTATTTGACATAATCTGGGCTAATACTAGTGCTGGGTGATAAATCAAATATTTACAACATTCAATATTTTGTTAACCGCATTGTTTATATTGCAATGATATTTCTCAGGGCTGTGTTAAAAATATTGATTTCTCGATTTTAATCTATTCTCATTTTGAAGAACCGATATCGATTCTTAAACACCAAGAATCAATCTTAAAGTCTGTGCTGTTTTCATTTGATGAATGAACAAAACTTTGAAGTGTGCCTCCCATCCAATAAATAGCCATATAAATTCTGTCAATTTTATCATCAAATTTATACGATTTTGGCACTCTTTAATGTGACGTGACAAATCACTTTAGCGCCTCAGTTCAAGCGAAGCGGCTGCGTTGAGCACACGTGAACTGATCATCTCTTCCTCTTTACTAGTTATAGCATGAAATAAACAGGAATGAACATGAACAGGTATATTGAATGATAAAGTATAACTTCATGATCGAAATACGCATCATGTCATATGTAATCACTCAATTAGTTTCAATTTGTGTCAATTCCCAGCCATATTATTTATATGTTCATCCAGTTTATTAGAAACCTGTGCCAGTAGGCCAGTTTTGCACTTGAAATATTTTAATATGTTAACAAAAATATTTGAATACTATCTTTTGAATGAAACCAGGGGCATATAAAAATTTAAACTAATATGCCTGTTTTTTATTGTTTTGTTTATTACTATGTATTGTTGTGCTCTTCCACATAGTAGTATTGGAATGAGAAAAATATATTTTATTTATTTAATTTTATTTATATATATATATATAAATAAATGAATTAGAAATGCATATTTTATTATATCATATATTATTTTTTATTATTAAATGAATATGAATAATATTATATAATAATTTATAATGATTATTAATACAAATAAAAAAATATCAAATTGATTAATACATTAATAAAATAAATACATGTATTTATTTATTTATAATTTTTAATTAATACATTTTTAAACTATATTTTATTGTATTTTGAGTCTGAATCTTAAATCTGAATGGTCTGGTCAAAATTATTATTCCTTAAATGAAAAGTCACTCATTTAAGAGCAAATACACACTGTGTAATTTGAGATCTCAAAAATCATAAGGTAAATATTGAGTTAACTTTTTTAGCTATGTCTCCCAGCCCTAGTTTGTTCCTGACTGCATCAGCAGATGCATCCCTTTAAAACTAGGCTAACTGATTAAATGTGGCTCAAACTGCCATCTTTTACCCTGTCACTTTGCAGGCATGGCTGTACATCGCTTTTTCTGCTGATCTGAGACCAGACGTGCAGTTGTCTCTTTATGGTTTGATCAAATCGTTAGCTCAGATCAGCATAAAAGCAAATCTCCCGCTGGGTTGCATGGCGGCTTCATGCTTGTAAACCCCCTGGCCATCAAAGTAGGTGGAGCTCTTGAGCACAAAACGAGAGCTATATGTTTACTATACCCGATGCCCGGTTTCTCCTTTACGTGAGAATACTGCCCCAGCGGCCCTTCGTTTGTAGGATTGTGATGAAGTATTCATGTAACCTCACTTTGTCCTTTGCATTGCTGGCACGCACATCTATAATGTAGCCATTTAATCAAAAGCCTGTTCTTGATGTCTCTTCTCCAAGGAAATCAAATCAGACAGGAAAGAAGCAAATTAAAAGCTGTTAGCCTTTCATCTTTCTTTTTATCTCACTTCTGTGAAAGTAATGCATTTTCCCGCTTAGTTGAAATGTTCGTTTCTGTTTCCATTTGAATTGTAAACTGCTGCATATGTATTTTTTCTTCTCTTTTGGCTTCTGTTTTCTGTGGGATGGATTAGACCCAAACTGCCCTCTCAGCAATGTGGAGAAAAAGCCAACCTAGATCAGATCCAGACATGTTGGCTAGCTCTGCCAGCTAGGCTCAAAGAGCTTACCTTACCCTTAGTCTCTAAGAGCAGTTTATACACGATTTGTCTGTTCTGGAAACTTGGCACAAAGCACCTGCTCTTTTCACCAACCATGAGTTCTGAGCTTGTGCTAACATTTGCTCTCATTTTAATGAAGCAGCACGAGGTGTGTGTGTTCTTAAGTGCTAGCATACACATCCCGTGTTTGCTGATCTGGATGTTGTAATGCTTCCTTGTGTAGTTAAGATAATTATTTTCGAAGGAAATACATCCTAGATCGGTATAAAGGGCTCAGAGGAAGGTTTTAGTTAGATTTGCGACTCAAAACACAAGAATGTCTCGCATAACCCCTGAAGTACTAGTTCCAAAATCCAGTGTAAAGAGTTTAATGTCATGGATTTTTATATTGTTGACCTCATGGGTCTGTCTTGAGTTTGAGGTTTGGATTTTCAAGTGTGCATGTCGCTTCCTCTCTTATATTTTTGTACTCTTCCTCTCTTGTTTTCTGTGCTTGTTTATCCTTTGCCTGTATGCCTCTTCTCAAAAGCTTAAAGCATGCTCCTGTTATTATTTGCTGAAACTTGGGTTGATTGAGTGGGTGTGTGTGTTAAGTGTGTTTGACTGTGTGAGTGTGTACTCTTTAAAAGGGCACTGTACACTGTTTTTGTTGTGTTCTTGACCCGTCTCTTTCTCCTGCAGGCTCCCAGCAGTCTCCTGGAGGCTCTTGAGCAGCACCTGGCCTCTCTGGAGGGAAAGAAAACTAAGGAGCTTTCCGCTGATAACAGGTATGAAAGCCTACAGATCCAAAAAATCCAGAATCACATTGTAAAGCCCTATTTGGGCAAATGTCTGTGACGTAATTGTCCATCCATTGAAACGTGAATGCTTTAAATAAGCGCCTAAATTAAATCGGTTCATCATGTAGTTAACTCACTTCAAATCATTAAATATGGTAAACACAGACACTCAATAACGCTGACCAATGAGGTCCGTTCTTGCACATCAAGCAAGCACAGTTGAGCTTCCATGTTTACCATATTTATCAACAGATGGAAAAAAGGATTGCATTACCACAAGTGGTACAAATTAATGGTAGTGAACGGAGATAACAAAAAAAAGCAATGATCATTGGATTTGATCCATAAGAGGTCCCAGAAAGCATTTTTACAGATCTCAAGTTAGCACAGACCCTACAAAATCTAACATTCACTGACATTTTATTTTAACTGCATATCAAGTGTCATATAATAACATTTGGTGAGCACCAAAAGTGACCCATTTTGTGTAAAATACTACGGCGTTTATCAGGGGATTATTTTAATTTTTAATTAGGCAAAGGACATCTCATTTAACTCGTGAGTGTAAATAATTTTATAATAGAAAAACAAAAATATGTAGGCAAATGCAAGTTACTGTTTATGCCACCTCTTAACAGCACTTTAGAGCACGTGTTGATACAGCAACAACAAATCATTAGCAACTAGCAAGAGATTTATATATAGCCACGTACTGACTTTTTTGGGTTGTGAACACTGAACAGTGTTAAATTCATCAGGTCTTAAAGAAATGAAAGGGAAATCTCACTTCTATATGGATCTGTGTTTTTGTCTGCAGAGCCAACACTCTGTCCAATGCGGTGTCGACCCTGTCCAACACCGGCATGTCCTTCTCCTTCTCATCCAGTAGGATGGATGAGAAGGAGAAGCAACAGGCTCTGGAGGAGGAGCAAGCCCGTCTGCAAGCACTCAAGGTAGGCCTCTCTCCCATTATGTTCTGTGAATGAGCATGTTCTTCTAATTGCTTATCCGTTTGAACCGTAGACAGGAGTTGATGTTATTCTGATTTTGTTAGCCATTTTCTTTTTGGTTATATTTTTATATATATGTATATATATAATATATATAATATATATTTTGAGTTTGACAAGGGACAAATTGTGATGGCTAGATGACTAGGTCAGAGCATCTCTAAAACTGCAGCTCTTGTTGGCTGTTCCCGGTCTCCAGTGGTCAGTATTTATCAAAGGGTCATGGGCGGCCAAGGCTCATTGATGCACGTTGGAAGCAAAGGCTGGCCTGTGTGGTCCGATCAAACAGACAAGCTACTGTAGCTCAAATTGCTCAAGAAGTTAATGCTGGTTCTGATAGAAAAGTGTCAGTATACACAGTGCGTCGCAGTTTGTTGTGTATGGGGCTGCATAGCCACAGACCAGTCAGCGTGCCAATGCTGACCCGTTCAGCACCAAAAGCGGCAACAGTGGGCATGTGAGCATCAGAACTGGACCACGGAGCAATGGAAGAAGGTGGCCTGGTCTGATGAATTACGTTTTCTTTTATATCACATGGATGGCCGGGTGTGTGTGCGTCGCTTACATGGGGAACACATGGCACCAGGATGCACTATGGGAAGAAGGCAAGCCGGCGGAGGCAGTGTGATGCTTTGGGCAATGTTCTGCTGGGAAACCTTGGGTCCTGCCATCCATGTGGATGTTACTTTGACATGTACCACCTACCTAAGCATTGTTGCAGACCTGGTGGCTGTGGCGTCTTTTAGCAGGATAATGCTCCCTGCCTCGATAAGGCCAAAAAAGGATCTTGACAAAATCTTTTCATATCAGTCGATAGCGATAATTATCACGATTTTTGTAGAAACCAGACTGTTAATTGTGGTTTTAAGCTACTTTTTATTGTCAGAATATGACACACACTTCACGTTTTTGAATTCCTTAGACTTTGCCAGTAATTTTTCCTTTACAAAATAAATTTCTTGATAGAAAAAAATTAATGTCTTAGTTTCTGCATGTTCTAATAGGTGATGTTTCTAGTCATGAAACAGGTTTGTGTTGCCTTACTTTGGCATATATATTCGGCACAGTTTGCAGTGCAGGCTGCTGTATTAATAATATTACATGTTTTGTCTGAGAAATGCACATTTGACAGTGAGTTGACAGTAGTAGTAGTAGCTTGAGTTAGGATGCAGATGTAAATTTGTTCATTAACAAGAAAACATTTTTTAAAGGATAATTTACTCACCCCCATGTCATCCAAGATGTCCATGTCTCTCTTTCTGCAGTCGAAAAGAAATGAAGGTTTTTGATGAAAACATTCCAGGATTTTTCTCCATATAATGGACTTCAATGGGCTCCAAACGGTTCAAGGTCCAAATGACAGTTTCAGTGCAGCTTCAAAGGGCTTTAAATGATACCAAACGATACCAGACGATGAATAAGGGTCTTATCTAGCGAAACGATCAATTTCTGCGAGAAACCGAGCAGTATTTATGCTTTTATTTTACCTCTTATCAGACGAACGTGATCATCTCTGAGCTCCGCCATAACTTCCGCTGAGGTCAAAATACGAGCATGGTCATAGATATATATATACGTAGATGCCTCATTAGCGCCTGCACGGATCAGTCAAATGAGGCATCTACGATCGATATGACCACGCTCGTATTTTGACCTCACTTAGCGGAAGTTATGGCGGAGCTCAGAGATGATCACGTTCTTCTGATAAGAGGTAAAATAATAGCATAAATTCTGCTCGGTTTCTCGCAGAAACTGATCGTTTCGCTAGATAAGACCCTTATTCATCGTCTGGTATTGTTTAAAGCCCTTTGAAGCTGTCATTTGGATCTTGAACCGTTTGGAGCCCATTGAAGTCCATTATATGGAGAAAAATCCTGGAATGTTTTCATCAAAAACCTTAATTTCTTTTTGACTGAAGAAAGAAAGACATGGACATCTTGGATGACATGGGGGTGAGTAAATTATCAGCAAAAGTTTATTTAAAAGTGAACTAATCCTTTAAAAAAAAACCTCATTTGTATATGGCAAAATTTAATATTCTGACTAGTTTTATTCAAATTAACCATTGGTCTTCCATAGTATCATACATTTAGAGCATGATAACCACAGTTAAAATCACGCATATAGCTCTTCACTGCCTTGGTAAAATATATCTATATGGTCTCTATGGTATTTGTATGAAAAACAGTAGGCCTAGCCTAAAAACATTGTATAAATGGATGCACAAATTCTATAGCTCGATCACAAACAAATAATGTAATAATATTCCATTACTCCTTTTAATACATGTCTTCATTAATAATATAATTAAATTCTATATGAATAGAATATCCCACATTTCTGCCACAGTACCATGGTGCTGTTAGTGTTATCCATGGTAGTAGTAGTTACTAATCCATGGTAAATTATGGAGATTTGTTGATCAAAAAGCCTTCTGACTGTATTGTTTCTCCTGTTTGTCAGTGCTGTTTAATCTGGCTTCAAACTAGTTTAAATCATATAGACATTTGTGTTTTTCGTTGAATGGTCACGTGACAGAGACTGATCAGTTTGGACTTTGACCCAAGCTGATAAATGGTCTGTGTGACACGGTTCAAATGAGTAACAATTCGTGCTACCTTTTATCGACAAATTCATCATCTTTGGATGATAACTCAAGGTTAGTTTTGCTTTCGATTTAACGTTCGTCGCCGCTTCCACTAATTTTTTTCCCTTCTCGTGTCAAGTTTTCTTTGCCAGTAGAGCGTGTACTTTTGATGTGCAAGTTAAAAGCTTCACACTGACTGGCTGTTGTCGCGTTTATTTCTGCTGTGCGACTGGGTGTTAGACTAATCCATATCGAGTAAAAATGTCCAGAGCTTATCATTGTTATCGACATAAATTGTATCGCGATTCAATATGATATTGTTTGTCGGCCTAGTGTTGTGTGTGTGTTTGAGGTGTTGGCTTGGCCTCCAAATTCCCCAGATCTCAATCCAATTGAGTATTTGTGGGATGTGCTGAACAAACAAGTCCGATCCATGGAGGCCTCACCCCGCAACTTACAGGACTTAAAGGATCTGCTGCTAACATCTTGGTGCCAGATACCACAGCACACCTTAAGGGGTCTAGTAAAGTCCATGCCTCGACGGGCCAGGGCTGTTTTGGCAGCAAAAGGGGGACCCACACAATATTAGGAAGGTGGTGTCATAACATAATGTTATTCCTGATCAGTGTATATAGAATATAAATAGTACACACAGTATAGGAATATAACTCCTCCTAGAGAAGGGTTTTGTAACCGATTGGATTAGAGCTGCTCTTCAGGGAACATTGTGTCCTACACAAACGCATACATTTGTGTTTATACAGTATGCCCTTGTACCTTCAAAGATTAGCCTCCAGCAGTAAGTGGTGGGCGAGGTTAATCAAACTCCTTTGTCCCCATCAGGAGGTACTGTCATACCTTGTGGGACACAAATACACACACCGACACACACAAACTGAATGACAGGAACGTCAGTGGTGTGGAATGTATCCCCAGATGCACCGTAGCTCCGTATCTGAATAGTGCAAACATTCAGAGCAATTTCAAAGTCCAACATCAAAATATTTACACAGCCCATGTTCGAATAAATTTGTATGAAATTGAACTGGTGTTTCTTTGTGATTATTGTGTTCTCAACACTCCTGGAGGGGCATGTTTTTTAGCTACCGCTTTCTCTTTCTGAGTTTTCTTTTCTTCCCACATTTTCTCAGTGTTGTAAAGAGCATATCGAAAGGCATTAAACCATAACATGTCGCAACCCACTTCTTCTCTCTTTAGAAAGTATAATCTAGGGTTGCACAATTTGGGGGGGGGGGGTCGAATTCTGTTTTTTCTTTTTAAAGATTGCGTTTTAAAATGAGTTTTAAAATAAATGTAAAAAAAAAACCTCCAGATTTTGCTGTGCTTGTTTGTAGGTCTGCATTTGGTAAAATATTTCGTGTGAATATGACTATATTAATTAGTAATAGTATTTTTTTTTATTGTTTTTGTTGTTATTATTATTGTTATGAGTATTGCTAAATAATATATATTAAAATGAGAGATTGCTATTGTAGTATTTCACTGTATAATAAAGTTAAGTATTTAGGAAAAATATCATTTAAAGGAACACTGTGTTACTAATGTTACTAATTTTCCCACTCCCCTAGAGTTAAACAGTTGAGTTTTACCGTTTTCGAATCCATTCAGCCGATCTCCGGGTCTGGTGGTAGCACTTTTAGCGTAGCTTAGCATGAATCATTGAGTCTGATTAGACCGTTAGCATCTCGCTCAAAAATGACCAGAGTTTAGATGTTTTTCCTATTTAAAACTTGACTTGTCTGTTGTTACATCGTGTACTAAGACCGACGGAAAATGAAAAGTTGCGATTTTCTAGACAGATATGGCTAGGAACTTATACTCTCATTCCTGCGTAATGATCAAGGAACTTTGCTGCCGAACCATGGGTGCAGCGGCTCAATGATATTACGCAGCGCCTGAAAATAGGCTAACTTCCGTCAACATAACCAATATGACAACCTGCTTGCACAGAGAGCGTGCTGGGGACTATTTTCAGGTGCTACGTAATATCATTGTGCCTGCTTCACCCATGCAAAGTTCCTTGATAATTTTTACAGTACAACTGTAAAATGACAATACTAATATTTATGGCTGCCGCAATTTCCTCATTTTCAAATGGTAAGTTTATTCTGGAGGAAAACCGCATGGAGCCCTTATAGTTACTTACTCTTCTCTTGACAACATATAAGCACTTCTCATTGCAAATTTGGTTCAAATGTTGGTGCATGTTGCATTTTCAAACATACGTTATAAGCGACCCAAACTCAGAGCAGGTCCAGTTTTTGTTGAGCAGCATTTACTGCGAACCGATCCGCTCTAAGACATGGAAAACTCTGGATTATGAGCTGCTCGCATGTAAAAGAACAGCTTAACGGAATATGTATTAAATGAAACTGCAGCATTTTCGATATAATAATTGCAGTAGGCCATATCATGATTTCTGCTTTATTTCAATTAATCTTGCAGCCTCACTAGACTCCGCAACTCTTCATCTCATGCTGTAATGTTAAACTGTCAGACTTTTGTTTACATTGTAACTGAAACTAATTAAGTTTTTTGAATTTACACACCCCTGGTTTAATATTGGTCTGGGCAGAGTGGCCAGAATTTAGACCAGGGATGATTTTGGTTTATCTATTGGCAACAAATTTTGCTCTAGTGGCTTGCTTGGCTTGAAAGGGTCCAACATATTGTTGATTTATTGACGACTTGTTTTTTTCATATGGCTGGTTTAGGCTCCTCTAGTTTCTGTCAAGGAAATTGACTTGGGAGATAATCTAATCTAATCTCTTGATTTCAGCTATCTCTTATCCACCTTTTTCCCCACACGTCATTACAGGAGACACTTCCGTTAGACTGTAAACAATCAGTGAAAGGCTCGCTCTAAGAACGCAGTAAGCTTTTTTGGGGTTTTGAATAACCCCAAAAGTTTAAAAAATTTTTGCAGCAATATTTTGGATGGGTTAAATCACTGTAGTAATATTTGTCTATCTATACTATGTAACGTAGCCTTATTAACTTTAGTATTGAGTGATAATATTTCAAAGTACTTTCCATCATTTTGACATGTAACAAATATTGTATTTACCTGCTTTAGAAAAGTTCCAGAACTCACTGCTAATAGGGATAAGAAGAGAAAAGGGGAGACGGTTACATTTTAAAGCATCAGTTGAAAACACCCCCACCCCCGAAAGAGATTCTTAGTGCATTCCAGTGAATAATTCATGGGATATCCTAAATTAAATCGGGAGAACAGACCACAAATGCCCAGTATGTTATCTTTTTTTCATACTGATACAGTGGAATACAAAGAAAAAACTATAATCAGGAGGGAAAAGAATGCGGCAGACTGAAGGGTTATTGCCACAGATATTCTTGTGATACCATATTACATTAAAATACTAGGCGCTACGTTATTCTTCTGACGTCTGAAAATAAAGCATGAAGGAAAATTGACGGCTCATTCAGTCACACTGACTGATAAGGATTATTTCTTTTAGCGGAACCTCATGATTTGTTTCCGTCTTTTTGAGTGGAAGTTCACCAAACTGTAAGTGAACTTCCACACAGGCATCTGGTCTGATCTGTAGCTGACAGGCACTTCAGCTGCCTGAGTTGTTGTAATCTGTCTGATTTCACAGAGCTCATCTGAAGGAAATGCTCTGTGCTGTCTGGCTCTACAGTGACCATTACAAAAGAATTAAGCCGAACAGCCCAGTCTTTATATAATTTACATTCTCTGTAAATGTTTTTCCCTGTGTTTTGTGTGTTTGTATAGAACCAGCGTCTGAAGGAGATTGGCTTGCATACCCCCTCCGCCTCCCCCAGCACACAGTCTATGGGCAGTGCCAACAACCACAGTGCAGGCATGGACCTGTTCACCAACACCACAAGCCCACCCTCAACAAACAGGTCATTGACATACTGTACATGCTGCAGTAGATATTATACCAAATGATAATACAAAACCCAATACGTCTACAATATGCACTACCCCATGTGACACAGCATAAAAGCAGAAAAAAAATACATGTACATATTGTCAATAAGTCTGAGATTTTGAACAAACTAAAAGATGTCTGGTTGAACTTATACAATGCATTTGGCTCTTTTTGGGTTGTTTGCTGGTCTTTTTTTTTGTCTCGGGGGTATAACCCAAATGTGGCATTGGTGAGAATTAAAAAGCCATGTACCATCTTTGAGAACTGGGGCAGCTTCTAAAGATCAAACCATGACTGTACAGTTAATTCACTAGTATTTCTTAATGTAGTCTGCATAGACAAAGTGAAAAGGAGATCATTGGACAATTTTTGTAGGAAAGCCCCCCAGCTTCTGCTTCAGGTTCCTTTTCAAAATCTACCAAGCCTTTTACAGAACATATAAAGAATGAGAAACATTTTAGACTGTGCTATACAGTACGTGTGAGAGAGGAGGGAGTACTAGACGTTGACTTCTGCAGAAAAAGGACACTCACATCAATACCCGCTGTTTCGATTCTCTCCCTCTTTCTTTCTCGAGTAAATTGATGAAGCCACTCGGCCTGTTGGTGCAATGTCTTGAAACCAATAAAAATCACAGTCCAGTTGCTTTTGACTAAGTTCTTCCAGACATTGTACAATGATCTAGTTTTAATTTCTTAAACTGGGGGAACGGCGTATACATATACTATTGTTAAAAATTTTGCGGACAATAATATTTTTTAACGAAGTCTCACTCAAATAGGCTGCATTTATTTGATCAAAAATATAGTAAAACTGTAGTTTGTCAGACTTTATCATTTAAAGTGTCTGTTGTCTATTTTAATATTTTTTTTACAATTTCATTTATTATTGTGAAGGCACAGAATTTTCATCAGCCATTAATGAAGTCTTCAATGTCACATGATCCTTCAGAAATCATTCTAATATGCAGATTTGGTGCTCAGTTATTAATAATGGTTCTTTTGAATATATTTGGATAATGGAAACCCTTTTTTCAGGATTCTTTTATGAATAGAAACTTGAAATGAATTTTATTTATTTGAAATGGAAATTTACATTGTAAAAGTTTATTGTGTGCTTGCTGAATAAAAGTATTAATTTAAAAAATATTATTTTCCCCAAACTGACACTTGAAAGGAAGTGTGTCTTAATGTTACATCCTTCTTGTAATTTTACATTTATAAGTTGAGAACCTCTGATCTAGTTAATGGAAAACCTTCAAATATTTTCATTCACAATACTCCATTTTCTACAAAAAAAATACACAATATCTGTGGTAGTATTTGAATATATTACTCCTGTACTAAAGTCTCTGTTTTTTTGGGGGGGGTTTTCACAGCATGCCAAACCTCACCAGTGACTTGTTTGACCTCCAACCTGCCTTCATTCCTGCTGTGCAGAGCACTCCTATCTCCACCGCCAGCAGTGCCTGGGGAGGTGCGGCCCACTCCACCCACACACATACACCCCATCACTAATGCCGCCTCTTTTGCTTTACCACTTTAGATCGCTGACCTTTAATTTAGTCCCAGAAAAATCATTAGAACACATCAATCCTTTTTTAACTTGTTCATTTCATTATTTGTTTGTTCATTTGCTAGTTTATTTCTATGTACATTGTCTGTTTCAAATTCTCTTTTTGTAAGCCCTGTCCCAAATCCTGCCCTGAGCCCCTGAGTTTTTGAATGTCTCTTATAGTTACCAATAATGCATTTAGATGATTAAAATACAGTAAAACAGTAATATTGTGAAATATTGCAATTTAAAGTAACTGTTTTCTATTCAAATATTTTAAAATAATTTAAAAAGTAATTTATTCCTGTGATGGCAGTTTTCAGCATCTCCAATCTTCAGTGTCAGATAGTCCTTCAGAAATCATTCTAATATGCTGGTTTCAGCTCAGTTATTAGCAATAATTATTGGTGCTTAGTTATTAATAGTGGTTATTATCATTATCAATGGTAACTCTGACACTGCTTCATATTTTTTTGGAAACATCACATTTTTTTCCTCAGGATTCCTTGAATAGAAAGTTAAATGAGCATTTAAAAAAAATATATATATATTTTAATAATATTTATATTAATAATATTTCACAATAATATAGTTTTTACTGTATTTTTGATTAACTAAATGCAGTCTTGGTAAGATTCTTCTTTCTTAAACATAACTCTTAATTATTCCAAACTTTTTAGACCGTTAGGTAGTAGTTTGCAGTAGTGTTTGCTTTGCAAAAATGCATAATAAGAGTGCATCACGACCGCAAAGGGAGCACTCTTCTAGTTCATAAGATAACAAAAGAGACGCCCAACAATTTTGCGGACTTTACAAACACACTTGAGAGATGTCCACTTCAAGTACGTCATTTAGGACAGTGCTGTAGGAATCATTTTTGAGCATCATGGGACTAGATGAGCAGCTCGCTAGGTTTTGCAACCCAACCAATGTTTTGTCTTGTTTTTTTTATTCTCCGTACCCTTCCATCCTATCGTGTCAGTTTAGAACAATATTTTCTAGATATTGTGAAGCATGACCGGTTTGGGTACCATTCTGCTGAGGAATTCTCGCTGTGGTTGGGAGCTGTGCTTCGTGTCAGAGGTTCGTTTTCAGCAGTTCAGCACATCTGCTGGGGTAGTGTGAATTGAGGACAAAAGGTACAGAGTGTAGACACACTGCCAGACTCTTAACTATGCCAGGATTTGTAGGTCACAGCATGCACTTGGAGCGTGCGCTTTACAGCTAGTGGGCAGGTGCGGCGAGGGCTAGCCAGACGCACAGCGAGATTCAGGCCTCTAGAGACCCACATATACTACTAACAGCGCAAAGACACACCAATGTAGACAGATGGAGAAAATAGTTTTTTTGACTGCTGAGTTATGAGGAGAGGGGTGAGAAAGAGCCACAGGCACAGATTTAAGCTGTATATTGTTATTTACATTATATTGTGCAATAATAATAGGAATCCACTGAAATGTTGGCTGTCTGAAGCACTTCGGCTGAAAAGGGTTTAAGTTTAGTTTATTGATTTTATAAAGCACATTAAAACACAACAGATGTTGAAACCAAAGTGCTGTACAAGAAATATAATTTTTATAGTATTTAATGACATTTTCAGGCAAAAACAGCTTTTAATGGCATCCTCAGATGGATGGAAACTGTTATCAGAAACTTTAATGGACAGGACAAAGTATGCATGTAAAATGGTCCAGGTTTAATTGGGCTGCACGGTTTGGCCCCAAAAAATTATATTGTGATTTATGTTTTTGCGCATGATTTTACGTGTTGAATTTAATGTAGCTGTTTTTTAGATATCCAGGCAAAAGGGCATAAAATAACATTTAAAGTAGCATGTGCAAAAACTACAAACTAAAAAGATTTATAGGCTATTTTAGATTAACAAGCCAGCGATTTAATAGGCCATATCATTACTCAGATTTTATTTAGATGAATGGTGCTGCTCTAGAATCAATTTAAATAGTGGCTCATCAGTGATAAATTGCCAGAAAGGAGGTCTTTACACTACCATTTAAAATTATGGCGACAGTAATGAGAAGGGTTCCGTATGGTCATAAAAAACCTGGAAAAGTTGTCATATTTTAAAATAGCCTGGAAAAATTTTGGAAAAATAAATTAACCAGAAAGTTTTGGAAAATTAATGGAAATTTGTTTCACAAATATGTGTATACATTTTTTTTGTACATTTTGGCGCGGGATCGAGGGTGTATAGCGCAAAATATCAGATCAAATCTGTAATTTGAGTGATTCAGTGGTCCCACGTCTTCTCTATCTCCTCCTTACTCTGCCTCTCTCAAATGGCTTCAAGTCAGCACACCAAGTCTGCAATACAAGCGAGATGTACGTTGTGATTCAAGACTTTTTTTGACACAATTGTCACTTATCAGGCTAGTGTTGTATCGTCAAAAAAGATTATCATTTGCACGTATTTTTAAACCATTGTTACTTGCGCGCTCTCTGAGAGATAAAAAGATACTCAGTCATGTACAAAGCGCGCAGATAAAGCTGCCTCGCAAACAGCGTGCAAGTACCAAATTGAATTATTTATCGTGGCTTATTGCGCTTAAATGGCCAAATACACACAAAATGCAGTATCCTTGTAAACAAAATCAGTTGTCTTTTTGTGTATCAGTATATTGGATCTGTGTATTTGCTCTTAAAGTGTCAGCAGTCTAATAAACCTGCTGCTGTCTTTGTCATTAATGTTAATCAAACAAGACAAACAGATAAAGAGAAAATCACTCTGAATAACTGAATAACATTTGTAACTTTAATTTTAAGGATTAATCTGTTTTTAATTTACAGTGAATGTGAATTATTGTTGTGATTGATTTATTCTCCCCTCCAGGTTGAAAAAAAGCCATAAAAATCAATAGAATATCATTGAAATTGTGATTAGTGAATTGTTCTTTCTAAGAAACTTAATCAATCCTTATCTAATAATCTCAAATGCCTGGAAAAGTCATGGGAGTTAAGTGGTTAAAAGATGAGGGAACTGTATCATAGATATTTTACAGAGCAACAATCATAATGTGTTGTGTGACATCTTTCCATGTTTTGTGTGTGTGTGTGTGTTACTCTCAGGTCTAGAGAGCAGCACTCATCATCCCATGGCTTCCATACCCACCATGAATGTAGATTTTGATGCTGTATTTGGGACTAAAGCTTCCAATAGTGATGTGAAGCCATCAGCTGGTAAAATGTTTCAAAAGTGTGATTTATTAATAACAGCGCTTATTAATCTCTAAAGGTTTGACCCTTGCTGTGGCGCTTAATATCTGCAAAACTTAGTAACCTTCACCCAAAATAAAACTCTTCTGCTGGTTTTGCTGTATGGTGAGTTTGTGGAGCTTTGCTGCTGGAACGCTAAAACAAATTGTGCAGCTGGCTGCAGCACCTGCCCGCCCGACTCGGTTCTGGAGAGATTGGGAACGTTCTTTGGGGAATCGCTCATGTTTTTTTTTTTTCCCCACTTACTTGCTCACTTCGCTGCTCTGTGGCTGTGGACAGTCTGTTATCATCCCTTCATCCATTCTCTCTCTCTCTGTGTCTGTGTGTCTGTGTGTGTCTGTGTGTGTCTGTGTGTGTCTGTGTCTGTGTCTGTGTCTGTGTCTGTGTGTGTGTGTGTGTGTGTGTGTGTGTGTGTGTGTGTGTGTGTGTGTGTGTGTGTGTGTGTGTGTGTGTGTGTGTGTGTGTTAGTGGTGCTGACTGGCATTTTTCTCCATCTGTTAATCGCTTGTCGTTACACTCCTTATCTGAACACAGAACAGACGCACACACATTTCCACTCACAAATATACTCTTTCTCTCTCTCTACCCCTTTTCCTTCCTCTTTTTTATTTCCTTGGCCTCTTTTTTTTCTTACCTTTTGCTTCCCTTCTCCCCCCCCCTTTTTTTGTCTCCACCCACCCCTTTTTCCTCCTTTTTTTCTCTCTTTCCTGGGTTGTGATGGCTGATCTGATGTGGTGAGTGTACTTTTGTTTTTTGTTTTTTCATCTTGGCCTCCTTGTTCCTGCTGGCAAAGCAGTAGAACTGTATAAATATGGCATGTGTCAGCAGACTGTCTCTCTCGCTTTCTCTCGTTTACTAAAATAATTAGCAAAATGCCCTGTGCTATTTACCATTTGAAAGCCATCAGAGGCCTCTTCAATTAATGAAACCTTCCCCAATCAGCTGTTTGAAAGTCAACATGAAATGACATTCACAACACTGTTTTTTTTGTATTGTTTATATACTAATATAGTACAATATTTTTTCAAATTCTATAATATTTCTATTTAGCTTTTTATTTTAGTTTATAAGTTTATAGTATTTATCTGTATATATATATATATATATAATCATATTTTATTTCCGATTTTTTTTTTATTTACTGAAAATTAATCGTTTTAGTTAACAATAGCTAAATATAAATATATAAGCAAATATTCAGTGCAAGACTTAATAAATTGGTTTGTGAAAAGTGGGCAATCCATATAATCCATATAAGAATGTAGAAATTTTAAAAAGGGTGATACTAAAGGTCAAGTTCAGGCTGCATTACCTACAATACATAGCCTAAATAGCTATTGGTTAACATTTTAATCAGTATCCTGTGTTGCCTATGTGATGTCTGCCATAAAGGGGTAAAACATTTTCTTTGAAATTGCTTGCTTTTTAATCATGCACAATAAGACCAGAAACATGTATTAAGAAAGTAAATAGGGCTAATATTTTGCTTTCATGTGAAATGTAATACTTGTATAAGAAGAAAAACAAGACAAAAGGGGATGACATAAATTTCCAGTTTCTTTAAGGGCCCCTGCCATGTTATTTCCTCTTAGATCTCAGTGTGTTTCCTCCCATCCTGACCTCATGCTCTGCTCTACATCTCTGTGGGTCTTTTGTCATGTCATGAGTGGCCTCACAGAGGCTTATCCCCGCTGCTCGCATCATTATAAACATCAGCAGGACTCCAGCACGCTTTCTCTCATCTTACTCCTGTTTCTCTGCTCTATTACACTTACGTTCTAACCAGCCCAATGCGACAAGTTTCCAGCGACTAGCAATTTGTGTGTCCACACTGAAAGTGTAACAGCTGCACGATGTGACATTATCACTATTTGATGTTTCATGTACAGTTATATTGAGGTGTGATGCGCTGATCCTGTTTTTTCTTTCCCAAGGCCAGTAATTGAACTGGTATTGGTCAATTGAGAATACTGATCTGATACTTCTGTACAAATTTAAGTTTATCCTTTTCGGAGCTTAATCAGAACAACCACACCAAACACACAGTCACGTCTAACTAAGACCTATTTCATTTAAAAAAGTAAACGCCGCAGAAATGGAAACCAAACGTACGACAAAACGTCTTTAACAGCTTTTATTGCTGGTCGCTTGATGTGTCGCTTCTGGTTAGGTGCCAGTCTGCAGCAAAAATAAGTGGTTTGTCACTCATAATACTTCAGTGGATTCATCAATGGAATAATCTGTCTTTTTTTTTTTTCAGGTTATGATGCGTTAGGAGACTTGTTGAAGCCCACGGTGACGGTTTTTAGTCAGGCGCCGGTCATGTCCCATCATACAGACAGTAAACTGCTGCCCAATGACCTGGACTCTTCTCTGGCTAACCTCGTAGGCAGTGAGTCCCTCTCCCTCGCAGCATTCTCCGTTTGTTTGTGTGGCTTTCTTTATTTACTTGGTCATAAGTCCCTGACCTTCAAATTGCATTTGTGCTACTCTACTGAACAGAGAGTCAGCAGCCATATGGTGCTAGATGCTATGTGTGTGCTTGCTGGACAGAGATGAATTAAACCCAGCTTAGGGGAAATGAATAGGTCTCTGATGCCTCCACTGCTGTAAGTCTTCCAATATTATGCTGATGTGAGGCTATTTTAACAGTGTTTCTTTCTCGCGCTCTCTTTTTAGACCTGCAGTTTGGGGGAGCACCAGGCAAAAAGTGAGGATTTACATTTAATTATTGGAATCATTTCTGGTTGTGTGCTTTAACCTGTTATAAGAGGCAGTGTCTAGCTTCTCTGACTCTTTTTGTGTGTTTGCATGCAGGTCTGATATGCAGTGGACTCAGCCTGGAGAGAAGAAGTTGACTGGTGGCACTAACTGGCAGTCAAAGACAATGAGCAGCACCACTGCCTGGAGCCCTGCCCCCCTGCCACCTGCTGCCATGCAACCTGCCGCCATGCCCGTGCCACATATGGTGAGAACACACACATGAAAACACACACACGCACACACGCACACACACACACACACACACACACACACACACACACACACTAATATACAGCCATCTAAATATACTTACACTACTGTTCTAAAGATTAGGGTCAGTAAGAAGTCTCTTAAGCTGCATTTATTTGATTAAATATACAGTAAAAACTGTAATATTGTGCATTATTATGATTTAAAATAAATGTTTTCTGATTTAATATATTGTAAATTCGAAATTATTCCGACGATTACGATTATTTATTTGAAATGTATTGTAACAGTATATGTAACAGTCTTTACTGTCACTTTTGATCAAATTAATGCATCCCTGCTGAAAGAAAGTGTTAAAGGATTAGTTCACTTCAGAATTCAAATTTCCTGATAATTTACTCACCACCATGTCATCCAAGATGTTCATGTGTTTCTTTCTTCAGTCGAAAAGAAATAAAGGTTTTTGAGGAAAACATTCCAGGATTTCTCTCCATATAGTGGACTTCAACGGGGTCCAACGGGTTGAAGGTCCAAATTGCAGTTTCATTGCAGCTTCAAAGAGCTCTACACGATCCAAGATGAGGAATTTATCTGGCGAAACAATCTGTAATTTTCAAAAAAAAAAAAAAAGTTTATATACATTTTAACCACAAATGCTGATCTTGCACTAGCGTCCACGACTTCTCGTGTTACATAGTCACGTTGGAAAGGTCACGCGTAACGTAGGCGGAAGTACCGCCTCAGTGTTAACGTGCAAAGACTAAGTCAAACACCCTTTACAAAAGAAAGTAAAACAACAATGTCGGACGATTTTAAAGTTGGAGGAGAAAATGAGATGTAGTTTTTCGCCATACCCTACCTTTTTGAACCGGAGTACACAGACGAACATCATGTCACGCATGGCCTTTCTAACGTGATTATGTAATGCGTGAAGTCGTGGACGCTAGTGCAAGATTCGTGGTTAAAAAGTATTTACATTGTTATTTTTCTTAGAAAATTTGCTAGATTAAGAACCTTATTCCGCAGCTGGGATCGAGCTCAGTGTACAACCCTTTGAAGCTGCATTGAAACTACAATTTGGACCTTCAATCCATTGGACCCCGTTGAAGTCCTGGAATGTTTGACATGAACATCTTGGATTGCATGGGGGTGAGTAAATTATCAGGAAATTTTATTTCTGAAGTGAATTAATCCTTTAATTTCTTACTGACCACAAATGACCACAAAATGTTATTTTGGACAAAGGACACTAAACTGTATAATTTACGAGGCAACTGATTTCCTACATCTTTTTGCTGTTTTTAGTGTCTCTTTATATAAGTCTGCGGTCTATTTCTTCTCACATAACAATAATTTCCACTCAATATTTCATGTCCATTTATTTATTAATACTGTAGCTATGTAAGCAGGTCATAGCAAAATAAACCCCTCCAGTGTATTAAGAGGCCATCACTTCCTGATGTCCTGATCACCCTGTGACCGGATGACTGTACATTTAACCACTACTTAATATATACAGACCTTCTTGCATATGTAAACAGACTTTTTCTCTCACACACACATCATTTCAACTACTCTTAAATGTGCAAATACAAAGGGATCCATCTGTTGGAAACTCAATTAAAATATCCATATTTCATTTAGATTTCCGTAGTAGTGAGATGGCAGTTTTTCTGCTCCTGTTTGCTATTGTATATCTATATTGTGTATCTTCAGGAAATATGAGTACGAGTGGGTTTACTTCCTGTTCTCAAGCTGTGTGTATTGATCCAGTCGGGCAGGTGAGGTGTTAGTGTGTTCTGAGACAGGAAGGAGATGAGATGATTTAGCCGTTTACATGTGTTTTTGGTCTCTCTTCTGTCTCATTCAGTGTAGATTGACCTCTGAACTGCATGAGTTGAGAGAGAGCAGATGTCTGTGAATGACTAACCTTCAATGTCTCTGTATTTCTCCACCTTTTTTTGTGGTCGGCATCTTTCTGGCCTGTTTCTCCCCGCGTCTAACGTCTTCATCTCTCCTCACTCTGTATGTTTCTGTCTTTCTCTCTATCTTCTTTCTTGTGCTTAACCCAGCAGACTGGAATGTTCTATACTAGTTATGTAAGTACCTCCTATAACTGAAAGTTCTATTATCTTCAGCATCGTTTGAGAGGGATCGATTCTCTCTTACACAGACAAATCTCTCTTATTTTCTCACATTCCTCTTTTTCACACTCTCCTTCTCCACACCTTATTTTTAGATTTCTATCTATACCTATTTAGTCTAGTGAATTAAGTTTTCAGTAAAGTGAAGTGAATCATGTGTGAAAATGGTTAATTACTTAGAAAAGTATCTGAACGAAAATGAAACACTATAGTTGTTCATATATATATATATACACATATACATATACATATATATATACACATATACATATACATATACATATACAGGTGCTGGTCATATAATTAGAATATCATCAAAAAGTTGATTTATTTTACTAATTCCATTCAAAAAGTGAAACTTGTATATTATATTCATTCATTACACACAGATTGATATATTTAAAATGTTTATTTCTTTTAATTTTGATGATTATAACTGACAACTAAGGAAAATCCCAAATTCAGTATCTCATAAAATTAGAATATTACTTAAGACCAATACAAAGAAAGGATATTTAGAAATCTTGGCCAACTGAAAAGTATGAACATGAAAAGTATGAGCATGTACAGCAGTCAATACTTAGTTGGGGCTCCTTTTGCCTGAATTACTGCAGCAATGCAGTGTGGCATGGAGTCGATCAGTCTGTGGCACTGCTCAGGTGTTATGAGAGCCCAGGTTGCTCTGATAGTGGCCTTCAGCTCTTCTGCATTGTTGGTTCTGGCATATCGCATCTTCCTCTTCACAATACCCCATAGATTTTCTATTGGGTTAAGGTCAGGCGAGTTTGCTGGCCAATTAAGAACAGGGATACCATGGTCCTAATGCTGCCTTCACGTGCTATCGGAAATTTCCTACTTCCCACTTCTGAAGTCGTGAATACGAGCTCATCACATTAAAATTTTGACTTGACAGGTCGTTCATGTCCAATTTTTAACTAGGAAACTCGTATTTACGAGAATTCCTATAGCATGTGAAGGCAGCCTTAAACCAGGTACTGGTTGCTTTGGCACTGTGTGCAGGTGCCAAGTCCTGTTGGAAAATGAAATCTGCATCTCCATGAAGTTGGTCAGCAGCAGGAAGCATGAAGTGCTCTAAAACTTCCTGGTATACGGCTGCGTTGACCTTTGACCTCAGAAAACACAGCGGACCAACACCAGCAGATGACATGGCACCCCAAACCATCACTGACTGTGGAAACTTTACACTGGACCTCAAGCAATGTGGTTTGTGTGTCTCTCCTCTCTTCCTCCAGACTGTGGGACCCTGATTTCCAAAGGAAATGCAAAATTTACTTTCATCAGAGAACATAACTTTGGACCACTCAGCAGCAGTCCAGTCCTTTTTGTCTTCTGACGCTGTCTGTTGTTCAAGAGTGGCTTGACACAAGTATTGCGACAGCTGAAACCCATGTCTTGCATACGTCTGTGCGTAGTGGTTCTTGAAGCACTGTCTCCAGCTGCAGTCCACTCTTTGTGAATCTCCCCAACATTTTTGAATGGGTTTTGTTTCACAATCCTCTCCAGGTTGCGGTTATCCCTATTGCTTGTACACTTTTTTTTCTACCACATCTTTTCCTTCCCTTCGCCTCTATTAATGTGCTTGGACACAGAGCTCTGTGAACAGCCAGCCTTTTTTGCGATGACCTTTTGTGTCTTGCCCTCCTTGTGCAAGGTGTCAATTGTTTGTCTTTTGGACAACTGTCAAGTCAGCAGTCTTCCCCATGATTGTGTAGCCTACAGAACTAGACTGAGAGACCATTTAAATGCCTTTGCAGGTGTTTTGAGTTAATTAGCTGATTAGAGTGTGGCACCAGGTGTCTTCAATATTGAACCTTTTCACAATATTCTAATTTTCTGAGATACTGAATTTGGGATTTTCCTTAGATGTCTGTTATAATCATCAAAATTAAAAGAAATAAACGTTTGAAATATATCATATATGTCTGTGTGTAATGAATTAATATAATATACAAGTTTCACTTTTTGAATGGAATTAGTGAAATAAATAAACTTGAAGATATTCTAATTATATGACATGCACCTGTGTGTGTGTGTGTATATATATATTATAATTATATATTATAATAATATAATATAATATAATATAATATAATATAATATAATATATATATATATATATATATATATATATATATATATATATATATATATATATATATATATATATATATATATATATATATATATATATATATATATATATATATATATATATATATACATACATACACAGGGAGTGCAGAATTATTAGGCACGTTGATTTTCTGATCATATTTTTTTTCCAGGCACATTTGACCAATTCCAAACCACAGTAATCCTAATAACTACTATTGATTTAGTATTTAATAATGTATAAGTGATATATAATTGTTCATGAAGGCTGGAAATGAAAATCACCTTATATTCAGGTGTGCAGAATTATTAGGCATGTTTTCTTTTACAGATAAATTGAGCCAAAAAAGAGATTTAACTCAGACTGAAAAGTCAAAAAGTATTAAATGCCCATGAGAGGGATGCAATACTAATGCAATACTAGACATTGCAGTTAAGGCATGACCATTGGACAGTGAAATGCTCGTTGGGTCAGCAGGGTCAGACAAAAACAGGTGGTGAAGAAAAGACACCTGTTAACTGCAAAAGAATTAAGAATTAAGGTGAAGAATTAAGGGTGAAACCATCAGGAACCCTTTAGTCTCCAGCGCCACCATTTTCCAAAGCTGCAACCTACCTGGAGTCTCCAGAAGTGCAAGGTGTCAGGATCTCAGAGACTTCAGTTAGGTAAAGAATCCTAAAAAATGACCCCCACTAGATAAGAATCACAAGCTGAAGTGTTGTAAAATACATGAAGAAGGTTTTTTTATAGGCTTTATGGACAGATAGGTTGAGAGTAACTCTTGAAGGACCAGCACCACATCCTCTAGTACCACTGTTTGAAGAATTCATCTTCCAGAATCTGGCAGTACGTTTTGGGAGTTCATTTTTAGTCCATCTCTGCAAAACGGACTTCAGGATGGACTAAAATAAACTCCCAAAACGTACTGCCAGATTCTGGAAGATGAATTCTTCAAACAGTGGTACTAGAGGATGTGGTGCTGGTCCTTCAACCTATCTATACCTACCTATAGTCACTCTCAACCTATCTGTCCATAAAGCCTATAAAAAAACCTTCTTCATGTATTTTACAACACTTCAGCTTGTGATTCTTATCTAGTGGGGTCATTTTTTAGGATTCTTCACCTAACTGAAGTCTCTGAGATCCTGACACCTTGCACTTCTGGAGACTCCAGGTAGGTTGCAGCTTTGGAAAATGGTGGCGCTGGAGACTAAAGGGTTCCTGATGGTTTCACCCTGAATTCTTCACCTTAATTCTTAATTCTTTTGCAGTTAACAGGTGTCTTTTCTCCGCCACATGTTTTTGTCTGACCCTGCTGACCCAATAAGCATTTCACTGTCCAATGGTCACGCCTTAACTGCAATGTCTAGTATTGCATTAGTATTGCATCCTTCTCATGGGCATTTAATACTTTTTGACTTTTCAGTCTGAGTTAAATCTCTTTTTTGGCTCAATTTATCTGTAAAAGAAAACATGCCTAATAATTCTGCACACCTGAATATAAGGTGATTTTCATTTCCAGCCTTCATGAACAATTATATATCACTTATACATTATTAAATACTAAATCAATAGTAGTTATTAGGATTACTGTGGTTATATATATATATATATATATATATATATATATATATATATATATATATATATATATATATATATATATATATATATATATATATATATATATATATATATATATATATATATATATATATATATATATATATATATATATATATATATATATATATATAATAAGGTGTTTGGTCAGTTTAATACATGTTTATGTTAATAATAAATCATGTGTATTATGACTTTTTGATCTTGAGCTTGTTTGCCACAGTGGCTTTTTATAATGCACTATCGAGACTAATTGAAAAACAATAGTTTGATGTCTCTGAAACTCAGGTTCCAGGCCATATGACCCAAATGCAATTTTCACATTCTGTGTGAAGAGGCTGAAAATTGATACTCTGTTTGAATAGACCTTTACTCTGACTTCCAACACCCTCTTTTTCCAGTTCATGCCTGAAAAATACAGAAAATATCATTTGTTGATTTCCCTGTGACATATAGATGTTTGTTCGGTCTCTCGTGCCCTTTCTGTAGCATTGGATGCATTCATCTTTTGAAGCCTTGACTTGCAAACCAGACCTGTGCAAATGTGTGTGCTTAGGGGCTGCGTTTTACGTAACCTGCTTACGATTCAAAACTGATGAATACATGCCGTGTTCAGAATAAGGTGTCAAATAAGGTGTTAGGCTTTTAAGTGCACGACAGTTATTCAGGTTGGTCAGTGTTTTATGGAAAACTATTTCAGACATACACTACCATTCAAAAGTTAGTTTAATGTTTTGCAAAGGCTACATTTATTGGATCAAAATACAGTGAAAATAGTAATATTGTGAAATATTATTACAATTTTATAATGACTGTTTTCTATTTTGATATATATTTTAAAATGTAACCTATTCCATTCCAGTCGTCAGTATCACTGAGATCCTTCAGAAATCATTCTAATATGTTTTGCTGCTCAATACTTTTGTGAAAGTGAAAACCATGGATTATTTGATGAATTGAAAGTTAAAATGAAAAGCATTTATTTGAAACATTCTTTTGTAACATTATAAATGTCTTCACTCTCAATTTTGATAAATTTAATGTCCTTGCTGAATAAAAGTATTAACTTCTTTAAAAAGAAAAAAATTAAATAATCACACTGACCCCAAACTTTTAAAGGTTAGTCTATTGTAAGAAGACAATGCTGCTGTGATGCCGAATTTTTGTTTTGTTTTGGCTGAGACCAAACATTTTTTAAAATCACATTTTATGCATTGTTCAGTGAAATTTTTAGTAATTGGTATGTGTCAAAATCCTTGAGTCATGTTTTTGCGCCATTGTTGCATGTGTTGAATAGACCAGTCCAGGCATCTGTGCAGGAGAGTTTAAGTATCTCTGACCTGTCGTGGGTACAAAAGGTGCAATTAAACCAGATCTTTAAATGAACCAGACATAATTAGTGAGCACAATGGTGTTGAATGAGCATACAGTAGTGTTTGGTCACTATGTCATTGTTTGTTTAATCAGTGCAGCATTGTTTGGTCAGTCAGCACATTGATGGTTGATTTGTGACTTCTTCTTTTTTTACCCACAGGCTCCTGCTCCCATGGCGTTTCCCATGACAACACCTCAAGTGCCTGTGTATGGAATGGTGAGCATTGTGACCTTGCAGTGGCTACTTGGATATTATGTAGATTAATTAAATGGTTAATAGCTGAAAAGAAAATAACACTGAATTATGTTTGGGTGAGTTTAGGTCCCTCCTCAGCTGGGACAGATGGGAGGGGTTCAAGTGATGACCCAACAACCCATGTTGTACAACCAGGCTGTTCTCAGACCCACTAACCCTTTCAACCCCATCCCCGGAGCCCAGGTACACACACACACACAAACACGCACCAGTTAATCCACTTATATCACGCACATTGGTCTCGCATGCATTTAATCCATACATTAGTGCTCTAATACAACAAACTTTCATACCGGTAGTTATCTCTCAGTTGAACAACAGACTGAAACTTAAAGGTGCAGTGTGTCAATTCTAGTGGTGAGGTTGTGAATTGCAATTGGCCACCGCTAACCCCTCCCTTTCGGAGCACATAGAGAAGCTACGGTGGCCGACACAGGACCAAGATATAGTCATCTGAGACAGCAGAGGGTAGCTAGCACTAGAGCAGTTTGTCCGTTTAGGGCTACTGTAGAAACGTTACGGCGCAAAATGGTGACTTCACTGTAAGGGGGACCCGCGGTGTATGTAGATAGAAATGGCTCATTCTAAGGTAATAAAAACATAACATAACCACTGAAAACATAGTTATGTATATTATATATCATTTCTGTCAATAGATCCTCATAAATACTACACACTGCACCTTTAACGCTGAAAAGCCTAATAGACCTTCTACTATTTATGTCATCAATATTAAACAATCAGAATTGAATTAATTTTATTGGTTTTAATGGTAATGAAGGTTTTTTTTTTTTTCATTTTGCAATACTGTTACTGTCTTTTTTGTCTTTTTTTTTTTTTTTTAAGAATCCGGTAACACTTTACAATAAGGTTGTATTAGTTAACATTAGTTAATGCATTAGTTAACATGAACAACACCTCTGTTCAGCATTAGTTTATCTTTGTTAACGTTAGTTAATATAAATACAGCTGTTCATGGTTTGTTCATGCAAGTTCACAGAGCATTAACTAATGTTAGCAAGATTTTAATAATGCATTAGTAAATGTTGAAATTAACATTAGCAAAGATAAATAAATGCTTCATAAGTGCAGTTCATTATTAGTCCATGTTAACTAATGTAGTTAACTAATGAACCTTATTGTAAAGTGTTACCAAAAATCCTAAAAAACATTTTTTTACACAACTGTTTTCAACATTGATAATAACCATAAATGTTACGTTACATTATATTAGAATGATTTATGTCACATATGTAGTCATGTGACACTGAAGATGCTGAAAATTCAGCTTTGCATCACAGGAATAAATTATATTCAAATAGAAAAGTTATTTTACATTTTAATAATATTTCACAATATTACTGTTTTTTTTGTTGTATTTTTAATAAAATAAATGCAGCCTTAGTGAGTGAGAACCCCCCCACACACACACAGCTCCATGACTGTGGCAAGTACACAGATGCTCCATTTACAGACATTCAGTACCGCTGCATTCACACGGCCATTACTGAGCAATCTGATGCTGTTTTCTTCATTTATAACTCTTTGTGTGTCTTTTTACAGATGCAGTTCATGTAAGCAGCACTTCAGCAGAGCGCCAAACAAGACAGCTGAAAGGAACACCAAGCAAGTGAGAGGAGGATCCGACTACCACCAGATAAAAAGAGGGCGAGACGAAAAGAAAGAATGTGCATATAGAGAGAAATGTGTTTGTGTCAAGAATGCTTACCTCACTGTCTGAAACGACTCACCCAACACACGCATACACCAAATGAGAGCGCGCACAGTGTTTCAATTTTCATCTCTTGAGGTTCATTTCTTTCCCGGGGCACTGTCTACTGGCAGGTGTGATACATCATGGAAATCGTGGATTTTATTGCCGGTATTAAATTACCATGCACTGAGCACTCTTCTTTTTTTTACTTCACAATTAATATTAATTAAATCTGAAGTCCATCACAGTGGACTTCCTGGTACTGTCATCTTTTGCTCTATTAGGAAAATGCCCGTGCTGAGTTGAGGAAAACGGCGAATGTCGCCAAAGAAAATGCAGGTTACTAGATCATAAACATGTTTAAATGGTTTGTTAACACAATGCCCTGGCTTCTCATTTCAGAACAGAAAAGGGTAGAATTTGACCCTTTATTTAAGGTGCTCTGCACCCCCAAGCACTTCACACATGCATTTATGTGTAACATAATATACAACATTGAGCTCATCTCTTATATCTAGAACTTAAGTCTAATGCCTACAATTAACATGTCTTACTGTTACTGATGGCTACTGTGCAAAATAGCCAGTCATTTGTTCTTTGTTTATACCAGTTTAGGGGTTGTCGTTTCAGACATGATGGTGGTCTTGCACATTACCTGGTGTTACATGAGCCCTCTTACTGGCCTCCCACCTTGTTTTTATCACTTCCAGGACACTGATAAACATATCTGCTCCTGCTCTTCTGTGTGTTAACCAAACATGTCATGTATTTACGACTACATCTCACACTTTGAGACCCACTCCCACATGTACCGCCCACCCTGGGAGTGAGTGACCGGAAGAATTGGAGAAGGGTACAGGGCGTAGGCCCCTATTGAAAAATCTGTTTCTGTTGATGGTTTTGTTCAATCCTTTGTTTTTTTAAAATCTTTTTTCCTAGAAAGCATGTTATACATATATATATTTTTTTCATGATTATTTCCGGGAATGCCATGAATCTTGTTCTGTTTTAAGTTGCCAAATTATGTACATTTGTGATTAGAAGAATGCCATAAGCTAGCTCCTGTACCCAGCGCCTGACATCACAATTCTTTCTCTGAAGGACGTGCGTATCGGGGTTTGCCAACTTCGGAACCAAAATCAATAGCTAAAATCTACTTTTAGTCTGTTTTCGTCCAGTTGCTCAGAATACGGGCCACTGTTAACAGGGTATCTTTATTTTTGCTTGTACAGCCAAAGCATTTTCGATCCTCCTGAAATCCCCTTAACCCTTTATAGAGCAGGTTTCCACTCCAGCCTTCACACCATCCCATAATTCCTGCTTTGTTTCTTCATGCTATGTTCAGTGATACCGTTTAGTTTTTATTCTGCATGGATTGATGGAACGGTAGTTTAGATACAGCGTGGTTGCAGGTTGTGCCATGGTAAATTTAGGCAATAACCCATGTGAAGCCGTGGTTTACCGTGAATTTAGAGTGATTTTAGAATCTCCACTCTGGGTCATGTTTAACACACCCCTTACCTGTTCTAAAATCACTGTAAACCATGGATTCACATGGCTTGTTGCTTTTATAAAACAGTTATTACACATAGATGGCAGGTTTCAGAAAATCAACACACAGCAGCAAACATTTAATTTATTGATTACAAATAATAACCCTTCCGCCAAGCAATGTAGTTCAAAAAAGTTACTCCTCTTTATACCTGTAAGACATGGTAGAGCGGTTATAACATGGTTATAACAGTCAGATGTGTGTACATTATCAGAAGGGGTTTTTGGGATGCAAGCATAAGAGAGACATCCTTTCGCCAATTGTTTGCACCAGGTTCAGCCCACTTAAAAGGGTAGTCCACCCAAAGCGTACACTTACTCACCCTCATGTCGTTTCAAACCTGTATGCATTGATTTCTTCTACTGAACATAAAGAATGGTGATTCCAAACCGTTTTGGTTCGCATCGACTTCCATTGATAGTCAAAACTGTTTAGTAACCAACATTCAATCTTTTGTGAGAAACGATTGTAACGATACGAGGGGGAGTACATGACAGAATTTTCATTTTTGGGTGAACTTGCCCTTTGCGTTTGACCTTCCAGCAGTTCAAGTGTACATGTTGCTAAAGATATCAACACCAGTTTCACACCGTTGCTGTAATGCATGCTGTGTGAGCGTCGGCCCTCCCTTCTGGAGGAACAATGTGCACCATGTTTCTCTGCTTGCTTATTTCTGTGTGTGAGTGTGTTATTAATTCCTTGCTGAGCGACTCTTAACAAGCTTGTGAGTTTGTTCTCCTCTGAGTGCTGTCAGAGGGTCCAGCTGGTTCAGACCGAATGCTTTTTATATGCAGGCTCAATGTTGATACTCTCGCTGGGTTTGCAAGGTAACGGGGCACTGAGGAGCAATGCTGTTTAATTAGGATCTATTCTATTATCCCGTCACCGGAGGTGTGTGCGTGTACGTGAGCGAGAGAGTGAATATATGATTGTGAGCTTCAGGGAGGTCGAAAGATCTCAAGATGTGCAAGGGTTCTATCATGAGCCGGGGTTTCCATGGTAATCTTCAGTTTCTGGACCTTGGCACAGGTCGTTGAGCACAGCTTTTTCACATGTGCTTTCTTTTAGCCATATTTTTGTCTAAAAATATAATTAAAAGCTCTGTATGCATTAGCAAGATGCACATTTATTTGGCAACCTATGAGAATATCGCTTTTGGATAACCTGTAGGCCTGTTGACTTTTTTCATGAACGCTTTTCTGATGACACACCAAAGGATTTATTTTAAAATACTTGGTTGAGCTAAGTTCAACCAAGTTCAGGAAATAAACTTCAATGTTTATTTAGCACCACTGCTATGCAGAGAGACGTTCCCTGCGTTCTCACAGCTCCCCCTTATGGTCACTGTGTGTCATCTTTCATATAAACAGCTGCTAGATTGTGACCCGAGTCTTTTGTTTGCTGTTTATGGGGTGGTTGTGCACATAAAACAAATGTCTAAGTGTATTGGACTCACCGCTCTACATTTATCCTTTATTTTAGAGCAATCGGCCAGACTGAGGAGCAGCCAAATCCGGTGTACTTTTGAACTACTTAGCCTGATTTTATACGCCTTGGCTCGTCCCGTTAGCTGGCCTGGAAAACTTTCAGAAACGATGTGTCAGCGTGTGTCGCACATCTTAGATCTCTAGTGGGGATGCTTGGCGTTCACCTTTGCGCTGTCATGGAGCTGTCCCGGCCTCTTTGGCCCTCCATTTGTCTGCTACATTCATATTAGCATCTTTTTATCCTCATTTTCCTGTAACATAGATATATGCAGTATATTCAGAAATATGTATTCTGTAGAAGCACCATCATCCCCGTGTATCAGCCAGCAATGCAGCAACTTTTTCTAATCTATTTATCATAAAATGCCAAAAAAAAAGGAGAACCTCCATGTTTATGCTGATTTCCTCACTGTATGTTTTGTAATTTATTTATGCAGACCATAAGGAGTTTATTCAGCATGGTGAAAATTAAAAGCAGAAATTGTGGGATTGTGTTCAAGTTTTTTTGTTTGTCTTTCATTGACATAAATAAACTCCCTTTTCATTCCTGAGTTGTTGGTTATTTTTGTTTAGTTTCATTTTTCTTTTCTTTTTTGTCTGCCATCTAATTCATCTGATAAGATTGAAGCCCTGTTAAATCCCAAATTGGAAGACCATTGCTCTGGAGTTCATTTTGGATGACCTGATATCCGGTTCTTTTGTTTGCTCTTCTCTGGCCTCTTGAAATTGCACTTCATGCCTGCCTCGCGGCCCATAATGCAGGGTTTTTATGAACGCATGTTTTAAATACCAGGTCAAATTTGTATAGTGCCGTGTTGTGTTGTTTTTGCGTCTGTCAATGTGACTTCTGTTGAATCTATTGCACGAGTTTCACTGCAACAGGAACCACCTGATTATTTCTTTGTAGCACTTTTTGACGGTGGACTCAGCTGCAAATTCAACCAATGTTTCTTTGTGTATCTTCTGTTTTATGACCAACTTCAGCTGTTTTGAAGTTGTCCAAACAGTGTACGTGGAGCTGGTTATAATGTGTGGAAAAGGATGTGCAGCAACACCAATTCCATCTAGTGGTTCTTTCCCCCAACTTTACAGTCTTTCTACATGATAAAATGGTTCTGTGAGAGGTTAAATTAGTCTTTGCTATTCCATTTCAACTGTTTATTGGACTATATGGCCAGACATTCAATTTGATTTCATTAGTCACTAAATGTGCTTCAGATAATTTAACCCTTTGCTCCACTCTTCTGAAGGTCACCGTGTATGATCTGAAGCAGTGACTGATTATTCCACTTAGTGCAATTAGTCAATATTTTTTTCTGAATATGTATCGTTGGGGGAAAGAATCGGACATGTCTGGTTGTGCTTGTACACAAATGCTTGTATCGGTTGTCAGTGAAACCTTTAATCTGTAACTAAACCCGAATCAAACCCCCTTGTCATTGCCGTTTCATCTGCAACTGCCTTTGGTTTCCCCGTGAGCTTCATGAACCACACAGCACTGGTTGAAGCCGATGATCTTATGATACCAGTCTCTCCTGAACTGTCTTTTGTACGCTTGCATTGAGATGCTCAACCCAGGACCAAGAGATGTGATGGATTGTAGTCCATTTTCTTTTGATCGCTTTATAATTTGTACCTATCTTTCTTGCATGTTTTTGTATCTGACATGCCTGGGAAAGTTTCACAGTTCCATGTAACGTTTGCGAAGTTCTATTAAATATGGTGCTGTTTTTTAGTAAGCAGTTGATGTCGTAGTGATGGACGGGTTCTGTGTATATCTGTTACTTTTATGATTTATCAGTGGTTGGTTGTGCCGATCTGGTATGTTATATTCCTCCTTGCGATTTTTGCTTGAGTCCGTTTTTGTAAGTTCTTTTATTCTTACTTTCTGTCTCAGTCTCTGTTTTGTTGTCTGTATTTGTGAAGAAAATTTATGGTTGCAAACCTCTAACCTGAACCATGAATGAATGCCTTGTGAATAAATGGAATTAACGCTCGCGCTCACCGGTTTCTTAATAAAGGACATTTTTAACAGATTTCATCTCGGCTGCTTATTCTGAACATCTATTAATATTCATCTACACAGTCAGGACTTGTATCTGACTCCATTCCTCAGTGTTTCTCTTCTGCAGCTTGTTTATTAATTGCATTGATATTCCTTACGTTTGTAGTTTGTGCCTGTCAGTTGTTCCAAGATATATTTTGAAATTAATTTTTGCTGTCTGTGGAGCTGTTCCTCTAACCCAGTGGTTCTCAAACCTGTCCTGGAGTACCACCAGCCCTGCACATTTTGTATGTCTCCCTACAGTGGGGAGAACAAGTATTTGATACACTGCCGATTTTGCAGGTTTGCCCACTTACAAAGCATGTAGAAGTCTGTAATTTTTATCATAGGTACTCTTCTACTGTGAGTGACGGAATCTAAAACAAAAATCCAGAAAATCACATTGTATGATTTTTAAGTAATTCTTTTGCATTTTTTTGTAGGACATAAGTATTTGATACATCAGAAAAGCAGAACTTAATATTTGGTACAAAAACCTTTGTTTGTAATTACAGAGATCATACGTTTTCCTGTAGTTCTTGACCAGGTTTGCACACACTGCAGCAGGGATTTTGGCCCACTCCTCCATACAGATCTTCTCCAGATCCTTCAGGTCTCAGGGCTGTCGCTGGGCAATACGGACTTTCAGCTCCCTCCAAAGATTTTCTATTGGGTTCAGGTCTGGAGACTGGCTAGGCCACTCCAGGACCTTGAGATGCTTCTTACGGAGCCACTCCTTAGTTGCCCTGGCTGTGTGTTTCGGGTCATTGTCATGCTGGAAGACTCAGCCACGACCCATTTTCAATGCTCTAACTGAGGGAAGGAGGTTGTTGGTCAAGATCTCGCGATACATGGCCCCATCCATCCTCCCCTCAATGCGGTGCAGTCGTCCTGTCCCCTTTGCAGAAAAGCATCCCCAAAGAATGATGTTTCCACCTCCATGCTTCACAGTTGGGATGGTGTTCTTGGGGTTGTACTCATCCAAACACGGCGAGTGGAGTTAAGACCAAAAAGCTCTATTTTTGTCTCATCAGACCACATGACCTTCTCCCATTCCTGGACATGCGCTGGCTTGAGCAGGGGGACCTTGCGTGCACTGCAGGATTTTAATCCATGACGGCGTAGTGTGTTACTAATGGTTTTCTTTGAGACTGTGGTCCCAGCTCTCTTCAGGTCATTGACCAGTTCCTGCCGTGTAGTTCTGGGCTGATCCCTCACCTTCCTCATGATCATTGATGCTCCACGAGGTGAGCTATTGCATGGAGCCCCAGACTGAGGGAGATTGACCATCATCTTGAACTTCTTCCATTTTCGAATAATGGCGCCAACAGTTGTTGCCTTCCCACCAAGCTGCTTGCCTATTGTCCTGTAGCCCATCCCAGCCTTGTGCAGGTCTACAATTTTATCCCTGATGTCCTTACACAGCTCTCTGGTCTTGGCCATTGTGGAGAGGTTGGAGTATGTTTGATTGAGTGTGTGGACAGGTGTCTTTTATACAGGTAATGAGTTCAAACAGGTGCAGTTAATGCAGGTAATGAGTGGAGGACAGGAGGGCTTCTTAAAGAAAAATGAACAGGTCCGTGAGAGCCGGAATTCTTACTGGTTGGTAGGTGATCAAATACTTGAGTCATGCAATAAACTGCAAATTAATTATTTAAAAATCATACAATGTGATTTTCTGGATTTTTATTTTAGATTCCGTCTCTCACAGTTGAAGTGTACCTATGATAAAAATTACAGACCTCTACATGCTTTGTATAGGAAAACCTGCAAAATCGGCAGTATCTTTTTCAGTATCAAGATGCATGTTGACTAAATTCAAGCATTAAAGAGAAAACAGTGTCTTCACTTTTATCTTTTTACTAGTGCTGGGAATCGGTTAAAAAAAATGAACTAATTAATCGCAATACATTTTTCTCTGTAATTAATCGCAAGTTTTAATTATTTTAAGTTTTTAATATTTTGATATTGTAATAATTTCAGTTACTCTCCAAATTAATGTAGAAACAATTTAAAGAGATTATATTTTAAATATGTGTTGGAATGGCATCTTTTTATGAATGAAGGCCAGTATCACTGATACTAATGTCTCTATGAAACATTAATGACGTTACATTACAGTATAACTGAAAGCTCCCAATTTCAACATTTATTAGACTTTAAAAAACAACTTTTAATTTAAGTGAACTTAAAACAATCTTTACATAAACCCATTATAATAAATGTTATTTTTACCTGTGGCCTTCCCTGTTAGACATAAACAGAAATGTAATAGTTATCAAACACCTTTCTTAACTGTATAAATAATAAATGAAATGTAGATTAATCATCATTAAAGCTACAATTTTCTCTGTTCCCGTTGATCTTCGATGAACATTAATGACAGGCATCATCAGTGCTCCTGTCACTTTAAGAACAGCCACAGCCGAACATGACACGGATCTCACGCGCTGTCCCGTGCATCTCATCTCCTCACAACTTCATTTTAAACATTATTTAACTAATTTAAGACTCCTAACTTGAGAATACTCAAAATTCTCTGTGTTGTTGTTATTGTTTGTTCAAGAGCAAAAGAGAACTCAATGTGAGCAGGAGACTGACGCTGTGTGTGTCTGTCAGAGTGTCCCTCGATTAGCTGACATGAGACACAGCCACACAGACAGGACACTGACACACACACACACACACACACACACACACACACACACACACACACACACACACACACACACACACACACACACACACACAGGAACACACACACAAGTTGGGTTTTTATGTTTTATGGGGACTTTCCATAGGCGTAATGGTTTTTATACTGTATAAACTGTATATTCTATCCCCCTACACTGCCCCTGCCCCTTAACCTACCCATCACAGGAGACATTCTGCATTTTTACATTTTCAAAAAACATCACTTAGTCTGATTTATAAGATGTTTTCCTCATGGGGACCAGCAAATGTCCCCACAAGGATGAGGATTTTGGATATTGCCATCTTTGTGGGGACATTTTGTCCCCATAACGTAGAGATTACCAGTCCTCCCACACACACACACACACACACGTCTGGTGCGCTATCCTTATGGGATATCCTTCTCCTTCCTAAACCTACCCATCACAGGAGACATTCTGCATTTTTACATTTTCATAAAAACTCATTCTGAATGATTTATAAGCTTTTGTGCCCATGGGGACCTCAATTTAGGTCCCCACGGTGACACGAGTCCCCATGAGTCTGTCTACAGTCAGGTTGAAGTCCCCACCAGGCTAGAAAAACATGTATACACACACACAGAGAGAGAGAGAGAGAGAGACAGACAGGACATTGACATACAGCGGGTTATCTTGTGTCTTGTCGCGTTTGGAAGCATTTACATGAATAGGAGCGTGATCATGTATCTCGGCAAAAATGGACATGAAAACGGACGCTGCGTTATTTGCGTTAAATATTTTTAATGCGTTAAGCTGAAAAAATCAATCGCCCGCGTTAACGCATTAATTTGCCCAGCCCTCCTTTTTACACATTCATTTCCCACATATAATTAATTGAATGAGGAAAGGAAAAACAAAAGAAAACAGCCACAACAGACTAGCATGTTGACTACTTGAACATACATTTTTGCTCTCCTTTCTTTCTGGCCAGCAAATTTCTCAATGACTCTCTGATTAAAGTCAGTCATCTCAGTAGTGTCATGAGTCATGACGTTTGCATTGTTCAGTCAGATATTTAAGGTCTCTTACCCCCGTTGTTGTCCACAAAACTTCAGTACCGACACTTAGAAATAAAAGACAGGGAAAGTAATAAAGGGCCTTGCTAACAACACATCCAGCCAGCCACTTACGTTTCTCATAACAAGCGCGTGAAGCTCCGAGTGTAGCAATTTGGTTTAACTGCTGCCATCTCTACGAAACTGATAATCCTAACAAGGTTTTGGCGGAGTCGGAGTGACTGTCGCCCGCGCACTTTCGCTTTAGTGGCCAAGAGCGTAAAGTTGAATGACAGGTGACGAGAACCAATCAGATTGGATAAAATAACACGCATCCAATTCTGATTCGCCAGGGACGCAGCGACCTGCGTCCGGAGGAGGATCTTTAAGAAACCAATTAGAGACCAGCTTCAGGTCACATGCTGCCCGTATATTTTTGGACTCAGATAGACATCCATTTGTCCGGCATCCCTCGAGCATGAAACCGCATGAAACATAATTAAGAACATATAAAATAGTTCACCCATCAAAGCCAGTTTTTATTAAATGCTGAGGCTCTTACTAACAGCCAGCACATCGTATGAGTAAACAATTTTATTTATTTATTTTTGTATACGTGTATATTTCTGGAATTTTGATGGGGGCGGCGCCCCAGCGCCACTATTGACCAGCCGCCACTGCTCCAGGACAGGTTTGAGAACCGCTGCTCTAACCCAAATCCCATCCTTATAGCTCAGAACAAAACCGTGAACAGCATTATAAGTGCTACCTTTTTATTTTTATAACTCAAACTGACTGTATTTGCAAAAAAGTTTGATAATTAGTTTTTCCTAAATACATATTTGTTTTTTAAAGAAGTCTCTTCTACTCACCACAGCTGCATTTATTTGATCAAAAATACAGTAAAACAGTAATACTGTGAAGTATTATTACAATTTAAAATAACTGTTTCTATTTTAATATAAAATGTTATATTTTTTGATGGCAAAGCTGAATATTCAGCATCATTACTCCAGTCTTCAGTGTCACATGATCCTTCATAAATCATTCTAATATGATGATTTGCTGCTAAAAAAAAAATCCTTTGATGAAGAAATTTCAAAAGAACGTCATTTATTTGAAATCGATTTTTTAAAAAGTCACTTAATCAACTTAATGCGTCCTTGCTGAATAAAATGTATATTTTTAAAAATCAATAATATTTAATATCAAGTATTTCAATAAGTGGCATCATTTTCTAGTTATAAAAGAAATTATATAACTAAAATAATAATCAGTTCTCTATCAGTTATGGGAACACTTGAAGGTAAAATAATCTGTATTCTAGTATTGGTCATAAAACATCAACACTGGTTAAATTGGCTCTAACAATAATCTTCACTACATCAGATAATGCAGATACATTTAAGTAATAAAAAAGAAACAGAAAACCAATCAATTTATTACTTTAATAATTTAAAGAAGCCATACTGATTTTTAGGAGATCAGAATAGACAGTTGTACAAGTGGAATTGCAGAACAGATCATTTTATGCATTAATGTGTGTATATATATATATATATATATATATTTGAGAAATCAAATTAAACATATTAAAAAAACATCTTGAAATTAGCTTTTGTTTATTCTGTAGCATTTGTTGGTTATCTTGCTGTACAAATCCCCCATCCCCTCCTCTCGCTCTGTAGACCTCAGGAATGTCACACCCGCTCAGACTGACCCCAACAGCTGTAAAGAGAGAGAGATGGAGAGAGAGAGAGAGCACATGGCACTGGCTATTTTTAGAGTTCATTCAGACTTGAATATCTCTCTCCTTATCTTTCTCTGGACGTGGTTGTTCCTTCTGGATCTCTCCTCAGCTGAAAGTTCTGGAGAAGCTTCACAGTGGTCAGGCTAGTTCATAAGTACCCGAGACGGACACAGGACAGAGCATATCAACAAGGAAAAGAGTGCAGTGATAAAGTGAAAGTCAACCAGGTCAACATGGCTCTACTGTGTTACAACAGAGGCTGCGGGGATCGATTTGATGCTGACAAAAACTCAGATGGTATTTTTCTCATTTATTTTGACTATTTATTAATATATATTGTAAAAAAAAAAAAAAGCATAGTCATGCACTTTAATTCAACTCAATAATTTAATTGTCTATGTGAAGCTCATGGTTGGTATGACAAGCCTGTAAATCTACTAAAAACTTTCAAGAGTGTGACATAACTGAAGGAGAAGTGTTTATCACTTTTATTGTATTAGACCTGTGAAGCTGTTTTAGAAATTGAAATATATAAATAGAGCTGAGCCGACAGCTGATTGCAGTGTGAATGAGATCTGCTGGTCTCAGAGGCCCTAAAGGCCACGACTTAACTTTGATTAGTAGGCTACCATTTTTAACATGTTTTATTTATCCTATGTTTTATTTATAACATTTGGGATATAGAAAAGGTGAGTCGGTGTGTGTCCATAGAGGTTTACTATGGCTCTATATCAAGTCCCAGCACTTTTGGAGGTGTTCTGATCAAATGTTACTTCCATAAATGGATCATCTCCCAGCTGTCCCTGCATGTGTTTCAGTGTTTGATATATGTATGCAATAAGCAAGGCTTGAGTCCTGTTGAGTCGAGTTCATAAATAAAGTAGTGAGGATGGACTTGTGTAGATAAATGTCTCCTGCTAACCCTATTTTCTCTCTCACCACCTGAAGATGCCTGTCAGTTTCACCCCGGAGTGCCTATCTTCCACGATGCCTTAAAGGTGAGCTCAAGATGTATCTGAGTCTTTGTTTATGCAGCCGCACGCGCTCTCCGTACAGACCGCCGGCTGCTCGGGTTCTAGCGCTGTCCTAGCTTGATAAGCACGTTCCCGGCGTGTTTGCCTGCTTCTTAGGGAGCCTAATATTCATGTTTTTGTTTTATTGGCTGCCTGATGTGGTTCTTTGTTCGGGTTATTCTCCTCAGGGCTGGTCCTGCTGTAAAAAGAAAACGACAGATTTCTCAGAGTTCCTGTCAATCAAGGTATGCTAATGAAATGATAATCGTGTCGGTTTCATCTCACGCTGCTTTTCATGCACTGCACGTACAGTAGTACAGACTGAAACAAAGTGACACAATATATCACAGACAGCCACAAAATACTTAATTAAGCTCAATTTGTTAACATGGTTTAATGTTATTTAAATGGACATTAGTGTATTATGGACAATATTTTCAAAAACAAAACAAAAAGAGAGAGAAAACGGCTTAGCTGGTCTTCTAGGCTTGTCGTGGCTGGTTTAGAACAGGGGTCCTCCAGAAGGTTGTAAGCGGTCCACAGAACATTGCAGAGAATAAAAAGACAAAGCAAAAATGGATAAAGTCTACCGAACATTCTGTTTCATTATAAATGTTTCTCTCCTTTCTTTCCAGATTTGTATGTTTTCTTGGTATCTTTCTATAGTTTTCTATAGTCCCCTTCATCTTGCTCACTGGGGTTGTAAGGCAGTACATAAGTTGCTTACAAGTATTTATTGTAAAAGTTGCTTATACAAATCATTTTTAATTCAAAATGTTCTTCAAGTTTATGAATCCAACATTAATTTAAGTTTGAAAACTTACTAATTATCGAACAGTTTAAATGTTTTTTTCATAGATGGATTTTAGGAAGGGGGTCCCTCTAAAAAGGTTAATCATATTTGGGGGTCCTTGGCATCATAAAGTTTGAAAACCCCTTGTTTAGAAGACTGGATTTAGAGTTGTTTTGGTCATGCTGGGAGACCAGCTTAAATCAGCTAAGACCAGCTTTTTTTCCAAGCAGGGAATTCAATGAACAATAGTTTATTGATACATTAACATTGCTGTAGATTAATAAATGCTGTAAATTTGCAATTTCTAGGACACTAATCATATTGTACATTTGTATCGAATATGCTAATGCGGTTACTCCAAAGCCCCACATTGTCCACAAAACAATGTATGTGAAAGAAAAGGATTTTTCATTTAATTTCAATAATTTCTACCTGATTTCCAGGTCTAGAAATCACGCTTAAAAAATGAATAATAAAGTACATTCAAATAATTTTAAGTCCTCTTGAGGCACCCTTGGATGTTTTTCATTCATTTATCAGATGCTTTTATCAAAAGTGACTTATCAAATACCAAATTATCGTGTAGCAGCCAACATTAGCATTACTGAATGTTAAGTGCTAGAGCTGCTCAGAAATCAGTAATAACAGTACTAATAACGCATATTCACGATGTCATTCACATTCACACAATCTCAAACATGTAATTTATCTGCTCCCAGTCTGATAATTATTTTCTTCCAGTCATGCTGATTGGCACGTCCTGCCTTCTGTGCTTGTCCTCTCAGGGTTGCACCCGCGGGCGCCATAGTAACGAGAAGCCTGAGGAGCCTCTGCAGCCGGAGGTGACGTCTGATAAGGGCGGCGTGAAGCAGCACAGTGGACAAGAGATTATCTACCAGGGACCCAAATCTGCTGAAGCCCTGGAAAAAGAGAGACCCAGGTCTATAGAGTACATTTGCAGCTCACACACGCACACATATTGTGCTCTGTTTCACCCACCAACACATTGTTCTGAATACAAAATTAATTTGTTTTCCTTCTCTGAAGTAGAGCTCCTTCTCACTGTTGAATACAAACAGACAGTGACATGTTTTTCGATTCCCTCCTCCTCAGCTCAGATGAGCCCAAGACAAAGCTGCAGGTGAAGATCTCTCCCTCTCTGGCTCAGATCCTGGAGAAAATGGAGATCTCTGCGAGGGAGAAGAGAGAGAAGCTAGGTGAGCAATCCTGGTATTCCTATTGGCCATCGTGCTCAGGATCACCTGCAACACAAGCACACTATAAAAAAAATAATTTGACAAATAAAACAGATTAATAGAGTGCGTTTTTCAAGGAAATACGGTTTCGGTCTTTCTACTTCAAAAATTTGGGTTTCATTTAATGTGGTACTTGCTGTTTCTTTGTGATTCATTGTGAAATGTATTGTTTCTCAGGGCAGATTGATACTAATGCAGTGGTTCTTTACTGGTTTGATTTTATACTGGGCATTAATTGACAACCCAAAACTAAAGTTATCAAAAATGTCATTTAAATGAATCAATAAATATTAGTTTTAAAGATGTATATGAATATTATAATTTAATATTAATGATATACACGATTTAAAAAATAATATGATCAATTCATAGCATAGCATTATCTTTGCCATCAAAAATTTACAAAATACATTGGGGTCCTCCAAAATAATTTGTATCCATGTTGCAAAAAAAAAAAGACAAAAATGTCCTTACACTTAAGCTCTGGGACCATTTTTGGGATTTCCGCCTGGATTTGGCCTACACAAATTGAAAAGCTTCCCATACCCACATACTGTACAGTGGTCTAAATACACAATTATGGTGTAATTTTACAGGAAACCATTTGAAGTTACATAAAACACTGTTAAAAGTGATAAACATGTAAGTATCTCTTGTCTGAGCTGTAATAACCCCCCCCCCCCCCCCAAAAAAGAGGCGCTTTTTGATTTTTTTGGTTATAAATTCAGTTTTGAAAGTGTGTAACTCACACTGTGTGCTCAGCACCCTGCAGACAGTTTGGGATGTTTCCACTAGACTCCAGAAAATACTGGAAAAAACAATTTTGTCTTTACCAAATTTATTCAAATGGATCAAAAAAATAAAAAAGCGCCTCTTTTTTGTGGGGGGTTGGGTGAATTACAGCTCAGACAACATATACTTGCATGTTTATCACTTTTAGCAGTGTTTTGTGTATGGTAACTTCAAAGGGTTTCCTGTAAAATGACACCAACATTTTGTATTTAGACCACTGTATGTGGGTATAGGAAGCTTTTCATTTTGGGTAGGTCAAATCCAGGCGGAAACGGTCCCAGAGTAATTTAGTGTAAATAAGTTACTTTATGTAAAACAAATGCCAAAGTGATGAATGTCTCCAGAAAGTAGAGACTCTAAGCTTTCAAATGGTACCACATATAAGGTCAGAGCTCCTCCACACACATTTAAAATTTAAAGTATAAACTTGATGATGTCATTCCGTACACGGTCCGCAGAGTTTAAGAGGTTAAAATCAAAGCAATGAAACATTATTATTACTAATAATGATTAATATAATACTAAATAGATGCATTCGGTTTGCAGTCAAAAATTCTCAAAATACATTGTGGTCATCAAAAATTATGTTTATCCACGTTATTATCCATCTAACAAAAAAGTAAGCACATGTCCTTAAAATCAAGCAATAAAACATTATTATTATTATTAATATTGTGTTTATATTAACATAATAATTTTATATTAATGAAGATGAATAAATTGATAAATAAATTATATTATTCTTTGCAGCCAATAATTCACAAAATACTGTACTTTTATATATGTTGCAAGTAAGCATGTATTTAATATAGTCAAGGCTTTTATAATACCATTATCATTTTTATCAGGCCTAACTAAAATAATTTTGCTACTTAAAACAAAATAAAAGCTAACTGAAATAACATAAAATATTTTTATTTTATTTCAGCTAGTTGCCAAGGTAAAATTTCCTTTTTCATTTAGTCTAACTTGAAGTACTAAATAAACCAAAACAAAAAAAATAACTGACAAAAGTGACAAAAATGCACAGCAAAATGACCAACACTTTAACGAAAACTAGTGAAAACGGACCATATAAAGATAAAATCTATCCTCCCTTTTATTTATTTATTCTAACTCTGCACTATATGATTTGTTTAATTGTATTATTTGCTCTCTCATTGCTGTTTGTTGCCAGTCAGTAGCACTCTAGTGAAGTGTTTATGCAGCTCTCGCTTCTGCAAAAGGTCATTCCAGTCCTTGGCATAGCTGTAGATGGCCCACCTGTCCATAATCTGTCACTTACTGTAGGACTCTGTTAAAACACACACAGCTCTGCGGTGTTGTGCTCTCACGGGCTGCAGGATTTACCTTTAGATGTAGTCTGACTGACTATCGCACATTTTGAGAATGAGTTGTTTTATAAAGTCTCTCTTATTGTTCATCTGTCTGACTTTGTTGTTTTCTCTTCCTACTGTCACCTCTCTCCTCTCGCTGTCCCACAGAGTCTCAAGTCCTTGTGGTTGGGGTTAGGTGCAAAAACACAGGATGCAAAACAGTAGGTGCTCATGTAATATGTAAATCACAATTAAACAAATCAGCTTGCAAAATATACAGTTTAATGCCATCTAGTGGTCATAGTAAAGAATTGTTTTAGCGTAATTCGACATCAGCCTCCTTTGCTCCTTTGAATGGACACAGAGCAGCAGATGAGGGAGAGTTAATGACTAAATATCCCTTACTGGGATTTGACCCTAATGCCTTCTTTTTAAGATTCCTTCTCTGGGAAAAAGATCATCTTTAATGGATTAGTTAGCTGAAATCCCAAAAGTTCATGATGTTAATTACTCAGCAGCAGAGCTGTTCTTTAGTCCAGATGAGAACTAGACCTGTATCAGCAGAGACATGTACGTGTGAATTAATTACATTTACATGGTGTGTTTTTTTATAAGAATGTTTAATTTTGACTATGAATTAGCAGTATTATCATGAATTGTTTGAAATGTCACCAATAGGAATTTATTTTAGGTTATTTCATTTATATATTGCACTGAATGTCGTATGCATGGTAGATGGTAGACGGTTAATGGATCGTCAGGTTAAAGGTACGCTATGGCCCTCTAGCGGTTAAAAACAAAACTGCATACATTTTGCGGAAGAAAAACATTTTGGCTCTGCGTGACTGTGCGGATTAATATAGTTATCTTACTCTACTGCTTATAAAACATTCACAATGTGTCTTCTTAAGAGATATAACCAGCTTAGATGGAAAGGATCTCAAGCTGACTAGCTGAAGATGTTACTGTAGCCATTAATAGACACGGTTCTTCCTCGAAAATGAATTCCCAACCATGATGAAATGACCCTTCACAATAGATCATGCTATACAATCAACTCTGTTAGAGAGTTATGAAAATTGATCTGTACTTTACTCACCTGTAATAAAAACACTATCTCTGTGTCGCTTTTACGACATTTCAAATCCCTCAGTTCTTCTCACCATCTCCGAGAAGCCAAGCCAATGTTGATTCTTGTTTTATTATGAGCGTTCTCGCATTCTCTTTTTGCCAGCAAACTCTCCTCTGTTCGGCTTTTTTAAACTAGTGATTCCCCGGATGTGTGAGAGTAGCAGCTCCGTGTCAACCTTTCTTGCTTGTTGTGAGAACTAACCTAATCCCAGGCCATACACAAGTCAAAGTAGCTGGAACTACTTCCTCGATTTACAGGAGAGACGAGAGACGTACGCAATTTCCCATGAAAACCATCCCGCTAAGTCTATAGTATAAACACTTAGAATATACCATATTTGAAACAAAATAAGTTAAATATGTACCTTTAATAACACATTGGTTTGTTTCAGTGGATACAAAAACACCATTAACTGTGAGAACCACCTTAAACAGACACATATTAAAGCTTCCTGCTCATTTTTCTATTTGGAAGAGTCGAAAAATGAGTGTATTTTCAGACGTGAAGGAAGTACATGGATGACACAGAGCTTGTGCTGAGTTTAGGTGCATCAGCACTTTAAAGTTTTGCTTTTGTAAATATGCTGAGTTATTGTGAGCGAGCGGAAATGTCTGTCTTCAGTGTGGGACACCTGTGTTAACTATGAATAGATGTTCAAACTATTTTATTGTGTGTGTGTGCTCAGTCTTACCAGGGTCCAGAGACTGACGCAGAGATCTGCTTACATCATCCCGGGGCCCCCGTCTTCCATGAAGGGTAAGAAACCTGCAGCGTTTGGGTCTTTATTTGGAAATATGACTCATCCTCCAGCTATACTTATCTGTTGTAGACTTCAAACAAACAGACAAATTGTACCCAGTTCCTGTATCTGTGAAAAAATCCGACAGTACAAGCAAGGCCTGTTTTCATAAAGCTTTTCACAGAGAACCAATTTGGATTCAGATCCACATACGCAGTCCATTTCAACAAGAGATCTCGACACGATATCATCAGTATTTATGAGATTAGAGGTTAAATGCATTATGAATCACGTTTGCTGTTTATTGTCTAGATACAAATACTGGAACTGCTGCTGCATACAAACCACCGACTTCAACGCCTTCTTGGATCAGAAGGGCTGCACAGCAGGAAAACACTGCTGGATCCCCAAACAGGTTAGAGCTTAGGAGAGCTTTTTTACATGGACACACACTGTATAACCAGGAAACAACCAACTAACCCTCTCTGGGGAAAATTTTTTTTACTTTATGTATGTTGTGTTTGGTATGCAGGACAAAAAGAAGGTGGCTTGCCGGCATGATTGGCACCAAACAGGAAACCAGGTCGTGGTCACAATCTACGCCAAGAACTCCAGTCCAGAGCATTCCTATGTGGAGGCAAACCGCACAGTGGTGAGGTCAAGTGAACCTGTAAACACACCAGCGTTCAATGACTTTTTATGAATCAATCTGTGTCATTATCCATCAATTCACGTTTTTGTCTTTTCCATCAATCTGCAGTTGACATGCCACATTCAGTTTGAGGGTGATAAAGTGTTTCATAAGGACATCCACTTATGGGGGGTAAGATTGACACACATTCACAGTCCATTATGATTTTGCAATCATATAGTTTTTTCGTTTTTATTATTATTTGTTAATAGTTTATTTACAGATGATTGTACTATATACAGAAGATAATGCTGTATGAATCTTTTATGTTAAATATGGTCTGAACACACATATGTCTTTTTTTTAAATCCCCGAATGAATCGGACATCTGTGTCCACTTCTGGTTTCGTAGGTGATTGACGTGAAGAGCAGTATTGTGAACATGGTGCCCTCTAAAGTCGAGGTGACCATGCGGAAGGCTGATGCTGTAGCCTGGGGCAAACTCGAGGACCCCAAACACAAGCCGGAGCCAGAGGTCACCAATGACATGAACAACACAGAACAGCAAGACGTCAAACCCGACTGGTACATCTCAGATGATGACATCAGCGAGTCTGACTGGGAAGACGACGATGAGGAGGACAAGAAAAAGAGCGAGGAGAAAAAAGAAAAACCGGAAGATGATGGACCCCCTGAGCTAGAAGAGCCTGCTGACGTCCCCCCGGAAAAATGAACATTTATTCTGCAGTGCAATGGTTATGTATTTCTGAAGTTATGAATTTGTTTACAATAACACGTGAGATTTATACAAATGTGGGGCTGCTTCTTTCACGCATTTAGCATGTTAGTTTTTGTTTTTTTTAAGCAAATGTAGGTTTTCCACACTGCTAAAATACATTGTATGGGGTTGTGTTCAAAGATTAGAGAAGTCTTTAATTTTTTTCCATAGAGAATTTGAAAATATTCACTTATTATTCACATTTTTGGGGTCGGTAAGATTTGTCTTTGTCTTTTATGCTCACCAAGGCTGCATTTATTTGATTAATAATAATAATAATAATAATAATGTGAAATATTATTACAATTTAAAATAGCTGTTTTATACTTTTAATACACTTTATTTTAAAATGTAATTTATTCCTGTGATGGCAAATCAAAATATTCAGCATCATTACTCCAGCCTTCAGTGTCACATGATCCTTCAGAAATCATTCTAATACGCTGATGTGGGCTCAAGAAACATGTCTTATCAATTTTGAAAACGTTTGTGTTATTTACATTTTTGTGGATGACGTCATGCTTTTTCTCAGGATTCTTGTGTAGAAAGTTACACATTTATTTGAAGAACATTTACAGCATCTTTTGCCGAATACAAGTACACACATTCTTTCAACAACTTAAAAAACAACAACAACCTTATTGACCCCAATGCTCTGATCCACTTTTCTGTGGATTCATTGCAGATTTTTAGCACTGACAAAACAGTATTCAGTATGTTCTGAATTGGACTGAAACCATAAAAGATTTATGTATATTCTGTGAAATCATGACAAGAAAGATCAACAAGTCAAACAGCAATGGCCACACTTTATTTTTGCGTCAAGTCAACAGCAACAATCCTGAAGTAGGTGATTGCAGTCAGACAGGGTCTAAGGCCATGGAAGCTTGACTGCAACCCATATGGCAAAAATATTTTAAATAAAAAGGATAAATAATACATCTTAAAAGTAAACAGTAGTCTTGACAATGAAGAGGACTGGTATCAGCAAATAAAGAGTCAATCTCTTCCTTTTTTGGTTCTTTTTCTCTGTTCAAAGAAAAATAATAAAACAAATTTTCTGTTCATAAAACCATTGCCTTCCGCTTGTACCTGATTGCCACTCATAATCGACGTGCTGATACGTGGAGATGGTCAAGTAACGTGTTTGCCACGTCAAACTGAACAGCGCACGACAACAATTCATCACAGATGTGAAACGTTAAAATGAAGACATGCAAAACAATAATACAAAAAAAAATAGTCCAGTTTTAAGGGGCACAATCTTGACTTCAAATCAAGACCACGCTTGCAACGTCTTTTTTTACAGAGCAACACTGTTAGACTTTGGCTCACAACTATCAAGAAAACAATTAAGTTGCCCAGTATTGTGTATATTATTTTCTTTTAATGAAAAAACTGTACCATTGGAGTGTATCGATAAATACTGCTTGAGAACCATATATTAGTCAAGTTCAAGTTTTGCTTTACCGCAGGGTTTCCATATACAGACTGACCCCTGAAAAAGGGGCGACAGTTGAATAACATTCATAAGTTTGGTTATACTGTCTTATATGTAACATCTCATAGGGTTTCCACGAATGGGATACCAGTTGTCATATGACAAAACAAAACACACAACCGTTTTACGTCGCTTCTTTTAAACATTAGTTGGTTTTTTTTTTTATATTAAAGTGCAAGGCGAGATAAAATACATCTTGAAATGTACGACATACAGCATCACTTTCTTTCACAAGATTTCCCTGCAGAAAAAAAGTAAAGAAACGGCTCACTTTAAAACCACTGCGCTCCATTGACTCACTTGGCACAAGAGTTACGGCACTGAAGCTTCTAGAACAACGGCTCAATTGACACACTAGTGATACACCATCACGACTTGGCTGACGATCCGAGAGTAAAAAGAAGAAGAAGAAAAAAAAATAGACCTTTTTCCTGCATAAGGGCATGAAAGGCATGCAGAAACTGAGATGGTCTTTGATAGATGCAGATTAACTATTCAGCCAGTTTGACTAATAATACAAGTCCACCGTACATTCATTCATCAGGATATTCCTTTTGTTGTTGCATGTGTTTAATTGTCTTCATTTCAATACAATTGTTTTGTTTGATTTCGTTTGTTCCCTCTCTTGTTGTTCAGGCGGCGACAGGACGGGGTCTTTTTCTTCCCTTTGGAGAGTGAAGAAAGTTTATAGTTTGTGTCTGACGGCTGGAATACTAAGTAGCGAGATGAAAAAAAGAGAGCGGATTTGGTCATGCATGGGAGTGGCGTTGCTGAAAACAGAGAGATGGTGGACGGTCCACTTCCTACTCCCTGATAATGAGCATTTCCCATGACACCATCCGCAGGCAGAGAAGAAACGGAACAGAAGCACAGTAATGCAGTGCTGGGCCACGCCCCTCCAAAGAAAAGCTCACAAATACGGGGGTGGGGCATATGTCTGCACAGGTGGTCTCACGCCCTCCCTCACTGGGCGTAGAGCAGCATCCCGTGGCAGTGTCCTCACAGCTGAGGTGCAACGGACCACCAGGTCTTCAGTTGCCTGCGGGATCCACATCACACACCCCGCCTTTGGTATCCCACGATCCTGAGTGGTCCAAACATGTATTAAGAATAAGGTTGTGAATGTGATTATTTAAAAACGCAAGTAAATTCATTATTATGCATCTGAACCATCTGTAAATGGCACAGGGAATATTATGCGAAATATTTCACAATCAGGCCAAGCAAATGGCACTTAGTATGACATGGCCGTGCCACACTGCACTGCAGCTGGATACGAGTCGAACTACAATAATTCAGCAAGACGGTGAGATTATGAGGCTAGTGAATGTGTCTCTTACCTGACAGAGAGCTGCTGGACCGCTGCTTATGCAGCCTCTCTCTCTCTTTCTTGCCCTTGGGCATGATTTTCAGCTTCATACTGCTTTTCACAAACACAAGGGACGGGTCCTAGAGTGAAACCAAGAACAGGGAGTCAAGTACTGGCATAGTCAAGATATGAGTCTTTCTAAAGTAGAAGTAAAAGTAAAAATAGTTGCTGGAATTACCAAAGTTTGTGAAGATAAAAGAGAAAAAGAGAAGAGAAGAGCTTGTGTTTTAAACCGTATGAGATTCACTGCTTATTTAAGACTGTGCTTGCAAGGATACAAGACAAAACAGACATTTTGGCATCATTTTGTGTGTTTTTGTCTATTCAAGAGCTGTCTGAAGCAGCATTCTGTGCGCACGAGTCGTGTGTGTGTGTCACACACAGACAGGAGATTCACAGACGCATGCCAGTACTGCACTGCGTTCTCTTTTGTGTCTTGTCGCGCTTGAATAGGTTAAAAGCATTTGCATGAATAAGAGCGTGATCATATATTGTAAAGCTAGCCGAAGGATGATGGGAAAAAACAGATGCTTTGTTAATTGTGTTAAATATTTTTAACATGTTAAACTGCAAAAATGAATCGCACGCGTTACTTTTGACAGCACTAGTTAAAATATACTAAATAAAAACCAGCTATATTCAAATATAATAATATTTCACAATATTGCTGTATTTTTGATTAAATAAATGCAGCATTGCTGAGCATAAGAGACGTATTTCAACAACATTAAACAATCTTTCTGAAGCCAAACCTTTGAACGGCAGTGCAAATATTGAACGTTGAAATCACACCATATCTAAACTTCTCTCAGGAGAAAAATAATGTATTTTTTACTGTCGGAATCCAACTATTTAGTGCTCTATAGAAAAAGTAATGCAAACTAAAATGAAACTCCAAAAAGTCACTGAGACTATAGACATGGATGTGGAGAAGGACAAACCTCCTCAGAGCAGTGCATGCTGGGACAGATCCAGTGAATGTCCTCCAGCTTGTGTAACTCAGCGCTGAGACTGTCCACTGTGGAAAGAAGCTCCTCTTTTTGAGAAGACTCCAACTGCTACATAAACACATATACACAGAAAATGTCTTTATCATATTTCATACAGCATTACTTCTGTACAAGAACAAGTCAGAGAAAGCGAGAGAGAGAAAGACAGTGATGCCGCTCACCAGCAGTTTTCCCTCGAGCAGCATCTTGGTCTCTTGCTGGAGAACTTTACTGCTGTTGACAATGTCTACAGCGGTACTGCGACTCAAAACCTGCAGAGAAACACACACACACACACACACACACACACAGCTCAAGACTCTTGCTGTTCAGTGATTAACACTCAGTTATACTTCTATTCGCCGGTCAATGGAGGTCCTGTGGAGAGCAGCATGAGCAGCTCAATGAGAACACGCTGAAAGCCACAGCAGGAACGAAGGACCTACTATTATTCCTACTGGAGCCTGAAAGGTGCACATGTTAACCTTTAAAGCAGAGCTAGACTGAAGTGATCCTCATCACATCACTCACTGATATGAACTATGAATACATAATAAAAGAATGTTTTAGCTTTTTGAATAACATTTGCGACATTAACGTCTTTTGCAATTGCTTCCTTCCAAGATGCTCTTTGGATCATTCTCATAAATCATGCTGGAGAACAGGACCATCAGGTTTTACTCAAATTTGTGGAGTTTGCATAACACAAGTGATGCTATCATTAACATCAACTTTCCATTGAGATTTTGATATATAAAAGGTCATGGTGATATAAGAATATCCTGTAAGTTTCAGAGCTGAAAACTTCCTTGTTAGTCAAAGAAAAGCTTTTACACCGCCTTAACCGAAGAAGACCAACGCCTGATTCTGTAGCCCACCGATTTGTGCATGGCATGTTATAGATACATAACATGGGCCTACGTGGAGTTAAACCGGATCGAACTTCCAAGAAATAAACATGCTGCATAAGCTTCATTCGGATTCCGATATTATGAATGCATGGATGAACTTTATTTTTAATGTATATCCAGCTCACGTGGGGAAGACATTGCGCGTTCGTTCCTTCATTTCACCACGGATTCGTTTGTAAACAAGAGACTGGATTTGCAGACATAGTGAAATAACATTCCTTTTTTGATATGCGTTGTTCACTCTCTTGACTTGATATTTGAAGGAAAAATAAAATCGCGGAAGTTTTGACTCTGCAGTGAGGCTTGTGTGTGCGTGTGTGTGTTAGTGATGCTGTTTGCGGTTATATCCACCGATCGGGCGAGCCAAGTAATAAAAGATAAAGACATTTTGCGAGCCCTGTGGGCGAATCATTCCGTTTGCCGTTTTCCCACACGCTTTCAAAACAATTCATCATGTGTACTCATATGCAAAGCTTATCCAATTATAGCAGTGGGCGTTTACTTCCAAGTCTTCAGTGCGGCACGCCCATAAAAACTGAGCATTCCATGAGAGAGGCTCAAAACCAGGGTAGAAAATAGCCTATTAGTTATTCATTATGATGTTTTTGAATGTAAATAACACGTGAACGTCACAAGTTGACCTCAGACAACAGTATACAATGTTTTTAAAAGCCAATTCATGGCTTGTCTGGCTATCACCAGACCAAGCTCAATTTAAGATTGAACATTGGTCTGGGGAGTCTGCTATGTATTTTCTACTGCACAAGAGGCGTGATGAACGAGCATACATTAAATGACTCTGTACGCAATTGGATAGAGGCGTGATCAACGGGCAACGACCCATCGCTTCTCTATCCGTCATCGTGTTAAACCCGCCAATAGCGTGCCAGGTGGATAAGCCAGTCTGTGATTGGTTCCCGCAAAAGTGTAACAGAAGCAGTAGAAATGAATGCACAGGTTTCCAGACTGAGTTGCAGGGCGAAATCAAATCGCCGGCAGATCAGGCTGGGTTTACCCAGTCTAGTTCATGACCCCTTTAAAGCAAAAAAGAGACAGACTCTATCTGGACTCGGCTATATATCATACCATTCAGCCGAAATGCATCATTTTCCTGTTATCACTGTAAAGCTGCTTTGAAACATCTGTATTTTACAAAGCGCTGTATAAACAGAGGTGACTTGACTTGACTTGATTATTTGGCATATAGGTGATTTATCAAAAATGTTGAACTTAGATGTTAATTCAATTCGCTTCATTGTGTTAAATGCAGTTGTTAAATATTTTAGTCTCAAAAGTTAACAAAAGCTTTAGTAACCCTAACAAGTGTGTTTTGGTCACCTCAGGGCTGGAGGGTTTGGAGGGGAAGGCTTCACTCAGGACAGCAGCACTGGCATTGACAGAATGAGCTAATTCCTGCTCCACCACCTTATGAGTCTTTGCCACCTCCCGGATCCTACAATACATGATAACCATCACACATTCAGCAGCAGCATAAAACATACTTCCCCATCCGTATAAGCCCTTTAATACATGGCTTTAAATGTAATTGTGAATATAAAATTACTTGTGTAATCAATACAAGGAAGTGCCACCTGCCAAGTAGTAGAAGTTACAGTAATGGGTGCGGTTTCAAGGTAAAATGGATATAGTTAATTTCTCTATTAGCCCTTAAATAGTTTCTCACATACGCATGCATTGATATTCACTGTGGTGTGAGATTCCTGTTTTGTTACAAATTATTATTATAGACTCTTCAAACAGGCACACGCAGACACACCTGTAGATGAGTGAGTCGGCTACTAAGCCAAGCTGCTGAACCTGTGCACATTCCTCCTCCGTCAGATACTCCATGGACTGCTGGGAATTCAGGCGGGGCCGGGCCGGGCGGCTGTCTCCTTTCTGCTTGTCTTCCCACGATTTCAGCGTGCTCTCGAACGCCTTGTGTCACAGCAACATAAAATGTTAGCAGAACGCAGAGCATCTACATTAAAACTTTAGGGGGGTTGGGTACAATGGCCTAGTTACTAGCCTCTGTCATTGATAACAATTAGAAATGTTTCTTGAGCACCAAATCAGCATATTACATGGGCACTTTTTGTTTGAATCCACACATTTGTGTGCGGATTTGATCTTTTGGACATGGGCGAACTGCACGAATATACAGAGCTTTCCGCTGTTGTCGCATACTAACCATCCTCCTATTCTCTGTTTTAAAAAGCAGGCTTAATATATGCCGTGCAGGGGTTGCACAGAGTAGTCGACTTTAATGTTCTGCCATGCTGCTTTAAGCTTGACCACGACTAGTCGCTGATCAAGGCCTATAGAGGGTGCAACAGGATAAGAAATCTTTGAAGTCTACTTTTACGCTCTATTTCCAACAGTCAAAATGACAAATAAATGCATACTCAGAGAGCTCTCCACAAGACATGTTTGATTATACCATCTGGATGCTCCAAATTGATCAGGTGAATGCACATTTTCAACAGCTTATTGTACACGCTCTCTCACTAATACATTCATATAAATGTAATCTTTACTGTGCTACTTTATCTGTATCTTATTTAGAACGAGCAGAAACCTGTGAGAAATATAATGACCCAAAGACAAAAGAACCACAGACGATGAGTGGAAAGAGAATTTTAGAATGACACGACAGACGTGAAGTGTTTACATGTCCTGTTTTAAAAAATGTTCCCAACCCCACACTTTTAAATGATAGTGTATGCATGTTAATCTGCAAAACTAAGCTGATAATGCTTGTTTTTCTGGTGAAACTGATATAGGAGGTTCTGCCGGTTAGGTTAGTCTAATGGGGACAGCAGATCACCACTATCCCACAAAGTAAAAAGGATCTAGAAAAGCTGGTTTGTTCAGAAAGATTCACAAAGTTTTTAAAGAAGAGTAAAGAAGATGATCGCACACACACTGACCCGGTCTCTGGTGAGCATCTGGGCTCGGTTCTTGTGGACGATTTGGACGATGCCAGGAGGCTGAATCCAGGCCTCACCGTCCACCTGCACAGGTACGCCTTCATCACCCAGGATAGTGATCTTCACCTGCCGACACTGAGGAAACAGCTAGTGTCAAAGCACATCTGAACTCATATGACTCATGTAAGAATAGTTTTAAAATGATGTTTAAATTGCCAGATGACACATATTACTAACTTATTTACAATTACCCATAAACATGTTCTTATCTACACACAACAACATTAGATGATATTAAAAATCCATATTCAAACATTCACCTTCCCTACACTCTTAAATAAATACAGTTTTTTTATTGGCATCAAAGAAAAGTGACATGTGAAGGCCAAATATGGTAACCCATACTTAGAATTTGTCCTCTGCATTTAACCCATCCAGGTTAGTGCACACATATTAGGAGTAGTGAGTAGTGAACACACACACACACACACACACACACACACACACACACACACACACACACACACACACACACACACACACACACACACACACACACACACACACACACACACACCTGGAGCCATTTTGCTGTGGCACCCAGGGAGCAATTGGGGTTTAGGTGCCTTGCTCAAGTTATTTCCTGCTGGTATTGAGAACCAACCATTCTACCCATTAGGCCACGACTGCCCCGGTGTGGTTCCGAACAACATCCATTGAACCTTTTCATTCCACAAAAGTTCGTTATAGTGGAAAAAGGTTCTTTAGATTTTTCAAATCTTCTAAGAAAATGAGTCCCCAACTTTATGATGTGACTCATGTAATGTATGTTATCTACGCTCAGTGTACCTGTATTGTTTCACTGTCTGCTGTCGTGTTAATTTGTTAAAATATTCCAAAGCAACCTTGAGTTTGCAGAAAGGCACTATATAAAATAAACGCATTATTATTATTATTTTAAGAACTTTTTACTGAAACGTTCTTTGGCGAACCAAAAATGGTTCTTTTATGGCATCACTGTGGAAAAACCCTTTTATTTTAGAGTGTACAGACAACTGACAACTGTAGTTCACTCAAAAATGAAAATTACCCCATGATTTACTCAACCCTCAATCCATCCTAGGTGTATAGGACTTTCTTCTTTCAGACAAATACAATCAGAGTTATATTAAATAATGTCCTGGCTAATCCAAGCTTTATAATGGCAGCCCAAAATTTGAAGCCCAAAAAAAGTGCAGTATGGAAGGCGTTCTGGCAAAAGATAGATATTTTACTTTATAACGTGTTAAATATGGATATTTTTCTTACACAAACACATCGCTTCGCTTCAGAATTCCTTTATTAACCTCAGAGCCGTGTGGATTATTTTTATGGATGGATGCACAATTTTGGGCTCCCATTCACTGCCATTATAAAGATTGTATTCGTCAGAAAGAAGAATATCATATTCACCTAGGATGGCTTAGGGTGAGTAAATCATGGGGTAAATTTCATTTTTGGGTGAATTGACCCTTTAAGGACTATATATTGCATATTTAATCGATTAAGTTTCCTTTTACCACAGTGGAAGACCACTTTTCCCAGAATGTTGAATTGCAATTCAGTAAATTTCTCATCTTATTACTCCGATTAAATTTTCAGTTAGGGTGTAGTTGAATTTAATTCATGTTTCAACCTCTAAATTGAAGGGAATATAATTGTTAAATTCTGCATTGTGTCCTGGTGTTCAGACCTGGGCGATGCGGTGATGCTGTAGGTTGATGACTCGAGACATGGCCATCTGCATGCTGCCGAACACAGCCACCACTTCCAGCTTCTTATCATCAAACGATGGAGCTCCAAAATTCTACACAAACAAATACAATGGCAGACAATATTTCATAATGTCCACCGTTGAACCACATTCTCATCATCCGAACTACAGTTTATTTACACAAGTTTACATCTATCTATCTAAATCTATATGTTTTAAGATAAGCAACTTGAAACACGAAACACAGGAAGGACCAGATGTCTTGTGTGTGCACTCTGATTCCTACTGGGAAATTATATCATGATTTTCCACTTAACAGGAAAGAATCTGTTAGCCTACAGTGACGTGAGTTAGATAGAGATCAGATAGCTAAACAGCATCACTTCAGGTAGGACGGTTATCCTCTGTAATATGTGTATTTTTATTAACTAGATTTCAGTGTACTGTATATTATCGTACTTATTGCATTTGCACTGTTCAGTGCTCTTTAACTCTCTCATCTTTTTCTATTTTCCACCATTTATTCCCTACACTTGTTTCATATTGCTTCCTGTTTATTCGCCACAATGCACTTTCTTGCACTGACAATTTGTTCTTGATAAATGATGAAAGGATATTGATGAATTGAGGAGTGTTTGTGAAAGTGGTTGATGCATTCTGAAAGTCATATCTGCAGTAAGAAAGTCTGGCCAGGAGCCATTGTTTATTGACGGCACAGAACATTAAAGAGATGCATTGAAGATAAATGAACAGCACAGTTTCATCTGTACAACTCTGAGCTGATTTTTCACTTTGTTGAACTGAACTGCCCTCCGGAAAGTAAAGTTATAAGTTCTGAACTGAAATTCTGTTTCATTGATGGACTCACATTGTCCTCTTTGGTGCCACCCCAGAAATTAATGCCTCCTGCATAGCTGGGGATGTTCAAAACAGCAAGACCCTGAAGACTCGGCAAGGACATGGGCACTCCATCACACTGCACACAGAGAGAAAGAGAGAGAGATGCACTCAGCCCACATGTCAGCATCTCGCATTGTCTTCCTCTCTATCTGTCCACCACATGCTCATACCTCCAGCTGGACTCTTTGTTCCAGGTTCTTGTAGGTTTTCTGCACCAGTTCTTTGGTCCCTAGCACTCCATACCACATCATGTTTTTAGTGCGACTACTGTAAAAAAAAAACAAAAAAACATATTTGACCGTTTTAGTCAGCATTATATAAACACAGCATTATCATTGAAAAAAATAACCAAGACATTTTCTCTCTGCAATACATTTTTTATATGGATTTAATGAATTGCATTCAGCAATTCTCAAACATTTCTTCTTTCTTACCTGCACTTTTTTGGGTGCTCGTCTCTCTTGTTGTTGAACTCCAAAGATATTTTGGCATCCAGCCCGATACCAAAATAGTTATTCATCACACACTTTTCTGTGCACTGTCTGTGGAACAGAGAGACAAGCAGGATGAATTGTGTAAGCTGAGTCACAGAAAGACTTACTGATGAATAAAAAAGTTTTTTGAGTGCTAAATAAAGAGCAAAGGTGGATGTATTCGTCATACACACATCATTCACAACGAAAATGTATAGGTGAACTTGTTGCAATGTCACATAAGCACTTGTATCTTATAGTGATGGATATGAGGAGTGCTGAGCTTCTAATGATCTATTAAGAATTATATAATATATAATTACAGATATCTAATTCAAATAAATGTTATTTCATTCTATTCAAGAATCTTGAAAAACTGAAATTTCAACGTTGATGATAAAAAAAGCTTAGAATGATTTCTGAAGAATCGTGTGACACTGAAGAATGGATGCTGAAGATTCAGCTTTAACATCACATGAATATATGACATTTTAAATTATATTTGAATAGAAAACAATTATTTTAAATTGTAATAATATTGCACAATATTGCTGATTTTACTGTATTTTTGATCAAATAATTGAGTTCTATAATTATGTAAATAATGCTAACATTGTAAACGTGAGTCCTATAGCCTGTAGATGGAAATAAGTCTACGTATGAACAATATAAAAACAGATTTATGTCCACTGAGAATGTGATGGACTAGTGTGTCAGTGAGTGGAATAGCAAACACTGTGGTATATTACACTGTCAACGTGGTTTTAGAGCTACTGGAACCTCAGATGTCATTACTGCACTTCTCTGGAGAAAGATAAGAGAATGTGTGTGTGTATGTGTGTGTGTGTGCATGTGTGTGTTTGCACAGTCTTACACAGACTCTTCAGAGAAAAGCACAGTGCTGAAGCTCTCTGACTTCTCCAGTAATATAGGGGTTGTAGTGGTTGGACTCAATGTGTTTTGACCTGTCATTGAAATGGAAGAATAGAAGAGTGAGAGGGAGTGAAGTGCAAAATGCAGCCATAAGAAAAACACCTAGAATCACTACAAAACCTTCAATAGCAATAGTACAATAGTGTATCAAACTGTTCTGGAGAAAAAATGCCTCTGAATTTACTTGCTTTTTTTGAGTATGAAACCATTTGAGTTTAAATATTTGAGAAACACCCTATGTAACTGATTTGAGTAAAACTAATTAAACACACATTAATTAACGCAAACAGATCTCTTACAGTCTATAGCACTACATAAAGTATTTGAGTAGTTTATTTTATTTCCAACTCATTTCCAGTTGACTGAACAAATACTTTGGTCACACTTTATATTAGGTGTCCTTAACTTACCTTAACTTGCATCAAAAAATAAGTACAACATAATTATTGTGCTATTGAGGTGGAATATACGGGTAAGGTTAGGGACAGGTGTGGTGGTAAGGGTAGGTTTAAGGGTGGGTTAAGGGGTAAGGGAAGGATCAACAGTGCAATTACAGAAATTAGTTACAGCTGTAATTACATGCATGTATTTTGAAAAATATAAGACAAGTACATTGTCAAAACATGTATCTACACAATAAGTGCATTGTATCAAATTATCAATTTAAATGTTAGTACATAGTAGTTAAAGACACCTAATATAAAGTGGGGGCGATACTTTTATTTTCTTTGAAAGAACTCAAATTAAACGAAGCTCACTTGATTACACACATTTGTTTAGTAACACAGACAAGAGAAGATTTAGTAAAAATTAGCATCAGTGAAAGGTCTTTTTTTGGTAAATCTTTTTCAGAGTACTCTTTTTATGCGACTCATTTCATGTGTTCATGTGGCAGTGATTTATATTACATAAAAAAAGATTAGAACATATTTTGCTAAGACATTTTTTGTAAATGTTAATATAAATGAAAAATAAAATAAAAGTTCTTCATGCAAAATGGATTGTTTAGTGCTGCCCTTTATGTGAGCTAATGCAGTGTTACGCATGTTGATATAGTTGATGTTAATTAACTCTGTTGCTCCTTCAAGTGATCCTTGGCCTTTTCTTTTCTCACATCTCCCTGCTCACACAGACAGTTCTGAGAGACGACCTTTTCTAGACAGTGTCTGGGTTGCATGATGTTGTCTTTTACTTCCACCAGAGCATGCAAACACAGTTTGCATCCTCCTAATTTATACATTTTATGTCTTCTGTGTTTGGAATGATCTTAAGCCTTCATTTGTACAGCTGACCTTCATATTCACAAAATGAGTAATGATCCTTTAACTGTGGGGGTTTTATTCAGGGACTTTGGTGGTTGTTTTAATGTTCCTCAGGTCGAGGCCAACTGCAATTTTCATGCAACTGTGATTAAAAACATCTTTCATATAACAAAATGCCAATGTTGACCCAATATTTGGGTTTGTTTTGTTTGTTAAATTGTATATTCTTTGTAAAGCACTTTGTGATTTTTATCTGTGATAGGTGCTATATAAATAAAGTTTACTTACTTACTTACTTAATGCTTGAACGAGCTACGGCAGAGGTAAAACTTTTCAGTGAAAAATGTAATCGAGAAGACTGAGGATCCAATTACTAGGCACCATCTATGAATATTCATGAACTGAGTTTGTCACTCACGTGGCTCCGCCTCTTTGAGGTCCTCACTGCTGCCTCTTTTGATTGATGAGGAGGAGGACATTCTCTGTACCTGGGTGTGTCTGTTCTGCTCATCCACCACTGAGAGAAAGCAATCGAATTAAATACTGGGTAAAGTGTCCCAGAAGCCACTGAAACATGCTGTTTACATTCCTGCTAAAGCACAGATTTTGGTTTTACCTTATTTAAATACAACCGTGGTAAACACAGTAGAAAGTAAGAGTTAAAATGTTATTCAATGAAGCCTTTTTGTGAATTTCTCTCTGGGTGTGTTTTGAACATTTTATCACAGAATAACCTTCATGAAGTACAGAAGTTTAGCTTTACAGTACTCTGCAATGTTTGAATTATGTTCTTCTTGAACAGTGGCGGTTGGTCAATAGAGGGCGCTGGGGCGCCGCCCCCATCAAAATTCCAGAAATATACATGTATACAAAAATTATATAAAAGTGAAATAAAAATAAAATAGTTTACTCATACGATGTGCTGGCTGTTAGTAAGAGCCTCAGCATTTAATAAAAACTGGCTTTGATGGGTGAACTATTTTATATGTTCTTCAATATGTTTCATGCGGTTTCATGCTCGAGGGACGCCGGACAAATGGATGTCTATCTGAGTCCAAATATATACGGGCAGCATGTGACCTGAAGCTGGTCTCTAATTGGTTTCTTAAAGATCCTCCTCCGGACGCAGGTCGCTGCGTCCCTGGCGAATCAGAATTGGATGCGTGTTATTTTATCCAATCTGATTGGTTCTCGTCACCTGTCATTCAACTTTACGCTCTTGACCACTAAAGCGAAAGTGCGCGGGCGACAGTCACTCCGACTCCGCCAAAACCTTGTTAGGATTATCAGTTTCGTAGAGATGGCAGCAGTTAAACCAAATTCTTTCACAAGGCGTTCGTTGGAAGAAAAAAAAGGATCCCGAACCGGACCAACGCAATTTACAAATCCAGCAACAGGCCAGTGACAGAGGATGAAGCTGCACTCTGAGCTCCACGCGCTTGTTATGAGAAACGTAAGTGGCTGGCTGGATGTGTTGTTAGCAAGGCCCTTTATTACTTTCCCTGTCTTTTATTTCTAAGTGTCGGTACTGAAGTTTTGTGGACAACAATAGGGGTAAGAGACCTTAAATATCTGACTGAACAATGCAAACGTCATGACACTACTGAGATGACTGACTTTGATCAGAGAGTCATTGAGAAATTTGCTGGCCAGAAAGAAAGGAGAGCAAAAATGAATTTTAAGTAGTCAACATGCTAGTTTGTTGTTGCTGTTTTTCTTTTGTTTTTCCTTTCCTCATTCAATTATATGTGGGAAATGAATGTGTAAAAAGATAAAAGTGAAGACACTGTTTTCTTGAATTTAGTCAACATGCATCTTGATACTGCCCCCCCCCCCCCCCCCTGCGGAAAAACCCCCCCCGCCCCCCCAAAAATAATTATCACCAGCCGCCACTGTTCTTGAAGTTTATTCTATGTATTCTAACACTGGCCCAAAACCCACAGAAGAATGGACATATATGGTGAAGATTTACCTTTTTCTGCCTGATCTATGATTTGTCGAAGTGCTTTCTTTAGGCTGTTGGCTCTCAGCATCAGCTGCTCTCTTGATCTGAAGGGTCTGGACTGATCAGTGTCGCTCTCATCTGGTGAGATGGACCCGGCTGGTACCAGCTGCGCATTGGCGTCTTCGCTGAGAGCCTTAACCAAAGAGTCTAGCTTCTCGTTCAGCATGGCACACTGATATAGACACACAAGCACAAGTCAAAACAGTTTATAAAGAACCAAACTAATTCACTCATTATTTAACTGCTCATTTGGCTCATTGTTAGCGGATTTTCCTTCAAATGGGTTTGTTCCTTTGGCTTATTATTTGAATGTTTAACCATTTACAAAAAATGTGTTAATCTTTTAACTGTTTGTTCACAACAACTAAAAAAAAGCACAAGTCTCCAGCTTTACCTTTTTTGCCATAGCATCAGCCTCCTCTTTATTCTCTGTAGCCCGTTCATAAGCTTTGCCGACTTCAGCCACAAAATCATTAACTGTTCCACAAAGAAACCTTTGAATGAAAGAGATAGGAAGACAACATTTAGAGGTTCAAAAGAATTTAAAAATATATATTTTCATATACTCACATCACATTCATGAACACAAACAATAAATGTTTACTCACTTAGCAGATGATATAACGTCACTGTGTTTGTCGGAGTCCAGGATTTTGGTCAAGTGAGTGGCAACAGAATCAGCATATTGTGTAATCTGGATTTTAAAAAACAAATTTAAAGCAATCAAAAATACAGTAAAAACCAATAATACTGTGAAATATGATTACAGTTTAAAATAATTGTTCTCTTAGGAAATGCTTAAGAAATATTATTATCAATGTTGAAAATGGCTGTGCTGCTTAACATTTTTGTGGAAACTGATGTACTTTTTTCAGGTTTCTTTCATAAAGAGAAAGCATATAAAAACAGCATTTATTTGAAAAAATAATTTTTGTAACAAAACAATGCATCCTTGCTGAATAAAAGTATTCCTGACCCCAAACCTTTGAATGGTAATGTAGGTCTTAACAGTAATCACATTAGCTATGGATCACAAAAATGTGAAAATCATTTTGTAATATGTTCTGTATTGATGCACTTGAAGGTCACCTGTAGGGGGGAGTCTAATGGATCTTCCTCCTTTACAATCGCCGGAGTCTGTTTGGTGGGCACTTCATAGGTCAACACACTCCATCTGTGACACACACATTTAGGAACAGAGAGATGAGTTTGGATGAGTCATTCATCCACTTATTCATTCATTCTCCTTCTCTTTGTCTGTCCAGCTTCACCTGTCCAGCATCTTGGTTGTAGCTCTCTCCAGTTTCTCCAGTATCTGCAGCAGCCCGGCATCATCATCACAGAGTCCTCCCCAGCCCAGCACACGTGCCAAGTCATTTCCTGTGCCCAGCGGTAACACGCCCAGCTGGCACTGTTACACACACAACACAACACAACACAATAAGAGTGTACTTCTGGGCACTTCTAAAGCTAAAGACAACACAAAATAAAAATGGACCCTATGCACAATACTGTTCACAAGGTTTTAAAATAAGTCTTTCAGGATTCTTGGTAACACTTTAGAATAATGGTCCGTCATTTATAGGTAAGTATGCAGGAAGTAATGCAGGACTAATGAGTATTTATTTTTAGGTAATCAATAATTGCTGAAGGAGATTAGCATCACTAAGAACTAATAGGTAACTATGACAAATTATAAAGAATGAATAATTAATTAATCCCCACATTAACATGTCTGAGATGTGAGCAATTGTCTTTTTTTCACTCTCAACGTGGTCATAAAATGCATCACTAATTACTTAAGTGGTAAAGATGTTTTTCCCTTTAAAATAATGGTCCAGATCACTAGTAATTCTTGAAGATTGACCTTCTTTACTCTGAATAAAGTCATAAAATGCATCACTAAGTACCTAGTCACTCTGCAGGAACTACTAGTGATCTGGAGCACTATTTCAAAGTGGAAAAAATAGCCTTTTCATATTCAAATAATGTTAAGATCACTAGTAGTTCCTGCAGAGTGACTAGGTAACACATGAGTAATTAGCGATGCATTTTATGACTTTTTTCAGAGTAAAAAATTTGACTTATTATGTCTCAGACACACAATAATGTTCTTTATAATTTGTCAGTTAGTTATTATGTTATTAATGAGGCTAATTTCATTCAGTAATTATTGATTACTTAACAAGGAACTATCTCCTATATTCAATATTACTTACTGATTAGTTAAGCTTGTTTCTATATTAGTTAAAAGTAGTAAGTGAAGTGTTAATGGTGTACTACTCATTAGTGTTGCATTACTTCCTGCATACACATTTTCTACTATTGGATATGTCTACAGTATTTAAATGTTTTAAACCTTGTACGATATATGATACATGAATGAGTGTACATTTTATGAATGAAATAAGGACAGCGCAATCGCAAATCAAATAGCCCCGATGCCATTTCTGTGCGTCTCTCAGAAATCAGAGCTTTGGCCAGAGTAATGTCAACTAAGAAACTACATCATACACATTTTCTTCTACTTGATATGTTTATTTAAATGTTGTAAAACTTGTAGGATATGATATGCATCTCTGCTTGCCGTCTCCGGGAGAGAGTGAGACATTTACATATTCTTTATCATTTGTTCAGATTTGCATTTGTATGGATAGTAAATGTTGTTTTAGTAATTTTCAACTATTATATACAGTATATTTTCTTTCATGTTCTCTAATCAGCTATTTTATATAGATTCATTTTATTTGAGGTTGTGGATGATTTCTCTGGAAACTATTCAGATAAAGATTTTTCCCCCTTTTATTCAAAAATGTATTATTATTGTTTTAAATTAGATATTTTAATGCATTTTATAATTATAATCAAAATAAATTCACTCTCAGGGAACTTCACGAACTTCCAGTTAAAGCTCCTCCCACTTCTGGATTAATCCGAATACAGATCCAGATACAAATAATTTTTAACATTGGCTCTGCTGCACACCCCTGGTGCATGTTTTCAAAATCTTTCATTAATATGTAAGAACTTTATTCTGGGTATTCTGACCTGTTTGTGCAGGCTGAGTTTGTCCAGTTCAGAAAGAACCCAGCCCACGCTCCCATCTCCACCACACACTAGGATACGAAAGGTCTCAAACTTCTGGAAGAGACGAAGCCTGTACGCAAAAACAAAAATATAAAACAACAAATGTGGTTCAGAGGGCAAATTGACTAAGCCAACAAAATTGTAAAGCGATTTTTTTTGAAAGCGAAGCTACTGTGAATGATTCCTGACTCTTTAACTGCCTTTACAGTCCTATAAGTCTTTTAATTGATATTGCAGTGTGTTATCAGCGGACATTGACCTCACCCCAGCTGTGGGCCGCCGTTCATGAGGTCAAAGACCTGTGCCGGGTTCAGAAGCTGCCTAAACCTGCGCAGGAACTTGACGCCCTGGTTGTCACCACTCTTACTGTTCACCAGCACCAGCAGAGGGCTCGAGCAGGATGGACTGGTGGCCTTCCAGAAGCCTGCAGTGAGCAAGGGATGATGAAGGAGGACAATGGAGGGATTGGAGAGGAGGGAGAGAGAGTGGGAATAAGAGAAGGAGAGGAGAGGAAAAGAACTTGGGAGGGGTGTCATGTTTGGAAATGTAACCATCTTTAACCACTGTCTCTTTAAGAACATAACTAACTTCATTGATGCAGTATGCAAAAGTTTGAGGTCTCTAAGATTTTGTATGTTTTCATCAACAGCTCACCAAGGCTGCATTTACTTGATCAAAAATACAGTAAAAACAGTAAAATATGATTACAATTTACAATTTATACTTTATTTTGTGCTGCTTGTTTTGTGGAAACCGAGATACATTTGATAATTGGATTCTTTGATAAATAGATAGTAAAAAAGACCAGAATTTATATTACAAATATTTTGTAACAATGACTTTGTCACTTTTGATCAAATTATTACATCTTTGCTGAATAAAAGTAATAATTGCTTTCGAAAAAAAAGAGAGAAATCTTACTGACCTCAAACCTTTGAATGGTAGCGTAAATATTATATAACTGGAATTACATATTCAATGGTATTTTTAACGGACATATACGTAGTTATAATTATACATTTGCAACAGAAAACATATGACAATGTATACAAGTGTTATGGAGACAGCTAAGCTGATGCAGTTGCCAGGGCAACCCTTACCGTCAGAGTCGATGCTGTTGAGTCCAGTGGGTGGAATGATGGAGACCTTACATTGACCCAGAGGACAAACCTTTCCCAACAGCTCCTTACAGCAATTATGCACCTACACACAGGGAATGTATGAGAGATACATTAATGGCTACTCACAGACAGTCTAATACCCATAAGAGTAACAGATGTTGATGTATACCCATCAAGGTTCACATCTGTATAAATATGATGTCATAGTCTGTCCTGTAAACTCTGGGTGTTTATGTGATGTGTTTAGTTGTTATTATTATAGAGTGAAGTGGGTTTGATGCAATAATGTGGGTGTGGGTGATATATGATTGGCTTTATAGAGTGGGCAGGAAGAGATGACGTACGATGGCTTTGCACCAGAGGCACCGCCAGTCCTGTAGTCGGCGGACGCTGCCACAGTTTCGATCGCACACCACACACTTAGCACTAACCGGAAGGTTTCCCTCCAACCACTGGTGAGGCATTGCCACCTGTATACACAAACACACAAATTTAGGTACAGATTACCACTGAGACCATATCATATGCATGTATATTTTAAAAGATTCACTTACCCCATCCTCATCCTCAATTATGTCATTTCCTATGGACGCCAGAGTGGTCCACTTACAGTTATTTGTGGATCGTACGGCACAGCGCTTGTGGGCTTTGAATTTACACACTAACACACACAGAGAGAAAATATGACATAAAACAGATCATCACTAGAACGTGACAACAGGCTGAGGGCAATGTTTGTATTTATGAGTCATTGATTACGCTCTAAACACACAACGTCATTGTTCGTCCTCCGAGCAGAATAAACAATGTGTGAAAAGGTAAATGGCACCAAAAGGAAAAATCCAAACAAACTGTTCATAAAGAATGAGAGAGAGAGAGAAAAAAAAACAGTATGAAAGGCTTAGGCAACGATACAAAAAAGCTTTGTGTTTATGTTTACCTTCACAGGAAAGACCATGAGAGGTGACCCCCGGCAGAGCCTCTCGACACACGTTGCAAAAGGTGGGCCGGGCGTGAGAGCAGGCATACCAGTTATGCATCCCAGAGAAGTGCTCCATGTTAAACTGACTGGCCTGTGATCAAAAAAATCATGTCAACATAACTGCACTATAAATACACATCCAAATAATAAGATCTGCGGTGGTTCTCAACCAGGGGGCCTCAGCAAGCTTTCAAGGGGGCCTCAAGATGACTTATAGGCTACATTCATCACTGCCAGTGACAACTGCATTTACTTACAGGTGTGAGTCTCGAAATGTCCCGTTCAAACAACAACTTACAGTAGCGTCTCGAATACTGTCTGTATGAATGTGCAACGGGTCAAGCCCGTAGTCTCTTACGAGTAACCATAGTGACAGTGACCAAAGTAATATCAAAGATAGCAACGTCCATAAAACTGAAAAGTGTCATTTTTGACACGACGAGTCCAATCGAGTTGCGAGTTAATCCGTCAAATATTCATTAACCGACAGCAGCTTTTATCTGGGTGGAGAGCGGAGCATTTGAGTCACACATAGAACACAAAACTGATGGGAGCCAGTGACAGGATCTAAAACCTTCAGATGACACAGATCTTATATCCATCGCTGTAAGTTACCTAAAGTGAAACCACACACGAAAACCTGCAACACACAGTAGACACGCCTTTTTGTCCTGTTTTGTTCACACAGCACAGTTTTCCTAGAATGCGGTTGAGTTCTGAAAATGTACAGGTATGAGTTTGGTTATAGAATACTGCCAAATAAATGTTTTAAGGACTCAAATATAGGACTGGCAAATGTATTCTGTTGCTGTGTGTTAAATTTTCAAGTAAATTCAAAAGTAATGCAATAAAACTTTAAAACGCAATAGGCATTTTATATTATGCAAATCTCTAAAATATTTTATTGGGTAGAAAGTGTGTGTATTGAGGAGTAAAAAAGGTTAAGAACCACTGATATAGGGTTAAACATTTTTTTTTTTTTTGGCTTATGAAAAGCACAACATTTTTAAAACCACATGGATTGACACACTAACTACTTTACATCAATATTTCACCTAAACACAATTACAGCTATAGCAGTTACTCCCATGGCTTTTGTTTATTGATCACTTAACAAATAGGGATGAGAAATCCATCTGAAGGAACATTAAACTGCCATTATGGGCATCAATGCACATTAATCGAAACTTTGAATGATTTTGGAGGGGTTTAAAGGTGAAGGTTCAGACACTGACCTCGTAAGTCTCCCATTTCTGTACAGACTTCAAAGCACTGATCCAGTCTTCCATTTCTTTCCTGCTTTCCGCACACAACATCAGCTTACGGAATGGAGTGATAACCTCGAAGAGAATGAGGGATATCAAAAACCAAGTGTGAGCTAGAAATGAACTATGAATGGGGCTGCGTCCCAACATTCATTGAGATGCCTACATAGACATATTTAAAAAAAGGTTTATTTCACATAAACCTAAACATATTTCCCTAGGTTTTAATAAAGGCATTGAAAAGAGTTCTTGCTTACTGTGAAACTGTTGTTGATATTCTTGGTGCTGGTCTCGGCCACGCTGGCATCTGAGAGGTCGACCTCATCAAATATGAGAGACTACAACAATAAAGTAGCATGGTTTTGTCACCAACAAGCACTGAAACAAGCACCTATATTCAGCATACCCTAGAGGGACCATGCTTTTACCTTTGAATCTTTGGCATAATAAAGAGTCCTGCCTCGCAGTTTGAAATATCTCCTCTTCCATCTCTGAAAAGAGCTGGTTTGCTTCAGTAAAATACCCTCCTTTACACTCTTCTACAAAACAATGCAGAGAAAGAGAAACGAAATTAAAAACGTGTACAAGACAGATATTGCAAATACAACGTTTTGATTTGTTTTTATAATAGTGTTCATGTATCCCTACTGCCACATTTTTTATAATGAAATATTTTCATGCCATGCTAGAACTGGCTATTTTTAGAAACTGCTTCACAGCCCAGTGGATTTACTGGTGTTCATAAATTGCTTCTTTTGCATGTGCGTGAAATTCAGTTTTCTGTTTGTTATACTGAATCATAATAAGAAATGAACACACACAAACCCCTGAGGCTCCAACTTGCATTAACAATCCTGTACTTCAATAACAATGGCTTATCACCAGGCCCAGATGGAATTGGTGGACTTTTTTCCTGCTGTTTCTGGTTTGGTAAAATGTATTGAACAGAGCTTTATACTCTTATTGGTGGACGAAAGTATTAAATTAGACAGCATATGTATTAAACAAACATGCATGGTTTTGTTAAAGGATAGTTCCCCCAAAAATGAATATTCTGTCATAATTTACTTACCCTCAAGTTGTTCCAAACCTGTATTCCTTTCTTCTGCCGAACACACACACAAAAGATATTTTGAAGAATATGGGTAACCAAACAGTCCATTGACTTCCATTGTATGTGGAAAAAATACTTTGGAAGTCAATGGGACTTATCAGCTGTTTGGTTACTGACATTCTTCAAAATATTTTCTTTTGTGTCCAGTAGAAGAAAGCAATTCATACAGGTTTGGAACAACTTGAGGGTGAAAAAAAATCTCTCTCACCTCAGAAAAACGCTTTCCTGTCCTGTCAGCTGTTATACTGTGCTCGTAGCGCACACTCTTCAATTAAAACCGAACCGAACAATGGCTCCAAAACCATGATATGAACCGAACCATGACTCCAAAACCATGATATGAACCGAACTGTGGCATTGGTGTATCGTTACACCCCTATTGTCATTGGCTTCAGGGGAAAACATTTATGAGGACTTGCATGTTGATTGGTACATTAAAACTCTATGAGCCTCTATAAGATTTACCATAACAACACCGTCAAACCAGTTTCTCTAACTTCTTTCTTTCTTGCCTAATTGTCTTAACATTGGTTTACTGTAAAGGCGTTACGGTAAGCATATAATAAAACCTGATCTGTCAACTAGCAAAATTCCTGACTCAAGTGCCAACAACACTGAAGGAGGGACAAGAAGGACATTTCCATAAAGTTCACTATGGACCTCCAAAACATGATAAGGTCTTCAATTGATCTCTGACTTTCATCATAAACCTTGACACTTCAATCTGGTCTAAAGGGCAGAGCAGCTAAAAGACTTTCTAGAAGTCATCAAATACAGCTGTACTTCGAGGCACATAAGCAGTAAAATCGAATTACAATGGAGTCTGTCCTTGTCTAAACATGCAGGGGCATATTTTGCCCTCTGATGACGTGGGATGTGGATTTCATGAGTGTATTATGGCAGAACGCCGCCAGCAACTCAGTCAGCATTGAGACAGGCTGATGGGACAGAAACGACAGGAGATCTTTCTTTTGCGGCTCTGTCACACTGAAAACAAGGAGAGTGAGAGTGCTGTTGCTAATCATTAAGGAAATCAAAGTGAGTAACCTAGCCAGGCAATCTGCCAAGAGTCATGATGACGTACACATGAAGGGAGTAAATTCACATAGAGACAATAAGAGACTGCACGGAAACGTGACGTCTTGTGGGAAAGAAAGTATCTCTAACAATCTGGCTATATTTTCACACACTTCTAAACTGACCATAATGCATAAAAAAAAATTATATAATATGTGACCCTGGACCACAAAACCAGTAATAAGGTGGTCCAGGGTCATTATAATAATATAATATAATATAATATAATATAATATAATATAATATAATATAATATAATATAATATAATATAATATAATATAATATAATATAATATAATATAATATAAATAATATAATATAATATAATATAATATAATATAATATAATATAATATAATATAATATAATTAATATAATATAATATTATTAGGGGTGTAACGGTACACAAAACTGACGGTTCGGTACGTACCTCGGTTTTGAAGTCACGGTTCGGTACGGGTTCGGTACAGCAGTTTTACAAAATTGCTTTTTATTTATTTTTATTAAACTGTGGTTTACTGAAAAATGTGTCTGTCCTTAAATGAACTAAATTATAACAAAGTTTATTTGAAGATATTGCTGTAAACTATATAGGGAGCCCTTACTTGCACATTAATATTAAAAGTTAACAACAGAGACAAAACTATTAGCTTAAATTCAGTTGCTATTTATGTTTAGGTATAATTATCAACACTTAAATAACATAGTACATAAACATGTAAACTTCACATAAGGCAGTTTTTACACTTCTAATGACAGGTTTATTTAAACATACATGAAATAATCAAGACATCACTAGCAGGTTAAGTAGAATATAATTCAAATATATTATAGGCTAATATAGTGCAAATATTTAGTGAAAGAGTTGATTTCTGTAGTGAATACAATTCTGTGGACACTGAATGACTGCCTGAGGTAAATGTGATGCTACATGACATTGTTTCGTTTACAAGCAGTTATATTAGTTGTCTTTCCGCCGTTGAAACACTGATGGAGCGATTACACCACATATGATACGTGACAGTTGTAATGTATCCTCAACATACCTTCTGATGTTCATTCATGTTTATTCTTTAGGAAGAGATGATCGATCGCGTTCACAGATCTGCGCGGCCGCTTGAACTGTAGCTACACGTGTGCACCGAACCGAAAGCCCTGTACCGAAACGGTTCGGTACAAATACGTGTACCGTTACACCCCTAAATATAATAAATAATTTTCTTATATGAAAATGTACTTTTAGCATTAACATTTTAACATCTATTGTCAGTTCAAAACAATTGTCACATCTGAGACCTTATGAAAGTCAATATACAGTATATTTTAAACAATTGTGTTTTTACTTTTCTGTGTAAAACTTAATTTAGTGCAATTCAGAAATTATTTTATGAATTTCATTATGACTGCCCACACTGCTGTCAAATTTGAAGAAAATTAGATACACAGCTTGACATGTTGAAAATGTCTCAGATCAGAATTTAAAATGTTGGGCCACATGTGAGGATTTGAGCCACATTCAGCTGCAATGTCAATGTAACCTCTGAGTCACTTTTGCAGGCGATTATACTCTCTACGTCCTTTTCAACCGGTGTCTCATTTTCTCCACCATGACTCCCAGCAGGGTTTAAAAATAATGTGAATTGCCCCCAGAAGAAATTAAATCGGTCAAAATCGCCCTGTGATGGCATACATTATATAATGTTTTCTTGTAGAAGTAGATTTAGGGATTGGTTGAGTCAAAAGTTATTCTATTTAGATTAATATAAAAAAATAATATAGTATGTATGTTCTCATTATGTATGTATGTATGTGGGTCAGGTTTTGCTATTTCTGTGGAAACACAGTCCCACAAGGACAGTAAAATCTAAAACCAATTACATTATGGAAAAAGGGTTAGCATATATATTTGTATAAATATTCAAGAAAATATTAGGTCAAAAACAATAAAAGTCACAGAAAATACATACAAATAAGCGTGTGAGGGACGAGTTTACAGTTTATGTCAAGTTTAGGCTTACAACCAGGGTAAGGTGCATCTACATCACCTTATTGTTATTCATCTATCATTTCCCTCTGATTTTAGGGATAAGTTATGGGTAGGGATATGGTTAGGACTGCATTTTTGGACAGGAATGTTGTTCCAGGATCAACAAAATGTGTTGATCCAGGAACATGTCTTACTTGGCAAAATCACGGTGACAGTGTAGGTTTAGGTGTGAGAGACTAAACTTCTGGATATCTGCCAGTGAAGCCTCCCTGTACAGCAAGATAAACATCAGACCCAGACATCACTCACTCCATCCTTTCAGAACAGAGCTGGTTCCACATTCATAAAAGATGAGGACATCTTTGATCCATCACAGTGAGCAGGCATACACACACACGCACACGCACACACACACACACACACGCACACACGCACACACGCGCACACACGCACGCACATGGGTTTCCATGTTTTATGGGGACTTTCCAGAGGACATTTTTATACTGTACAAATGGTATATTCCATACCCTAACCCATCACAGAAAACTCTGTAGCAAATGGTGTTAATCACTCAACTTTCATGCTTAGCATATGGTTGTGATATACGTTTTTTTTTTTATTCGGTTATTTGGGTTCATTGTTCACAATATTCAATTATTTTTTCCTCAAAACAGAGGGTTTACCAGGACCCCCCCCCCCCCCACCCCCACACACACCCCACACACACACACACACACATCAGATGGTGACTCAGAGGAGTCTCACAATGATTGCTATTTTTGTTTAATCTCTACCTCTTCCTCTCCTAATCCTTCTCTCTCTCTTTTAGTTCCTCTCAAATCCTCAGTTTCTGTATTCTCCCTGCTCTTCCATTTCCCTTTTCTCTCTTCTTTCTTGCGTCATTTCGGCTCTCCTTGCTCATTCCCTTCACTGTTTGCTGTCATTCTCTCCTCCTTTTTTCTTTTTTATCCTCTTCTTTTGTCCTTTCTCTCATCTAAAGGGCACAGTGCCTCTGCAATGCCCTACATAGAGCTGGAACTACAAATCCCATGATTCTTTTCAGCAAAGCTGATTAGATCCAAGGAGTTATAAAACCTGGAGAGCTATCCGTCAGCATTCCCATTCATCTCAATGGCTAGTGTATGCAGCATACACAGACTGGATGCTGCCAGTTTTACATTTTATGAGTACGAGTTGTGATGTTGGCAGGGGCGTATTGATTTGAAGTTTGGCAGAAACACTGATCTATAGGAAAGTACAGGAAATACATCATGTAAGACCGCAAGTACGGGTATTTGGACAGGCCCACAGTTCAACAGCAATTAAAAAAAAGAAACACAAATGTGATGTTTTTGCTTGTTAGTATAGTTGAATTGGATTAAAGGTCAGGAGCAAAGACATTGGTTCATAAAGTGAGATTAAATACATAAAGTATATTTGTGTCATGAAACCTATTTAATTATTGCAGGTTTTGTGTAATATTCTGAGTTTGCATTTCACTGTTTTTATTCATTTTAAGGAATGCAAAATCTCTCAACATGGGGATAGATGAGGTGTCAGTTTATAAATGGGAACTTGTGTTAGTTATATTAAAAAGTAACATATTTTGTTGTAAATTTAAAAGTAATGTGTTAATATGGTACTTGAAAAAAGTACATATACATGTAATGTTACATGTTACATGTAATGCGTTACCCCCGACACTGATTAAGTCATCTATCAAAAGGAAATAAATCACATCTAACCAGCCAAACCTTGACCCCTTTATTAGAGCCACTAGTCTGTTGTTCCCATGCAAACACATGGCCTTGTGGTGCTGCTGTGGTGTGAATACTAATAATTCAATTCAGCTTTCCTCTGCTCTGAAGTTAACCTACTTATATCTAAACTATGGCTTTTGCTTAAGAAATATTATTGAAAGACTTCATTTTGTTTCGTTTTTTAAACTATTGGGATGAATATGTCATCTTCTGACCTCTGAATTGCTGCTAAAGTGGATCTGAGTGGCTTTTTAAGTCAAAGCAGTAGAGCTATTAGGACACACATGTGTCATTATACTCATAATGTGAACCCAGTTTAGCAAATACGCAATTTGTGATAGTGAAAGAGAGAGAAAGGAAGATCATTCCACTATATATGTAAGGGAGCAATGGGAGAAAATGAAAAAGAAATCATAGCATGGTCCTTAAAATACTGAACCCCCGAGCAATAAAAGCATGATCAACAAATTTGTACACTCCAAAAAATGTATTATGTCCATTCGAGAGATGAATTAAATCAAATGCAGGGAATGTTAATTAAGTGTCCATTAAGAAGAAATCAACCTGAGAATGAGTGAGTGAGACATGACACAATGCCAAATGCTTAAAGTAAGTAAATCAACATACAGTACACGTTACCACTTCCCCAGTACACGAAGTCCGTAAAAATACATCTGCATGCCACCTCAGCTCAGTGATAAAACTTGTGCATTAGGATAGATGGATTTATTCACGAGTTGAACGCGCTGCTCACGTGGTCAATAACATGAGTGTATGCTGTAAATAAAATGTCAAATGCTTGGTATAAATAGAATAAATGCATATTTCATTTATCAATAGGAAAATAATACCCTACACTCTAAAAAAAAGTCTCGTAATCATAGGGGAACCTTTTTTAGTGCTATATAGCACCAATTTTGGTGCTTCAGTGGTTCTTCAGAGGTGCTATATAGCACCTTAGTCAAAGAACCGGTGAAGAACCTCTGAAGAATCGGTGAAGAACCTCTGAAGAACCGCTGAAGAACCACTGAAGCACCAAAAATGGTGCTATATAGCACTAAAAAAGGTTCCCCTATGATTACGAGCCAAGAACTATTTTTGGTGCCATATAGAACCTTATTTTTTTTAGAGTGTAATTATTATTTCATTATTTAAATCTGTTTAAAGTCCCAGTGAACCGGAAGTTGCAAACAAATTTTTTTCGGTGTATTAACTTTTCTCTGTGGATTAATTGTTCACCCTAAGACCTGTAATGTGTGCTAACAAAGTACATTTTTGATTTAATGAGGACTTTAAAAATAGGAAGATATATAGACGAACATTATAGTTAAAATGGTTTTCTCTTGTAAATATCTGCCAGCGTTTCAGTAATAAAAGTCTAGGGCTGAATCCGAAATTGCCCCCTATTTGAGGGGACAGCCATTTGTAGTGGTGTCCAAAACCATGGACGTTATTGAGTATACACAACGGCTGTCCGAATTCGCTCACTTGTTTTTATACACTCCTTTAAGTGAACTGTATTAGTGGACTAAAGTAGGGATAGTGATTGAGGGTTTAGGGGTTATTTTGGATTCAGCCTAGATCTTTAAAATGCATCCAAAATTCCAAATTACAGCGAAGCGCAACCCTCCTCAAAAAGGATATAAACATTGAATTTTGAAGTTATATATTCTTGAAAACTCAGAGATGTGGATTCGGACGGCAATTCAATTACCACACGACCTTGGTGTTTGTCTAAAAACAGTAGGTAATTCGGCCAGAGATTTTTACGCGGGTGGTGGGAGAAAAACATTGACATTCTGGATTCAGACGGCAATAAGGTCATTGACTAGCGCCTGTCAAATGAAAATACCTTATGACCCCATGATAAACAATAACCGTCCGAATAGGGCTTTAGAATGACTGGATACACAATCACCTGAAAATCATAGCTCAATTTCAGTCAATCACCCTTATCTATCAGTTACCATGGAAACACCAATGAGCTGTCAGCAAACAAAGCTGTCATTCAAACAATCAACGTTCCAAAGGCGTGGCCAAACATTGTGCAGCACTAACAGCATTCAGGGGAAATAAGCTACACAACCCAGAAACAGTTCAACATATTATTATTAATTTTTTTTTACATTTTTCTATAAAAATGAATGAAGACACTTTGTTTGTTCAGCCAAGCCTGATTAAATACACAGATCTTAATCATCAAAAAACAGATTGTTTTTTCCCTTAAGAAATCCCTTGTTGATTCAGATATAAAACAAAGTCTTTTCCTCCTTCTAGACATTTCATAAATAATTACAGAACTAGATCTCTAAAGCTTTGTTCAGACAGGCAGGGAAAATCTGATGTATTTAGACATATCTGACTCATCTGTCTGTAGCAAAGAACCAAATGAAATCTGATTTTTAAATCACAGCCATATACAGCTTGAAATCTGATCTGATCCCCCCCCCCAAATACTGTATGTCTCATTTTGAAAGGTCAAAGGTTGTATATCAAATAATATTTTTGTGAATACCGGCTTATATTTTGTTTCGCTCCCCACATAAAGCTTGTATGACCTTTATATAACATTATACAAACTGCTCAATATTGTCTGGAGCTGTGTTTGAATACATTCATATTCACTTACACTTTCTCAGAAAACTTGTTCATGGAATTCAGCAATGCCTCGGTCACGTTCTCTCATGTGCCTTGTGAGCTCATATATGAGAAGAGGCAAAATTTCAATTTTTCCGTCCTCACCGGCAGCTGCTCTCAGTTGTCATATGAGTAAGTCTCTTGACATTGCTCTGACGCTTACATCATCACTATAGCAACTGATGCAGATATATACCGGATATTGACTACACATTCTGAACAAACAGGTCAGATTGCATCACTTACTGTACAAAATGACAGATCGGATTAATGCGCAGTGTGTTTGATTCCAGGCTCTGTGTGTATGTGCATTCGTGTCCAATGAGACAGGGTGAGATGGCACAGTCTGGTTAAAGTTGAGTTAGAGCCAGACCAATTACCCAAAGCGCCCACAGAGACTATGAGTCCCTTTCACAGCTAGTAATTAACTTAATGAACTGATTACAGCCCCTGCAGTACACCCTACGAGTGTGTGTGTGCATGTGCGATCTAATTAGAGACTAAATCACACAGCCTGAGAATTTACTACCTCTGAGGTGTCGCCCTGAAGAAGCCAAGACTCATTCAGTAACAGTGTCAGATCCTACACATGCAGGGTGCTAATGGAAACTGCAGCACACATACAATTCACAGGTCGTTTAGCATATAAGTTTTACTAAATGATGAGTAAATGCATCATGTGACACACTACATCACTATAATGAATGTGCATATGTTATGAAGGGCTGTACCCATAGACATGGACCACAGCCCTTCACATTCACTAATATAGGCTTTGCAATGTCCAAATCAAAACTTTTACATTTGATCTTACCTAAATCTTGAACATATGGTTGAAAATATCTTAATTAAAGCTTCTATTGATCTAAAAAGCTGTCTTAAAAAAACTGTACTAAAAATCATTGCATCATTGCGGCATATGGAAGACAGACAGCAAGGGAATAGGAGAAATATATACTTTCAAGTCCTAAACAAGAGAAAGCAAGCCAAAGGAGACTAAGGAGCATAAAAGACAAAAAGAGAACTCAAAGAGAGTTCTTTGAACGGTAAAATGGTCAAGTGATACAGTCGATGTACCCCCCCCCCCCCACACACAAACACACACACAAACACACACACCCACACACCCAAGAGAGCATCTAATGCTGCTGTTTGAGAGATATGTACTTGTCCTTTAAGGGGTCATATAATGCCAAGTTAATATGATTCTTTAGTGTCTAAATGAAAAGTTTGTAATATACTTTAATTAAAAATTCTCATTAGGATTGTAAGAAAACACTAATTTTACCTGGTCAAAAACAGCTCTGTTTTCAGCAAGCCATTTCAGTGCATGTGACTTTAAATGATAATGAGCTTTATATTTTGGAGAAATGGCAACGGGAGTCTCTGAGGACACAATTTGAACCGGAGTCGGACCCGGAACAAGATGACGGCCCCAACGAAGTTCGACAATTAAGGTTTCTGACGTTTATAACGTTTCTGAGAGATTTGTTAACGTAATGTCACTTTGATCTATCTTTGTACTGGCAGGGTAGCGTAGTGAGATACGAATGCTGTGTTTACTGATGTATTCGTTAGTTCATTTTTACCACGTTAACTTTATCACCAGCGTACACAGTTTGTAATAACCATAATGCGTTTTTTTATATAAACGTCTGCCTATGAATTATATTGAGAACGTCATACATAGGAAGCATGCCATAATGTAACTTACCCTGTAAACTTTAGCCGCATTCATTGAGAAGCGCGCAAGCGATTTGCAAAGATTAATATAAAGGTTAATAAAACGCTACACTCACTTCTTCTGGAGGTGCAGCAGGAACACGAATAGTTGGTAGCAATCCTTTTTCATGAGCAGCTTCTTGGCAAAACCTGTTTTATACTGACCCTCGTTTAAAAAGCAGTCTGGTGAGATTTGCGCAAACATGAAAGCATTGACGTGGATCGGGGGGGAATATTCCCTTCGAAAACAAAACTCAGCCACTGCGTCTTCAGCGGTTCGGATTTAGGAACGTCAAAATGACTGATGAGTTCGTTATTACACCCAAGAACAGAACACCACAATCGCTTAGACGCCATTCTGCTCCAGTGTATCAACAATGGCGGACTGATGACTGCTCGCTCAGGCCGGGTCTGTGTTGAAACAGTTTTATCAGTTAAAGCTACACTATGTAACTTTTCCGTCCACTAGAGGTCGCCTGTTCAAAACAAAGGCGTAGTTTGATGACGCCACGTTTGAGCGCAGAATCTTGGGACATGTGGTCTTCACCTCACAGCCGGTGGAAAACAGTCAGGATAGGACTCGGGCAGAAATCATGTTCATGTATGCGATTATTAAAGGGTTAGTTCACCCAAAAATGAAAATTCTGTCATTAATTACTCACCCTCACGTCGATCGAGACCCGTAAGACCTATTTTTGTTGAAAGCTGATGGCTGAGAAAGGCTTCAGATAGGCCTCCATTGGCATTCAGTACACTTATACTCCCAAGACGGATAAAAGGCACTCAAAACATCGTTACAAAGTCCATCTCACCACAGTGACTCTACAATAATCTTACGATGCGACGACAATAGTTTTTGTGCGCAAAAAAAATCAAAATAACACCTTTTTCCAACTTGTTACTGCCTTCCGTGTGTGCCTCCACGGCGCATGCGCGAGAATATGACGCAGATCCGGCGTTCGGACAGATGACCCAGAAGTGATTTGTTTACAATCAGAGGAAGACGCGCGTGTCTAAGCTGTTGGATTCTACATTGATCGTGCTTTAGGTCTCGGCGTAGTGCTCAAAATGGGGTTAGAGTGTGCATTTCATGGATTCCCGAACCCCGGCGCTACGTCATATTCTCGCGCATGCGTCGTGGAGGCACACGCGGAAGGCAATAACAAGCTGGATAAAGGTGTTATTTTGATTTTTTTTGCGCACAAAAACTATTGTCGTCGCATCGTAAGATTATTGTAGAGTCACTGTGGTGAGATGGACTTTGTAACGACATTTTAAGTGCCTTTTATCGGTCTTGGGAGTATAAGTGTACTGAATGCCAATGGAGGCCTGTCTGAAGCCTTTCTCAGCCATCAGCTTTACACTAAAATATCTTCATTTGTGTTCCGAATATGAACGGAGGTCTTACAGGTGTCTCGAACGACATAAGGGTGAGTAATTAATGACAGAATTTTCATTTTTGGGTGAACTAACCCTTTAACATTACTGTAGTGAAGTAGAGCAGGACCGAGTGTTGTGGAGCTGAGCAAGGCCGCTGGAGCGATTGAAGAGCGGGACTGTTATTATGGCATAATCTCCGGCGGGACTTTTATTATGACACGGTTGCCGGCGCCACTTCCTCTTTTCCAGTCACGAATATGAGGTAACTCAACTCTGTTTATCGTATTAGATATATCTGAGTGTGTTGAAAAGGAAGTTATGACGTTCGCTCGGCGGCTGCTATGACACTTGTTCACACTGCAGTGAGAGTACAGCGTTTCTGCTAAATAAAACCGGAAACCGAGGGTGACGCAGATATGACGCAATCGACAGGTAACTCCCTCACACGCATAGCTCACACGTCCCGGTTCCTCGGTTAAAATAGCAATTTCTCACGATTTACAAATAGTTGGAAACATTTGGGATATTCTAAGTACTCAACTGAACAAAATATATAACACTGGCCTAGTGGTTTCTGGATATTTTACTGCAAAAATCCTACATAGTTCACCTTTAACAGTTTTGTCAGTTTTAGTCTTAATAATTTTACTATTTACAACTTGAAATTATATTGTCATTTTGTTGCCTGGGCAACATTTAAAATTTTCTTAAAGGGGACCTATTATGCAAAATTCACCTTTATAAGGTGTTTGAACACAAATGTGTGTCCACAGTGTGTGAGATCAGAACAACCAACCTATAATGGTAAAAATCCACTAATTTTTTATAATTCCCATAATTCAAAGGCAGCGTTATTTTTTCATGCTCACCATCTGCATAATTCATAAATGCGCATTTATTATGCAGTCAGATGACTGAACATATAAGGCTGAACACCGCTGCTGACGGTTTCTGACATTTTCAGTGTGTGAGATTGTCCTGTTTTGTTGTTGGCGGTGTGCCGGAGCATGAGCTCTTGTTGACCTCTTCTTGAAAGGGGGTCGGGAGCCCCAGCTCATTTGCATTTAAAAGTGACAATTTTATCATGCTATAAAAAATGATCTGTAGGGTATTTTGAGCTAAAACTTCACACACACACACACACACACACACACACACACACACACACACACACACACACACACACACACACACACACACACACACACACACACACACACACACACACACACACACACACACACACACACACACACACACACACACACACACACACACACACTTTGGAGACATCAGAGACTTATTTTACATCTTGCAAAAAGGGGAAATAAAACAAATTATCTAAATATTAACATTCAGTACGAGTACAGAGCTATAAAATTAATGTGGCTAATCTTAGAAGAATCTGATAAGAAAATTTGACATCCGTTTTGGCATCATGGCAACTCACAGCACAGTTTGTGACATTACTGAGATCTCTTCCATACAGGAGGCACATATAAGATTACTAAGCTCTTTAGCACTATTAAAAGGGGATTATTCTTCCAAACAAACGTTTCAGTTACAATTATTAACCTAGGATGTCCGTGATTGCATGTTTCATGTATATAATTATGAAAGGAATTAATTAAGGTGAGGATCATACTCAGCGCCGAGAGGTCAGGTATGACCCGGTCTGTGATTGGACTCTTCTTATGGATTAACTCTCCTTTTACATTTGAACAGCACTCAAATGTTATTGTACTCAGAACGTTGGCAAAAAGCCAACTTAAGCCAAAGCCCTCCGTTTATTCGAAGTTCCATCAAGGAGAAACATATGAACCTCATATGAATACAAACATTGCACTGTACTCTGAATATTGATGGCTCTGAGACAAATTGCTGCATGTTCTTCTATTGTAAGTCAGATAAAAGCATCAACCTTTTTGACTTTAAGCCTCCCTACGTACCACAACAACATTTGAAGGCCCCCCTCACTCACAATTTCAACTTGATAAAACTGTTATTTTAAATAATTTCATCTTGAGGCCCTGTTGGAATGTCCCTTCCTGGCCCCCTGGTTGAGAACCATATGCTTGATGTATAAATATAAATTGGTCATTTTTCCATGCAATCATGGCTATATTCATGCATACATTTTATGAATTACACAAACAGTACTACATATGCATGTGTCTTTAACTGTCCAGACTGTCCAATTCTGTCATTCATTATAGGCTTAGCATTAATGCGGTGGTAATCAGATCAGCACAAACAAGCATGTCCTGCTAGCCCAGATAAACCTTATGATGCACACACACAAACACACATCCATCATGTCTCATAAATCTAAGCCAATACACATATGCATGAATGCACAAAGCCAATCACGAATCAGCTGGTGTGACAGGAAGAGATCATCAGATAAATGAGACCTGGATGAGCCTAACAATCAAATAAATCACATAATCCCTAATATAACTCCACGAACACAGTTTGCAGTGCTCATTCTAAAGAAAAGTACACAGTAAAATAAGGAGTAGCCAATCCAAACCTGCGAGAAGATGCTATTGCTGATTGCCTGTCCTTCTGTTGTTCTTACTGAACTGCTGGAGGAGGTTTCCAAAAAGTCTTCCTCTCTCAAGCGATTGGCATCTCCTTGCCCACCCCCATCACAGCCGAACAAGAATGGAGCAAAGCAACACACACTGCCTGGACACAGCCTGGGCATGATGGTTCTCTTCAGCCATCGACATGTACACATACACTTTCACACAGTAACACGCTGACTTCCTTTGTGCTGCACCTGAAAGACACGCCTTCTTCTGAAAAAGAACTTCCTCTTACAGGTAAAGTGATAAGACCGCCCATCCTATTACGCCCGGACCTACCGTTTGAGAATGAAAAGGTCTATATTTAGAACTAGATAAACTGGTCTGGTAAGCGTCTTTATTCAAAGAACCACAGAAATCCCAAGCACCTATAGGTCAAGACAGATGTTAAAGCACCCTTGCTGAATAAAAGTTTTAATTTCTTTCCAAAAAAATTCTACCAAACCCCAAACTTTCGAACTGTCGTGTTCAATGTTACAAAAGCGTTATATTTCAGATAAATGCTATTCTTTTGAACTTTCTATTCATAAAAGAATCTTGAATAAAATTGTACACAACTGTTTTCAACACTGATAATAATAAAAATAAATGTTTCTTGAGCAGCAAATCAACATATTAGAATGATTTATGAAGGATCATGTGACACTGAAGAGTGGAGTAAGTAATGATGCTGAAAATTCAGCTTTGCCATCACAGGAATAGGTCATCACAATAGAATAGGTAATATATATTCAAACAGAAAACAGTTATTTTGGATCAAATAAATACAGCCTTGGTGAGCAGAAGAGACTTCTTCTAAAAACATTTTAAAAATCATACCGATCTAAAACTTTTAATCGATTGTGTGTGTGTGTGTGTGTGTGTGTGTGTGTGTGTGTGTATACTATATAAACTAACTGTATTTCCTTTTCAAAGAAACTGAAAAATTAACTGAAATGTCTTGAGCTATGAAAGAACAACCTCTGAAAAATAAATATTTCCTTATTGTAATCGGATGCACGTCTTTTCCAAAGCAAACTGACATGCTAAATGGAACATTTAGAAATATCTATAAGAATCTTGACTGTGGAACATGCCTAGAAGTGTCTGTTACAGAAACAGGTGGGATGTGGAAAAGATGAGCAAGATGCATTTGGTGAGTGGTGGAAAAAGATGGAAATACAGCCAGAAATACACACAGTGAAGCATGAAGAGAGGGCTCTAATGTGATTCTCTTGTGAGTGCTGGACATGGAGACACTGCAGTGAGCAAAACAATATGTTCATCTCCTTCACCGCAAACACTGATAGACACAGAGAGAGAGAACTTGTCCCTCTATCTTATATTTACAAACTTCCACTCATTCTTTTTATATTCAGTTCACATATTACTGTCGCTCTAAACCTCCCTGTCTTGATGCGTCTGCTGTTTTACAGCCTGGTAATGCGATAAAACATCTCCTTACTACAGCGCAAGACATCATCCCTTATGGCTCTGTTTATGAGAATAGGATGAGTGAGAGAATTTGTGTGTTGCAGTTAATTGTGAAGACACTAGAGGGCGGTAGTTGCTGGAGCTAAAGCAGAACTGCAGTTATTTGTAATTGTCTGTTACGGTCTCTGTTGAGCCCAAAAACACTGATATACAAAAGTGTGTGCTGATCTCTCACACACCTTAACATACCCAAACACAACATTCACACTGGCACAATTTCACAAGTGAAACATGCATTTTGTGATATTGCCCATGATATTATGATGGCATGTAGGGTTGTCATAGCAACTAAACTGGCCCCCCGGTTGGCGATCTGAAGGGCCACCAGGCCACACACACACATACACACTGTAAATCAACACAAATTCCCACATCAACATGCTGGGCTGAAGGCGACCTGCTGCTGGAGAGGAAATGAAATGCTTTGTCACTTCCTACGAGAGAGCGAATCAAACGCAGGGGGATTGGCAGAGCCACACGACATATGGAGCTGAGCCAGCTAATCTGTGTATGGAGAGACGGAGCCCACTGCCAACATTAGACCTAACGAACCCGGCGTCAGATTAAGTGTCTGTGTCAGAGTCAACACGATTCCCTCAGTGGATGCACAGCAGACATTCTCCTCCATATTTAGACTGATTAAACATGACGGGCTCCAGACGTAGATTATCTTTGTGCTGTTATGATTAAAATTAGAAAAGGAAGTTGAAGTACACTTTAGGAAATTAGAACATATGAACATGCACACACAGACACACACAGACACAGACACAGACACACACACACACACACACACACACACACACACACACACACACACACACACACACACACACACACACACACACACACACACACACACACACACACACACACACACACACACACACACACACACACACACACACACACACACACAAACACTGCTGTGTGAGATCGCTCTAATCTCATTGCAGAATTACTGACAACTGCTTCCAGCATACGCCACAAATCTAGGACTGATTCACATAATCCCTTGAGAGAGAGAGAGAGAGAGAGAGAGAGAGAGAGAGAGAGAGAGAGAGAGAGAGAGAGAGAGAGAGAGAGAGAGAGAGAGAGAGAGACTGAAGACAATGAAGAGAGTAATGAAGAAGTAATGAAATGAAGACAGATTAATTGAGGAAGAGAAGACTTAAACAGTGTGCAGATCAAAACTGTTTTCATCAATAATTTCAAAGTAATGTTTTGCCCAAAAGAAAAAATAAATCTATGCTCACAGGAAAAATTTTAATTTGAATATTAAAATAAAATAAGTTTCAATATTTATAATTTAAAATATTATGTAAAGAAAAAAAAATACAATTAAACAATGCACTAATAAAAATAAAGATGTAATAAATAAAAATAAATATGTTATATAAATAGAATATGTAATAAACATATAAAACTATGATGCAAATTATAATACAAATGTAATATAATTATATACTCACTGTGTATATATAAGCTATAAAATATTATGAAAAATGAAATAAAAGTAAATTAAAATACAAAATAAATACAAAGGCATTATTCTTTAATGCCTCGTACTTATTTTATTGTATGAAAAAATGTAATAGTTAAAAAATATACAATATATATTATATATAAAAATATAAATATGAATATTATAAAATAAGGTGGCAGCAATTATGATAAAAACTGTTATGCAAAAAAAAAAAAAAGTTCATAAATACATAACGTTTTACCAGACAATGAACATAAGGAATAATCCCAGATTAACAATCAATACTATGAATAAAAACATCAGAAAGGCAAACGAAAGAGAAGCGATTATGAGTAGAGAAACACAGTGTGCACCACACATACACAGTGTGAATGGAGGGTGAGGGAGAGGAAGAAAGGGATTGAGACATCCCATAGAGGTGACAACACCTATGGAGTGAACACCTGCTGCTCGTGTCATGAACACTGGACTGAACAAAGGCCTTTTGATTGAAGTCCTGTCACTGCTGTTCCCTTATGACATGCACGCAAACGCTGGGTTCAGTCACGACATCCTCCTCAACCCTGAGTGTTCTGCCGCTTGTGCCGTCTCCACGGGAACAATCCCTGACCATTTCTGCGGCAGCGGGATGAGTGGCATTCCACTAAAGAGCCCATTGTCCCTCCTCAAACTCCTCCACAAACAACATTCCAGCCCTCACACAAGCTCCTGACCACCTCATTACACATATGAGTGGAATATGTCTGTCATAGACACAGGTCTAAATGGTTGAAATACTGTCAATAAAAGAAGAAAAAAAAGCTTTATTTAAAAAAGTTTTTAAAAAGTTTTACAAGAATGAGCATTTAGATTTGAATCTAAAATTGTAGCATGCAAATATGCCATGTGACTCATCATTCAATTAAAATTCCTTGTAGCAGAGAGGGAAAACACACTAAGTCTAAATTAATATGTTGTTCATTTTAATGTTAAGAGGCCCTCCAAAAATATAATATAATATGTTTTGCAATGGATATTTTAATGTTGAAATTTAATTTGGTCAAAATATATAATATATTTCAAATATATTTTTGGTATATTTATTTTTCATTAGGGACAACAGACTTCTCTCTGATGACTTGACTTCAAGCGACAGTTCACCCAAAAATGAAAATTTGACATTTATCTGCTTACCCCCAGGCCATCCAAGGTGTAGGTGTCTTTGTTTCTTCAGTAGAACACAAATGGAGATTTTTAACTCCAACCGTTGCTGTGTGTCACTCATAGAATGCTTGTCAATGGGGTCTAATTCTATTAGGGTAAAGAAAACATGCACAGACAACTTCAAATTAAACCCTGCGGCTCGTGACGACACATTAATGTCTTAAGACACGAAACGATCGGTTTCTGAAAGAAACCGAACAGTATTTATATAATTTTTTACCTCAAATACAACACCATGTCCAACAGCCCCGAAAGCGCAGCACTTCCGGGAAAGAAGGTCAATGTACACGATCTAGTGTAGAGACATCACTTCCTGTGTGTGAGGTCTCTACACTAGATCGTGTACATTGACCTTCTTTCCCGGAAGTGCTGCGCTTTCGGGGCTGTATTTGAGGTAAAAAATTATATAAATACTGTTCGGTTTCTCTCAGAAACCGATCGTTTCGTGTCTTAAGACATTAATGTGTCGTCACGAGCCGCAGGGATTAATTTGAAGTTGTCTGTGCATGTTTTCTTTACCCTAATAGAATTAGACCCCATTGACAAGCATTCTATGAGTGACACACAGCAACGGTTGAAGTTAAAAAATCTCCATTTGTGTTCTACTGAAGAAACAAAGACACCTACACCTTGGATGGCCTGGGGGTAAGCAGATAAATGTCAAATTTTCATTTTTGGGTGAACTATCCCTTTCATGGCGGACCTCTTCAATCATTTAGTCTGTTTAAACCCCGCCCCTGTCTTACAATCGACTGCAGGCTCGCATTCATTTTTAATGGAAAACCGATGAATAACCAACGGATAGAACCAAGTCCCCTCCTACATTTTTTCCTTTTTCAATACTCAGTATCACTGCTGGTAGATGCTATAATCACATGGCAAAAATCTTCTCCATTGACAGCTACTGTAAAGTACTTATGTATTTTGACCAAATTAAATTTAAACGTTCAAATATAAATAGCAAAACATTTATTATATTATATTTTTGGAGGGCCTCTTAACATTTAAAAGAACAACATATTAATCTAGACTTTAGTGGGATTTTTGCTGTGTGTCAGGGCACATTATTCTGCTGAAAGAGACCACAGCCACCAGGGAACCGTTTCCATGAAAGGGTATAAATGGTCTGCAACAATGCTTGTTACGTGTCAAACTAACATCCACATGAATGGCCGGACCCAAGGTTTCCCAGCAGAACATTGCCCAAAGCATCACACTGCCTCCACTGGCTTGCCTTCTTCCCATAGTGCATCCTGGTGCCATGTGTTCCCCATGTAAGCAATGCACACATGCACCTGGCCATCCACATGATGTGAAAGAAAACGTGATTCATCAGACCAGGCCACCCTTTTCCATTGCTCCGTGGTCCAGTTCTGATACTCACGTGCCCACTGTTAGTGCTTTCGGCGGTGGACAGGGGTCTGCGGCTATGCAGCCCTTTCTATCAGAACCAGCATTAACATCTTAAGCAGTTTGAGCTAAAGTAGCTTGTCTGTTTGAACGGACCACATGGGCCAGCCTTCACTCCCCACGTGCAACAATGAGCCTTGGCCGCCCATGACCCTGTCGCCAGTTCACCACTGTTCCTTCCTTGGACCACTTTTGATAGACACTGACCACTGTAGACTGGGAACAGCCCAAAAGAGCTGCAGTTTTGGAGATGCTCTGACCCAGTCGTCTAGCCATCACAATTTGGCCCTTGTCAAACTCACTTTTCCTGCTTCTAACACATCAACTTTGAGGACAAAATGTTCACTTGCTGTCTAATATATCCCACCCACTAACAGGTGCCGTGATGAAGAGAAAATCAGTGTTATTCACTTTACCTGTCAGTGGTCAATATGTTATGCCTGATCAGTGTTCATGAATAGGTTGAATTTTAATTTCATGCTGACTTTAAGCTAACAACCCAAAACTGACCCCCTGTATTGAGTTCCATTCTATTTAATTCAACCGAATTAACCTTTTTTGTTGTATTTGTCTGTAAATAAATAAACATTAAGTTAACATAGTTCATATAATCTTTGACAATTAAGTTTTGTTTAAAATGTTGTATATTAACATAACAGATAGCTGATAATGCCAGCCCTGTAAAGATGGATAAAGAGATGAAGAAAAGACTGAAGTATTGTGGTTGTACTGTATATCTTCATAACAGCCCCGCTGTGTATGTGTCTGTAGTTGCTGTTGTTGGCATGGATTGCCAGATCAACAATTACAAAAATTGGCTTGAAAGGGAAACTATAAAACACAACAAGCTTAACTGAGTCTTAATAAATCCCTACATCACAAACACATAAAAACACTGAACACAGCGAGTCCAGTGGGAAAGATAGATTACAAACCAGCGAAACCACATACAGCTGCTGTGAATGTTAGTGCACATTCACACACAGTGGAGAAAGAGAGAGAGCTGTTGTAGACTAACATTACACTTAACCTTTCCAGTGAGACACACACACCTGACCTAGCACCTGTTCTGTGTGTGCAGGTCGCAGCTGTACACCTGTGTCATCTCCTCTCCCGACTGCGTTCATAACTGAATGTTGTTATTATATTTCAGCATGTGAGTGTGCTCTGTGTGTGTCTCGTCAGCAGTTCTTCTCTTTACTGGCAGTGCTCGGCTTCCTCAGGCAGTGAAATATTTTCTGCTGAATTAATCAACAGAGCATGATCTCTATGCAGATGAATCTCTCTAGATAAGTGAAGAGAACAGAAACTTTCCAAACATTCAAATGACATCCTTTTAACGTCAACATCCATTATGAATAAGGTTTATAATGACTGGGTTCTTCAGGGGCCTGATCACATCATCTGATCACACACACACGCGCGCATATCCCTTTCCATCATTACGGTGCCGGTACCAGAGCCAGCGCTTGGCTGGGGATCTGAGGATCTCTCTCAGATCTGGTCTACTGACTTTAGTTTTGAGAATATATTAAAATCCAAAGTAATTTAATTCAGCATCTTTACACAGCTCAAAGAGATTGGTCTAGACAACAACTACACTTAAGATGACAGTCTTTGCAACCTATTGATGTGGCATAGCTAGGTAAACGATTTACTGTATCTGCTGGCTAGCTATTGTTAACATGCTACTCTTATTCCAAAGCAAATCCAACATTACACTATTGTTCAAAAGTTCTGTTCAGATTTGTTTATGTTTGCTTGTTTAATATACTCAACAAGGCTTCAATGATTTGATCAAAAATACAGTAAAAACAGTAATATTGTGAAATATTATAACAGTTTTCTTTTTTAATCAACTTTAAAGTGCCCAGGCTTTTGAAAGGTTCCTATTTTTTTTGTTTTGGGAGTCCCCAAAATGTTTACAAGCATACAAGGTCAAAAAATACTTTCATTGTCTTATAATATGCATTTATTTTTATCCCAAAGGATTCGCTCAACGATTCCTTTTTCCAAACCCCTACTTTGTGCGACGTTAATCTGCGGTGATTGGTCAGATGACCCAGCGCATTTGTGGGAACTGTATCAAAATGCCAAGCGAGGCTGAAAATGCGTAGCCTGGATGCCAGCCGAAATTAGCCCCGCCCACAACATTTGAGGTAAGGAAGTTCAGTCTGGACTAGATCCGGTGTGGAGCAACTATGCTTGAACCACAGCTGTTTAGACCAATAAAATTGTCAGGACGGGCTTTATACGATGATGGACAGATGATCAACAGTAACATAATCATGCACGTCACCAAAGAGCACTTGGGTTTAATTCGTTCTAATCCTAAATTGAGAACTTGTTCATATATGCACCTTTACTATTTCACTCAAAAATGATCATGTTGGTAAGTACTCTGTATATCCTTAAATTATTTTTACAACACCGGGAAAGATCGTTTACACTCATCTTCTTCTTCTACTTCTTCCAGCGCGCGTGCAGTTGAGTTCTGTTGACAACTACAGTATGCGTCGCTCCGTTGCTCTGATTGGTTGTAGGTCTATCCTATTGAGTGCAGAGGCATTTTCTTTCCTGGTTCGGTTGAAACAGGCCTCATAATCAAAGCCCACATCAGACTCATATTTTGACTAGAATTTGAGTGTAACGACGTCAGGCTAGAAAATGCGGGCAATGTGCTTATGTTTCGTCTTGACGTCACAACGAAACGGCTTGGAATCCGTTTTTTAAAACCATTGATTTAATTGCCGTCTCTTACTTTTGAGTTTTGACATTAACTTATGGTGCACTTTCAGATTTAAAATTGCAGGATCTTTTCATTCACTTATAGAGCTATGTTACACACTACATGAAAGGTAAAAAAAAAAAAACATAATAGGAGCACTTTAAAATGTAATTTTGAAAATGTATTCCTGTGATGACAAAGCTGAAATTTCAGCACCATTACTCCAGCCTTCAGTGTCACATGATCCCTCAGAAATCATTCTAATATGCTGATTTGGTGAAAAAAAATATTGTGCTGTTTAAGATTTTTGTGAAACGTGATACATTTTTTCAGCATTCTTTGATGAATTGGAAGTTCAAAAGAATAGCATTTTATTTCAAATAGAAATCGTTCGTAGCATTATAAATGTCTTTACTTTAAGTGTATTTGTTGAATAAAGCTATTCATTTCTATGTCAAAATAATTACTGACCCCAAACATTTGAATGGAAGTGTACTTTGGTTAAAAGCATAGAGCGAACCCAGAGCACTGGTGCCATCAGCGACATCGCGGTATTTGAAACGATACCACACATATTCAAACAGTGTGTGTCCAGACTGTGAGATTCCACAGCACCCTGTGATATCTCCCTCTCCTCTAGGAAACCATATTGCCCAGTGTGACCAACAGACATAGCAGCTCATTAACGGATCAGGCCTTTCATTGATCAGCAAGTTAATTGTGACTCACTCTCTCTGTCCTTTTCTTTCTCTTGATAGCCAATACTCCGCTTTGTGATGTGTGACGAATACGTCTGTCGCCACACAAACTACTTATTTACCCAGCCTTACGTCAGTGCAGATCTTCCATCTCTCAGGTCTCTGAAGCAGGATGTGTGGCGATATCATCTTCCACGGGATAATCAGAGGATCATATAACCTGCTCCAGTTCAATTACAGTAAACCACTCCAATCAGCTTATCCCAGCAATAACACACAGCTAGTGATGTCCAGTTAGTATGTGTGTGTGGGCACTGGTAAACTACCTACTAACACCTCCTCTACCTCAATCACATTTTCATTTCTCCAACTATGACTCTCCACTCACAAAAAAAGTACCAAAAAAAGCACAGTGGTATTACCATGGATTTTTTAAACATGCAAATTTGTAATACAGCTTTTAAGCACCTTGGAATGCTATGTACTGTATATAACAAAATACATGAATATGGCAATATTCTGCACCATGGTATATACCAGAGAACTGTATTATTACCATCTAATAATTCAGTGCATATTTCATACAACATGGTATCACCACCACCTTTATTTGAACTCTCCATCTCTGTCTCTATATAACAGGAATGGGTATGTGCCCTCTAAAGCAGCCCATAGTAGGGAGGACCATAATAAGGTGACCTTGCTGCACTTAATAATAATAATAATTAGTGTTGTAGTACTCAAAACCGGTCTTGAGACCATTTTTTGAAGGTCTAAGGTCACCATTAATAAAAATGCTCACAAAATTCAAGATATTGTTGCAAAAAAGTACTTGTATGAGATCTGGATTTTTATATTATAATATGTGATATAGTTAAGCAATATCAGAGACATTGTTTTCACAATTTTGTTTTCAACATCAGAGATATTGTTTTCACAAGAGAGCTGTTTTCACAATTTGAGCATGACTGCAAACAGGATATTGCGTTTATACAAATATTTAATAAAGATTTTTTTTTTATATATTATTTTCAACATTATTTATATGTAATTTAACAATTATACATTTGCAATTTACCAATTCAGATGCATCTGAAGTGCAGTGTGTCTGGTCTTGGTCTTGACTCGGTCTTGCCCTGCCTTGGTCTCGGTCTTGGTCTCGACTTAGTCTCGGATTAGGTGGTCTTGACCACAGCACTAATAATAATTAAAAATAATAATATAATAAAAAAAATCGTAAGAGCACTGAAACATGCATAAACAAATACACTACCGTACACAAAGTTTTGGAGTCACTAGTTTTTTTGCAAGAAATTAATCATTTTATTCAGCAAGGATGCATTAAATTGATACAAAAGTAACAGTAAAGCATAATGTTACAAAATATTTCTACAGATTTCTTTTAATTCAAATAAATGTTTTTTAAATTTTCTATTCATCAATGAATCCTTAAAAATATAATCAGGACAACTGTTTTCAACATTGATAATAATAAGAAATGTTTCTTGAGCATCAAATGAGCACATTGGAAGGATTCCTGATGGATGCATGTGAGACTTTCAGCTTTGCTATCACGGGAATAAATAATATTTTAAAATATGTTCAAATAGAAAACATTTACTTTAAATTGTTATAATATTTCACAATATTACTGTGTATTTTTGATCAAATAAATGAAGCCTTGGTGAGCATCAGACTCTTCAAAAGTAGTGTGAATGCTTGTGCACTCTGCATAGATATGAAACCTCAGCTGAATCTAAAGCATTTCTTCTAGAGTAGCGACATATAGTGGGGTTCAAAGGTCCACACAGAAAATCTGGGATTCAAAATCAATTCAAACCTGTAAATAAACAAAAAATGACTAAATGAATATATTTAAGATTCTGCACTATTTCTAGGTCACTAATCAAAAGGACATTTGTGACTAATGTTCTTGCTTCTGGAGTTCATGCAGTGCCGCTGTCATTCAAACAAAAGGCGGACAAACTAAAAATGAAGACATTCTGAAAATCATGTCATTTTTCAACTTTCCACTGAAATTGTTGTGCTGATAGCATAATTTGATCTGAAAAACAGAAGCAAATCTGCAGTAGGGAGTTCCTCTATCATATCATTGAGGATGCAGAGAGAGTATTTTACGTGGTAAACAGCCTGTGACTGTAAGTGCCAAACTTTGCATACTAAAAAAAACACCTCATTTGCATTCTGATTTGCATATAGTCTCAGGTCAAACAGTCACACTGTTGCTAATAGATGTTAATAAGAAACTGTGTTAGTACGAAGAGATTCAACACAGAGCCAAATCTGAGCGCGTGTCTGTGTACAGATTACAGTACATATGTGCTGGAGAGCACTCAGAGGCTCTTGTAGAAAGAACCCCATCTGTGTGTGTGAGTTTGTGACCAAGTGTGTGCGGGTTTATATGGGTGTAGAAGAGAACGCCTATGTATGATTTAGTGCTTTCATTTAATTTCATTTTGCATTAATGATATTTTGTACATTTTACTTGTTTAGTTTTCTTAATTGGCTTTATTTGGACATTTTCTCAGTGTATGCAGATATGCTAAAAAACACTTTGGCACTGATGTGCAGATTTTATGTCATGCCACTAAAATTGAGTGCATGTGTGTGTCTGCTTTTGTGTGTCATGAGTATGTGTCCAGTGTAGTCCTTCAGTGGGGGCGTGAAAGGCTCTCCCCTTCTCTTGCTCCATCCACCATGCAAATGAGCCCTATACACAGCTCTCAATAACACTCGCACACAACCTGACACTCACCTCACCGTCCTCCCACTCTCTTGTCCTCTCTACTTTCACGCCATCTTTTCTATCTATTTCAGGCCTGTGCAAATCATTTTATTTCTTATTTCTTTACCCCCCTCTTCTCATGTCTTTGTCCTATACCTTCTTGTTTTCTTGAGTGTTCTTTATTTAGCAGAGCAAGGCCCTAATTTACATAGCCTATGGCCACTGCGAGAGAGAGATAGAGCGAAAGAGGGAAATTCCTTTGGCCTTCTTGATGGTACTGAAGGCAGAATCCACACCTCTCTCACCATCTCTCTCTCCCGCAAATGCTCAAAACAAGCCAAATAGGGAATCGAAGAAGAAAACAATACTGCTGCCAACTATCTCTCAGTGTGTGTCTTCCTTTGCATATGATTATGTTGTTGCAGGCAAAGATGTTTTCACACCATCTCTCAAATAATCCACCAGAGTCACATTTTCTCCACTCTTCTTTCCATTTCATGTGTTTTTTAAAGGATAATATAGAGCCCCCTGAAAATAGCCACCCTATTCAAATCATATTTTTAAAAAATCCAGTTTATGACCAAAAATAGCCATCTAAATATAGCCCACATCTGCACACGATATAAAAGCGTCAAGGCTGGAATTGTTTTTGCCCACGCATTCACCTTGACATGCAAAACGGACAGATTTACAAGTCAAATGTAAATTATATGACGTCTAAAAATAGATAAGAGCTACATACGAACGCCTCTTCAGTTGTGACTTTTTACCATAAGCAATATTTAGATTTTTTTGTTATTAGTGGTGCTCGCTAAAGCATTAGTATAATTATTGTTTATACTTACATTACGCTTTTATTCACCAATTTAAAGGGGCTATATGCGTTTTTCTGAAATTTAAACTCGCGACTGACACCTGTGGCCAAAAAACAGAACTGCTCTCATTTTCTGCTCGCTCTCGCAGCGGTGGTGACGTCACATCCGCAGACAGCGCGGGAAAAGACGACCCGCCAGAAAATAGGAAAAATAGGATACAGGCTTATAGGTGCACCCACTGTGAGCGGACAAGGTGTCAGTATGCTCATCAGGAGATGTTTGAGTCATAAATGGTAAAATAAAAAGGCTATTGTTACGTTTATTTTGGGGGAAAAGTTGCATATAGCCCCTTTAACACATTACATTTATAAAAAGTGACTTCTTTTGAACCTTCTATTCATCAAATAATCATGAAAAAAAATTCACAATTTCCTTAAAAATATTAAGCATCACTACTGTTTTCAACAATGATAATAATAAATGTTTCTTGAGCAGCAAAACAGCATATTTGAATGATTTCTGAAGGATTACGTGAAACTGAAGACTGGAGTAATGATGCTGAAAATTCCGTTTTGCCATAACAAGAATAAATAGAAACAGTTATTTTAAAATTATAATAATATTTCACAACTTTACCATTTTATTTTTGATCAAATAAATGCAGTCTTAGTAAGGAAGCATAGGAGACTTCTTCTTTTCAAAAAAGACAAAATCTTACTGACCTCAAACTTATGAATTGTAGTGTACATTTAGAGATCTGTTCATTTCCCCCATTTATTTATGGCATATGCATGATTGTAAATAGTAGTGTCTTTGTAGTGTGCAGACATGAATGATGCTTGTGTTTATGGTATACAATAAAAAATAATAAAACAATCAAATTAATTATCGACCACATATCAATGCACTAACAACCACCCAGAACACCTCGGCAACCACACGCAAAACACCGGCAACCACCCACAATTCCCTAGCATTGTGGAGGCGATGCCTGCATTTGCAAACACCACTCACGTTATCTCCAGAAAATGTAAGTTTAGTTCATCTCTCTTGTTTGACAAAGATAAAATAAACTAAATAATTATAAACTAGTTGGAAAAAGTGAAACTAAATTCACTGATAGTTAAAATATTCCAAGAAGAATTCTACATGATGTTGATTTTCTAAGAGAGGGCATTCTCAATGTGAGCATATTTCTAGAAAGTGAATAAAAATAGACATTGCTTGGAGCTATAGTGAGTGAGAGGAAGCATAACCGTGTGTGTGTGTGTGTATTCTCCTCCGCAGTTTGTTAGGGTCAGTGTGAAGAGCGCTGGTGTGTAGTGTGCTCTCTCTGGCCGCCCCCTCAGGCCCTGCTGTTGTGTAACCACCGCATTGCAGTCGCACACACAAACACATAATGACTGAAGTGGCATATATGTGGGATAACACAAGTGTCTTCATGCGTAACTATGTGTGTGGGTCAAGTTTTGCCAACGTTGTAGAGACCAAATATCCTTACAGGGATAGTGAAACCTGAAATCACAATGTGGAGACCAGCCAATAGCCTCCAGAAGGGAAACAGCTTAATAAACATATAAATAAAGTCTTCATAAAAATGCAAAATCGTTTCTATGACGGTTATAGCAGCAGAGCCATTGTAGGGACCTCAAGATCTTTCCTTGAAAGGACATCTACAAACACGATGCTCGTGGTGCGTAAGACGTGATGCAGCAGGCAAAATCTGAATGCATACGGCTTTCAAAAAAGGGAACAATTGTACATTTTACAGAGAGGGTTTTATGCTGCATAAACTGTCTACAACAAAATAAATGTTATTATACTAAGTAGCTAGTCAGTTGATGGATGATTAGTTAACTAGTCAAACATGTTGAGCCATAGATGAGGATATGGGAAGGAAAATATCATTAGCTTAATTTATAATAAAAGAGGTCAATGAAAAACAAACGTGTGTATGTTTTGGTGTTTGGGGGTGTGAATGTAGGTTCTTTATATGCGTCAATGTTTGCGTCAATTTGCGTCAATCTACTGTATGTATCCACTGCACAAAGGGTTCTCATAGTGGAAAAGGTTTCTTTAGAGGTTCTTATTTTTAAAAGGGTACTTCAACGCTGACAAAATGGGCTTTCAATAAAACATGGCTTCCTATACAGTAGAAAGGCTAAACATTTTTTTTTTTAAATCAATGCTACCTGACTAGAGAAAACAAGGAAAAAAGGCTGTTGTCAACACTCACAATGCACTGGGCATGTTGCCCTCCAAGGCCACTCCTAACAGTCTGGTACAAACGCGCAGAAGTATAAGCTGTGCATTTCACGAAAGCCCTGGAGCCGTCAAAAGTAAGCTGGATGACGCAAAGGACTTTTGCTGACAAATTAATGCAAATTTCTCTGTCTATGTAACGCGTAGTGTTAGTAAACATTGCTAATGTACATATGCTACCAACATTGTAGCAATAGAAAGCGGGTTAAAAAAATCTGTAGTTACACTTTAAGATACGCTAAAAACTACAATTCTAAATTCAGCCCAGAGAAGGAACAGCAGAGATAGAGACGACAAATATAGAAATATAGAATATAGAAAAGGTAAGAGCAGTGGTTATGCTCACAGCAGGTGTTTGGAGCCTTGCCTGAATCTGCTAAAGATTCAACATTCTCATGTTAGGAGAGCGTTTCCCATTGTTCCTTGTTTCATCAAGCAATCATGGACAAGTGGGAAAGATTGAGAGGAGAAAATAATCTAACCGCGGGAACACACACTCTGGTCCCTGGGGCACTGTGCAACACACACAGCTTGACACGATTAGAAACGCAGTGGGAGACAAGTTAAAACAGTACAGAAAGAGAAAGTGGAAAGGGGCTGGATAAATGGCACTCTGTCTATTTACCGGTGACATCTTTCCAATATCCAGCAGCAGGTGATAAACAATGTGAGAAGAGAGGTAGACAGAGAGAGAGAGAGAGAGAGAGAGAGAGAGAGAGAGAGAGAGAGAGAGAGAGAGGATGCTAAACTATGTTAGAGTAAATAAGAGGAAAACACACTTTCTCTGCCACACACAGTCATTTCTCAATATTATTTCTTCACCAATCTCACACACACAGAATTTCAACCCTCTGTGTCACAATGTGGCTTCTGAGACTGAAACAGAGGCCACAGACAGGGACCAAGCTAAGAATAAATATAGCTGGACTAAATTGAATCTACTAAACTCATGAAAAACTATAATAAGCACTGATTAGCATGAGGGTGAGAGGGAAGCACCAAAGAAAACTCCCAATAACCCCTGCTCCGCCCAGCAGAATGCTGTGGTGAAATCCGTTTGTTGCAACAGGACTCCGGCATGCTCACTGCAATACCCAGCTCTTACATTGCACTCTTAGGCAAGTTTCTGACAGTTACAAAATAAGTGGATAGCAGTAGAGGTCAAAACAAACTGTGCTGGGTCATTCCAGTGGGCAACGGGGGTTCAGCTATTGCAAAATGTGTGTTTAACAAGACTTTACTTTAAGAAAGCCTGTTTTCATTGAGTGACAAAAGAGATACAATTATGTGTGATAAAATGTTAAATATATATATATATAAATGTGGGAATAATGAGCCACAAAGTGACAACTGCAAGATACACAAGTCATTAATGAGGCATACAATAGCAATTACATTTTAGGGGGGGGGGGGGGTTGTTGGAATATAAATCACAAGTGCCCCAATCATGGTTTTTGGATATTCCCTGTCATGCAGTGTAATATAGCTGTTTGTGAATGTAAATGTTCTGCAAAGTCAAAAGTGCACGATAAATAAAGTTATTGTCTCCCAAAAGAAAGAATAAACTCTGAATCGTCTATGGAAGTCTTTTAAATTTGAAAGATTTCTACGTGGTGGTTCTACGTCACTAGATAAGACATTCACATAATGGCCGCCTATGATTTACGTTCTTACGTTGCAAACAACTTGTCCCGCTCTCAAACACATAATTTTACAGACGACTGCTTCTCAAATCTCAAAGTTCAATGCGGAACTCGCAAAACGCTTGCTTGTGAAAGAAGGGTCAGTACCCAGTTTATTTGGACCTCCTCAGAATCACAACCTGTGTATGAATAATTATTCATGTATATATTTTCTACAGGTGTTCAAAATATGTCGTTTTGTGTTTTATATTGTGTACGTTTCTGGCTAACTCAAGTCATCACGGTCTTAATAAATATTTCTGTTAAGCAGCTGTGGGCCACTATTACCTAAAACTGTGCCTATTAATGCAGATAGTCTGTCATTCACGTTAGTGCTTGGCTAACATGCACAGTTATTGATAAAGTCAAATGAAATATACACATTGGTTTGTTGATGGACATACTCTTGTTAATGGTGATGGTGAGGAATTACAGCTGCAACATCTCATAATGTGCCTCAAAATGAGTAACGTATCACTGAGAAACGTCCTGCTCAACTCGTCCTTGGGATGGAGGTTCGGGTTGAACAATGTTTCATCACCAGATTCGCGCTCAGATTGATATGGTAAAATCGACGCCATCATTACTGTCTTAACAGTGTGTAGAATCGCTGAGCTTTAGGAAGCCTCCACACGGAGCTGAAGTTTATGGAAATGGGCGTTTTGTTTCCGACGTGCGCTGTAAGCGGTAGACCAATCACAACCGACTGGGCCATCTGACCAATCAGGGCAGAGTAGCTCGCGGAAAGGAGGGATTATCGAGTGGTTTGAGAATCATTGAACCATGTGGTGATGTGCAATGCGATATTAAGAGAAAATGAAAGTGTTTTTTTTTACCTTTAATGCATGTAAACCTGTTGTAGGAGACCTCCAAAACAAAATCAGGAGACTTTAAAAATAGCATAATAGGGGCACTTTAAGAGAAAATAGTCACAAATGTACAGTAAAGCCACAATTACAAAAATAAATGTGCAGCTGCAATATTTAGTCAAATTGTCTTTTTATTTACGGTGAGGTGGAAACAGGCCTCCATATTTCAATTAGCGGAGATGAGAAGAGGTTCTTTTTTTTGGTAATGATTAGAAGTTGAATTTAGATGGAGACAATAGTGATTCTATAAATACTTAAAAAAAAAAAATGAAAATTCTGTCATGATTTACTCATCCTGATGTCATTATAAACCTGCATGACATTCTTTCATCTTCAAAATATCTCTGTTAGTGTTCTGCAGAAGAAAGTAATCCATAAAGTCTTGTTGGTACATAAAAGGTAAAAGTTTGTGACATTTTGAGTAGAGGAAGCACGGATGTGGTTTGTAGTGCAGGACAAAAAAAAAGTACATATATGGTGCTTGTGTTTTCTCTTACACATGCACATATGTGCAGCGGTGTCTTCTTTTCCTTCATCTGTTTTTGTCTCTGTTTCTGTACTCAGGCATGCTTCTTCCTTCCCAAACCCTCAAACACACATGATTGAGGAGGTGTATGTGTGTGGGTGGGTGGAGAGGGTGCTTCAGTGCTTTCATCTCAGAGTGACACAGAATCCCTCCCCAGTATTATATCATCTGCACCTGCACTTAAGTGTGTGTTTGTGTGTGAGTTTTATGCGTGTTCACTGGGGCAACCACACCTGCCTTCTAAATGTAAACTCTTGATGGTGACACTATCTTAAGATGGCAAAACACGAGGAAGCCCTCCTCCCCCACCTCAGAGTATGATTCAACAAAGCTTTATTGGAACAACAGTAAAGGGTATAAAGTACAATGTACTACTGTAGATTGTGCTTAAAAATACTTCAAGGGATTGTTCACTCAAAATGCTAATTGTTATAATTCACTCACTCTTATGTTGTTTCTGTATGACTTTCGTTCTAACGGAAATATCCTTTAAAATATCTTTGTTATTTTTCTACAGAAGAAGGTAAGTCACTGGTGATGCGCAACAGAAAAAGTCTTACACTCTAAAAAATGCTGGGTTAAAAACAACCCAAGTTGGGTTGAAAATGGACAAACCTAGCAATTGGGTTGTTTTAACCCAGCAATTGGGTTGTTTTAACCCAGTAATTGGGTTGTGTAAGGTTAAAATAACTCAATTGCTGGGTTAAAACAACCCAATTGCTAGGTTTGTCCATTTTCAACCCAACTTGGGTTGTTTTTAACCCAGCATTTTTTAGAGTGTATAAGTTTTGACAGGATTTTCTTTTTTGTGTGAACTATCCCTTTAAATTGAGAATGGACCCCAATTGTACAAAAATAATTTAGATATGGTTAAGGTGGACAAGAATCAGTCATCCCCCTTGACATAAATTTTGAAACATACATATTTTTTACAATTCAGAATAAAGTGTGCTTCAGTTTTGAGCATCACAACGGTCCATTCTATCCTTTTCTCCTCTGGTTTTCAAGAATTTTTGTGCTTTTCCTGATTCAATGTCTAGACTTGGTCCCTCAGTCTGCACTCTGTACATGTTCAGATGGTAATAAGATCCTCTTCTAGTTCCTTTTCACTTCTGAGGGACCTGAGACATTACAGTTTCCTTTGTAATTCCTTCGTTATTTCCCTTTCCTATCATTCCAAATAAAAGTTTTTACCATGTTTAGTATCTGATGTTTATGTTTGATTCATCAAAGAGGCCTGTTGGTCCTCCCTATACCCATGCAAGTTGCGTTTGGCCCCCGAACCACAAGGGGGCCCCCTTACTCTCAATAATGATTATGGGTTGTGTTTTAGTTTCGTTTTTGATTTTGACTTCCAACGATTATAAAAAACATCATGCCGCTTTCCATTCCTTTCCTTTAAAGCGGGGAGCTGTCACCCATGCATAACATCCAAATCAGTCGAATCATGTAACATCACGTGTAAAAGCGTAATGAGCTGAAAGAGACGCTGTTCATCAGGCGGCCTTATGTCCATGCAATTTGAGATGGAGAAAAATACAGAAAAGTACATGATACTTTGGGCTTCGGGCATGCGCTTAAACGGACATAAACATCCAAAAATATGTCAACTGTTAAAATGTCTGTCTTGAGGATTTAAACGCATTCAGTTATGTCTTCAGGGAACATAGACCGCTAGCAAAGTAATTGAATGCTTGTCGGTATATTAGGTCTGTGTATCTGGGTCTTAAAGTGACAGCAGCCTAATAAACCCGCTGCTCTCTCTGTCAATTAAAGGTGCAGTGTGTGAATTTTAGTGGCATCTAGCGGTAAGGTTTTGAATTGCAATCACTCAACCCTCACCCCTCTCTTTCGAAGCACATAGAGAAGCTACAGGGGCCGACACAGATCAAAAAAAGTAGTCGTCAGAAAGAGAGCAGAGAGTGACTAGTGCTCCGTAGAACTGTTTGTCCATTTAGGGCTACTGTAGAAACATGGCGGTGCAAAATGGCTATTTCACTGTAAGGGGGACCCGCGGTGTAGATAGAAATGGCTCATTCTAAGGTAATAAAAACATAACGTACATTTTGTATGGTCTTTATACACCACTGAAAACATTGTAAGGTATATTATATTGCATTTCTGTCAATAGATCCTCATAAATACTACACACTGCACCTTTAATGTTAATCAAACAACGAGAACCAGTCATTCACTGCTTTTCACTGAATAGCATTAGTAACTTTAATAAGAATCAATGTACATTTATTTCATACAGTGAATATGCAATGTTTTATGCATTTTATTTATTTATTATTATTTATTTTACATTTGATCACTTTATTTAATTTCTGTATAGTACTTATAAGTATCTTTTTATTAGTAATAGGTTAACTGTTCATTTCATGCATATATTTTTTTCTGTTGTATTTGTTGACAGTGAAACTGCTCTGAAAGAACAGATTAAGAGGTTGAGGATATATATATATATTTTTTTATGAATGCACTGACAGGGGGCCCCTGACAAAGTTGTGCTTAGGGCCCCCAGAAGTCTAGGACCGGGCCTGTTTGGAAACAGAGATATGACGGTGAGGAAATGTATCGCAGCAAGCCTAGTTGGAAACCATGAGAATAGATTTAGTCTAAAACCAGATAAGAGTGGGAGCATTAAAATAGAAATTAATCTATTTTTTAAATGCACCTTGACCTCATAATTTTTTATCAAAATGTCATAGATTGATCTTCTGGTGAAACAGCATATTTGTGGCAGATCTGGTGACGTATAATGATGAACTTTTATTGAACCCCAATTATTAAATCAACATAAACCATGCGCTATTTCTTCAAATCGACTGCAAGCTTGCAATCAACAACCAATGTATAAAACCAGCCCCCCTCCTTACACTTTTTTCCCTGCTTCATCCGCATGAACATCACAATCACTACTCTTTACTGAAGAGTGTCTTTATTTTAAATATTTACAAATTAAGGGATTAATTAAAGGGATAGTTCTGTCATTATTAATGACTTTCTTCTGCGGAACACAAAAGAAGATTTTTTTCCCCCATTCAAAAAAAGTCAACAGGGTCCAAAACAACAATGAACAAATGAATTAATGAACAAGGGACAAGTATCTGTAAAGCTGCTTTGAAACAATATCTATTTGAAAAGTACTATACAATTAAAATGGACATAAGCTGAACATGTCTTCTCTAGAGCTGTGACTACAGAGGACTTTTATGATGAAACACAGGAGGAATGAGTGCTCAGAGATTTTGAATAGAAGAATGAGTTTTCTGATGGGTGTAACTGAAGTACTAAGGTTTGGTTTAGCCCTGACTCTGCTGAAAAGGTGTGTGTTATAGTATGTCGTGTAACTGATACATGCTGCTCAAGTGTTCACAGACAGGATGTGCTCTAACCTTAAGTACAGACCTCAGAGCTGCAGGCTTTTTTCAGAATAAATAATACACACTCACACATGCACAACCATAAGCGTTTAGCCTTACACCTTGATAGCCCAACCCCAACCCTGTGTTTTCCTTCTCTCAGAGAGTTTCTTTCTATCTACAGTACCTCAGTCTCTCTCTAAAATCTCTCTTTTTTTGTTTCGGTTACCTGAAACCTCTTTTGTTTCACAGTCCCTCCTTCTCATCTCTAAAAAAAAAGTCATTGGTATTCATTATACAACATTATACCCAAGCAAACACACACATCCACATCAGTGTTTCCCATGAATTATCCCCTATAACTATGGCGGCCGCCATAGTTTAATAACATAAAGGTTTCTGACCTTTTTTTGCACCATTGCTTTTGCAAAGTATCTGTCAAACTTACTAAAATCGAAAGCATGACATAGCTGTGTGCCCTCACCAAAACTGCAACAAAAAAAACTGCAATTAAATAATTATATGTTCTCACCGCATGTTCACACACGATCAGCTTGTGATCCGGTGTATTCCATGTCTCAGAAAGGCTCAGTTCACAGAGAATGAATAGAGTGAACTCCATCTCTGCATGTACTGAGTTTAATGCATTTGGGAATATAGCAGCCACCAGTTACACATTATTTTCAGATTAGATTTGTATGAGACACATTTGTAAACCTGTTTTCACAGAAACTGTATGTATAGTTTTCCGCAAAAATAAAAGCTCAAGGGTTTATCTCTCACAACTGTAGTCCCCGGACCCCCCCTAGAGGGACAAAGGTCCACCCACCACAGTCTCACGAAATCCTGTGGGAAACACTGCACATATATTGTAGGGCAATGCTATACTATTTTTTTGGAAAATTTCCTCAAATATTAATGAACTCTTCCTAGAATTGTGTGTGTGAGAGAGAGATAGAGAGAGAAAGAGAGATACGTCAACCTTTAAGATACTTTCGTAAAGTCTATGTAGGTGCGCATTTGTGTGTGTGAGTGTGGGTTCTCCGTCCTAGAACTATAATCTTAAAATCACTCAGCAAAATGATTCTTTCACTATATTTAAGCCCAGTTGTGGATAAAACTCAGTCTAACCAATACCTAAAGGTAATCCTCTTCTAAATAACACCGTGCTCACACAAATTTGACCCTGAGAACTGAAAACAACACCGTCCTACTTTGTTCGGCTGCGATCCAGCCCTCTGAACAATGAGAGATGTTGCTCCATTCACAACGGAGAAACCTCAAAGAAACTGATCGCTGTCACCACACACCATCTACGGTTACAGACAAGAAACATAGCCCAAAGAGAGTGAAATATGGATGAGAGACACTCTCTCAAGTGCTTCATGTGGAATAACACCGCTAGTGTTGTAAAATTAACAAGATGAAGGGACTTGTAGAAAACGTCTCTGTGATTTAAAGTGAAATATGAGACATTCGGACTCCTCCTCTCTGGCATCAAACCTGACAGCAGGTACCACAGAGGTAGAGAGTGAGTATGTGTATCCTGTTCTAATAAGATTACATGTTGAGATGGGATTAGTTTCATCTTGGCGACATTCCCATTCCAGGCTGCCCTAAAGAGAAGAGCATCAACTTAGCTGCACTGTCAACATTTAAACTAATGATCACAAACAGAGCTTAACCTCACAGATGGTGCTTCATGAGTGTCTAAAACCAGAAAAACTTTCTTTAATAATTCAAATAATGTGTTTCCGCCTGATAAAACAGTTAAGACAGAAAATAGAATTCTGGTTAAAAGTTCTCATGCAGATGAAACCAATTTGAGCTTGGCCTGCAACATCTCCCAATTTCCTCTATCTCTCCCCTGCTGCAAATTCCCATGCTGTTCAAGGATAGTTTATGTTGGTTTGGCACTGGTAAATATTGTCAAAATGGTCCATCAAAAGAAGGTTACAGCTGGTAAGGATTGTCAACTAGCATGGTCTTTGTGATGAAGCTGGTTGGCCAACTTCAGTTAAGCTAGTAAAGAACCATCTTGGGGAGACCAGCACACCAGCATCCAAAAGACAATTGCATAGAATTATAGGATATTATAAAAATAAGTAAAAGCCTAAAAATAAAAGAGGAAACTTAAGGAGTAGTTCACTTCAGAATAAAAATGTACTCTTAGTTTACTCACCCCCATGTCATTCAAGATGTTCATGTCTTTCTTTCTTCAGTCGAAAAGAAATTAAGGTTCCCTTTCGTTCAGTCACTACGACGTAACGTTAGTGACTAACGAATGGGGGTTTCGCTTAGAAGCCTATCAACTTCGAGTTTAGAGAAAACGCCCAATGGCGTGCCAATGCCATGGGGCATGCGGAATTTGCATACGTAACTCCGCCTCACCGCGTGAGTATATAAGGAAGTACGTGGCAATATCGCATTATGTTTCTGCTTTCGGAGCCAAGAGGACCTCTTCACTCCTACAGCCTTCTGAGACTTGTCAGCTTCTTCGAGACGAGCAGCTTTCCAGTCGGTGTTGGTGTTACGGCGCGTTCCAGTGATCGCATACTTCCTGCCTGCTGATCTGCGCAGTGGTCTGTCTGACAGCTGGTGTGTGTTTCCCTGGGCGCTTCGGCATCGACTGCAAAGTTTCCTCTCACAAAAGAGCTTGCACGTGACACGTCCTTTTCAGGATGTTTCGTCCGTGCACTTCTGGGTGCGGTAGATCTCTTCTGTCTTTCGACGGGCACAAGCGCTGCGTGACGTGTTTGGGCTTTCAGCACGCTCAGGCAGCGCTCGTGGATGACTCATGTTCTCTCTGCGGGAACCTGGCCATCTCGGTGCTACGATCGAGACTCTGTGAATTCCGTGCTGATGCCGGAATGAGAGTCCCCTCTGCCACCCCCCAATCTGCGGTCTCCCCTGGAGGCGGCACTTTGGCTGGCGGCCAGGGTGATCTGAGGGTGACGGTGTGGAACAAAGCTCCGACGCTAGTTCCTCGGCCCACACCCCCCTCTCATGCACCTGACCCGGCCCGTGCTCAGACGTCTACATCGGGGCCGGCTCCTGCTGTCCCGACTGTGGCGTTTGGCACGGCGGAGGACGAAGAGATGTCTATCGCCGCATCACAAGGTGGGCTGGAGTCATCTGAGGAGGATGATTCGGCTGTGCTGCCACCCTCGGGTGCGCCAGCATTGCCCGAGTCGGACCCAGAATTGACAGCCATGCTGTCTCGGGCCGCCGCAGCGCTTGGGTTGGAGTGGAACCCTCCGGCTCAGCCTGAGCGTTCGCAGTTGGACGATTGGTTTTTAGGGGCGGCGCGCTCGGACACCCGTCCGTCCGACCGCTCCTCTATACCTTTCTTCCCCGAGGTGCATGAAGAGATCGCGCGTTCCTGGAAGTCCCCGTTGTCTTCCCGCGAACGTTTGGCGAACTCTTCCGCCTTCACCTCCCTCGATGGAGCCGCGGCTCATGGGTACACTGGGGTCCCCCCAGTCGAACGTTCTGTTGCGATGCAACTGTGTCCACAGAGCGCTTCGTCCTGGCGTGGTGACCCAAAGCACCCCTCCAAAGCCTGTAGGTTTTCGTCATCCCTGGTGGCGAAGTCCTATAGAGCTGCGGGGCAGGCCGCTGCTTCTTTGCATTCCATGGCAACTCTTCAGGCTTACCAAGCCAAGTTGCTGTGTGATATGCACGAGGGGGGGGGGCTGACCCAGGACTCAGCAATGAGTTGCGTGCCGCCACCGACCTCGCTCTCCGGGCGACGAAGGTGACCGCACGCTCCCTGGGTCAGGTGATGTCCACAAATGTGGTCCAGGAGCGACACCTATGGCTCACCCTGGCCGATATGAGTGACGCTGAGCGAACCCGTTTCCTCAACGCCCCCATATCCCAGGATGGGCTATTCGGCGGAGCGGTCGAGAGCTTCGCCCAACAGTTCTCGGCCGCTCAGAAGCAGACTGAGGCTATAAAATACATACTGCCCCGGCGGTCAGCTGCTGCCTCCACCCCACCGCCCGCGCAGTTGCCTCAGCCTGCTCGCCGCCGAGGGCGCCCTCCTGCGGCTCCCTCTACCTCTGCGCCACCCAAGCAGCAGCCTCCACCCGGGCCGCGCAGAGGCAGCCGCAGGAAGGCGTCCCCGTCCACTCCAGCCCCGCAGCCCGCGAAAAAACGCCAGGCTAAGCGGCGCTCCCGATGCGGACGGCTCAGGGATGGGCAGTTCTTTCCAGGAGACGGCAGCAGGGCCGCTCCTTCCCCCGGTGGAGGGCCGGGGGAGAATCTTTTGTTCAGCTGCTGGCCCCCGGGTCAGCAGCACCCTAATGTGGTTAAAGAAAGAATCCCTGAGCCCCCAGAGATCGGTGACGGCAGTGCGCGCCACCCTCGGGTCTCGCCACCCTCGTCCCTCTCTGTCGCCAGCCCCCTACTTCATTGTACCCAAGAAAACCGGTGGGTTACGACCAATCCTGGACCTTCGCATCTTGAACCGATCCCTTCACCGGCTTCCGTTCAGGATGTTGACTGCGAAACGCCTTTTCGAATGCGTTCGTCCTCACGATTGGTTTGCAGCGATCGACCTGAAGGACGCCTACTTCCATGTCTCCATCCTTCCTCGACACAGACCGTTCCTACGGTTTGCTTTCGAGGGGCGGGCATATCAGTATGCGGTTCTCCCATTCGGGCTATCTCTGTCCCCTCGCGTCTTCACGAAGATTGCCGAGGCAGCCCTTGCGCCCCTTCGGCAGCACGGGGTCCGCATCCTGAACTACCTCGACGACTGGCTCATACTGGGCCACTCTCGAGAGCAGGTTTGCGGACACAGAGATCTGGTTCTCCACCCCTTAGCCCGTCTGGGCCTTCGGGTCAACTGGGAAAAGAGCAAACTTTTCCCCGTGCAGAGGATCTCTTTTCTCGGTATGGAGATCGACTCGGTCGCCATGTGCGCGCAGCTTACGAGCGAGCGCGCGCAGTCTCTGCTGACTTGCCTCCGTCAAATCGAGAGCAAGAGTGCGGTTCCACTGAAACTATTTCAGAGGCTCCTGGGGCATATGGCATCTGTAGCCGCGGTAACGCCGCTCGGATTGCTTCATATGAGACCGCTTCAGCACTGGCTTCGCGATCGAGTCCCGAGATGGGCATGGCAGTCTGGCACGCTCCGGGACCAAGTGACTCGGGCCTGCTTACAGACGCTCACCCCGTGGTCGAACCTCAGTTTTCTACGGGCCGGTGTGCCCTTAGAACGAGTTTCCAGGCATGTTGTCGTATCGACGGATGCCTCTGCCACGGGCTGGGGTGCCATGTGCAATGGACAAGCAGCCGCGGGCTCCTGGACAGGACCCCAGCGCCTCCTGCATGTCAATTGCCTCGAGTTGCTGGCAGTAAGGTTCGCCCTGCACCGCTTCCGAGCGCTGCTGAAGGGTCAACATGTGCTTGTCCGGTCAGACAACACGGCCGTAGTAGCGTACATCAACCACCAGGGCGGTCTACGCTCCCGCCGTATGTCTCAACTCGCCCGCCATCTCATCCTATGGAGTCAGAAGCGCCTGAGGTCCCTTCGTGCTGTCCATATTCCGGGAGTCCTGAACCACGCAGCCGACGAGCTCTCGCGGTTTCAGCCTCTCCCGGGAGAATGGAGACTCCATCCCCAGACGGTTCAGCTGATTTGGGAACAGTTCGGCGACGCACAGGTACATCTGTTTGCCTCCCACGACTCTTCCCACTGCAGCCTGTACTATTCCCTGACCGAGGGCACGCTCGGCACGGATGCACTGGCGCACAGCTGGCAGCGGGGCCTACGCAAATATGCGTTCCCCCCAGTGAGCCTACTCGCACAGCTCCTGTGCAAGATCAGGGAGGACAAGGAGCAGGTCCTTTTGGTCGCCCCGTACTGTCACGGCCGGACCTGGTTCCCCGAACTCATACTCCTTGCGACAGCCCCTCCCTGGCCTATTCCTCTGAGACCGGACCTCCTTACTCAGAGACGGGGCACCCTATGGCACCCGCGTCCCAACCTCTGGAGCCTCCACGTGTGGCTCCTAGACGGGACGCGGCAGGTTTGAGTGGCCTGCCACCTACAGTGGTCGCCACCATCACTTCCGCTAGGGCAGAGTCCACTCGGCATGCCTATGCGTTGAAGTGGAACCTCTTCGTCACCTGGTGCTCTTCCCGCCAAGAAGACCCCTAGAAATGCCCGATCGGGTCCGTGCTTGAGTTTCTCCAAGAGGGGCTGGAGCGAAGGCGGTCTCCCTCCACCCTCAAAGTATATGTGGCCGCAATATCTGCCCACCACGATCTCTTGGAGAACAAGAAGGTAAGTCAGCACGACCTGGTCATCAGGTTCCTGAGGGGAGCGAGGAGACTGAATCCTCCTCGCTCTCCTCTCGTACCCTCTTGGGACCTCGCAGTAGTGTTAAGTGCTCTGCAGAGTCCTCCCTTTGAGCCTTTGCGATCGGTTGATATTAAGTTCCTGTCTATGAAGACGGCTCTGCTGACCGCATTGGCCTCAGTTAAGAGGGTCGGGGACCTGCAGGCATTTTCGGTTGACGAAGCGTGCCTGGAGTTCGGGCCGGCTAACTCTCACGTGATCCTGAGACCCCGGCCTGGATATGTACCCAAGGTTCCCACCACTCCGTTTAAGGACCAGGTGGTGAACCTGCAAGCGCTGCCTTTGGAGGAGGCAGACCCAGCCTTGGCATTGCTCTGTCCAGTACGCGCCCTGCGCGCCTACGTAGACATGACGCAGTGTTTCAGGACCTCAGACCAGCTCTTTGTCTGTTATGGTGGAGAGCGGAAGGGAAGTGCTCTCTCAAAGCAAAGGCTGTCTCACTGGATAGTGGACACCATTGTTTTGGCTTACCAGCAGCAAGGTCGACCATGTCCCCTTGGTGTGAGGGCACACTCCACCAGGAGTGTGGCCTCCTCTTGGGCTTGAGCTGCAGGCTGGGCGACACCTAACACATTCGCCAGATTCTACAATCTCCGAGTGGAGCCAGTGTCCGACTATGTACTCGCCCCCCCGAGGAGCCGGTAATGGACCAGGCTCAGGTGTCTTCGCTTGCTCGCCATTCCACTCCTCGGACTGGATATGTGCGATTTTTTCCTCAGGTGAGCTCCCCGAGAGCCCTGAGCTCCTCCAGCACTGTCGACGCCGACATCAGTTCAGTCTGCCCTTTCGAGCCCAGACCCTCATGTCCGGCCAGGTGCCCCATGTGCATGGTTCCCCTCCGGCGACCCCCACATGTGTATTTCACCGTAAGCCTCCGCAGTGAGCGGGTTTCTTCCCTTGGCGTGTCCCCGCCACCCCTAGGGTTAAAAAATCCACCTTTGGCTGGTACCCTAGAGATCTTCCATATGCAGCCCTTAGCGGGTCATATGTGTCTCTTAAGTCCTCCCCACGGGTAGGCATCTTGGCATTCCCTCACTGGGATATGCTTCCCAGTGTACCTTGGTATTCCTGTGTTAAGTGGGAGTCCTTCGTCCGTATTAGTCTTACGACAGGGTACTCACACTTACGCAGGGCGCTGGAAGACAGCTGAGTGGCGGGATTATATTGGGACCCCCATTCGTTAGTCACTAACGTTACGTCGTAGTGACTGAACGAAAGGGAACGTCTCGGTTACGGATGTAACCCTCGTTCCCTGAGGAGGGAACGGAGACGTAACGTCCCGTTGCCACTTCAGCTGTGCTACCTGGAACGCAGGAGTTCAGTCTTGGCTCCTCAAGCAGGTAACATAATGCGATATTGCCACGTACTTCCTTATATACTCACGCGGTGAGGCGGAGTTACGTATGCAAATTCCGCATGCCCCATGGCATTGGCACGCCATTGGGCGTTTTCTCTAAACTCGAAGTTGATAGGCTTCTAAGCGAAACCCCCATTCGTTAGTCACTAACGTTACGTCTCCGTTCCCTCCTCAGGGAACGAGGGTTACATCCGTAACCGAGACGTTTCTCTCCATATAGTGGACTTCAATGGGGTACAACGGTTGGAGGGTCCAAATTGCAGTTTCAATGCAGCTTCAAAGGGCTCTACAAGATCCAAGACAAGGAATAAGGGTCTTATCCAGCAAAATGATCCGTCATTTTCTAAAAAAAAATATAAAAATGTATATACTTTTAAACCACAAATGCTCTTCTTGCTCTGATCTGCGATGCACCACGCTTAACGCCATCACGTTGGAAAGTTCACGCATGACGTATAGGCGGAAGTACTGCGGTAGGGCGAAAAACCAACTTCAAAATTGTCCAACATTGTTGCTTTACCTTTTTTTTGTGAAGGGCGCTTGACTTAGTCTTTGCACAATCTCTTTGTAAAAACTTGATCGGTACTTTCTCCTACATCACGCGTGACTTTCCATCGTGATGAAGTAATGCGTGGTGCATCGCAAATCAGAGCAAGAAGAGCATTTGTGGTTAAAAAGTGTATAAATATTTATATTTTTTTGAAAATGACAGATCGCTTCGCTAGATAAGACCCTTATTCCTTGTCTTGGATTGTGTAGAGCCCTTTGAAGCTGCATTGAAACTGAAATGTGGACCTTCAAACTGTTGTACCCATAGACCGTAAAAAAATATGGACGACGCGACTTCATTGACTTCCGCTGACCAAAGTTGAAGCTTTCATAGGCCCGCTCACGGCACTGACATCTTGGGACCGAGTCTGCGCAGTAGCGATCTCGGGACCGGAGTTGCGCAGTAGAGAACAGGAAGTAGAGGCGCGATAATCAAAAGCCCGCCCACACTCTCGCAGATGCAGAACAATTCATTATGTTGGTGTGAAATAAACAGTTATGGAAGTGTAGAAATTAAAGCTAAAGCTCCAATCTCCTCCCAAAAATCCAGAAAAAAGTCCGTTAGTGCCTCAGTGACAAGTTCACTCAGAGAAGCCGTCAATCTCAGCTGTCAATCATGACGTCACACCCCCCGTTTTTATAGCATCAAATAACTCACTAAAACTAAACTTATTTAAAAAACGAACATTTGAAATGAAATTATTGTAATAAAAACTGCCTAAAATGACAGAAACCATCTTTAGGAAACAATTATTTGAAGTGTAATTAAATTGTTTAGTGTGTCTCGCGCCCATTCAAATACATGGAGAGGCGGGGTTTAGGAGCTATACTGGGACCGGCCACCGGGGGGCGATCGAGGCGCGAAAGCTTCAATTTCTGACTGGAGCACTACAGGCTTGGTTGTACCCCATTGAAGTCCACTATATGGAGAAAAATCCTGTATTGTTTTCCTAAAAAAAACCTCAATTTCTTTTCAACTAAAGAAAGAAAGACATGGACATCTTGAATGATGTGGGTAAATTATCAAGATTTTTTTTTAATCTGAAGTGAACTACTCCTTTGAAAGTATAATAAAAGTGAAAAAAAAAAACATTTATCAAATAAAGTGTTACCTTAATATCTATCTACCTACCCATCCATCCATCCATCCATATATATATATATATATATAGAAACCAATTTGAAATGATTCAAGCTTTGTGACATGGTGCATTATCCTGCTGGAAGTAGCCATCAGAGGATGGGTACATGGTGGTCATAAAGGGATGGACATGGTCAGAAACAATGCTCAGGTAGGCCGTGGCATTTAAACGATGCCCAATTGGCACTAAGGGGCCTAAAGTGTGCCAAGAAAACGTCCCCGACACCATTACACCACCACCACCAGCCTGCACAGTGGTAACAAGGCATGATGGATGGGCATGTTCTCATTCTGTTTACGCCAAATTCTGACCCTACCATCTGAATGTCTCAACAGAAATCAAGACTCATCAGACCAGGCAACATATTTCCAGTCTTCAACTGTGCAATTTTGATGAGCTCGTGCAAATTGTAGCCTCTTTTTCCTATTTGTAGTAGAGATGAGTGGTACCCGGTGGGGTCTTCTGCTGTTGTAGCCCATCCGCCTCAAGGTTGTGCGTGTTGTGGCTTCACAAATGCTTTGCTGCATACCTCGGTTGTTACAAGCGGTTATTTCAGTCAAAGTTGCTCTTCTATCAGCTTGAATCAGTTGGCCATTCTCCTCTGACCTCTAGCATCAACAAGGCATTTTCACCCACAGGACTGTCGCATACTGGATGTTTTTCCCTTTTCACACCATTCTTTGTAAACCCTAGAAATGGTTGTGCGTGAAAATCCCAGTAACTGAGCAGATTGTGAAATACTCAGACCGGCCCGTCTGGCACCAACAACCATGCCACGCTCAAAATTGCTTAAATCACTTTTCTTTCCCATTCTGACATTCAGTTTGGAGTTCAGGAGATTGTCTTGACCAGGACCACACCCCTAAATGCATTGAAGCAACTGCCATGTGATTGGTTGATTAGATAATTGCATTCATGAGAAATTTAACAGGTGTTCCTTAGGGGTGCTCCGATTGATCGGCAACCGATCTCGATCGGTCGATAATCGCTTTGGTATGATTGATCGGCGGTCTCCAAAAAGGCAGATCTCATGAACCGATCGCATGCTGACGACATATAAAACCCGCACCTGCCGTGAGAGCTAGGGCATGATATGCAGCGACACCGTCTCATTCTCTTTCCAGCGCGGGTAAAATAATTATAATGCTGAAGGTGAGGTACAATTCATATTTCTATATTAAATAACTTACGCAGTCATTTGAAAACTTTCTGTGGGACGTAAGTTCACAAACATTTGAGCATTTTGAAAGGGAGAGAGAGAGCGCGCGCGCACGCTGTGATTCACGCGCGCTCTCTCTCTCCCTTTCAAAATGCTCAAATGGCTTCACATCAGCGCATCGCATGTGCACTAAAATCGCTGCTCAGTTGACACAGGATTTGCCACTTTGCACAATCGAGGCAGTGTCGCATCATGACTAAAGTTTATCATTTGCATTTATTTTTAAGTCTTGCCAGTGTTTAAACCGCTCAGCACTCGCGCGCAAGGTCTGGAGAGACACACACACACACACACACACACACAGGCCATCTCACAAAAAGCTTGCGAGTTCAAATTGCGCTGAAATGGTCAGATACACACAAACGTATGTACTAAATTAGCGTCTTGACGAGTATGCACGTAAAACCCGTCGTGACTCGCGAGTGAACGTTTGTGCAACTGCATGTAACCTATCCGTGTTCGCTCTTAAAGTGACAGCTGTCGAATAAACTGCTGCTGTCTCTGAGTTTCTCTTTGTCTTGTGTTGTTTGATGAACCTTTATGACACTCACTGCTCTTGAATGACTAACTTTTGCAACCTTAAGTGTAAGGATTAAACTAATTTAATTTATTCAGGGAAGACCAATATTAATTTACATTTGATTTCTTATTAAATGTCTTTAGTATTTCTTACCTCAATACTAATGTTAGACCTACCTGAAAAATTGTTTTTAAAAACAAAAATGCACTGCATGATCAAATATTTAGGTGAGATAATTATATACATTTATTATATACATTTATTTGGGAAAGATGGCCTACAGTAGCCTTAAGTTATCTCATTTTCTAAAATAAACACTTGGTGGTTCTTCAAGATCCTGACTCAGTTAATTTAGAGTTAGTTTCATTTATACAAATGGTGCAAACTCTGCAAGATTATAGATAAAAGATTGCCATTCCCCTGCCATTCTGTGATCGGCAATCGGCAGATCATGATCTTGGTGATATATATATGATTTAACTCCACTGTTGTCCTGCAATGAGAATGCTGAACATGATAATAAAGCTAGTCGGTCAGTCCTATCTTCCCCTTTCCATCTAGCTTATGTAGTAGAATAAGAATAACCATGACCTAGAATAGAGTGTCAGTTTCACCTACAAGGTGAATGCAGGTAAAGTAGGACAATTTCTAAAGTAAGGCACTAGAGTTTAATCTGCACTAAGTTTGAAGCATTCACTCTATGCATTAGACAAGATGAGCAAACCCTCTGCTAAATCACACCTCTCATCAGTGGCTTTCTGGGAAATCTGACCACTATGTCACGTGCCACGGCACCCTGCTTGCTTTCAGTCTGTTTCTCTCATCTAGCCAAATCTCCCTCTGTATCTTTCTGTGTCTCTCTCAGTATGATCATTTTTGGACTTGATTCTGTTGAACGTCACAGGAAATAACAAGCAAACTAAAACCATCTTCCTGCAGACCTGACCACAGCCACAAATAGATCTGCACTAGACTAAAAATGACTGACCTGCTAGCAATGCTTACTGGAAGAGAGAGAGAAAACGAGAGAAAGAGAGTAAGAGAGAAAGAAGAACAATGTGAAACTTACAAATGAAACCAAAAACCACTTCCTTGATGTAATGATGACAATGGCCCAGATATAGAAATGCTGATCTTCCACCTCACACCCCAAACAGCTCAGTCTTAACAACATGTCACTTCTGTAGTTGCAGGTGACCTAACATTGCTAAACCAGTTGGCATTCCTGTGTTCAAATCAGACTAATCTAAACATCAATCAAAAAATTGGAGAGCTTCTTTTTGAATCCAAATCATCCAGATCACACATTGTTTGCATGCATCTGTGCTTAAATGTGTGCATTCGTGTAAATTTTGGTTTTCACAGTGGCTTGTGTATGTGTGTGAACAAGCCTTGTGTGTGCCTTCTGTTTACACTGCGGTGTTGTTTGGTGCAGTGCTGATGCATGTGATCGACTCTGAGAGCTTTTATACTGGACCGCTCCAGATTTGACAAGAGCCAGGCACAGAACAATGGCCTTTGATTAGAGAAGAGGTCCGTCTCGCTCTCTCTCTCCTCTAAAACTCCTTGAGTGGACCAGAGCGATGAATGACTCATTCCTCCCTGTTGCTCCCTCCCTCTCTCTCTCTCTCTCGCTCTCTTTTTCTCAGCTTCTGGACTGCATGAATGTGTAGATTGTCACCATATCACTCTGACACTGCTCATGCCCACAAAACCAACAGTTCTGACTCTTCAGACCATTCATTCCCATTTCAGACACTCTGTGACTATTTTTCTGAGTAACAGCGCCGATGAAAGGTCAAAGTACTTTTTTTCATAGACACATACGTTTTAAAGGACAGAATACATTTGAAACTGTTAATCCATACTAAGCTTGTATTATACCAGCTAAAGTATCAAAATACCAAGAAGTATCATGACAGTTTGCACCATTTTTTTAATTAATTACTACTAATACTATTACTACTACAGTGAATATTATTATACAAAAAAATAAATGTTCTGAACATGATTTAATGTCGTCACTTTCACACAGCATTTCAATGCAGTTTTCAGTGAAAATGGGAACTTTTATTTAAGTTTACAGTTATGTCTACAATAATGAACATGAACAAAACTAACAATCTGAAACCTCTGAAGTCCATCAAACTCATCACAGGAAGTGCTTGTACGGTTCCCTCATATATTGATATATTCCACATGCAATATTCAAATTATTTTGAATGGTTGACTTATGTTCAGATATACGTCAGGCAGGTGTTTTGGGCTGTGTTTTTGCTTTATAAGACTAAAATGAAATCAAGGTACTACCAATTGGAACTGCTGGTATTTTGAGGCTCAGGCATTGCAATACTACAGTAGCGGGGTAAACCGTGCAGCCCTGATTCATACTGTATGGAACCAGTGCTTTATGCGTACTTATTAGATTAGATTAGATTAGATTCAACTTTATTGTCATTACACAAGTAAAAGTACAAGGCAACGAAATGCAGTTTAGGTCTAACCAGAAGTGCAATAGCAGCAAGTGCAGGATATACAATGGATGCGTAAGTGCAGGACATGGATATGTACTGAATATGTATAAATATGTATAAATAGAGAGACGTTATTACTATAAACAGAACTGAATTTACAGGTGAATATGTACAGTGAATAAATATACAGATGGCTATTACTATAAACAGAATTTACAGGTGAATATGTACTATGAATACAATATACAGATGGCTATTACTATAAACAGAATTTTACAGATAGAGGTATACAATAATATGTTAGGCTAATATGAGGAATAGCAGTGGATTAGGGTAGTGCAAAAAAAAAAAATTATATACAAGAATATATATCATCTAAGAAGTTTATATCATCTTATATCATCTTATATCATCTAAGAAGTTTTGATTGGGCTACAGTCATATCTGACCTGGGATCAGCCTCTATGCAATGCATTGCTCATACTTAGGAACCCATCTGTGATCATCAAAAAGAAAGAAAGACATTCAATGTTGCTAAAACATCCAATGTTGCTAAAAAAAAGGTTAAAAAAAACCCAAACCAACAACAACATCTGATTAAACTCTACACTAAGTTGTGCCTCAAAGTCCTGACTGAATTAAACCCCTGGACACTTCCTGTTATGTGGTGTGTGAATCAAAACCCGCCGTTGCTATTTATAGTGGCACAAAACATGCTCTGAAATGCAGAGAGTGTCAAAAGAGGAAATACAGAAGTAGACTTCCTTCCTGCTTCAGTTTTCTTCATTTAAACTATGAAAAAAAAAAAAAATAGATGAGAGAAACTGAGTGGGCGTCAACATGGCCTGATGGCTTCCATTTTGTCCTGAATGGAGATGCTGCTGCTGCTGCTGCTGCTAAGTGTGTTCATCATGACTGATGCTATGAAATGACGTGCTATCTGTCTTCATTAGCAAAGAAAAGAGATGGAAACTGACATACACTCACTATTATCAATCATTCTAGCAACCCAGTAGCTCATTTTTCCTCTTTTTCACTGACACATATTAAACATTATGACTGGGATAACTAATTTCACTCATACAATGGAGGCTTCTGTCTTAAACCCGCAAAGTTTCCAGCATTTCATTTTTCAGAACGCACAAAATAAAGGCTGTATGAAGCAACAAAATGACAGCCAATCAAAACATACTTGATGTTTTATATACAGCTATGTGTTTGAACCAATGAGATTTCACTCTGGGTGAGGTTATCCAGAAGGACACGGCAAAACACAAACAGTTATTTATCACTTATCACTTTAATCGCACCTACACTGTTAAAACTATTAGTGTGAAATGATGAATGATTCCATGTTAATAATTGCATAACTTTTACAGTAATTCTACAGTAAGACTTCTTTTGAATCTAACTGTATTCTTGGAAATTTCTTGTAAAATCAACAATATACAAAATCCAATACTGTTTTTTTCAGTATCAACAAGGTACCCAGCATGCAGTGCGGCATGAATATATTATGCTGTGGAGTTTCTTGATTCTTGTTGGTTTTATCTGTGCTGCTGAACTTATTTTTGGTTCACTTTTAGCAGTTTGTGTTGTTTGTTTATTTTGTAATGTTCGAAATGTATCTTTTTTATGCTTATTACTTGTTGAGTTGTGTATTGTATGTCGAGTATTGATGTCTGTGCATCATTTGGTGATGGAAGAAAAATAAATCTTGTGTTGCAAGATGATGTCACACCTTTCAAAGATAAATCTCAGCAGCTGCTGTAAATATCCATCAACAAACAATTATTAAATGAAAACAAGATATTGCTAAATCTTTATGCTGAAATAACACATAGTATAGTTAGATTAACTTCAAACCAGCCAATTAGCTTATTTTGTATTATAGCTTGTCATTGTTTTAACAAATGTTTTCATTTGTCACACTTCTAACTTGACTAGATCCCAAGCAAATGGAACACTAATCGCCATTATGGTGACTCCAAAACAATTCCAGTACTTAACAATATAATTTCTTACAGTGGCATGGTTAAAGACAACTTTATAGGCTAATGTGAATTCACTGTAAAACAAGAGCAGTACATAACTGTGATGTCAGTATCATTTTGCTGTTGAATAACAGTAATTCGTTAAAATAAATGACCCACCATGCATTCATTTCACTGTAAATTTCTGGCTACAGTAATTTAATCTAGTAAATTCCTGGCAATTTTTTTACACTGTAGTTAGGGTGTAAAATAGATGTTCAGTAGAAGCATGTGCTGGGTTCCCCTGGGCGGCTGTGACGAGTCGACTGAAACAGCACTAAAAGCTACCTGCTGCACCTGTGAACCTCTGTGCCTCTCGTTCACTTGTCCTCTGCTCTTTCTGCCACCTCTCTCTCTCATACACGTGCCCTCATAATGTGAGAAAGAGAGCTCATTATACAGCAGGCTATTCACCAAAGGATAAAGGATTGCTAGTTTGTGTGTAGATCACTTATGGGCCCAGCAGAGTGAAAACAACATGAATGGAAGATGAGAAAAAATAAATAATAGGGGATAAAGCATGTTGTACATGTGTGTCTCTCTGTTTACCCTATATGTGATATAGCTTACCATAAGAAAAAGAAAGAAAGAATCACACTACAACAGAAGGTAGTTTTAAAAAATACCAAAACCATTGACATCACATACTTTTCAGCAGCGACACAACATGAATCTACCGCATGAAACTAATAACATCTGAGAGGTCCTGATTCGATTGGGCTACAGTCATATCTGACCTGGGATCAGCCTCCATGCAAGTGCATTATTTATACTAGGGGAACCCATCTGTGATCATCACAGAAAGAAAGAAAGAAAGAAAGAAAGAAAGAAAGAAAGAAAGAAAGAAAGAAAGAAAGAAAGAAAGAAAGAAAGAAAGAAAGAAAGAAAGAAAGAAAGAAAGAAAGAAAGAAAGTTCATCGAGCCATCGAGGATACGCATGCGGTTTCAAAAAAGTAGTAATTATAAAACGTTCTGTTATTCAGAGAGAGGTGTAAATTACTGTAACTTCTTTCTAGAATGTAATGGTTACTTTTCTAAATTGAGGAGCATCAATGCGGCCCAGACACAGATAATGCAACCAGTAAATGATGATTTACGTATGAACTTATTACTCATATGAGCTGGTTGTTTTTTGTTGAACCAATACCACACAGCACAACCAGTGTAGTCAGATTCCTGAAAATGCTTTATCTTATGAGAATGAAAGAATAAAACTGTTAAACTCTGTTAAAGGAATAGTTCACCCAAAAATGAAAATTAGCCCATGAGTTACTCACCCTCAAGCCATCCTAGGTGTATATGACATTATTTTTTCAGATGAATACAATCAGAGTTATATTAAAAAATGTCCTGGCTCTTCCAAGCTTTATAATGGCAGTGAATGGCTGTTAAATGAAGCCCATAAAAGCGCATCTATCCATGATAAAAATGTGGCCAATTATGGGACAACATTAGTCTAAAAAGGCATTTTTAGACATTTAATTTTTTTATTTGTTACATTTATATAGCACTTTCCTGGGTATTCAAGCGCTTTATATGGAAGGAGGGAATCCCCTCAACCATCACCAATGAAAAGACATGAAAAAAATTATCTCAATGGAATTGCATTTGTTATTCCATTTATTTATTTATTTTTCTTCTGAAAAGTACAAGTACATTAATCAGAACCAGAACCAAAATAATTGAATTATTTCTTTAGCATTCTTTAGCCTTTAAACAGCTCCTGTTTCCAAACACACATACACAAACATTGCCATCTACTCTATCTCGTCCTCGCTCACACACACAGACACGATCTGACAGCTATTCCTGTTATTTAAATGCTCTGCAGTCTTTCTGTCCCTTCTGCACCTTCTGGACGAATCAGAAATCCTTCAGGCCTCTGTCGGTCCCTTTCTCTCTCTCTCTCTCTCTCTCTCTCTCTCTCTCTCTCTCTCTCTCTCTCTCTCTCTCTCATACACTGTCTCCCTATCTCTCTCTCTCTCCTGTCTTCTTCATTTCTTCGCTCCATTGCCTTAATGGACTGTCAAGGCAATGATGGACGATGCTTTTCTAATTAGGTTTTCAAGTTTAACCCAGAAAGAAAGAGAGGGAAAGAGAAAGAGAGGGAAGAGGAGAGGAAGAAAGACAGAAGAGGGAGATAATAAAAACGAGAGATACACGAGACAGGTACAACATGAAAGCAAAAAGGGAAACAAATGATAAATCCTCACGAAAAAAGAATCAAAGGCTTTGGAGTTATGGTTCAGTTCATCTAAAAATAAAAATGTGTTCGATCAGCTCATTTAAACTCATTATTTACTCCAAATCCAAATCCATATGCTGTTAATATTTCTGCTGAACACGTTTTTAAAGGATTTTTACACAGTTTGCCAGTTCATAGTGACCAGTGGCCTAAAAAACACACCAAATTAGTCGATATGACTTGAACTCCAACTCTTCTGAATCTTTAAACAGTTAAACAGTATGTGTATGCAACAGCATACAGGTTGCAACAACATGAGGGTGACTAAATAATTGATTTACGGGGAGATGTAATAACCTGAAAAAATGTGCATCAAAGTCTCCCTTGTGTCTTCTGTTACAAGTTCTCTTGTTCTCTCTCTTTTTCCTTTGTAATAATGTATTTAAGGCTGTCTTCCTCTACATGGACCCATAGAATCCACTAGGACAGAACATCAATACAAAAGGGGTTTAAAGTCTCCTGGTGAAAGAGATTAGAGACAGACATACAGCCTGTCTTTGTTTCTAATTACTTTTTACTTATTAAAAGACAATTATCTGTCAACATAATGTGACATTAATTAGAAAAGAAGGTTCTGTTACAGTTGTAATGTGATTATGACATCCTGTCAATATATCCTAAAGCTAGATTTTTTTTTAAAGGTTAGCAGAGTTCAGTTACAGCTATATTCTTGGACATATTTGACATAGTTTAGCAGGTGATACTAGAAAACAGGCAATTGCTACAGTAGGAGTAAAAGGCATAGGCCTTGAATCCCCCAAATTAACTATGAAATCCCTTGTTACCCGAACCATTAAATAGCCATTAGTGGTGGGTTGAGACTAAACTCACTGTGGTTTACTCTCAGTCAACACATAAGGTCGACTTCTGGGAAATGCAACAAAGAGACTACCCATTTCCTCAAGTAATTCTACAGGGGTTACACACACAACATGACCCTTGACCTCCTCCTCCGACTGAATACAGTTGGTCTTCAGTATCATCGACATGACTGTTCAAACAAAAACACAGAAGAGCACATGAAAGCTTCTCAAGACACCTAGGAAAACTTCTTGGAAGAAGTTTTTAAATGCAAACCAACTAAAAACAGATAGAAGTACAATAGAAGTGCAGTGTGGAATATTTACTAGGATCTATTGACAGAAATGCAATATAATATAGGCCTACATAGTGGTTTTCAGTTGTGTATAAAGACCTTGCATAATGAACAGTTATGTTTTTATTACCTTAGAATGAGCCATTTCTATCTACATACATCTTTGTCCTGTGTTGGCCACCGTAGATTCTCTATATGTGCTTTGAAAGGAAGGGGTGAATGTGGATGGTTGCAATTCATAACCTCACCACTAGATGCTGCTAAAATTTACGCAGTGCACCTTTAAGTGAGCATTAGGCGACAGCAAAAAAAACAGCAGGAAATGCTCATTTATGTTTCATTTTGATTAAGCAACGGTGGTTCCAATGGCAAATAATAACATCACCATAAACAACATCAACCAAGAAACAAAAGAAGAAGCTATATTTACTACACCTCAGTGTCACACCCACCGTCACAGTGAGGGCACTTTTCACTTCTCTTTTTCTACCCTTAACCATGCTTTCTATATTTTACGTCTTTCTAGCATGTTGTTTTTCAAAAGTGTTTTGGTCCTTGACTAAATTTTGCTACATCATTTGCTACTACATCATCCTGCTCCTCCTTAAGAGGCATTCTCTCTCACATTTACAGCTTTTCAATCTGCTAATATGAAGTGTTGCTTTTGTATCAGATCTCCTTTAGAAAACAAAATAGCTTGACACCACTCTGTTGGGGTCACATCCTCGTTTGGTCCACTACCTTGAGGAGAAACGGCTAATTAGTTGTCATGGAATTCTACCCTTTCTGAATTTGTCTTGTGTCATTCTGCCTCTCAGCAAATGGAATGAATGTGTCTCTCAGCTAACACACACAAAACACAACAACACACTTTTCCTCCTTGCCTGCCTCCAGTTGCACACCAGTCTGCACACAAAATTAATGAGGGCACTAACAAAAAGGGCAGAGAGAGAGCGAGAGAGATGGAGTCTTATGTAATTCTTTACCCCTTGGAGAGCAAGAAGGAGAATAAGGCCATCTAACACAAAAAGAGTATTGACACTGCGCACTGATAAATGAGACCCTCAGAGGAAACCTGTTACAGGATAAACCTACACATATCACATATCTTTTTCCTAATTCACAAACACATATATGAGCTCCCAGCGTACTTTCTCCTCTTTCTACAACATCTCATTTTGTCTCTAGTTTTCTCTCAACTATAAGGATTACAATTTTTAACTGCCTTAAACAAATCATAATCCATGTCACCCAGGCAAGTAATGTAACGTGGCAAAATATTTACATCAGCACAACTGAGCAGAATTATTGTTTGTTGAGCCTTGCACACATTATTTCTCAGGTCTCCTCCTAACTAATCCTGTCATCATTAACATAAGCATAGATAGAAACACACAGGGCATGTTTGGAATGGCATATTACCTACTATTTTACAACGAAAGTAATGTGCAGTATGTATACTGTGCTCAGTCTCTGAAATAAAATGTGCTCAGCTTGATTATGATTTGAGTTTGTTTGTAGTAATTATAACCTTAAGAATGGAAAGCCAGTGGAATACACACACACACACACACACACACACACACACACACACACACACACACACACACACACACACACACACACACACACACACACACACACACACACACACACACACACACACACACACCATTTCAAAAGTTTAGGGTCAGTACGATTTTTTTATGTTTTTGAAAGTCTTCACCAAGGCTGCATTTATTTGATCAAAAAATACAGTAAAAGCAGTAATATTGTGAGATATTATTACAATTTAAAATAACTAATTTCTATTGTAATACATTCTAAAGTGTAATTTATTCCTGTGATGGCAAAGCTGAATTTTCAGCATCATGCTGCGTTCACGCATGTTGTAATTACCGTAATGTCGAGATGACAACGAGTAACGTTCTATTCGGAGCTGTTCACATCCTTGGATTGGGAATTATGCGTTTCTATGGCAACACTCTCAAGGCCTAAATAAATCTGTAGCGGTCAGGTGGTACAGCAGTCATGTGGTACAGGTAGGAGGCGCTCTCAGAAAATTCCATTCTACAAGCTGTAATTATAAGCTCTATGAGGACGTGAACGCTTTTTACAATTTGAAGTCTCGTATAACAATTAGGCTACAATGTGCCCTGAACGCACCTTTGTTCCAGTCTTCAGTGTCACATGAGCTTTCAGAAACCATTATAATATGCTGATTTGGTGCACAAAAAATATTTCTTATTGTTATCAAAGAAAACGTGCTGCTTAAAGCTACACTGTGTAACTTTTTTAGTTTGTTCTTAGCTAAAAACACTTAGTTCTTTCAAAAAATACATGTGCTCATTAATGTATATTTACTTCTTTCAAGTAATAAAGTATTCTCCTAAGTTTATAATATGCCATTGAAAATACATACGGGTAAGGGTTCGAATGCGGGTCGCCATGTTGCCCCTCCATCTTGAAAGTACACCAGCCAAAGAGGGACATACCTGTGAATTCAAGCTTCGCCTTTCGTGTTTTAACACTCGATGGCACCGTGTCGAATGTGGACGAGGTCGAACTGGAAGCCATATTAATCTTGGACTAAATCGGCCACCGTAGGAGTTAAAACGAAATCGGAATTGAGAGGAAGAGAAACTAATATTCACTGGATGGTCATATACCTTTTAACTGCTAGATGGGGGAAAATATCACACAGTGTAGCTTTAATTTTTGTGGAAATAATTTTTTAGTTCAAAAGATTATTTGCAATAGGCTACTTTGTTACGAACATGTAAATTGTAATGCAAGAAGCAGTCAGTTTTATGCTCACTTTTGATAAATGTAATGTATCCCTGCTGAATAAAAGTATTCATTTGAGCCTAGACATTTAGTACTATTTATTTTGTTATATCCTATAAATTTGAATCAGTCTGCTCACTTTTCTATTTGAAGGTGATCATCAAAACGCTTATATGGGGTAACTGTCTAAGACATCTACAAAATGAACAACACGTTACGCTACATGTAAATGTCAGTGTGTGCAAGCCAACAACAGGTAATAAATGAACTCAGTCAGGCTGAAATGACATCACGCTTAGCAGGGTTTAACAAGTATGCTAATGACGGGGAAATCACTAATGAGCAAAAGGAAGAAGCATGCGGTGTTTGCTGACACCAATCTAAGCACACACACAAACAGACAATTACTTTTCATCAGGCACATACTGTACTGAATTTCAAATTCTCCTAAGCAGCATTAGCCTGTCATTAGACTCAACGTCTGATGACCCTACAACAAACCATCAGCAGTCCGTTCATTGACTGTCTAGCGCTGACTGAAAGTCCACACAGGTTTTTTGATTAGTGCTGTCACAATGAGCGCATCACAGGAAGCATAAATTATTGTGGCATAATCTATTAATGTGCCCGCACACAAAAACAAAACGGCCTCTTCCTGTCTTCTTGGTTAAAATAAGCTTCAATGGGGATCAAAGTTCATGCTGGGTATCAGAAGTTTGGCAACACAAGCAGCTTGTGATATACAATGATTCAGTCAATTGAATTACTACCCCTCGGGGTGAGCAGTTTTAACTGAAAGCAGCTTTCACTGATATATCTTAAAATATGTCACTGCCATTGTTTTGTCTCAATATGCACACCAGTAATGTTTTACTGGTTTTACCTAATCCTGGCTTAATCTAAGCCCTGTCTGTGAAACCAGGCCTACATGCTGTGTGTGTGTGCAAATCCTCAGGTTCAGATAATGTACAAAACAGTGAAACGGCAGTTGTCAGCCAAATTTATTCAAAGCTCTGTGCCTTTATCTCAAGTGGTAAGGTGGGCAATTGTACTGTAAACACACCCTTATTCCCTGTCAAACTGTATGTGGGAAAAAAATGCTAATAAAATGACAACATTTTCATAGATTTCTCTCAAGGGCCATTAACAAGATATTTGTGAAAGCATTAAAAGGGCAATTCAGCGCTGGGAAGATGAATGTGTATTTAAACTGTGTAATTTATGTAGTAGAAATTAGTGATAGACCGATATATCGGCCGGCCGATATTTGCGATTTTTACGTATATCGGCATCGGCCGATACAAGGCTGCTGCGTTGGCCGATATTTTTTCCCCTGCATTATTTACAGACAGGTGTCCACAGGCAGCTCTCACCGTCTTCAAACTGTCTTGCTCTCCCTCCCTCGCGCATATTAATCAAAATCAATTGAGAATTGAAATAATTGTAAAAGGTAGAAAGAATGAAGTTTCACGTGGAGCATTGGGAGATTTTTTCCTGAATTACCGCTGGTGTTGCTCTACAAGAGATTAAGTTAAGTGCACCTACACTCTAAAAAATGCTGGGTTAAAAATAACCCAAGTTGGGTTGAAAATGGACTCATCCAGCAATTGGGTTGTTTTAACCCAGCGATTGGGTTGTTTTAAGCAAACATTTAACCCAACCGCTGGGTCAAAACAACCCAATTGCTGGGTTAGTCCATATTCAACCCAACTTGGGTTACTATTAACCCAGCATTTTTTAGAGTGTAACCATTAAATGACTAGGTTGTAAATAGTTTTAAAATGAAGTATAGTACAGTCAGTGTGCACTTTATTATGCTGTTTGCTTATTTATACTGTGTGCAATAGTGTAATTATTTTATTTATGCTTAAATATTTATTTTCACCACTGAACTCTTTTTTTTTTCTTGTTCTACATCACCTGTTTTTACTATTTGTTAAATTTAGTTTTTTTAGTTCAATAAATGTTCCTTTTTTAAATTGTAAATTTTAAATTGTTATCATCATGATCATTGTGTCATTTTTATGATGTAAACTGAGGGAGCAAAAGCAGTATCGGCTCCAAATATCGGCTCAAGAAAATCGGCAGCCCGTATCGGTTATCGGCTAAAGCTGATGAAAAAAAAAACGGTATTGGCATCGGCACTAAAAAATCCATATCGGTCGATCCCTAGTAGAAATGTGAAATTATTTTTGAATTTGGTGCCTTCTAGACTGAGAAAAGACAGAAAATGTATTTTTGTCTCATGTGGATGAAAGACAACAACTCCCAGAATGCACTTGCTTCACTGCCCTACGAGGCCCCTCCCAAAGCCACGGCTATTGGTTATCACTTGCCCACCGGCACCACCCCCAACGTCGTTTTGATTTTCATAGTAACAAAATAATTTCGTTCAGTTAGAGAATAGACGCTACAATTAAAAACTGAACGTGTCTTTTCAATAAAGTGTGATTGAGCCGAACGAAAGTCACGTCACAGACACAGCAGGAGTCAGATTTCATTCATCACGAGAGAAGAGCTGAGAAGAGCTGAGGTAAGCGCAGCTGTCATTCTCAGCGCATGCCCAGTCTGGCGCGTTATCAGATCCCATGTGGAAGCTAAACTTTCATAGGAATTCATTGAAAAGTTGAAACTTTGCTCCGTACGGCTCTGTTATCCGAGCGGCAGCGGCCGTGCGCATTTACATTCTGTGAGTGAGATCCCTCCCCTGTGGGCGGGTTGAAAACTGTAGTCTCTAGGCTCTGGCCAAAAATCCTTTGATGATGCCAAATGACGATATTTGCGTCATCTGAGGATTTTTTCCAGAAATAAAATGCATAATTATCTCGTCTCAGGAGGATATGAGGGGGGAAAGTACCATAATTCAATTATACTACCGGGTTTCTACTGATACAAAGCTTAATGCTAAATCACGGAAGTTACCCTTTAAGTAACACTTCATTCAAAAGTTTTCCATAAACAATTAAAAATATATATAATAATAGGCTCTACTTCGATTCAGCAAGGGTGCATTAAGTGACAGTGAAGATTTTCACATTGTTACAAAATAATTATTACTTTAAAATTATTTCTTTTGAGCTTTCTATTCTTCAAAGAAACCTAAAAAATGTGTGGTTTCCACAAAAATATTAAGCAGCACGACTGTTTTCAACATTGATAATAATAAGAAATGTTTCTTGAGCACCAAATCAGCACATTAGAAGGATTTCTGAAGGATCGTGTGAGTAATGATGCTGAAAATTCAGCTTTGCCATCACAGGAATTAATTATATATTAAAAATACATAAAAACGTATTATTACACATTTACTGTGTTTTTGGTCAAATAAATGCAGCCTTGGTGAGCATAAGATACTTCTTTTAAAACATAAAAAAAAATACCGGCAAAATTACTGGCACCAAAATTTCCAGGTTGTAATAATAGAATTATCAAAGAATTTCTACGTAAAGTATTAGTGAAGCGTTAGACATTCATTGACAAAATGAAAACGTTAACTTAATTGGCATCCGTGTAATTGCCTGATTCAATTAGTTCAGCTTCATTGGCTTGCTGATACTGACTAATATTCTGCTAATTTCATCAACCGCACAGTCGAGATAAACATGACTGACATGAGCTGATCTGGGATCAGGTTCATCTTATTACAGCTATGATTTAAATGTTCACGTACACAAAGCCATCGCTTATTTGCGATCTGCTTACTCTAAGCAGATCAGATGGCTAAACTGATCGGAGGTCAGTTTTCAGCTATTTAACAGAAAGGCAGCACATCGAGATAAAGGCCTGATCTGAGACCTGTTTTAAAGGAAGCTTCTAGAAATGTACAGACAAAGGTGATATGATTGATTTGTTATGGTGGCACTCCAATAAACCTTTGAACTCTGTGAGTAGCAATACGGAGTGTTAAATGTAAAAAAAAAAAAAAAAATTTGTTCAATGGGCCTGGTTACTAAGTTACTGCTAAGCACAACTGTGGATGACAGAACAATCTATAACATGTTTCAATGATACCCAACTTTCATGCAACAAAGCAGGTGGCCTCACTATAGCAGTCATTTAACACTCAGGAGGATCTCACAGGGGTCAAAGGAGAAAGGTCACCTGACACATGAATACTGAATTGTTGGGGGTGGGAAGCACAGGTGAGACACTAAATTCTGCTACACGTTTTTTTTTGCCTGCAGGGTCTGTTGTGAACATGGAGCTTATACACACTCACAGACACAAATATTTTACACTGTCTGCTCAACAATTCTAGCAATTCTTCTGTCCTCATCCTATCACAATGCAACACAAAGCTGACACAATAAACAAGGACGTGTGAGGGGTCAAGGGTCAGGGTAGCCCTCAGCGTGTTCATGAACAGACTGACCTCTACACCAAAATGTCAAAATCATTCTGCACACTCTATTTTAAAATGAGCTCAATTGATCAACAGCATGCGCATCCACTTTGTCATGTGTAACACAATAAGCTTGCTAATGACCATCTCATATCCTTTTGTCATTCAGGAATAAACATTAGTCCAAACTGACATTGATATTGTACATACACTGTACTAGTCATCATGGCATGCCAAGTATTGACCGATTCTGAGCCATCAGCGACTGTCCCCTGGATCAATATGGACTCAAGCTACAACCATACAACGTGTGTATGTGTGTGTGTGTGTGTGTGTGTGTGTGTGTATGTGTATGTGTATGTGTATGTGTATGTGTATGTGTGTGTGTGTACACATGGGTATTCAGCCATTCGTCTTTTGGGGTGTCCATGTGTGACTTCAGCAAATTTTCTCACAGAATATCTCTTCTACTTAAAATAAAATAATACATACATATTTGGGTGGTTTAAAAAAAAGTGATCAGAACCGATACTTGATGTGCAAATTATCTTTTTCTGTCTCACATCCCTAAATCCTACCTTGGCTCGAATCTGACCAGACGTGGACACTTTTCGGATGAGTTTGTGCGAGGTCTCCTCAGGCTCCCCGTCACTGTCCGATGATTCATCACCCGCTTCGGCTTGAGGGTCCGGAGAGGTCAGGGACTCCCTGGGCTCCCGGACATAAAGGACATTCGGATTGAACTTCGAGGCCATGACTGTGCAGGCGACAGGATTTTCACTGCACTTGTCTCCTCCTTTGTGCCAAGTCAGCTCTGAAACGGAGAAGGCATTGCTCAATGGTAGCTAACAGTATTGATTCCCAAAGAGACCTCTTCTGCTTTCGTTTTAAAGACCAATGAAGATCTAGGAACTACAGTGTTCACTGCAAATTCAGTTCCTCTTTTTTGATTGTTTTGAGGCCAAAACCAAACGACACAGGCCGAGTGTGTGTAAGGCTGGCCACAGACTTGCATGGAATTTTCTTCTGATTGCTTTCAGAGGGAAGTGCTGCCCATAACAGCTGGTCTAGGATCAGTTGTCTCCGTAATAACAGCATGTTGCCGAAACTGATTTTGGTGTTTGTGATCTTGAGGTTTCAAGGTTGCAAAGGTTTCTATTTACAAAGTGTTTTCCAGAGTTGCGCAATGTAGCCAATCACAAATATATCTGTTGATTTCTTGAACATAATGGCCAATCAGACGTGTTTAAGTTAGAATCAATCCACTCACCTTTCAAAACACCGGAGTTTTGTCCAATGCCAAGTCCTGTACACTCGCAAATCCTCTTGTTATAAGTTAACTTATAAAAAGTGTCGACATTATAGGTTAAATAAGAGATTCATTGTGCAGGCATTTTCATTGATTACAGCAAAACTTTGTGAGATTGCGATGTATTGAGTTGAGAGACTAGGGAGCACTCTTTGTGATATATAATCCATTCAGATTTATTTTTAATAAAACTTTTGTTTTGCTAGGTGTGCAATGTATATTAGTTCGAATTGGCTGCCGTGCCAAATACAGTATGCTTGCTTTTCTTTTCCAATTATAGCGGTTTGCGAACGTAGACGCTTTAATAGCAAATCATTTTAGAGCAAGGTGACATGTAACTTGAAACTATTTCACAACATTCTATTTAAATGTGTTTTTAAAGAGGAAGCGCATCTAGCCGCTGCCTTACCTTAAGAGTTGGTTCACCCTCTGCCTATGAATAGGGGATTATTTTGTCTATTGCACAATGGCATTATGAGTCATTGAAAAAGGGGGGATATTCGAGATAATAAAAAGGACAAATCTTTTAAAACACAAGTTGTGATCTTTGTATTCATGTTGGTTTCATGCATAAAATATTTTAAGTACTTCCTGCTCATTGGTTATGCCACTGATTTGGCAGACAAAAGTTACAAATATTATAGGCTAAAGATATAAATATTAAGTAATAAGATTACATATCCAAATTATTTTTAATTCAGAGAGTGAAACCATTTTCATCATAGAATGTAGCTATTCCGGTCATTTTATGAATTGTTTTTTGAATAAAAATAGATCCAGACAAAATAACGAGCGACACGCCATTGACCCTCATGCAGACGGTGAAGCCCATTAGCGCTCAGAATCGATTCAAACCCATCTGACATAATCCACAGACGGTCCCTGTCAGAGCTTTGAGAGATACATGAACTCGCTGACTGTTGCGCGTTCACAGCTGCGCATTCGTTGCGCTCACAATCATTCGATTCGCCGACACTCCGTTATCACCTTTCTAGCTGTTCATAAAACTGAATCGGCTCTGGTCCCCAAAACATTCCCTTAACGTGTCTCCAAGTATAAAACACGACGCTTCCTGCAACAGACTTCAGTTTATAGCACACACATCTCCTGTAAACATGAAATAACTACCTGTTATGATGTCGCGCGTCAGCTGTCTACGTGTGAAAACGAACCAGTCGCTTTGCACAGCAATAAAGAGACGTTCGACTCAACAATGCCATTACTAACATTTAAACGCAGGCGTCTAATGGGCTTTTGGCTTTGAGGAGATTATATTTACATAGATATCTCTGACTCACAGCACCAGCTGTGTTCTCATGTCTTTCCAACCCAAAACAGCAGTGTTGCAGGCAACATTTATGTTGTACATTTACACAATTTAGCGATCTCACGCGAGCAGCAATCTCCGGCTTCGTCCTTTGAACAAAATCGTTAACGGTTTGATTCATTTAACGCTTGCGGCGCTCGGCCATCACTTTCCGAATTGACAAATAGACTCAACTGTCACTCTCGCGCACGATTCTGTCTGTGGCGGTTGTCCTGGCTGAATGAAAAGGTGGACGTGGATGTGGTGTTTTACCTCTATGGTGCGTTGTCGGCTCCCGTTGACCCTCGTGTGTGTGTGTGTGTGTGTGTTCTTGTTGCTCTTGGTGGGCTCTCGCGCAGCGCGGTTAGATACTGTCAAATCTGCTTCTGTCGCGCACATACGCGCGTGTACGCATAGCATCGGATAAGATTTGAATCGAATGGGAGGGGTGGACTAGAGCGCGAGAGCGTCTGTGTGTCAGCACATCTGGATGGCTTGACAACAGATGTCTAAGAAATGTTTGAGAGATTAGGCTAATGCTTCTTTACATGTTTACTGCAGTTCTCTATGTCAGGGTTTTTCAAACTTTATGATGCCAAGGACCCCCAAATAGGATGAACTTTTTATGAGGGCCCCCTTTCCTAAAATTCATCTATTTAAATTCAGGTCTATGAAAAAAAAACAAACATTTAAACTGTTAGATAAATTCCGTGACATAATAAATACAAAGTATTGTTTCCAAACGTAATAAATTGGCTATAGCCTACTTAATGTTGGATGTAGCTAAAAACCTGAAGACATTTTTCAATTAAAAATGATTTGTATAAGCATCTTTCACAATAAATGTATGTAAGCAGCTTACGTACTGCCTTACAACCCCAGTGAACAAGATAAAGGGGACTCACTAGAAAGATACAAAGCAAACATATACAATTCTGGAAAGTAGCCAATATGTATATGGCAAGAAAGGAGAGAAAAATAGAATGAAACAATGTTTCGTAGACTTTATCCATTTTTGATTTTTTTCCTTTTTTGACTTTTTATTCCCTGACATTTTCTGGGGACCCCATAGAACCTTCTGGAGGACCCCTGGGGGTCCCCGGACCCCAATTTGAAACCCCCTACTCTATGCAGACACAGACACAGGAGGGTGTTTAGTAGTAACAAGGATCTTTGCAGAAGAAATGTGTGACTTGTTGCTACACGTCGAGCTGATTGACATTGTTCTGACCATTCAGACTTGGGTAATAATTGGTCAGATAATCACAGCATCAGGCATAATAAAGGCATATTTAATTTCTTAAGCCATAAATCTATTGTGGATATTGGTTCGTGATGAGGTTTCTTAACAAAATACCTGCATTTAGGTACCCCAATAGAATTAGACATGTCAAAGTAATGCAGTTAGCAACAGCTTTAGCATACTACACATTCATTTGGTGTAGCAGGAAGTGAAAGGGAGAAGATACTTTTTACACCGTTTATATTTTCACACTGATATACAACTCATGCCCTACCAGTCCCCTACCTACACAACCTCCACTCTTCACCAACCAAACCCGTCAAAACTCCACTATAACTGTTCTTAATCTGTAACAGATCATTAAATGCGAGCATGTCTCTCTATTTCTTCATCTTGTTCCACAAATAAATAAATATTTAATAATAATAAAAACACCTTCACAAACGTGCACTCACAAATTCACACTTACTTTCACAAACTTACGGTTACTCTACAAATCTAGTCCCCTCTCAACAGATTGCATGCTGGGAACCAAAAATCCCCTGCTGATTTTCAGTTAATGCCACAAGAAAGAAAACAAGTAGACCTACTCATGTAGTTTCAACATGAATGGATGAAATAAACATTCATTTTACACATTTAGCCTAAGTGATTTGCACACAATGAAATTAAGTCGTAAGGTGTTTGAGAATGGTGCATAAGAGTAAAGTGAGAAAACTTCAGTGTATTTGAATGCCTTACACCTCCCCCCCCCCCATTTTCTGTCCCATTAATGAGTTTCTCCAACACATTCACCGTAACTGGTCAGTTAACACCCACTCTCAACTTGAATATATACTCAACGTGAATATATACACAATGAAATACACGCTGTTCTGGGACCAGTTTTAGTCATTGCTCTCATAATGTTTGATTCAAATCAGGAGGCCAGTGCGACAACAAGTTCAAACTGAACCCTTTTTTGTGAACCCTTTGTAAACTGCTCCCCTCTAACTGCTATGATTAAATATAGCCGTTAAAATCAACTGTAACATTAATTTTTTTTGTGTGCTTTTTGTTCTGTGATTCTTGTTTTGCATCTACATCCATCACCATAATAAGCACTAATGGCTATTAGCTCCTGGGCGTTCTTTCACATCCATAATACCGTAGATGCTAATTTTCTGTCATTAGAAAGATATGAAATTGCAACAAATTGACATGCGCTTTCATGTTTAATACACACCTGAGTGGCATCTAACTGCCGGCGCAAGTCCATTTACATTCAACACATGCTGCAGCCACTACAGGGACTTAGAAATTGAAGTATGAAATGTTAAATGTGCATTTATTATGCTTTAGCATTAATGTTCTTGGGGGAAAACAGAAAGAAATGAGAATAAATTGACCACTTACCATATTATTTCCTTAATTCTGACTGTGAATTATAGTTTGTATGCACCGATATCAATCAATGTTCCACTTATTATCTGGATGGCTACTACCAAACTATATGTATTTAAAAAAGCAATTAAATTGTTGTATTTTCAGCATGTTAAAGTAACAAAAACAAACAAACTACCAGCTACCAAAGGTAGAATTAAATGAATAGAACAGAGCAGAGAACAGTGAATGGTCAATGCACATATTCTATTTTATAATTTTCAATTAACCTCCCAACAAACGTTTCAATTATAGATCATTTTGTCTATTTACTATCTTAAAGGATGAATAAAGTTGTTCATGAGTGAGGGGCACCCCCACAAACTAGTCATTATTTTGGATGTAGCTTTCTGCTGCCACCCAGCGGTGTACATTAAAACTCACCGTCTGTGCAATGCTACGGGTCCCAATTAAATAATCATCAAGGTCACCTATAACTATAACTATAGGTTTAACTATAATTTCTGCGTCGATGCAGTAATACACGACGTCCAGCGTCTTAAAATACAGCTGCTTTTTAAATGTGGGGCAAACTAGTTCAATTAACGTTTTGTTTTTTTGCAACCGTGTTATGAACAATCGAGAATTGGTATGAGATCAAAGAGACGCATCGGACTAGATGCTCCTGGAAGCCCCAGATCACGGAGCTCACAGAGAACGAGTTTCGTGATCCCCGGTGAGCTGCTGTGCCCCTCGTGGTACGTCATCCTTCGCGTATCCACGCGCACTTAAACCACTGCAGAGGAACAACCTCCTACCTGCCGTGCGCAAGCAGAGGCACGCGCGGGCTCAGTGATTCAGATGCCGAAGGATTACACATGCAGGCTACACTTGCGAAGAAGATTCACTCTTAAATGTATAGTTTTAAAACATATTAATATTTAGGGTATTGACACAAAAAATATGCAGAAGCTCTGCTCTGTACTGCTGGTTGCTCATAAAAAAAAGTGTGCAATCATCAGATGGTTCATGCAAAAGAATTGTTCCACCGTTTATCGGTTGCCATGAGAACGCGTCCATTGAGATGAAAGTTGCCTCAGTCAGCTGAGGGATGGATGGATGGATGAATACATAGAACGATAGATAGAACAATATGTATAGATAGATAGATAGATAGATAGATAGATAGATAGATAGATAGATAGATAGATAGATAGATAGATAGATAGATAGATAGATAGATAGATAGATAGATAGATAGATAGATAGATAGATAGATAGATAGATAGAATGCATTCACTGCCATGTACGTCATTCTAATTTAAACTACTAGACCATGAAACACTGAGCCTCTCTTTGATCTTCAATGAAATAAACAGGTTTGTTTGTGTATGCTTATCTGAATGTGTGAGTGTATCCTTGATACAAATGTGATTGCATATGTACAATTATTTATGCATACACATTTGTACCATGCAGATTGCCAGACAAATATGCATCTGTACTGTTTTTGTCTCTTTTTTTGTGTGCGTCGTCTTCGCAAGGTGGGTGTAAATAAATATTTAAAAATGTGTGGATTTCTGCCTCAAAGGAATTGAATACTAATCATGCAAAGAGCACAACTGGAACAGGATTATAATTTTAACAGCAGTGCACTGGGGAAGCGTACCAGCAGAAACCGCTAATTGGTTCAACAGTTGAGGAATATTATCTAAAGATCAGTGAATCATTTAGAGCAATGCCCAATGGACTCCTCAACAGAGTGAACAACAGCAATTGCCCTTTTGCATTGACTAGAGATCAGCGTTGCCATTTCTTCAGTAATTGTAAGATAAAGATGAGGCTAAGGGTGCTAATTCTAGAGCAAAATAATGAAGTGGTGGAGCTGTTTTAGAGAATTAATCGCAGCGTACTCTGATAAAATGGTGCGTTCAAGTCCTCCTGGGAAGATCGTATTTACAAGTTGGGAAGTCGTGTTTATAAAGTGCGTTCAAGTCACTTTCGTTGGAGCATAATGGCAATGAACCTTCGCTTAATTAACTAGACAAAAATACAGCAAGGTTTGTAAATGATTAGTTCACTTTAAAATGAAATTTACCTCATGATTTACTCACCCTCAAGCCATCCTAGGTGTATTTGACATTCTTCTTTCTGATGAACACCATCAGAGTTATATAAATAAACATCCTGACACGCTTTATAATGGCAGTGAACGGGGCTCACGAGTTTGAAGCTCAAAAAAGTTGATCCATCCATTATAAAAGTAATCCATACAGCTCCGGGGGGTTAATAAAGAAGTGAATCGATGGGGTTTTGTAAGAAAAATACCCATATTCAAAACTTTATAAGGTAAAATATCTAGCTTCCACCAGACCGCCTTTCTATTCAACATACGCAGAAAGTGTGAAACATCAAAACTATGCATTTCAATGCCAACACTATCAATTTATTAAATACTGAAAACTAAAACCCTCCCCATTTCAATGCATATAAAAATCCAAACAATCCATGTACCTTCTGATTGCTTATCATCCATTTGTAAATAAATATAATGTTACATTTTTTTTAAATGGCTCTGTCTACTCTAATTTTCCTTAAGCCCTACTATCTTTTCTTTCTGGCTGGCCTTTACCTCATCTGACCTGCTATCAGCTTCCGTCTTCCTCCATCATCTTCACACATTCCGTAAATACACAATTGCCCAAACCCCTGCTGTCTCCCTCTTAGTGCTAATATGAAATGACATGGTCTCATCAGTCAGAGAGGCTGTGTGTGAAAGCTATGGAAAAGTCTATCCTGAGTGGATGCTAACACTTGTCTCTGACCCCCCTTGGGATTACTCTTCACACATGGTCACCTGCTGCTCCAAAAGCCAGCCGGACCCCACTGGGCATGAGTTAACTGCTCCAGACTAATCTCCCATTGAGTGAAGAAGGGATCTTGACAAAGAAGAGAGAGAGAGAGGCCGGAAAAAAGAAGAAGGGGAGTGATAAATAGCTATATGTGCCTATTGCCTTTATTAGATGGAAAAACTGACCCAGTTAGACCCATGGTATTACCAGCTCCAGCTTGGGGCAGCCTAGAGCTGCAAACAGTCCTGAGTGTGTTTATGGCAGTCTAGAGAGCGGGTTTCCTGTCGCATAATAACATCTCAAATGTTGGGAATCTGTGAAAAGTCAGTCTTCCCGACTGAGATCGTAATCGTGAACGTAATCGACCAAATTTTTTATTGCCAAAAGTATTGGGACACCCCTCCAAATCATTGAATTCAGGTGTTACAATCATTTTCATGACTACAGGTGTATAAAATCCAGCCCCTAGGCATAGCTCAGTGAATTCAAGCGTGGTACTGTGATAGGTTGCCACCTGTGTAATAAGTCAATTTGTGAAATTTCCTCACTACTAAATTTCCTGTTAGTGGTATTATAACAAAGTGGAAGCAATTGGGAACAACAGCAACAGCCACGAAAAATCACAGAGCGAGGTCAGCACATGCTGAGGCGCACAATGTGCAGAAGTCGCCAACTTTCTGCAGAGTCAATAGCTACAGACCTCCAAACTTTGTGTGGCCTTCAGATTATCTCAAGAACAGTGCGTAGAGAGCTTCATGGAATGGGTTTCCATGGCTTTCAATGGAATTGGGTTCCAACAGGACAAAGCAAGGTCCATAAAGACATGGGAGAGCAAGTTTGGTGTGGAGGAACTAGACTAGCCCAGTGGAGTCCCAGTGGTGTAATGTAAAAAAGAAATATTACTTCATTACAGTACTTTAGTATTTTTTGGGAGAATTGTGGGATAATTATGTAGTGAAACTACATAATGTTTTACATGGTTTGAACCCTGAATACTGTTTCCGCAGATTAAAACAATGTGACAAAAACACACGCAAATCTGACCCAACTGTTTAATGTCACGCTCCTCATGTTCCTCCCCAAACGGACGAGGCGTTTATACATGACGCGCTCGCCGGTGCACTTTTCAGGTCATAATATGTAATCAGTCCAATCAGGCACACAAGACAAGCGATACAGGCAAAAGGGTAATCCACGGAACAGGCACGAAATTTGCAGTGAATTACATAGTTTATATAGGCTGGGGTAATGAGGTAATGAGACACAGGTGCAAACAATGAGTGATGATGAGTCCGGGCAAAGGATTATGGGTAATGTAGTCTTTGAAGGAATGGCAGTCCGGGTTGGAGTGCCCTCTGGTGGTGATCACTCACACTGGTGAATTGTGACAATAGCCTATATACAGTGTGTGTATAGTTTCAATGCTATGTTTCAATGAATTGGTAACACTGTACAAGTCCATTTGTAACATTAAATAAGGTTAATAACAGTATTGTTCATTGTTTATTTCAACATTTACTAATACATTTTAAAGTTGTCTCTTATTAGTTACTGTACTAGGAATGAATGATCAAGGTATAATTAATATATTATTAATATAGAATTTTTTTTTGCTCATTTTGCATTTACTTGTACTTTTACTTATCATACTTAAGTACAATTAATATCACATACTTTAAAACTTTTACTGAAGTAATATTCTAAACAGTGACTTTTAACAGTCCTTTTCTGCTAAGATATCTATACTTTTACTCAAGTATGGCTTTCAAGTACTTTCTCCACCACTGCAGAGTCCTGACCTCAACTCGATAGAACACCTTTGGGATGAATTAGAGCAGAGACCGTGAGCCAGGCCTTCTCGTGCAACATCAGTGCCTGACCTCACTAAGGCGCTTCTAGAAGGATGGTCAAAAATTCCCATAAACACACTCCTAAACCTTGTGGAAAGCCTTCCCAGAAGAGTTGAAGCTGTTATAGCTGCAAAGGGTGGGCCAACTCCATATTAAACCCTACGGATTAAGAATGGGATGAGAATCAGCACCTCCAAGTCCGAGGCCATGGTTCTGTTGGGGAAAAATTTAATCACAGAAGATTTAATCTTCCAGACCTGTTTTCTCTATTGTGTTTTAAATGAGTCAGATCAAAGAGGCCTCACCTGTGGAAGCCATACATTGTCCCTTTTATCTTTTATTGCTCTTGGAATCTGAGTTCCTGGCTAACATGCTTTGTTAGATGAAGATGAAGGACCATTGTGTTTCTTGCTTTTAATTCAAATGAGATCCAAGACAGGAGGGGGACCATTTGTGTATTGTCTCACCTCTTGCTCAAGGCGAAACCTTCAGTGGGTTTCGCCAGATGTATGGAAAATTACTGAGGGGGTTGTTGAGGGTATAAAAGTTTGTGCTTTCTTTTGTTTTAGCAGTTCACACTCAAGGTAGCCTCGAGCGGCTGCGTTTGACCGTGGCTCTTCCTTGCAAGGAAAATAAATCTTTATAAAGACAATTGGATTATGGTTTGTCTCTTATTAGTGATGTCGACGAATTAATTTTTGCCATTACAGTTGGTGTCAGAAGTTTGGGATTCCTTGGATGTGCCTTCTGGACCCCGAGAGCAGACAGTGACCCGATCATCCTGGACTTAGAGTCACAGCCTTACCCCGAAGAATTGAGGGAGAAGGGCTGACTGCTCTGGGGGTGTCCGGAGGGTCCAGACACTGGAATCAGAGAAAACGAATCCGATGGCAACGGGGCGCTTCTGGTAAGAGACAAACTCTTGGAAAAATTCAGGGGGAATTTTTATTTTATTTTTTTAGAATTTGGTTAAATTGAAAATTGAATTGATAGGGATAAACCATAGGGGGAGTCTGACTCTGTGACGAATGCAACGTGGTTGATATGTTTATGGGATAGAAACTGAAATCACGTGGGCGAATTGGAGGACTGAGTTGTGTGCGGTCCGGGGACTGAGTTGTGTGCGGTCCGGGGACTGAGTTGTGTGCGGTCCGGGGACTGAGTTGTGTGCAGTCCCGAAAAGGGCACTATTGCGAGTGTCCGCCCGGCTGATCTTGGGTGAAGAGATCAGATCTGTACGGAGACGTCCAACAGATTAATAGCGCGCGCGCGAAAAAGCCACAGAATCAGACTGCCAATATGGGGAAATCCCAAAGCAAGCTAGCTGAATATGAGACACCGGTATTTTATAAAATGAGAAATTATATGGCCAGAAATGCATGCAACGTATACGAAGTTCATTAAATGTCATGATTTGAGTGTCACCGCTGAGTGACCGGACTGGGACTGTGAAAGAGTCAGTTGAAGGAAAAGGATAAATCGATGGGCTGTTGTGAGAACGCGTGTGAGAACTGTGAGCAGACACCGAAATGCTGGGTGTGAGAGGCATTGACTGTGGAGAAATGAAACGGAGAAATTAAAATGCCACAGCTGTTTAAAGATCGCTGGTGAGTATGAACTTTGACTAAATTTTAGCTAACAATTTGAGTGATATGATCAGTAATTTGATTAGTCGGTATAAAGATTGTAAGATGAACAAGAGCAAATGCTGTAAGCAGCTCCGCTCTGAAACCCTGACTTCAAAGAAATTTGCTGGACTGATGAAGATAATGGGCAGAAATGTTTTTATTGTAATTGGAAGTTAACTAGCTACAAACAAAGAGAGAACAAGAGAATTCAAATTTGTAGATGTTTGTGCGTATTCATTAATTTATAAAATGGGGGAGGTGCCATACCCGAAGGGAGATATACAATTTGAGTAACTAAAAATAATGTTGGTAAAAAAGCAGATAAACTTTGATAAAGCACCATAAATTGCAAGCCATTGTCTGTTTTATTGGACCTCGAGAGAGCTCTGTTCTCAGACAGACTGCCACTTTTGGAGCACACAGGTTGCTGAACGTTGCTCCATAAGCTAAAGATGAGAGTGTTTTAATTGTGGTCAGCTGGGCCATTGATTTTGCACATAACTGTGTCTGAACACCCATAAGGTGTAAAAAGTGTGGCAAATCAGGCCACCAGACTAAATTCTGTAAATGAAATCAGTAAAAAAAAAAAAAAAAAAAAAAAAAAAAAAAAAAAAAAAAAAAAAAAAAAAAAAAAAAGAATAAAACAGAGATTTACACTAAGAAAATGAGAAAATAATAAGCTTGATAAATTCTTTAGTGATTATTTTTGAAGGAAGGATTTGAGATAATTTTAATATGAGGTTAAAATTAAAGTTAAAGATGATAAAACATGTTGTAAAAGATATATATAAAATATATAAATCCTGATTAACCGAGTTAAATGAAAAAGATATAATAAATATGTTCTTGCTCTTCTCACCTTTGCAAAACTCTGATAATGATGATTTGACTGAATATTGGGTTGTTGAAATAACTATAGGTGTTAAAATGTTGAAAACCCTAGAAATTGATGTTTTGGTTTCAAAAGATAAGATTGTGCTGATCTGAAATAAACCATTTGTAATCTCAATCCGGCCACCACGTGGCCTAATTTGAGTAACAGAGACTCAATCTGAGTGGAAATTAAAGTTTCTGAATTAATTTTGGGGGCAAGAGACAAATATAAAGTTATGATCATTTGAAAATGTGATTTCTGTCTAAGGATAGAGTTAAAAGGAAAATGTCTCATTTATTTGAAAACAAAGCCAGATCTTACGCTGAGCTAGTGTGAAGAGTGAGAAGTTTATGAAAATGCAGTGTACCAGCCCTGAAGGCCTCAAAGTCTCTCTCTGATCCCAGACCAGCTCAAAGCTGATATATGAGCCTGTGCCACAGATGATAGAAGATATTGATGAGTAAAGGCACAGGGTATCATGTGAACATAATAGACAGTTATTTGTTAAGATAGAAAAAGGTGCCATCAAGAGGGCAATAAGACATGTTTTAAAAATACAGACTTTTAATGAACTGAAATGTTTGACTAATGTATGATATGACCAGTAACTTCTGTCTGCTTTTAGCCTTCACCATGTACAGAACTGATGGCCTTGGTCACAGATGTAGCAGAACATTAAAATGAATGGACAGGTGTTTTGGCTAAATTCACTGAAAATAATCTAAGCACTGCTATGGGGCAGCTTTGAAGAAGTATGCTGGATTTTAGTGATTAAGTTGTGTTATAATTAACCTGTCTCCATGTTTTTGCTAATTTGAAAGCAGACCAGATGGCTCTGATGACTCTTGAATGCACTTTCCGAAAGGCTCTAGAAAATATCGGATCCTGTTTAGGGTCAAAGATCTCAAAGCGATGACGAGGTTGAGCACGATGTGGTTGTTCCCGATGACGGGTAAGACTTCCTACGGCCTGACGGGGGGCAACCCAAGCCAGGGGAATCACGATAAGTCGCCTTGGACCCCCTACCAAAAAAAAAAAAAAAAAAAAAAAAAGGAGGAGGGGGTTTTATGTGAGGTGTGTATGAGAGGTGAGGCAGATGTCTGTGAGGCCAGCAGCATCTCTGTTGGGGGGGGAGCTGTGTTTCGTAAGGGCCGAGGTCAAGACTGGACACAGCAGCCCCTGCCCTAATATTGGCCCCTCTATACCGCTCACCAAATACCGCATAAATTGAGAGCCAGGAAACACCCTGAAGGAAAAGAGCTATGAATGAGATCGGCATTCAAGAGCCAGCTGAGACCATGCTGTGATTGTGATTGATAACTTTGTGGAGCAGAACAAAATTTATTTGGATTAGTAAAACTGTATGATATTGAACTAATATGTCTCTATCATAGTCTTAATCCTGCAGGTCATTAGGATGGCAGAGGATAATTTGGAGACATGGTGATGGCTTTAAGATGAGGACGGCTTTTGAAGTTTAAAGAGAAGGTCTGAATAACAAAGAAATCTAAACTAAAGATAACTTGAAACAATAAGTTACACTATGAAATTTCTAAAACTTTGTGAAGGATTAATGATTTAAGGGTTAATGAATTTAACATTATAGTTAAAGTCTTAGAAGACTGTTGAAAAGATTATCTGGGTGAGAGAGAGAGAGAGAGAGAGGCTGGAAACAGGGATTGTACTATATCTGTTATTGCTCAGTTAAAGCTGAGACTACACAAAAACAATGATATCAGAACAAAACAACCCAGCTGACTTTTCTAAAAATAAACAACTAATGAACGAACATATTTGAAACTGGTTAAGAGACCATGTAAAAGCACATCTTGAGAATGAGCAGTTCATATTTATGTGTCATGATTGAGTGTAGTGTGTCAGTAACCTCTGGAATTAGTGTCTTTATCATTACAGATGAGTTAAGTTAAACAAAACAAAAAAACTTTAGAGGAAGTTGATTATTCTGAGTGAAACTGATGAAAAGATGATCAGAACATGGGACGAGCTTTAAGTGGATTGGACATCCAGCTCTGTCTGTCACTAGTAATTATGACCAAATTTGTCATGGATGAAGACTATTTTAATTTATCTTTGGATTAATTAAGAGACAAAGTGACAATTTAACCGAAGTCACTATCCAAATGATCTAGAGACTCCCTCATATTTATGAAAGGCCGGAGGGCGAACCAAAAAGATAACTTCTAAAAGAATATCTAGATAACTTCTAGACATATTTTGATTCATACAGGAAACAAAAAAAATAAATAGAAAATAAAAATAAAAAATTAGGATTTCTGACAGGGATTGTGAACAATCAAAGTCAAATTAGGCTAAAATGGACATTGAAATATGAATGCTTTTTAAAATAGAGACTGGTTTTAACCAGCGTTAAAGAAATTGATGTGGCAAGTTTGATGATAAGAATCACTGCCAAATTACATGATATAAGAGGAGTTTTAATGGACAGGGCATGGAGAAAAGGGTACTTTAAAAGAAATCCTAATTGATTAATTAATTAATTTTGTTTATTGATAACAGGAGCTGAAAAGATTTTGATAAAGAATTGGGTATTGAGTATGATTAAGTATGATGTCACGAGATAAAGATGAGTGAACGAGCTGATTGAACGTAATACGAATTGATAATTTTGTCATTTTGATGAAGTATATTTAACATTAACAAATTTAGATTTATATTTGTTAATGGTTAAATATGAGGTGGGCTATGATGAGTGAAAATGGGTCTGTTGGAAATAGTAAGTAGGGCAGTTTGTGAAGAATTGTGTTGAAATGACTGACTGAAGGAAGGTTGATAAGAATGTGATGCACAGTGAGAAACTGTGGGCAAAGCACAAAATGTAAACTGAAGGATGTTTTATGCAGAGATTGAAGGCGCTAAGATGGATTATTATCTATCTTACTTATTTGTATTGTTTAGTTTGAGTTTGAGTGAATGCCAAAAAGGTCTGTTATGATTTTGATTAATCAAAAGAACCACTGATTGTTGGTTTTTCATATATGTTTTCTAAAGTGTTTAGTCTCTGAGGAGTGACTGTGGGTCTGGCCTAGGGATGTGTGTGTCGTCAAACGGTTGATAGCAGAAAGTTGGCATGTTTGAATTTTGTAGGTATCACACACCCCTAACATGATGGGAGAGCAGTGACAGTGATTACTGACTTAGCCCGGCTTACAGAGATGAAATACGGATTTGTCTTTCATTTTATTGGATATTTTCAGTATGTTTATGGGAAACTTTCAAGTTAAGACTTAAATGCGCAGCGTAACTAACAACAAAGAGTTTATTTCAACAGGAAACCGTGAGAGCAGATGCGGCTGCGAAGGCCGCGGCAGCACAGCAGTCAAAGGAACCAGAATGCATTTTATTATCTGAAACTAACACAAATGCTTTGATTTCCTTACAGAGTATGCAGGCATTTGCCACAGCAGCGGAGAAGCACCTGTGGAGACGTGGCTGGAAACTTATGAATGATGTGTGAATGTGCAAAATGGCGTCTAGACAAGAAGTGATGGCAAGCCTTGTTTACCTCAACAATATTTTCAATGATTATGATAAATGGCTGCATGGGCGAGCCTGCAGCCAAAGGGGGAATGGTAATGGTAATGGTACTCAAATGAATGAAGTTTATAAGGGGGTTACAATATTTGCTGAAAATTTCGCATTTTGATGCATATTGAAATACATGAAAACGAGAAAAGGCCTTTAGTAAATCTGAGCCCGTTTGAGACATTTTTTGGAAGACCACCATTCATGGGAATGGAAGGGGGTAAACAATAGCTTGCATCAATAGAATTGTGAATTATTGCAAAGAAATGTCTTCTCTGTTGTCTGGTGTATGTGTGCAGGCGAAAACTGCTCAGGGGAAACCGGCTGAGACTCCCTTGCACAACATCAAGCCAGGAGATCACGTGGTAAAACAGGACCTGAGTACGAAAAGCTGGAAGGCGGAAAGGCGGCTAGGGCCTTTTGTCAGGCTTCTGACGACACTGCCGTCAAAGTAGCGGAGAGAGCGACGTGGGTGCATGCGAGCCATTGCAGAAAGGTCCCAACAGTGATCGGGGAGGAGGAGCCAAGAGGAGAGAGAAGCAGGAGGAAAACGTCTGTGCGGGCAGATATATAAACATCATTTGCCGTTATCATCTCAGGAGCAGAGACACTGGCACAACGTGGTGCTGAGCCAACCAGTTTTCAAGTTAAACCCTATTTCAAGCCTACAGAATCCAGTAGGTGGTGCTTAGAGCTGCAGCGGACATCGAGCAAGGGAAGATTCCAACAAAACATCCAACGTCTGCTCGAAAGAGAACGCAGCGGTACAACCACACAGACATGTTGATTACAAAATTGAGAGTGATGCATGTTCAAGGAGATGTGTTCGTGTGCTCACGAGACTGAAGCTGAACGTGAAAGCAGGGTGTTCTGACTGCAGAGTCAGAATTGACATCAAGAATTCGACCACAGGGAACTGCACAGCGGTGATAGGCAGTATCACAACAGGTTTTACCTGTACGTTTAGCAAACCAAGTGACACTTCGCATGCTGTAATTTGGGTTTGTGGTGACAGAAACCATTTCATGCCACAGAAAGACTCGACAGGTTGCTGTTACCCAGCTTTAATGAATGTGATGAGTGACTATTATTACTACTTCTATTTTTATTATATACACATTTAAAATTTTTCTTTTTTGAAAGTTATCAAAGAATGATAAAAGGGGGAAATTGTTGGGGAAAAATTTAATCACAGAAGATTTAATCTTCCAGACCTGTTTTCTCTATTGTGTTTTAAATGAGTCAGATCAAAGAGGCCTCACCTGTGGAAGCCATACATTGTCCCTTTTATCTTTTATTGCTCTTGGAATCTGAGTTCCTGGCTAACATGCTTTGTTAGATGAAGATGAAGGACCATTGTGTTTCTTGCTTTTAATTCAAATGAGATCCAAGACAGGAGGGGGACCATTTGTGTATTGTCTCACCTCTTGCTCAAGGCGAAACCTTCAGTGGGTTTCGCCAGATGTATGGAAAATTACTGAGGGGGTTGTTGAGGGTATAAAAGTTTGTGCTTTCTTTTGTTTTAGCAGTTCACACTCAAGGTAGCCTCGAGCGGCTGCGTTTGACCGTGGCTCTTCCTTGCAAGGAAAATAAATCTTTATAAAGACAATTGGATTATGGTTTGTCTCTTATTAGTGATGTCGACGAATTAATTTTTGCCATTACAGTTCTCAGTCGGAAAAAGGGTGGCTTGCCCACTTCAGGTTGGTGGAGAGTTCCTGCCTCAAGTGGAGGAGTTCAAGTATCTTGGGGTCTTGTTCACGAGTGAGGGAAGGATGGAACGGGAGATTGACAGACGGATCGGTGCAGCTTCTGCAGTAATGCAGTCGCTGTACCGGTCTGTCGTGGTGAAGAAGGAGCTGGGCTGTAAGGCGAAGCTCTCTGTAGTAATGTTTGTTCGTGTGGGAAGAAAGAGGTGGGAACTTTAATAAAATAAATCAACAAAATGACTACGTACAATGTACAAAACAAACATAAACAGAACACAACATAGAATTCCAGGCCTGGCCCTCTCTCCTCCACCGATGTCGCTCCTCCTTATATGTCTCCGGGCTCCCTCATGAGAGGACTTGAGACTCGCAGGTGGTGCTCATTCTCAATCACCCACCGGTCCCGCTCGCTCCTCCCATGTCCCTCACCAACCTCGCCACACTCTCAATTTACTGGTCGATCTACATTCCTACTCTCACCTATGGTCATGAGCTGTGGGTCATGACCGAAAGGACAAGATCCCGGATACAGGCGGCCGAAATGAGCTTTCTCCATAGGGTGGCTGCGCGCTCCCTTAGAGATAGGGTGAGAAGCTCGGTCACTCGGGAGGAGCTCAGAGTAGAGCCGTTGCTCCTCCACATCGAGAGGAGCCAGCTGAGGTGGCTCGGGCATCTATTTTGAATGCCTCCTGGACGCCTTCCCAGGGAGGTGTTCCAGGCACGTCCCACCGGGAGGAGGCCCCGGGGAAGACCTAGGACACGCTGGAGGGATTATGTCTCCCGGCTGGCCTGGGAACGCCTCGGGGTCCCCCTGGAAAAGCTGGAGGAAGTGACTAGGGCGAGGGAAGTCTGGGCGTCTCTGCTTAGACTGTTGCCCCCGCGACCCGGCCCCGGATAAGCGGAAGATGATGAATGGATGGATGGATTAAGAATGGGATGTTATTAAAGTTCATGTGCATGTATAGGCAGGCATCCCAAAACTTTTGGCAATATAGTGTAGGTTGCGGCATCCAGGATAAGCATAAGTAAAGTACCAATTTGATGATCAAAACAACACACTCTCAGTTGTTAAACAAACACAGCCTCAGATCACGTGTGAGTTTGTTCCCGTGCATACGTCATTATGGGACAGGGAGCTCGCGCTCCAGACTGTAGTGAACGCGCTCAGGACCGTTTGACGAGGCTGTGGATTACAGGTAATAATGTTGTAAATAATGTTCAGTTTCTTGCACAGACCAATCGATTCGCTACATAAGACCTCGATATATCGTCAGGAGCCAAGGGAATTCATTTTGTTTTGCCTATATGTTTTTTTGACTCTCAAAGTGACAATATAGCCATTGACTTGCATTACTGTATATGAATCACCAAGAACCACAGCATCTTCTTTACATTTCCACTGAACAAAAAAAAAAAAAGACAACACTTACATCTTGGATGGCCTGAGTGTGAATAAATTAACTGCAATTTCTTTATTTTTGGGTTAACTATCCCTTTAAGTCCCTTAAAACACAGTCTTGCAAGTCACATTTATCTACCTCACATCTCAAAGCCCAATCAAAAACTGATGCATATATACATTTCCCTGTCCTGCATTTTTTCTTTTTCAATAAAGGCCTGTTCAAACCAATAATGATGACCGTAAAGATCTAAAAATCGAAGAATAGAAAATAATAGCACCAATAACGATAATGACTATATTGTTGGAATCACTTTCAAAGCTGATAAGTGATAAAAACACTGCCAGCCAATCAGAATCCATCCTGCCATCCTTATCAGCCAATCAGAATCCATCCTTAAGGAGTTAAAGAACTTGAGCATAAAGTGGCAGACAACTTAACAGTGTATGCTTAGAATAAACAGAACGATATCGTCTACCGGTGTGAATGCTTATAATTCTCGTTCTTGGTGTGAACACAATGATAAAATTCTTATCGTGTGAAATTAAATTCAATCTTTGCTCTTTCCGTCCATCTGATGCACTCACACTCACTTCTCTCTGAAACAGGAAATGATTACACATGGATATGGAGGAAAATTGAAGTTAAAGGCATCCAAAAAGGGAGAAATTAAGAGGAAAAGAAAATGTCGAGCCTGTCTAGCAGATGGTCACATTCTGAGGAAGATGGCTGCTGATAAGCTTGACTGGAAACAGCTTTCCAGCTTTCTTGCATGTGACATTTTATACAAATTTTACCCGTGCTTACTCCATAACTCATCCATCAATCAGTATGCACTACAATTAACTGCTATTATCCGCTCAATACATCATTACAAATCTCAAAATTGTAGCATTTCGCAGTAACTAAGCTAAATTATGACATTTCAGAGTCAATTCCTATATAATTGACCTTTCTACTAATCAGCCATCAGTAGTTTTGCATCACAGACTCATTCTAACTATAATGCTGATTATTGTAATCTGATGAAAATGATAGTGCCATTGTTTAGAGCAGTGTTTTTATGGCAGACCACATCAAAAGTAAAACAAAAACTGCAGATCTATCTATCTATCTATCTATCTATCTATCTATCTATCTATCTATCTATCTATCTATCTATCTATCTGTCTGTCTGTCTGTCTGTCTGTCTGTCTGTCTGTCTGTCTGTCTGTCTGTCTGTCTGTCTGTCTGTCTGTCTGTCTGTCTGTCTGTCTGTCTGTCTGTCTGTCTGTCTGTCAGATCTATCTATCTATCTATCTATCTATCTATCTATCTATCTGTCTGTCTGTCTGTCTGTCTGTCTGTCTGTCTGTCTGTCTGTCTGTCTGTCTGTCTGTCTGTCTGTCTGTCTGTCTGTCAGATCTATCTATGTATCTGTCTGTCAGATCTATCTATGTATCTGTCTGTCAGATCTATCTATGTATCTGTCTGTCTGTCTGATCTATCTATCTATCTATCTATCTATCTATCTATCTATCTATCTATCTATCTATCTATCTATCTATCTATCTATCTATCTATCTATCTATCTATCTATCTATCTATCTATCTATCTATCTATCTATCTATCTATCTATCTGTCTATCTGTCTGTCTGTCTGTCTGACTGTCAGATCTATCTATCTATCTATCTATCTATCTATCTATCTATCTATCTATCTATCTATCTATCTATCTATCTATCTATCTATCTATCTATCTATCTATCTATCTATCTGTCTATCTGTCTATCTGTCTGTCTGTCTGTCTGTCTGTCTGTCAGATCTATCAATCTATGTATCTGTCTGTCAGATCTATCTATGTATCTGTCTGTCAGATCTATCTATGTATCTGTCTGTCAGATCTATCTATCTATCTATCTATCTATCTATCTATCTATCTATCTATCTATCTATCTATCTGTCTATCTGTCTATCTATCTGTCTGTCTGTCTGTCTGTCTGTCTGTCTGTCTGTCTGTCTGTCTGACTGTCAGATCTATCTATCTATCTATCTATCTATCTATCTATCTATCTATCTATCTATCTATCTATCTATCTATCTATCTATCTATCTATCTATCTATCTATCTATCTATCTATCTATCTATCTATCTGTCTATCTATCTGTCTGTCTGTCTGTCTGTCTGTCTGACTGTCAGATCTATCTATCTATCTATCTATCTATCTATCTATCTATCTATCTATCTATCTATCTATCTATCTATCTATCTATCTATCTATCTATCTATCTATCTATCTATCTATCTATCTATCTATCTATCTATCTATCTATCTATCTATCTGTCTGTCTGTCTGTCTGTCTCACTAACACTGACTTTGTGCATTAGATCCTAGACCATGAGAACTGTTTGGTTTCAAAATGTGTAAACCTCAACAACTGTACCATTTCTCTTTGGCATCTTTCCTTTTTTAACTTTGTGGTGGTGTAACTTGCTCCACCCACTCAAGAGATACACAGCAGTGTCATTAAGACAGGAAGCAAAAAGAAGCCTGAAAGAAGCAGAGTGCTGCATTAAAGAGCCGCTCTCGCTGGAGACTGAAAACAGTTTGAAATGGGAGACTGAGAAAATCACAGTAAATAAAAACTTCATACTGAGAGTGTTTAAGCTGCTGCTGTCAAACAGACAGTGAATAGAAGCACACTGGCATGCTCACAGCAGATAAATACATTTGATGAGGCAGTCACATGCACACATACTCACGCACACAATGCTACAGCATCTGCTGACGAGCGAGTTCCAGCGTTTGGAAAGCATCAGCAGGTTTTTGCACAGTCGACATGGGTTCAGTAATAGTCTTCTCAGCTGAAAGGAGGGATTGCAATGCATTTATTTAATCATCAATACGGTATCTCAGGACAACTTAAGCACTATATTGACATGCACTTGTTTATTTAGATGGTCTAACAGCAAGTGAATTGATCTTGGCAGTAACTGCTTACACATAATACTAAGATAAACAGAGCTAAGAAACATACTAGGGCAAATCGGGATGCAATAAGTTGATTTAAATAAGTGGATTTTAAAGAGCAAATAAATAGGTATGTGTCTATTCAGCTATCAACCATGTGAGTGTGCATTGATTTAACTGCATTGCTAATTGACAAATCCACATCAAAATGTGTTCAAATACTTGTAAACATTTATCAGATAATGTGTTTGTGAAAGTGCAGAAAGGTGTTGTAGAATATTGTTATAACAGTGCATGCATACTTGTGAGAAAGATATGAGGGAGTGATGATGTAATAGCTTACCCACAATGCTGTGCAGAGAAGATGAATGGGGGAGTGAGAGTGAAGGTGATTGGTGGGAGCTCCCATCAATGAATAGACATTGCAGAGCCGATGCTCAACCAATGTTGAGACTTATTGTAATTCTGATCACGGCTACTTATTCATAAGATTGTCTGTCAGGGAAACACAATGAAAAAACAGCATTCCTTAAAACAGTTCAGTGCCCTCCCTTCTCACTGTGTGTCTCTATTTTCAGCACACAAACAAAAGCCACCTGCAATGTATTGTTTGTCTGATCCTGTACAGTTCCCTGTCCAATTTTTTCCCTTTGCACTTTGTGACTAACAGGTTTTTGTTGTTGTTGTTGTGAGGTATAAGAACAGCCCCAAGTGTCACAGCAGGTAAAATGCCATTTACAGGTCCAAAAATAATTATGCACAATTCAAGGAAAATACGACTTTCTAAAAATAAACAGCCTTGTGAAGACATCTGTTGTTGGAGTATTTGAAAGTGTCCTCATAGTGGGAGACGCACGAGCCGCTGAACACTCCTTCTCACCACTACAATTCGTCTTAAAAACAAAGACCGAATCGAAATAACAATCATCACGATTATAAATATATACTTTTAGGTGCCAATATGTTGTGTAATATCACGCAAAAAACACATGACATAAGAGGGAGGCATCCGGCTATAACAACAGAGACGCGCAAAGTAGACAGATTTGGTTTATTTAAAACAAGTGACATGGGTGCTTTGGCTTTGTTTGAGTGAGCAGGACAGTTTGGTGTGGTTGGTAATCTTGGAGAAAGAATCGAGTTGCCGGCGAACAGCTGCCGGCGACATTGGGTCCAGTACCGGGGGAATGACACTGACTGAGACGCTCTTGTCTCTTATAGTTGGATTCGTGTTGTCTGAACGTGTTTTATTATTAATATTCCGTCCACAGCATCTCTGATTCACAGACTCGATCATGACTGTTGTGAGGACTCTTGACGTCAGAGGGGAGAATCATCGCTGAGGTCCAATGGGGGGAATATCAAGCGAGGCAGAGCTATCGTCCTACCAACAGTATTGGCCATGTTAACCGACGGGCACCTCGCTTTTCCACAGGACTTAACTCGCCAAAGATGACGGTTTTACTCAACTACGTGAAACAAAAGGCATTTTAGTTCTTCTTTTATGTTGTTCTCCGTCTCTTTCTGGGTCCTCCATCTCCCCTCTCATCTCCATCTCCTCTCGTATGACAGGCACGGACTGCGCGCGAGCTCGGGGGAGAAAAAGGCATTGCAGCTTCATGGCACTGAGGTACCGTATGCTGACGCGCACTTGTGCTTTCTTTTGTAAGAAAATGCCTTAGTTAAACGTGACATCGAATTGCAATGATTGGTTTTTAACGGGCACCATGCGGTGTATTTAAACAAATTGCCGGAGGCTTGACCTCCCCGAGTCCTTTGCAGTCTTTTCTTGGTCAGTTTATATATAGCCAGGTCTGTGAGGTGGAAATTTATGAATGAATGAGTTTAAAATGTGTCTGCGTCTATGGCGTCAGGCAAAAGCGCATCATTGTGGATTCTGGAAGCATATACACGATGCCTTCATAAGAGACCGTGCACTGAGGTGGCGCGTCTTATTTTTAGACAATTACTAAAAATAGAAACAAAGTGAAGTGCGTGCGTTTTGTCGGGACTGGTGCTTGATTAATAGCCTTTTTGCGATGAGATGCACATGCAGCAGTTAACTAAGCGAATAATTGCATATTTACAGCTAGTCCGGATGCAATTTGCTACATTGTTTTGGTGGTTCAAAATGTGCTAATTGCGCCTCGCAAGTGCTCAACGACTATATAATTTCTAACGAACCACAAATCAACACTTTGCCAGCTTTAGTTATAAAATCAGAACATTTTAGCTAATGACAAAATGTGTAAACACATTTCCTACTTAACCTAGTAATTTTATTCTTGACTGCCCTAAGAATAAGAGACTGTGTCATCAGGTTCTGAAGCTTCAGGCATATTTCTTTTGACAGATATCCTATTCCCACTGCCTTTCCACTGACATACACATTCTCTCTTATCTTCACTACCGCACCCCTCTCTCTCTTTCTCTCTCTCTTTCACCCCCTCCCTCCCTCCCCCCCACCATCAGCTATGATTCACTCTCTTGCAGCAGCAATGAGCAACCAACTTCAAAACACCTCTTCCCTCTCCACGGCGGGCACGTGGAATCTCCTAGACGTGCGGAACTCATCACCGGTGCGGACGGCGGAGCTGAGGCCGCTTCCCGTTAGCCCGTGGGACATTGCACTGTGTGTGACAGGGACGCTCATCTCCTGCGAGAACGCAATCGTGATTGCCATCCTGTTCTACACGCCCACCTTGAGAGCCCCCATGTTCATTCTGATAGGGAGCCTTGCATTCGCGGACCTGCTCGCAGGACTCGGCCTCATTCTCAACTTCGTTTTCATCTATATGCTGAACATGGAGTTTGCGACTCTGATCTCTGTCGGCTTGCTGATCGCCGCCTTCTCCGCATCAGTGCTCAATATCCTGGCCATCACAGTGGATCGCTACTTGTCCCTCTACAACGCTCTGACCTACCACACAGAGCGCACGGTGACATTCACCTATGTCGTGGTGGTTCTCATTTGGCTGGTGTGCATCATCCTGGGCCTACTGCCAGTGCTCGGCTGGAACTGCCTCCGAGACGAGGCCAGCTGCAGTATCTGCCGGCCGGTCACCAAGAACAATGCTGTGGTGCTCGCTGTGACGTTCTTGCTGGTGTTCGCCCTCATGATGCAGCTTTACCTACAGATCTGTAAGATTGCCTTCCGCCACGCACAGCAAATCGCTGTTCAGCACCAGTTCATGGCCATTTCCACCACAAAAGGTGTATCCACGCTCTCCGTCATCCTCTGCACTTTTGCCGCATGTTGGATGCCCTTCGCCATGTATTCGATCGTGGCAGATTCCAGCTACCCAATGATCTACACGTATGCAACAGTGCTGCCGGCGACATGCAACTCGGTCATAAACCCAATCATATACGCTTACAGAAATCCGGACATCCAGAAATCCCTGTGGCTAGCCTGCTGCGGATGCGTGCCGTCCAACTTCTCCTTGCGGCCAAGGACATCGAGCGATGTATAGGTCGGACTTCTTATGTCTATCTCATATAATTGGTTTGTACCGTGTCAGTGTTAATGATATGATGTTTTCCCTCGATGGGATCCCAGTCAAACGTTGCGGGTTGTGCAGTAGCTGTTGCGATCCAAGATGTCAACCTGCAAATGTATAATTAGATGTCTTTAATGCATAGTACACCTCCACGCACAAAATATCAAATTGCATCAGACGTGATCTGAATAATCTGGATATTCTAAGATACGCCGTACAGGCCCAGTGACAAAAATCAATACATCTACAAAACAACAACATGAACATTAAAAATGATTGCAAAAATCAACCTGATTTGTGTGAAAAAAGCTGTAAACTGTGGACAGCTTTCATGTACACATTAATGCTATATGGAGTGCTTTCAGAACCACGGACAGCGGCAGGTACAATGAGGCTAATCCCTTGCAAACCCGCCTCTAACACTTATATCTGTGTTCACTTAAAAATGTATGAATGACAGAAAGAAAACACAGTCCCGCGAGTGAAAATTATGCCGCTTCTGGCATCTGTCGCTTTACAGACAGTTTTATTAAATCCCTTTTTTTTTTGTAAAAGAGCACTTTTCATTTAAGCGTGGTATATTTGTTACTACACATGATTTGCAGTGAAACTTTCAGATTCCCTACCAATTTGTTTAGACGTGCTGAATAGGTTGTCTAACGCCCCTAATGACAGCAAAATATCTGCTGCCACGAAGGTGAGAAGCAAATCATATTTTTCACACATTTTTGGTCTCTGGAATCTGAGCACACGTTTTGGTTTTGGCGCATAATGGCGGGATAATTCAGGTTTAAGCGTGAAATGACGTGTCAGCTTCAAATTCGACGGAGACAACATCTTTCATAGCAATTTTTGGGACAGGGACGCTTAAATGAGACAAACGCTTTGGGTCTGTACAGCAAAATGATCCCAGGCGATTATCAGATATAATTGAGTGTGAAGACTGTCCATTTAGTCCATCAGATCAGAGATCAGTGTTAGGGGCAGGCTTGTGTGTAAATAGATCTACATGCAGGCCTATTAAAACACCAGATCACTAGGCCAAAATGGGACAGAAGGGACTCAAGTTAGGATTCAGCCAAAAAGACCTTGAAATGGCATGAGAGATTTGAAAAAACACATTTCCGAATCTTCCTAATTGGATTTATATTATGCTGTACAACCAAAAAACACAAAACCGAGAAACACTTTGACTCTCAAAATGGCGCAAACGAAACAGAACTAATCCTTTATTAGTTGTAATATTTTATATGCATAGATATTTGTGTAGCTTGAAATGTGACCATCACAAAGCCTTGTGTTTTCGAGGGGGGAATGAATGTCGCAGCTGTTCTTTGACGACCCCTCATTTGCAGCAAAGAATCTTAATTTAGGCCTTACCTTTTCTCTTCTGCAATAATGATTCAGCGTGTACCGTTCACCGATAGAGCTACAATCACAACGAGGCCATCAACAGAGCTAATTTTACTTCCTCGAACTTCAAAAAAAAAAAAAATCAGAGAATAGGTTAGTGAGGACAGGGTGTTTCAGCTCTTTAAATCAAATGTACTGTTTTCTAGGATGCGTTTTCACATTGTAGAAAAAGTATTCAAAGTTGGCCTTGAGAGCCCATCCAGATGCCCTCTGACTAACCTCAATACTCTTAGTGACCTGTACGAAACCTGATGGACTTTTACATGGAGATATTTCACAGTCTGGACACTGTGGAAACATTCTCCAGTCTTTTTTTGTTTGTTTTTGTGAGATTGTGCGATACACCTGATGGTTTGTGTGTCTGCGTGCGAGAGCGAGAGGACCATCTGTTTATAGACCACTCACTTATGTCAGGAGTGAGGTTCAGTGACCTGTCACACTGTGCCCACTTAAAAAAAAAAAATAACCCACCCCACATAATACACAACACCTGGCAAATATCAATGTTTTTCAGCAAATCTCTATCGTTATGTAATGTATCTCCACTACAATGTACTCAATTGGATGCCATAGATTCAGTTTGTTCAGGGGTGCAGCGGTTATTTTTCTTATGCAATGCTGTATGAAAACGTATATTTTTATACACATCAGGGCATGAGTTTTATGATGTCGTTTTGGTGTGTGTGTGTGTGTGTGTGTGCGTATATGTGCGTGTGTTCAGTACCTGTATTCTTATCGATGGTTTCCTAGAAAATGCAAAAACAGAAAAAAACTAAACAAAAATCAAACAAATGAAACAAAAAAGAGTGTTGGCCAGGCAGAACGTGCCATAATTTCACATACTAGTGTCTTAATGAATTCATGCATTAATCGGTAAAAACAAGGATTATGATTTGTAACATCACCTGACTGTGTTGGTGGTACCATTCACCTTCAAACCTGCAGTGGTCGAAGTACAGCTTTGTCCCCATGATAATAGGCAGCTTGACTACTGAAGACAGACAAGATATAGTGTGTTTAGTAGCGGATAGTTTTAACAGTAGGGTGTAAAAGCGAAGAAATAGACAAGAGAACCAGGTGGTGGAACGGCTGCATTCCACCCTCCCTCTTGGACACTGGAGCCCAGTACGGCTACCGGCAATGCAGTCCTCTCTTTGGCTTCTGTTGGACTGGGACAGCCCTTTTGTGTGCCAGACTACAGACAGATGGTCCACCCCCAGCCTCATGCTCAAAAGTGACCTATCTAATTACTAAACACCACAGATATCATCACAGAATTGAAGTATGTCAGGCAGCCAGCCATCCAGAATTTCACATATCTTCAGTCAGTAGTGGATCAAATACAAGTTGACTGCATTCCTCTAGAGCTACAGCACAGGCGATAGGGGCTGATTTCGAGAGTTACAAAGAGAGAAAGAGGAAAAATCTAGAGTGAGACTAGCGTACCTTAGTCCTTTGTCATGACGTCACTGCTGGCGTACAAACGGAGAGAGGTCGTCTGAATGACGGCACCTAACCGCATGGAAGCTCTATTACTACTAAATCTAGCCCTGCTAAAAATAACCATGAAGAGCATGAAATGTTACATTTATCTAGGGTACTTGAAATCCGTTTTCTGGGCCATTAAGCGGAGCTCTGTGTTTCCCATCAAGAGCTACATTAGAGTAAGAAGGCGCCTTCCTAAAATAAGGAAGAGGATAGAGAGAGAGAGAGAAAGAGAGAGAGTAAGCCTTTAGAAGAGCCTCTGGGGTTATGTAACCACTGCACCCAAATGTAGCCCATTCTCCAAAATCCAAATCTCTAGTTACTGATGAAGTCTCACTATGATCCACAATCACTTTTGTAATCATTTATAGAGCTAAAGGAACGTTCTTGTGTAGGTAAACTGTCAGCACAATTATGTGGCCCTTATTAGCAAGCGGTCAGAGATGTGGATGGGTGCTCTGATACTGTGATGTAATCGTTGTTGATCATTTTCTTGCTTTGTTTGTTTCTATTTGTATTGTGAACTGAAATCTGACAAATATGACGATGCACTTTATGAAAGGAACATGCTACACATTGCAATGTAAGTGTGGAATGTAATCCTTCCTAAAAATGATTTATTTTTTATTACTGTAAATATGACAATATCGAGACAAAAAGAGAGTGGGTGAGGAAAAAAACTAAACGAGGAGAATACTTTGTCAAATAAAATTCAGCAAACTCAATCATGTCTATGGTTTGGTTTCTTTATCATCTGTCTGTTTTTCTGTGTGTGTGTGTGTGTGTGTGTGTGTGTGTGTGTGAGAGAGAGAGAGAGAGAGAGAGAGAGAGAGAGAGAGAGAGAGAGAGAGAGAGAGAGAGAGAGAGGGAAGGACAGACTCACACCGGTACGGGTCATCGTTTGAAGGCGGCTCAGCTTTAAAAGGTTTGCATATGAATTATTGAGCCGTTCCGTTTTACGTAACGCGCGCGCTGTCAGGATCACGGCGAGTGTGGGAGCTGAACGCCAGAGATCTTGCCGAGCCCACGCTGTGAGGTGATGGGCAATTCGCGCCTTTTTGAAGGGGCGATCAACATTGAAGCGCCTGCTGTAGAAAACAGCCCTATTACGGTTTCAACAGAATTTAGTTACTACTGAAGTTATCTTCAAGGGTTAGTTCACCCAAAAATGAAAATTCTGTCATTAATTACTCACCCTCATGTCGTTGGACACCTGTAAGACCTCCGTTCATATTCGAAACACAAATGAAGATATTTTAGTTGAAAGCTGATGGCTGAGAAAGGCTTCAGACAGGCCTCCATTGGCATTCAGTACATTTACACTTCCAATATCCATGAAAGGCACTTAAAGGGTTAGTTCACCCAAATATGAAAATTCTGTCAGTAATTACTCACCCTCATGTTGTTCCAACCATGTAAGACCTTCGTTCATCTTCGGAACATAATTTAGTATATTTTTGATGAAATCTGAGAGCTGTCTCACTCCTCCATAGGCTTTCAGAGGGACTGAAACTTGATGGCCCAGAATAATAAGTAAAAACGTCATTTAAGGAGTCCAAATGACTACAGTGGCTCTGTATTAAGTCTATCATGCGACGAAAATACTTTTTGAGCGGAAAAACAACAAAAATAACGACTTTATCACACTATTATTGTTGTTCAATTTGAGCCTCTGACGAGAGTTCGCGGGAGTGCCACGACGCATGCGCGAGAACTGAGATTAACCCTACTCCGAAAGAGTGAGCAGCCAGTCAAGTAGTAGTAGAAGAAGAACGCCGTAATCTCAGTTCTCGCGCATGCGTCGTGGCACTCCCGCGAACTCTCGTCAGAGGCTCAAATTGAACAACAATAATAGTGTGATAAAGTCGTTATTTTTGTTGTTTTTCCGCTCAAAAAGTATTTTCGTCGCATGATAGACTTAATACAGAGCCACTGTAGTCATTTGGACTCCTTAAATGACGTTTTTACTTACTATTCTGGGCCATCAAGTTTCAGTCCCTCTGAAAGCCTATGGAGGAGTGAGACAGCTCTCAGATTTCATCAAAAATATACTAAATTATGTTCCGAAGATGAACGAAGGTCTTACATGGTTGGAACAACATGAGGGTGAGTAATTACTGACAGAATTTTCATTTTTGGGTGAACTAACCCTTTAAAACGTCGTTACAAAGTCCATCTCACCACAGTGGCTCTACAATAATTTTACGATGCGTCGACAATAGTTTTTGTGCGAAAAAAAAAATCAAAATAACACCTTTATCCAACTTGTTCTCGACTTCCATGTGTGCCTCCACGACGCATGCGCGAGAATATGACGCAGATCCGGCGTTCGGGAATCCATGAAATACACACTTAAGCCCCATTTTGAGCACTACGCCGAGACCTAAAGCACGATCAATGTAGAATCCAACAGCTTAGACACGCGCGTCTTCCTCTGCTTGTAAACAAATCGCTTCTGGGTCATCTGTCCGAACGCCGGATCTGCGTCATATTCTTGCGCATGCGTCGTGGAGGCATACACGGAAGTCGAGAACAAGTTGGATAAAGGTGTTATTTTGATTTTTTTTTCCGCACAAAAACTATTGTCGTCGCATCGTAAAATTATTGTAGAGCCACTGTGGTGAGATAGACTTTGTAACGACGTTTTAAGTGCCTTTCATGGATATTGGAAGTGTCAATGTACTGAATGCCAATGGAGGCCTGTCTGAAGCCTTTCTCAGCCATCAGCTTTCAACTAAAATATCTTCATTTGTGTTCCGAATATGAACGGAGGTCTTACGGGTGTCCAACGACATGAGGGTGAGTAATTAATGACAGAATTTTCATTTTTGGGTGAACTAACCCTTTCACTGCTATAAAACCATAATGGATTATTGGGACAGTTCCTCAAAACAGTTTAAGATTTCAGAATCTCTATAAAATAATTTAAATATATTTTTTTGATATGCGCAGTTGTAACCATAGACTGTAAAAATATATGGAAGTAGTGTCCGTGATGTCACCCATAGGATTCTGAGGAGCAGTTTTGAAGCGTAAAGTGTAACTAGGGGTGTTCGATTCCAGGTTTTTTGGAGTCACTCCGATTCCCGACTCCCACTGTAGGAGTCTATGGAATCGACTCCTCGACTCCATTTACTTTACATCAAAACAGGGTCAGAAATAAGACAAAATTGCAGTTGTTACACACTTAAATTATTTCTCCCCTGACAACAAAGCCTTAAAATCCCCTTATTAAAACCTCGCTCCTTTTAGCGTGATCGTCCAAATTAGCCCAATTTAGCGATGACTCGATGAGTGGCTATCAACGTTTCTACCTAGCTGTTGCCGATAGCCTAACTTACCTATTTTTACAGAGGAAAAAAAAAGTCATGAAAAAAGCTGTTGTCGAGTGATGGGGCTAAATGCACATGATCACTGTCTTAAAAGGTGAGTTAAAGATATAAATATCATAATGTAGCTACACTTATTCATGTGTTTCTTCTTGATGTGAGTTTTTTTTAATGATTTAGTTTAATGATTATGAACACAAGGTTAACCATAGAAAACCAAATTTATATTTATTGCATTAATATACTATCAATTAGTGTTAGACCGATATATCGGCCGGCCGATATTTGCGATATTTTTTTCCCTGCATTATTTACAGACAGGCGTCCACAGGCAGCTCTCACCGTCTTCAAACTGTCTTGCTCTCCCTCCCTCGCGCATATTAATCAAAATCAATTGAGAATTGAAATAATTGTAAAAGGTAGAAAGAATGAAGTTTCACGTGGAGCATTGGGAGATTTTTTCCTGAATTACCGCTGGTGTTGCTCTACAAGAGATTAAGTTAAGTGCACCTACACTCTAAAAAATGCTGGGTTAAAAATAACCCAAGTTGGGTTGAAAATGGACTAACCCATCAATTGGGTTGTTTTAAGCAAACATTTAACCCAACCGCTGGGTCAAAACAACCCAATTGCTGGGTTAGTCCATATTCAACCCAACTTGGGTTATTTTTAACCCAGCATATTTTAGAGTGTAACCATGACTAGGTTGTAAATAGTTTTAAAATTAAGTATAGTACAGTCAGTGTGCACTTTATTATGCTGCTTGCTTGTTGATACTGTGTGCAATAGTGTAATTATTTTATTTATGCTTAAATATTTATTTTCAGAATTTATTTTCACCACTGAACTCTTTTTTTTCTTGTTCTACCTCACCTGTTTTTACTATTTGTTAAATATTGTTTTTTTTAGTTCAATAAATGTTCCTTTTTTAAATTGTAAATTTTAAATTGTTATCATCATGATTGTGTCATTTTTATGATGTAAATTGAGGGAGCAAAAGCAGTATCGGCTCCAAATATCGGCTCAAGAAAATCGGTAGCCCGTATCGGTAATCGGCTAAGGCTGATGAAAAAAAAAAAATCGGTATCGGCACTAAAAAATCCATATCGGTCGATCCCTACTATCAATTAAACTAAAGCTAGCATGGAGAAAGCCTATGTATAATTACAAACTAAAGTCGCTGTGACTGTTTTCAATTTAAAAGTAGGCTAAGCACTCAAATGTGTGTGAAAGTTTCTGCAACGAGATAGCTCTCTGACGCGATGTTTTATGTCAGTGTCTGAATTCCTCGCTTAATTTCATTCACTCCTTGCTTATAGTGCACTCAACTGCCATGCATTTTATAGGGATTAGAGAATTATTAAACAAGTGAGCGATTTCGGACACAGCAACAGAGTCGACACCGAGAATCGATTCCTGTGCTGGAGTCGACCCCGACTCTGGGGCTATTCAGAGTCGAGGAATCGACTCTTTTGGAGTCGACTCCCCATCACTAATGTAAACGAATGAGTTATAAAAAAATTCACCCCCCTCACAGTTGTCATGAAGGGCAAAATTAGCCGTATAGACCAAAACCACAATTTGTACCAGGCTGTAAACATGTTGTAATCTGCTGTAAAGTTGGGTATTTTATCATGGAGCTCAATGAGATTCTCCCTTCTGGAGCCTGTCCTTAGCGGTCAGTCGATGAACTGCAGTATATGTCACTTCCGTGTTGGCTTCAAGAGAAACTGCGGGAGGTTGCCGCTTGGTTGTAACGTTACATACTCCCTTATTTTGAACAACAATCTTTGTGACACAACCCATTCTGAGCCCAATGAGCCAAATATTAAATGTTTATATTTGTACTCTAAATGCAGCAATAAATTATAATCTATCAAATAGGTTTAGCCTATATAGCCTAATCTTTAGATGCTAATAGTTAGACTACCTCCAATGACAACATCCAGATAATTAGGTTATACATATTTGCTGTAAGATGGCCTACAAAAAAAAAAAAATTAATTATATAAATTACATAAATGTTGAAACTGTTAATGTTGAACTGAAATTCAATATTGACACAATTTGTTGAAGCAAATAAAGTTAATAGGTAATTAGGCTAGCAATGTAGCCTAACCCCTACTGTTCGAACCGCCGGCTCCAAGCAGGACTCGAACCGACCGGTTCGCCAGCATGAGAGTCAGACTCTAACAATGAGGCTAAAGGCTGCAACCGCTAGCGTCAGCTGCTACAGCGTCTCTTTGGTCAGAGGAGTGAGGTTTACTCACACAGCAACTACTAGCTGGCCTCCGTTGTTACACTAGCATATAACTAAAATAACCGTAAAAGGAAAGTGTACGATGATTAAAAAATTATGATGATTAAAAATAAACTGACCAACCATGTCGGCCTATTTAACTTAAGGGTCCCATATGATATGACTTGATATGATATTAAAAGTAGGCTAGCTTTAAACATTGCTACATATAGCCTAATAGTTAGAAATGACTTATGCTTTTCTGCCCTGTCCCTGACCGCCATGATTCACCTTCAAAAAATGATTGTCAACCATAGATTGGCAGCATAAAATACATTTTATGCGATTTGGGTGGCACAGAATGACAAAAACTCTTCAAAAAACCCAGAGAAATGTGATGTCCTAAACCAGCAACTCGTCGTGGTTGAAAAATAGTTCCAAAATGAAAGTTGAACGGACGTCTTTGACGTTATCCATAATGCATTTTTAGGAAATCTTGTTTTACACTTTTTTTTTTACGATTTATGCCGTCCAACCGCGACAATTTTTGGGGACAGGACGTTGCCGTCGGACCATATGTTTGTTGGGAATGAATGGAGGCTGAAACTGAAATGATACAAGTAAACACAAATCAAACGCTTGCAAAAACTCGCTTCCCTGGGCATGTTGTTAACTCTTGCCTATGTTATTTCACACATGTATACAAAATGTTGATGGACAGTGCAGTGGTTAATGGAGTTCACCTGTATAGGCTATTAGACACAATTAAAACACTGAAATTGATGTACCGAAACGATGAACTCACCCTCCATTGAATGGTAGACTAATAAGTGAGAAATTGCGCATCCTGCTGGTAATTTGGATGAATCACAACTAATGAATGCGCGAAAAGGCAGGAAAGTAAGGTTTACCCACATAACCTGCCTACTCATTCACTCACTCACTCGCTCACGAACACGCACACGGTGAAAAGCATGGATGAGTCACCGGGCGCGCGCGCCCACGCATGCGGACAGAATCTGAGAGGTGACAGTATCACCGCCTCAACAGCACTGAGTCACACTACAGCACTACTGAGACAGTCACCTCGAGAACTGCTCCAGGACACACACATAACGTCACATAATATATCCTCTTTGTATACACTGTAATTACACTTTCAAATAACTTTAAACAAGACAATAAAGACAGTCTTGAGAGCCACCAAAATAAACAACACTTAGCCTAATACTCTTGACTGTGAGCTAGTTCATTTGGCGTGTGACTACAAGCTCATCTGCTACTTTTTTGCCCCATAATGGTCTCTGAATCATAGTGAGCCTTCTTTATGGTCTCCTTCTCTTTATTAGACATGCACACAAACAATTTAAACAGGAAAGAAGACCTTGTAAATCATTTTGTAACAAATCACTAATAGCCATTTCCTGCATCCCTGAATTTTTTTTTAAGAAAACAGCTGGAAACAGCTCCTTTACTTTAAAAACTCAATTTGGCAGCTCTACAAATAGCTGAAGGAGACAATGAGAACAGTGTAACAGGAGAGAGATGCGTCACCGATTCACACAATTGATCAGTCCTGCTGGAAGTCACGACTGTGACGGAGACACATCAGACGCCTCCCCAAAGTTAAGATCAGGTGAACAAGACCCTCAGGATGAGAAAGCATAATAGGAAAACTTGAATGAGGGGAAAAGGGGAGAAGGTACAGTAAATGTTAAGGATAATATAGAAACAAGGAAGGCTTTTCAATAGGAAGTGTATTAAAAGCACTGCCTGCCTCTGAAGTAACCTGATCTAGTATGTATCATGATAGGGATAAATTGAAGGATACAATCCATAACTCAATAGAGACAAAGTTTAAGGAAAGGATGGACAGTCAGTGAGATTAAGAGTAAGGTAATGGTTGTGTACTACAAGAAAAGGTCTTTGATGTTTGCTGTATTTTTCCCCACAAACTCTGGCCAATGAATGTCCTCTTCTAGTAGATTACCGCTATTACTACAAAATATCAATATCATAATTTTGTAGACATTGCTGGAGTGGATTTCCATTTCAGAATCCACACCAATTCACCAATAGTTTTAATTTATTCATATTAGATCACATGTAAATAAGAGAGATTTAAATGTGACTATGGGTGAAACAGAATATTTTAGATAGTATTCACACTAAGAAATCAGCAATTTCCTTGACGTTTAAGTCATGAAAAATTAATCCCAATTGTTTCCCCCAAATATTTCATTCATGGAAAAAAGTCCAGGCTTTCTATGATCACAGGAGAGTTTCTTTGATCATGGAAAAACTGGATATTAAAAAAAGAATAATGAAATACTGTACAAAAGACAAAACAATAAACAAATCATTAAATCGCTCTCTCTCACACACACACACACACACAAAACAAGCTGCCTTTGGGCATTATTGCTTTGAGCTTAGCATATACATTAAATTGATGTATAAACAGATTGAAATGGAAATATTAAATGTAAACAAACCACACAGGAATGTTTTAAGAAGCACTTTAATGGCAGTTCATACATGCATGCAGCATTTGCCTACATTATATTATTTTTTTGATACATTGATTCTCATACTGTTTCTTATCTATATAAACCAAAGTTCTGCCATTTTAACAAAGTTCTTTACATCACATTGTTTAAAACACAAAGGACTTCATTCTTTACATACAAAACACAGGCTAAACACACAGCTCACGACAGCTGTTAAGTTGGGAGAGTTTAAACTCGAAGCCTCCCTATTTGTGCAGTGATTGACACATTTAAGCAAATAAATAGAAAATAAAAGCTGAAATACTGAAGTGCTCGTATTCTGTACAAATTAGCATATTTAACATTTCAAATGCCCTAGAGGGCAAGGTGATTCAAAATTAAAACGCTAGCAAACAAAACTAAACTGAAAAAAATGACCCCAAACCAGCTGTTGATCAATTACACAGAACACGCTGTTCATTTATATTTGTGTTTGTGTTACACATCACCAGGACGAACAGGTAAGAGCACAGCTGTCTTCGTTGTCGTCTGCTTAATTATGGTGTGCTTGTTGCCTTGGTAATGATGCAGTGACATCAACTGTGGCTATAGTGCGATGACTGACAAGTGAATGGTTTGTTCCTTTAGGGAACAGACGGCCATGAACTGTATCCAATTGAAAAGACACAGAAAACGTTTCTTTTTTTCTTTTCCCATCCTTGAAAAGACCAGGTGAAAAAACAAAGAGAGAGATCCTGACACAGTTAAAGATACAAGTCATAACTACTAACACAGCACCACTTGAACCTCAAAACAAAGTATTAAAGTATTGTTTAATGAGCCTGTAGATGAATAAAAGCCCAGTTCTCATTTGTAGTTGCACTACCAGTAACTGCAATCACAATTTGTGACTTTAACGTATTGGCGGATTCAGAATGCACCAATGTACTATTAAAGTCATTTAAAAGTCTGACTTGTAGTCAAGAAGAAAGCAAATAAAACCCTAAAACTCATTCCAATCCATCCAAACGGGTTAAATTATTTAATTAAATTTGGGGAAATAGCATTGCCAACAATGTACGTAAAACATCATCACTAAGCTTCCCGCCATCTCATTGATACAGAAAATATGTTATATTCCCAACAGAATTTGATTATATCTTACATACACATTTTTCTGATTCAGATTGTCCATCCATACTGGGATGTAAACATGAATAACTTTTATACATTTTAATTAACAAATGAAAATCTGACTAAACATCTACCGTGTATTTGTGCTCTATTGGAGCGAATCGCTCAAGAATATTGCTATTTAGGCTTTCAACTCGTTTGTTATCTGCTTGATACTTGGTCAACATGCATTCAAGAGGTCAAAATGCAGCCGTTTCTTTGGGCTTGAACATGAAAATGTTTACATAAACGTTTAGTATATTAGCCTCAAATATATTTCTGACTGTTTCTTGTCTTTCAAGCTAAAATTAACATTGCATGATCATCCAGCTGGCTGTTCTAATAATTATGAGGTCATGTTCTAAGGTTAGAGAGAGAGAGAGAGAGAGAGAGAGAGAGAGAGAGAGAGAGAGTGTAGGAGAGAGGACAGATGGCAGGACCACCACACTCAGAGTAAGTGATGAATAGTCTCAGGCAGAGGACTCAAGGCCACTGCGTTGATGAGCCGATCTCTAACAGACATTGTTCCATGGGGTCAAAACTCTCATTAAATTTCACCGGCAAGGCTTCAATTTAAGATGTACAATCTAAAATTCAAAAGTTTCCGGTTTTGTCTCTTTGAGACTTTGTAGTTACGCAGCCCTTTTTTTAAAACACTGGAGCAATGTTATATTAGCGCAGACAGACACCGACATGCTACATTAGTTGTGATAATTCTGTTCTCTGAAACCTACACTCTAACGCTTACTTCATGTTTTTTTTGTTTTTTTGTTCCTCTGTTGTCATTTGTTGCGTCTCAGTCTGACCACTCGTTTTCATCCAGCTCAGAGTCTTCATCAGATTCGCTGTACTCCACAGCGATGCGACGTGATAATATAGTGGCCACGTCGTTCCCAACTGGCTCCTTCTTGGCTTCCTGCTCCCGCTGTTCCTGCACCTTACGCAGCTGGATCCCTATAAGACAATAACGGAAAAAGTGAGGACCAGAGAAGAAGCCTAAACATTGATTCATACATAACTAAAATGGCTCAGGCCATATTTTCAAAGTTTCAAAGTCATTTGAGGCCATCTTTGAAACGCCTCTCAGGCAGCTATTTCAATGCAAGTATAGCTCCTTTCTCTTTGAATGGGGAAACATCAAATTCTTCAAGGCTGTTCACAAAGCTTGTGATTAAATTTCTTTTTTTTGTTGTTGAAAGAAGTCTCTCTTATGTTCACCAAGGCTGCATTTATTATTTATTTAATCAAAAACACAGTAAAATAGTATTGTGAAATATTATTGCAATTTAAAATAACTTTTTTTATTTGAATACATTTTAAAATATAATTTATGTAATGTAAATGTAATTAATTTAAATCATGCAAACCTGAATTTTCAGCAGCCATTATTTTTAACATTACTTGTAACAATATAATGTAGTCTATTCAATAATATTAATTATAATATATTATATTATACAAGAATTTATATAATATAAAAAAACATTAAGAATCTTTACATTGTGACATAATTTTGCCACCAATTCTCACTATCGAAACGGAAAAAGAAGTCGATTGTAGTCACCATCTGACATCTCAACACCCAAGCCCCACTTTATATGAGAGCTCTCACCTCGTCGGATGGCTGCTAGCAGGTCGCTGCGTGCATCGCTCATTGGGATGAGAGGTACCTGGCCCTTCCTGGGGACAACCGGTGCTTCCCCAGGGGCAGTGGGCATGGTGTGTGAGTGAGGGTGCGGGTGGGGGTGTGTGGGTGGCCCAGGTGGAGGTGGAGGGGGGGCTGCGGGGGGAGGATGGGTTGGGGAAGGGGTGTAGGAAGCAGGGAGGGCAGGAGTCGGAGGAGAGGGGTTGTAAGTCTGGGAAAGCGATGGCATGGCACTGGCCGGGGCAGAGGAGGGACCAGTGGGACTGTCAAAGGCAGTCTGGGCGGAAGGAATGAGAGGTGGAGGTGGAGGAGGAGCAGGAGGTACGAAATACTCTCGATGCTGAGACTGCTGACCACTGAGATACAAAAAGAGATAGTAATTACTCAGACAAACTCATTGCTTTTTATGTTGTAAATCTGAGCATGTCTCATGTCAAAAAAAGTTTTTGCCAAATGCAAAAAATAACATAACCCTCCCTCCATTTTGTGTTGATGTAAAATAAATAAATAAGCTCTTGCATCAGTATTAAAACTAGATATGAAACAGAAAAGAACATGAAACAAATAAAATGCTAATAAAATAAAAATAAGAAATATACCAAATAATAAACTTTAAAATTAAAATGAAAACTGTAAATATAAAAATGTATATACTATATATAATACAATAGTATAGTCTCGCATTTCTGTGTGAGGGAGTTAATTTGATTATAAATAGCTAGTGAGAAAAGATACAGTCAGGGAGGAAAATTAATTTGTAGTTGACACACCAAGTCTGCAATGTGTTGTGTAAAGTACCATAACATTATGAACACAAGAATATGTCAGTCATTAAATCTGTACAACGAGACCACAGACATGATTGCTAGCTAAATTTTACACATGATTGTATATGTATTTTGTAAAAAAAAATGAACGAAATAGCATTTAGAGTAGGGTTTTGCAGCCTCTAGGGGGAGAGTAAAAGAAATGCAAAAAAAAATATTTATATATATCTTTTTTTAAAATAATAATATAACATTCTACTCTGAACTTGCATACAAACTGAGTTATTAAATGTATTATTCATTATAGTCAATTTACGTGGAATCTTAATGGGTATTTCACGTAAATAATTTAGATAATAAGGATTCAGCTTATAAAAAAAGTACAGAGACATTTTATAGTACAGAGATTTACACAAGAGATACTGTATTAAGTGAAGGCAAAGAATAACAGACCTGTAGTCTTTAGCCTGCAGGGGGCGTGGCCCGTTGAGAGCGGGGTCTGTGACTGGTTGTCCGTGGGAGGTCTGAACCCTGCCAATGGTCTGTCTCCCAGGTGGAGCGGAGGAGGAAGGGGCCGGCCGGTAACCGCGGTCCAGGGACTGAGTCTGAACATGAGAGGGGGCCATGAGGTGATCTTTGCCATCAGCAGCAGAGTAGGCGCTGGTCACAGCCATCTGTTGAGCCGGGTGACTGGGGCTGCCTGGGTAAGAGTGCTCACCCATGTCTGAGGCAACCGACCTGATGACAGAAAAGAGAGAGATTAGGGGAAAAGGACATGAAGAGAAAAACATTAAGTGCAAAACAAATGTTTTGGGTTCCAAACTTCAGCTCAATTGAAAGCATCTGTGTGGCATGCTGTTGTTTATTATCACAGATAATATTTTTGACTGTTGATTTTAGACTTCTAAAGTCTGTAAAATATTAAAAGACACAGTGTTTGGAAAGTGTAGCCAAAAACATGCAACTTCCTTTACTGAAAAGTATTTTTTCTTTCATTCAGAGAAACAACCAACTCAACCAAACAGTTGTTGCAGCCATTTCGATTTAAAATGCTACAGTTCAAAAATTTGGGGACTGTAATTTTATTTTCTTCATTTTATGTTTTTGAAAGTCTCACCAAGGCTGCATTTATTTGATAAAAACAGAAAAGCAATTTAAAATAACCATTTTCTAATTAAGTATATTTTAAAATGTAAATTATTCCTGTGATGGCAACGCTAAATTTTCAGCAGCCATTATTGTGTACAGTATATGGTTAAAAATAATATTTCGTAAACATCATTCTTCCCTTCATTTCTACACACAACAAAACAACAAACAGCAAAATTCATCATCTACAGCACATACTAAATACATAACATACATGCAATATATGAAACATAATTACGCAGAGACTCAAACAAAAATCAATTAAATTATAGCTGAATTATTGAAACAATCTGAACTGACTTGAACACAGAACAAACCAAACGAATCAACCAATTTTTTAAAGGGGTGATGTATTGAGAAATCAACTTTCCCTTGAGCTTTTGATATATAAAAGGTTATGGTAATATAAGAATATCCTGAAAGTTTCAGAGCTGAAAACTTCCTTGTTATTCAAATAAAAGTTTTTATTGACTCTAGGCCCAGCAAACGACAGGTTTTTCAAAATGGGGATCTATGACATCAAAGGGAGGCAAGCACCGTCTCAGCAGAAGAATATCAACGCCTACTTCATCACTGCCTGTTTAGCCCCGCCCACCGATTCACGCATGTAACATAGGCCTAGTGAGCTACAAAGCAATAAACATGCCGTTGAGGATTACAAAATATTGTGCAGTGACTGAGTTCAACAGTAATGCAACATTTAAGTAACTGTGTTCATTCTAATGCCTGATCTGAAATGTGATGATTCATGTAGTCAGATGATCTTTGTCTGTGTGTCAGTAAATCAGCCCAGTGACTAAACATCAACTTGCGTTGCTTCTCTTAGTAGGATGAAAATAATCTGTTATTATTTACACTAACATTCGTTAGTGTACAGAAACTGAGTTGCAATGACGAGATCGCTGCTTTCATGCGCTCAACATGTGCGATCGGCTACAATGATCATCACTGCAACCTTTCATGCAACAATCTTAATATAATGCCATGGAGCTAAATGTAATGCAACACTTTTCACGATTAGTTAACCATGAGAGCTGTAATAGTAAAAACGCGCTAAAAGAGGGAGTAATACCATTTCAAATGTAAAGACGTTAGCCAATCACAGCAGTGGGAGTTTACACTGAAGTCACCCAGTGGACACACCCCTTAAAATGGAGCGTTCAGAGCAGAGGCTAAAATAAGGGTAGGAAAAATGCCTTTTATTTATAAATTATGACAATTTTTGATGTAAAAAGCATTCTAACATAAGTGCACCCCAGGAAACATCATAAAACAATTTAAAAAAAAACACGCAGTTCATGACCCCTTTAAATGTGTTGCACATGTCTCTGACATAAACCTCTGTCTAAACTTACCTGTGAAAGAAGACCAAATAAAAAGCACATTGAAATCATTGCAATATTCACAATTGACACTGATGAAAGCAGACAGCTGAAACAAGAACTAAAAGTATTTATAGAGTGCATTTTAATATTTTAGTATTTGCATTTTAATATTCGCAATGTAAAATAGCTAAATATTCAATATATCACCTACCCCAATCATCTAATTGTTTAACTTGCCTATATTAAAAAAAAACTGTATAAAGATGTGATGCCTTAAATTGCCATGTGAGTGCTCTGGTGTCTCTATAAAAGCAAACAGATGTTGGAAGCTTAAAGATGTCAACAGATGGCAGTACTGAGCTATGCTGAACTGCAGCCCACATGATGATCATGTATTGTCATGGAAAAGAGTAAAAGTGAAATAGACCACCAACCTGTTGTCCGGTGAGAGGGAGCCTTCAGAGGACATCCCATGGTACGGAGAAGGTGTGAAGCAGGCATCTGGGCGGAACTCCTTATCATACGCCATTACATTCCACTCCTGTCTGCGATTTCGAGCCTTACGAACCTTTTTCACCTCACGACTGGGGTCCTCCACCTGCTTCTGCTGCTCCTGAGTGAGTGAGTGAGTGAGAGAGAGAGAGAGAGAGAGAGAGAGAGAGAGAGAGATCAAATGAGAGTGATGGAGAGAGAGGGAGAGCGATCAAATGAGAGTGAGGGAAAAAGAGAGGCTAGTGTTGCAGAAAGTCCAGGGTTTCATCACAAATCACATTTGGTGAAAAAGAGTTTTAGACTGTCAAGCAAGCTAAGTAGTGTCCACATCTTTCACTGAAAATGCTGTGAAGAAAGTTTTCTACATAATTCAGGGAATGCATTAAACATACACACGCACTCAGTGGAAAAGCTAGTGAAGAGACTGTAGGGAAAGAAAGTGAATGCACAAACAGGAGTCAGCATAGTGAGGGATTGACGGATGAATAGAAGGACTGACAGAAATGCAGGTCTCTTACGGAGGACAGGAGGGGGCTTCTGAGTAGGGCCTGCCTGGAGTGGGACTTAGTCTGGTCTGAGTGAGTCTGGCCTGAGCCGCTGGTCTGGAGAGAAGGGGCAGAGTCTGGGGGTGTTAGAGCTCTCATTCATGCACACATAAAGACACGTCCACTGACGCGTTTCTTTCTGCTCTCTTTGCATATAAACACACTGGCTTCTGGTTTGTAGAGAGGAAATAAATCTAAGAAACTGGTTTTACCGGGGGCCCAGAAGTGCCATGGAATCAAAGGTGGGTTGCTTGATGTGCTAAGAATTGTTCCAGCTCTCGTTGATAAGTTAAAGTCAATCTTAACCATGTTAGTAACATACAACATTTATTTTAGTACAAACTTGGTACCAAAGTTCCAGTATTTTTGACATCCCAAATGCAGTACATGATTGTGGAAAGAGCAGATAATGAAACAGGACATAAAGCGCACACGTAGTAGACACACACCTTCTGTCTCCTCTTTTCTTTTCTCTTGTCCTCTGTGGCTTGCAGCATTTTCTCCCTCCAGAGGATAAAGAAGTAGGAGGGATCTGTGTAGAACTTCAGTGCATCCTTCTTATCATCTCTATATAAAGAAAGAAAGGAATAGATATGATAGTAGCAGAAGTGTAGAAGTGTTGTATTGAAATGTAGAACCGGTTTAAACAAACAAATTTGCTGAAACAAAATTAGGCTTTCAGACACTACTTGAGATTGAGAACATTCTAGGAGAGTGAACTACATTTGCAGCAAGCGATTTATCATTTGGTCACAATACACCAGAGATGCACAAACCAGGGACACAGTCTAATCTGTCCCACCACAGTTTCAAAATTTACAGAAAATATATTTAGACTCCTCATAATAACATTAAACATCTCTAGCGTTGTGTTTTGCCCCATTTTTTTTGGACAAAGTATCTGTCAATTTAACTAAAATCTAACAGCAAATGCAGTAAACTCCATCTCAGTATTATATTATAGTATCCACTTATTATATTTAAATAGTTTGGCTTCCTAAAAAGACCAGTGTGAATGTGATGCGGACTGAGACACTATTACAACTAAAAAAGAAGTCCAGGTACAAGTCAGAGAGTTTTCACTTTGTTCAATTTGGTCAATGAAAATGGTTTGGAATTCTTAATTTTACTCCCAAAGTGCTCCAGGGCAGGGCACATCTTCATTTCTAATGTAGAGAATACATTTCCACCCACGGGCCTTAATCAAGTTTGATTTTTGGCCCTTTATTATCTGCCTTATTTGTCTGAAAATCAGCTTGTTGCTGGAAAAGCTGAGCTGTGAATATTAAACAACATGGAAATATATCTCATAGTAGAATGTCTGCTGGACGTGAGGTGGATGATGATGTTACCTGTAAGGGCTGAGAATATTGAGAGGGGGAGGTTTGTCCCCGCGGTGGTAGAGCTCCAGAACAGGATTAGGGATGGAGTTCCTGGAAACCACCTGTTGGTCCTGAATGGTGGAGCTCTTGAAGGCCTTTCTCATGTTGATATCTTGCAGAGAGACTGAAGATGGGGGACAGAGAGAGAGTTCAGGTTTATGCATTCATCTTTTTATTGAGAATGTCTCCATTTAAAAACTATTCTTGCTATATTTGTCTTATTTTTTTTAGTAAAAAGATCTAAACATTCTCAATAGATATTCACCAGAGAAGAAAAAGAGTGACCCCTCCATAGACAGCTATTTAATTAACCATAAAATAGTCCATGCGACTACAGTGGTTGAACCGTGACATTATGAAGTGACAAGAATACTTTGGTGTGCAAAAAACAAACAAAAATATCTTTATTCAACAATCTCTTCTCTTTTGTGTCCTTCTCCTATGTGATTCACGCAAGCACCACAATGCATGCATGTAGTGCTCAGCCAATCCTGAGCCGCCGTTCAGACATAGAAGTAGGAAGCGCTGCACTGTGTGAATAGCCCAACAATGTGAATAGCGTAAGAGAGTAAAAGGGAGAGAAGACATCGTTGAATAAAGTAGTTATATTTGTTTTGTTTTTTACGCACGAAAAGTGTTGTCGTTGCTTCATAACATTACGGTTGAACCAATGGAGTCACATGGACTACTTAACAATGTCTTTACTACATTTCTGGCCTTGAAAGTGGTCATTGTGTTGCTGTCTATGTGGGGTCAGAAAACTCGGATTTCATCAAAAATATCTTAATTTGTGTTCCGAAGATGAACAAAGGTCTTAAGGGTTTGGAACGACATGAGCGTGAGTAATTAATGACAGAATTTTCATTTTTGGGTGAACTAACCCTTTAAGGTTGAACAGAACGAAGAACCAACTAAACAAGACAAAATAGTAAGATTGAAGTGAGGATAAATGGATCATCATCTCCATAATGGATGACATACTACTATACACAAGCACCAGAAGCAAAAAAAAATAAACTGCCACCTCTGTAATCCATGCTCGGTTGAGTGCAGTAGAGGACTGGATAATGAGAAGGCAATAATTACGGCCATTACTCAATAATACTGATCTGAGATCAGTGTAATGTTTACTATTATAGTGATTAAAGTTGTGGTTTGACTAAGACAAGCTGTCTCTTGATGGGCATAAAGAGTAAAGGGCCTTAAAGCAGAGCTGTGTGAAATCCCTGCTTAAGTCTCTTAAGGAGAGGATAGAGCTATCCAGGAGACAGCAGATGATCATTCTCCTATTGACATACTCTGCTTCTCACCCTGGACTAATCTGGAATGGCACAGACACATATGATAGATCAGCTGCACATTTAACATCATTGCTCTGACCGCCCTAGAGCATGTGGAGCTCTTGCCTCACAATCCCATGGCATTTTCTTTTCAATAGAATGAGCTGTTTATCAGTAACTTAAAGGTGCCATAGAATGAAACTTTCACTTTTGTAGCTTTTTTGCATTGTGCAACATGCAGCCAGTTTGTTATAAACTGTTTGAAAATGTGTCACCCGATGACCCGTTTCAATTTGTTGCCTGTTTTGACGTAACTAACTAGCCCCCTGAGCAACATACGGAGTCCACCCTCTTCCCAGCTCGTTTTTTACACAGATAGCGAAGCGGCTAACGAAGATGCCTTTCGTTTTACTACAATTTCGTTTTACCACAATTTCGTTTTACAATGAAGCGATCCTGGCATGCAACCTGCTCTGTTAGAATGTACAGGCTCACAGGTGTCCTTACACAGAATTCCAGATTCAGAAGAAACCAAAGCAAATGGCTTGATTTTATTTACTGTATGAAGGTAATGTCCCAGACAGAGTGAGCAAGACAATTTTTCGCCTGACTGTTTTTCAAACCTTGGGAAATACGAAGCTGGACTCACATCGAAGTGGCATTTAAAGGATGGAGCATCTACAATTCGTTAGAAAGGGGTAAGTATTTTTTTGTTTGCTTGGGTTATTGTTAGCAAACGCCAACATCTGAGGTAGTTGCTTTTACTAGGAGTGTTAAACAATAGGCCTAACTTGCGTGAGGTAAAATCTTACAAAACGTGTGCTGACAACAGTCCACAATTTGGTTGGCTAACGTTATTCTTAAGTTCTGGTGAAGAAAGCAAGCAAGGACAATAGTGAAAATGGCAGATCATGGATATACGCTTGTATTTCAGAGTACATCACAGCTCCTGCGTACAAATGATGTAGGCTTTAAAATCAAAATCTGTATCTTCGTCTGATACAGGCTCAAACATATAAGGTTGGATGCCCAATCTCTCCATCGTTCATGCCAGACAGTAGAGATCTGTTTGCTGTGTACACTCCCTCTCTGTGCAACAGCCAGAGCGCAACATTATTATTCATGACCCTTCCAAATAAGGTAATAACAGCCCATTTCATTCTAGGGACAAATCCTAGGGTTGTAAATGGACATGTAAAACCGTATCTGGATAATTTTTGCCCTTACCTAAGCCACATACCTTATATGTAGATATCAGAGAACAAATTAAAATATTGTATCAATGCATTCTATGGCACCTTTAAGATGTTCTGTATATGCCACTATCCAAATCAAAACCAATGATCTTTACACAGTTTGTGAGATATGGAAAAAGGGGTTAATCTCTATTCTCAAATCATATTAATGTACACTTTGAAACTTGGGACATCTCGGTGGGTCACAAGATGTGATAACTAATGACAATTGTTTAGAATTTGCTTTTTCACAATTGACAATTTCACAATAAAAATACATTTAAACATATAAAAATTTAAAGGACCTCAAAATAACATCTATCTAAGGACATCTATAAAATCTATAAAATTTCATACAGACAGTAGAGCACAGCAGTGGAAAAGAGGTATTTAGATATATTGTCCAACAAAGTCATGAAGTCATAGAATGATTTATGACTGTGGAAATTAATGTCTTGGCTCTGGTCCAAAACGAAATCATTTATTAGCATCTTCTACGTCTCGGAGTTGTCTGTCATTGAGGGGGTGGGGCTTGTTTTGATGTAAAGAATGATGGACTAGCTCAATCTTCCTCTAATTGTGTATGCCACAGGAGAACACTCACAACATTAAAGCACTGGCTGTGCCCCAGGGGCCACTGTACTACTTTATTGAACATTAATAATTCAAGACTCAGCATACTGACTGATCTGGAGTGGGGTATATGAGGTCAAACCTGGGACAACTTATAAAACAAGGTGGCTCTGCTTTTCAAAAAATGAGTTATGAGTTATGAGCCACAATGCAGTGCAGTACCAACATATATCAAATACAGATGTAGCAGCCCTCGGCTGAAATCGCGGGGCTCCTAGAATCATTGCCACAATTAGCCTGCTAGTGACGGCCCTGATGCAACTCTCATTATATATATATATATATATTTTATCACTGACATACTATTATAGTCAATTATATAAATCTTTAGGAATTCTGATTTGTGTTTTTGTCATTTTTACTCTTTTTTTCTAGCTGAAACAAGATACGTTTTTTATATTTTATTTCATTTCAGTTAACGTTTATTTCATTTCAATGAACAAAAATGTTTTTTTTTATTGTTTTAGTTACCTATAATAATAGAGACAGAGCGTATTTAGGCCACGCCCACACCGGGGGGGAAACAATCCAACGCTCTCCATTGACTTTGCATTGCGGGAGGCTGCCTCATTGTCATTTCGGACTTATAACAAAAAACAGAACAATACCTAAAAGCTGATATGTGACAAGGTGTTCAGCAAACAAGCTAAAAAACACAGAAATGCGTTTTTATAAGCTGTCAACCCAAAAAAACGAGCGTTTAAGAAGATAAAAGTGGATACAGGCAATACGAAGTGAAGCTTCAGCAGGAAGAATGGGTAAATTTTGGGATCCTGACACTCAGTATGCCTCAATATGTCTATGTGTGCAGTAAACATTTTGTCACTGTTAAGTCAAATATCCAAATGTCCGTTTTATATATTATATTTACTGTCGTTGATTACTTTCCCTCTAGTCGTCGTAGATCTCAGTGTAATATGACCCGCGCGCTCTGTCTCACTGGCCTGAATCCACTTTTTTGTACTTAAACGCTCGTTTTTTGGGTCAACAGCTTATAAAAACGTCTGGGTTTTTGCTTCTGGGTTTTGTTTAGCTTGTTTGCTGTACACCTTGTCACATATCAGCTTTTATACATTGTTCAGTTTTTTGTTATAAGTCCGAAATGACAAAAAGGCCGCTTCACGCAATGCAAAGTCAATGGAGACGGTTTGATTGTTTTCCCCCCCGGTGGGCGTGGTCTTCAGATTATGACGCGTGTCGCTCTGTCTCTATCCTGGCTGTGAGACATTAATATCCAACGTTGTACTTTAAATGTACTCTAATATACAGTTCTCCACATCACATACTGATTACCGGCCTCATGTTATTCATTTCAGTTTCTTTAATTCACGTCCCTAAATACCTCCTATGTCCTTGTGTACAGTCTGTTGGAGTGCAAAGGAAACTCAGTTTTAAGTGTGGATGGCTGGTTATAAATAAATAATTAGAACGAACGTTAAGAGAGGAGGGGATGGGGTGACATTTTTGGATCAGACACAGCCATGAACGCCAGCAAACCCCATCACCCTTTCTGCTATAGCGCGCACACACACACACACACACACGCACGCACGCACGCACGCACACACACAGTTTGGTCTCCTTCCCAACCCTTTATTCTGCATGCAGCACACATAAAAGCCCAGATCACCATCAGGTCAGACAGACACACACATTAGAGAGCTATAAACACACACAATCCAGAAACTGCACTGTGTGCATTCCCAGCAGGCCTTGGCTCTCAGCACGGGTTTGGTTGAGAGGTCATCACTCACTGTGAATCAGGTGATAATGGAATGCTCAGACTTTAAAAGAAACGTCGATGTTTCTTCTCCCTAAATGAGGGGTCACAGGGGAGCTGGAACATATTAAACCCTCTTTATCGGCTCTCCAGTTATCGATCACAGCTGGGTGGAATGTTTTAAATAGACGAGGACATCGTTAGAACATGTAACGTGGCCCTAATCTTGATTTTAAATACGTACAGGGTGTTTACAGATAATAAAAAAAAGTTCTGTGATGGGCATCGAACACATAGCCTGACATCAGATAGTCGTGCTGAGCTCTGCTATCTGTTTCATTTATTGAGACAAAAGACGGTGCCACCAGGCACTGGATTCTTCTATTCCATAGAGCGAAGAACAAAAGAAAGAGATGAGAGGAGTAGAGGGAGGAGTAAAGTGATACAGTAGAATTTCTCTCTTTCATGGCAGAGAAAGCTGGGTCATCCCTTTAACTACAGGCTAAAAGAAGACCATTATAGAGGACAGCACTTGAAGGCAAACATGCTCTTTCTCAGCCTCTCTCCAGATGCTACCTGCTACAGCTGAAAGCTTGTTAAGATCTAGAGATGATGTGGAGATTAAGCTTAATGCTTGATGTTACCCTCTTCCACGGTGGAGTCCAGCTGAGTGACTTTGATAGCCAGCAGGTCCACTCTCTCCTGCAGGTTATTCATACGCAAGTAGAAACTGTTGGCTTCATTAAACAGCTCTCCAAAGATGTCCTCTGCATGACGACCTGCAAGACAAATGGCAACAGAAGCTAAGAGAATGCCATGCTGAAAAGATCAACTGAATTTCCATGCTGGTTTTGGACCAGCACATACTGTTCATCAGCAAAACTTGATCAAGCTGGTATTTTCTGAATAAGCAGGTTTGCATGCTGGTAAAACTAGATAAAGACCCTGGTTAGGAAACAATTTGCCTGTGTCATCACGGTCACGGTTTAATCATACATTTAAATGTTTTAGCAAAAAAAGAAAGTTGGTTAATATATATTTGTTAGTGCTGGGCAATTGATTAGTCGCATCCAAAATAAAAGTTTACATAATATATGTGTGTGTACTGTATATAATTATTATGTATATATTAGGGATGCAACAATACAGTTAGTCCACGGTTCAATACATACCTCGATTTTTTAACCATGGTTTTCGGTTCGGTTCTGATGGCTTGTCACATCAGTTTTTTGCTATTTTATTCTTAGGCTACAGGAACAGCAAAAGGTTAAGGAGAATTTTTTTTCTTATTGCAATTCTCTTTCTTTATTTTACTTAAAAGACTTGAAAAACCTTACTTAAACTTAAAACTTTACTTAAAAAAACCCTTGTACACATTCCTAGTGTATGTATGTATGTATGTATGTATGTATGTATGTATGTATGTATGTATGTATGTATGTATGTATGTATGTATGTATGTATGTATGTATGTATGTATGTATGTATGTATGTATGTATGTATGTATGTATGTATGTATATATATATATATATATACTGTATGTAAAGATTTACACTGGCAGCTCAGAGCTGTACAGCAGCATTTAAGTATGATAAATAAAACACTACATAGACTTCACTATAAAATATACATTGATTCTTATTAAAGCCACTGTATTAAAGTTTTTCAGTCAAGAGCAGTGAGTGATTTTCTCTTTGACTTTTGTTGTTTTAAATATATATATATATATATATATATAATTTTTTTCTTAAATATATAATACATGCATGTGTGTGTATTTATATATTAATAATTATTATACACAGTACATACACATATATCATGTAAACACAAACTTTTATTTTGGATGCGACAATCGATTGCCCAGGAGCCAGCACTAATAATTTTTACATTTCTGCATGTTGTTATATTGGTGCAAATGAATGAAAATGATTAAATACAATTCCTCCTTGTTTTAATTTAATAAAAGGAAGTGTGGAAAACATGCCATAGATATTTTTTATGGCATTTACATCAAATATTTTGTATAGTACTTGGCTATAATGGCAGTCTGGTTGAATGGTTGTTCCCCTGACTGACCAAAAAAAAAGAGCCTATATTGACCATGTATGAAAATAGAATAGATTATTTTTCACTTGTACTGCATAGCCCTAGAGACCATACTGTTGGGTTTTTCAGTAGGGTGAGAGCCTCCAACATTGTAAGATAACACAAGTGGGATGTATTTCAACAGATAACATTATTTAAAATAACAAACAACTCAACAAGACAGAAAAGAAATAGATGCCACTCACTCAAGCTGCCCAGTTGTTTGATGATGGCCGCCAGGGTGCTGTTGGTGACACACTCCAGCTCACTGGGCACTCCATCAGGCAGAGCTCCTCGACACAGGTGCTTGGGCTCGATGCTCCTCTTCACCAGCGGCATGACTGTCTACTGCTGAGAGAGAGAAGCAGGGAGACCTGTTAAGACACAAATCAACCACCTAATGAACTCAAACACCAAATGAGAGTCATTTCCAGAGCTATAAAATTAACATTCATCATCGAGTCCTCACAGCCAGAATAAAAAATATAATACAATAAATATTAAAAAATATTTTTAAAAAAATTATGTTTTACCTTTTTATTTATTTAAAGGGGCGCTTCAGCGCTGGGAAAATTAATGTGTATTTAAACTGGGTCATTTATGTAGTATAAATGTGAAATTATTTTTGAATTTGTTGCCTTCTAGACTGAGAAAAGACAGAAAATGTATTTTTGTCTCATGTGGATGAAAGACAACACTTGCTTCGCTGCCCTACGAGGCCACTCCCAAAGCCACGGCTATTGGTTATCACTTGCCCACCGCGGCACCGTCCCCAACGTCGTTTTGATATTCATAGTAATAAAATCATTTTTGTTCATTAAGTGAATAGACTCTACAATTATAAACTGAATGTGTCTTTTCAATAAAGTGTGAGTGAGCCGAACGAAAGTCACGTCACAGACACAGCAGGAGTCAGATTTCATTCATCACGAGAGAAGAGCTGAGGTAAGTGGCAGTCATTCTCGGCGCGTCCAGGAATTCATTGAAAAGTTGAAACACTCACTTTGCTCCATACTGCTCCGTTATGAATGCCCGAGCCAAGCGGCAGCAGGCGCGTGCATTTACATTCTGTGAGTGAGATCCCTCCCCTGTGGGCGGGTTGAAAACATGCGGAACTAGCTCCTGTAGTCTCTAGGCTCTGGCCAAAAATCCTTCGATGATGCCAAATGACGATATTTGCGTCATCTGAGGATTTTTTCCAGAAATAAAATGCATAATTCTCTCGTCTCAGGAGGATATGAGGGGGGAAAGTACCATAATTCGAATATACTACTGGGTTTCGACTGATACAAAGCTTAATGCTAAATCACTGAAGTTACCCTTTAATCTTTATTTAAAAGACATAATTTCCTGAATTGACAATATAGTATTTTTCACTTAGATTTTCTTTTTAAAAACACTTTTATTAGGGTTTTAATAGTTGAAAATTTTAGAACTATTAAAAAGAGACTTTAAAATAGGTATAAAATAAACACATTTAAACTAAGCATCCTTCATCACAGCCAATATAAATATTAACATTTTTATGTTATATTTATGTATTCATTTTTTTTTATTTAATCTTTTTAAATACATATGATAATTTCCTGAATTTACTTATATATCATATATAACATATATATATATTTTTTTATCTTAAAGTTTTCTTGAGAAAAATTATAAATTGTTTAGCTTTTCAATTGTTGAAAAATAATAACTATAAAATACATTATAAAACTATAACTCCATGAAAGCGTTGAATTCATACAACAACAAAAAAAGTGATTTGCCTGATGCTAGATATTTGACTAAGCAAGATATCTAGCATCAGACAAATAATGTTTAATGTATTATACAAAACTAAATGTTACATTTTTGCAAGGAATAATACAAATAATAATGAAAACATCAGGTTTAAGGTAAATAAGCAGCACAGGCAAAACCGGGCAAGCGATCTGTCAAAAATTCTGTCACATGGCCCTGGGTCATCACCATCATTGTTAAGCCCTGTTTTCATCATTGGTTTACCAAACAAATGAAAGTTCAAAGGTAAAAGTTAATATGACATTTGAAATCAGTTCTATAACATCATATCTCATGACCTGATATGCTTACATTGTATAGAAAAAATACTATGGAAGTCAATGGCGCCCCATCAACTGTTTGGTTACCAACATTACGCAAAATATCTTTCGTGTTCAGCAGAAGAAAGAAATTCATACAGATTTGGAACAACTTGAGGGTCAGTAAATGATGATTAAATGAGTAAATGATTTTAATTTTTGGGTGAACTATCCCTTTAAGTGTGTTGTGCTGAATAATCATTCGCCTGTAGTTAATACAGGCATCTGCCACACCTCTAGCAGGACCCACTGTGGTCTGCTCATGTTTACAGGCCACCAAAGACCACAGACAAACACTAATAAAGACAGTCACTGGCATCACACACAGTGATGCAGGCGCAATGGTTCAGTGACCTGGGCACGCAGACAACATCGCATGGCAACAAAAGAGGACTAGTATGCTGCTAATGAGACATGAAAAAGGGTGCTGTTATAGCCCTGTGGGACAGCAGACATATGTGTGAGTGCTTCTGCTTTCTTGTGTCTAGCTATTATTTCAGTCTGAAAGTGAATGAAGAAACATCTATATAGTAAATGTTAACATACACATTGAACTACACTACCATTCAAAAGTCAATATTTTTTATTTTTTATAAAGAAATGAATACTCTATTTCTATTTTAAATGGTCACGGTCAAGGTCAAGTTTATTTATATAGCACCTTAAAACAACATGAATGCTGACCAAAGTGCTGCACAAAATATCATCATACTATAAAAGTATCATAAAAATATACTAACAAAATATCATCATACTATAAAGGTTAAATACTAAAAATATATAGATCAAAAGAAACGGATCAGGATTCAGGACATTTCTAAATTAATACAAAACACCACCATGCAAATAAAACCTCATTAAAACTAAAGATGTTATCGGATTAAGTGTTTAAGCCAGAGAAAAAAAAAATGTTTTAAGAGATGATTTTAATGTGGATAGCGTAGGGGATGGTCTAATGGGAATAGGTAAGGAATTCCAGAGCTTTGGACCAAGAACTGAGAAAGCCCTGTCAGCCTTGGATTTAAGGCACGATTTTTGGAAAGTCAATAACAGCTGGGTGGACGATCTGAGCGTTCTCTCTGGAGAGTAGAAATGGAGAAGATCTGAAATATAGATAGGGGCAAGACCATGAAGTGCTTTGAATACAAATACTAAAACTTTAAAATCAACTCTAAGGTGAACAGGTAACCAGTGAAGTGATGCTAACACCGGCGTGATGTTCTCTTTTTTTGTCCCTGTCAAAAAACGAGCCGTGACATTCTGTACCAGTTGTAGGTGCAAGAGTGAGGACTGATTAATTCCGGCGTATAGAGCATTACAATAGTCCAGCCTGGTTGAGATGAATGCATGGATAACAGTCTCCAAATCATTAAAAACTAAGATAATGCAGTTCTTTTTAACTTTTTATTCATCAAATAATCAAGAAATATACATCACGGTTTTCACAACAATATTAAGCAGCACAACCGTTTAACCAGTTTTTGTGATAATAATAAGACATTTCTGAAGGACCATGGACACTGAAGACTGGAGTAATGGCTTCTAAAAAAATAAAGCCTTGCCACCACAGGAAGAACTTGCATTATAAAAGTTCTTCAAATAGAAAATTGTTATTTTAAATTAAATCTGTTCATCATAAAGTGAGTCTCTTCAGAAATTTTGGACTAAACCACTCAATCCATATGGATTAGTTTTACAATCTCTTTATAAAATTTTTGAAGCGCCAAAGTGGTAGATGCATTGCTGTCAATAGAGGGACAGAAATCTCTCAGATTTCATTAAAAAAAAATCTTCCTTTATGTTGTTTCGAAGATGAATGAAAGTCTTACAGGTTTGGAACGACATGTTGAGGAGTATAATTAATTATAGATTTTTGTTTACATTTTTGGGTGAACTAACCCTTTAAAAAACATGCAATCCTAGCCCAGGTGAGAAAAATATCCATTTTCCATAAAAAATAAAAGTTACGCAATTAGTTACTTTTTTAGAGAGTAGAGTAATGAAATATTGTAATTCATTACTTTTTAAAGTAACTTTCCTCAACACTGGTGACAAGTGAAAGCCAAAAAGAACTCCAGAAAAATGCAGGTAGTGACAACCATATTTACAAAACTTCTATGCAGTGTGTACAGAACCGAAACTGAACAACTAGTTATTATTTAACATATTTAAATGTGCAGAGATGTGTCTCATTCAAATTAGAAAGGGATAGTAAGAGCTTTGACTCATTTGTGTTGCCAGATCTTGCTAGAAAAAACAAGAACAAGCCCATAAACCGAGATAAATCCAAATGCTTTATATTGAAAACAAGACCAAAATAATCACACCTGTCCCACTTTAATAATCGCCAGAAACTTGATCATTTTATGAACCAAACACAAAAACAATTCTAAAAAGTGGAAATGTTACACTACTAGTTACATTACTTGGGCCCACTTTATATTAGGTGGCCTTAACTACTATGTACTTACATAAAAAAATAAGTACAATGTACTTACTGTGTTCAAATTGTATTGCAAAACACCTTTGCTGATATTGAGGTGGGATACGGGTAGAGTTAGGGACAGGTGTGGTGGTATGGGTAAGTTTAAGGGTTGGGTTAGGTGTAAGGGAAGTGTCAACTGTGTAATTACAAATGTAACTACAGAAATTAATTACAGACGTAGTTACATGCAGGTATTTTTTAAAACGTAAGTTCAATGTAAAAACATGTATGTACACAATAAGTGCATTGTATCAAATGATTAATTAAAATGTTAGTACATAGTAGTTAAGGCCACCTAATTTAAAGTGGGTCCCATTACACCCCAAAAACACTTTCAATTTCATCATTTTTGCAGCCTGTGAATCCATGAAAGTTACAGATAAATGAAGAGTACAACTGGCTCAAACTGATGGCAAGCAAAACATTTTTAACCAACTTCTGTTATTTAATAAAGCAGCAATAAAGTAAAATCTGCAACAGGGCTCCAGCAGGTCCAACCAAACATGGTGGCAGAATGAAAAAGAGGCCACAAGCACCAGCACATTTAACCTGATGATGAAATGAGTTTATACAGTAGTATGCTATATGTATCTGGCAACAACAATAAATGAAATGTGGTCTTTGAATGTTTCACTTAAATAATGACCTAAAATATTACAGAAGACAAAGTCTTAGTACCACTAGACAATTTACATGTGACTGGTGTTTTTGTCATCCTTTCTCCCTACAAAATTAAAATAATGGCTGTATTTCCAGCTGCTATATGATCTTCTGACGAAGCTAGCTTGCTGTATTGGTGAAGTCATGTGCGTACAAGCACAACAACATAGGGATGATTGAATTTCAAATCATTAGTGATACAAAAAAAACAAACAAACTAGTAACTAGACATTTTTTTGGGATGGTAACTGTAATATAATTACTTAAATTTGTATTAGTAATTAGTTACACTTCTAGTTACCAGGTAAAATAATATCGTTACTGGAACACGTTAGTAGTTACTGCCCAACACTGCTCATGTCTTCAACAGAAGTTTAAACCCTCGCTCTGAGTTTGCATGTTTTGATGTCCACATGTTCTTGTTTAAGAAATTAGTGGCTGTAGCATTTCTATCATAAAAAGTGGTCAAATATTAAAGATTAAGTGAACATTTGCAATAAATGTTGTTAAGCCAATCATTTAAACAAGGGTTTGATCATGCAGTAAAATGCTGTGACGGCAGAACTTTGCTATGGCTAGGCTACCATGCTGCCAATCATCACAATTTCGGGAACGGAACGATACATTTAGGACAGGGCTGGACATTAAGCCTTTTCATGGCTTGTAATTCATACAAGTAAATCATTCATTCACTTGTCAAAGTAAAAAAATGTGCTTGTCCAGAATTTTTTTGGTGTGTGTTGTAAATATAATTTATTCTGAAGAATTACTCAATCGGCTTTGATATAATTTAAAATCCGCAAATGTATGATATTTATATTTTAATAAAAATTATAACTGCATTAAATAATGTCATAAGATTGTTTTAAATATTTTTTGAATTTACAAATAAGAAATGTAATGATACTTTTAAACATGAAACTAAACCACCAGTAGGTGGCGGCAGGTCTTAAGTGAGTCATTGAGTCATTCATTCAAATGATTCGTTCAAACGGCTGATTTGTTCAGGAATGAGGCAGTTGTTTATGAATGGATCATTGATAATTTGACTCAACTGATTCATTCTAAACACCTCAACAGCACAATATTGGTACCGTCAATACATTATATTATTAACTATCAATCGCCATTTACACTAAATTAATGCAGAATCACTCGTATTTTGGTGACACCCTAGTTATTTTTTGTTATTGACGTTTTAATCAGGCTACTTGTCCGGTCGGGCAAGTAAAATTTTATTTCACTTGCCCCTTTAAAAACATCCACTTGTCCCGGACAAGTGTTAAAGGTCCCATGGCAAGGCATTTTTCTATTATTTTATAATGTTTCCTGAGGTGTATTTATATTGTCAGTATGATTTTTACATAAAAAAATGTCATAATTTAGAAATAAAAGGCATTTTTTCTATACTGTTATTACCCCTCTGGCTGAATGTCCTGTTTCAAGGGGCGTGTCTGCTGTGAGACTTCAGTAAAAACTAGGGATGGGCAACAGTGGTCGAGTAATCGAGTACTCGAACGTGAAAGCGATCATCGATCATGAGAACGAAGAAAAATATTTGTCTCTTTTTTTATTGGTTATTGCGTCGTTTTGCGCAGTACCGGAGGTCTGATTGGTTAGCGTTATACAGCACGCCTCCAGACCGCAGCGAAATAAAATGAAACTGAGGCGTGTACTGCAGTGATGTCTGGAATCACTGTGATCATTGAATGGTTAGCGCAAGATGTGCAGCGCCAATCATAACATTATAATGAGAACACGATGGAAAATGCTGTAAATGATGTGCTCAGTTCCCCGTGTATCAGCTGATCCACAGAGAAACTAGCGAGAACACTCAGACTAGCGCGTGAAGTTCACGTGCGCATTCGCGTCCTTTTTTTGCAGATGCAGAGGATTACCTTTATGTTGTCTATCTGATTAATCTAATATAAAAAGCGTTTGGTTGAGCTAGAAAAGCACTGCCGTTATACCGGCTGTTCATTCTCTTCAGTTTCAGCTCAAATGCATTAATGCTCGAGCTCGACATGGTTTAGAGACAGTCATATTCTTTTTAGATAGGCTATTTCTTTCTCAGAATCATTGACATTAGTAATGCAGCAGTGCTAAACTGTTCTCGTATTTTTTAACAGTAGGCTAGACCTAGTTTATTTAAAGTTGTTTTTCGTTATGAGTTGGAAAACGTGCAGTGATGTCTGTAAACGCTTCGATCATGAATAATACAATTAAGTGCATGATGTGCAGAGTCAATCTGTCAAAGCATTATAATGAGAACAGGATTTTAATAAAATGTTGTTTCTGTGTGCTTTCGTTGTCCGTGTATCAGCATTGTTAAGGGAATTGAGCGCATTCAAAATGTTCCGTTTCACACAATAGCCTGTAAAATCTAGCACGCTGAAGTTCACGTGCGCATTCACGTCCTTTTGTGTTGATTTATGTCGTAATAGGTTCATAATAATCTTCATATTAATATTGATATAGGGTGCGTTTGGTTGAGTTTATTAACCAGCTAGCAAGCTCTGCAGGGTGGTGTTATTTCACAGTTTCAGCTCAAAGGCAATGCTCGATATTACTGACTTGGTTATTTGAGACGGTCATTTTATAAAGAGGTTTCTTTTTCAAAGACATTTATGCATCATAATCTAGCAGTTATTTTTTGTTTTATATGTTCATGTTTTCATATACCTGTTTTCATGTCACGTTTGTATTTGTGAACAACCATTTTCATAACGGTTTTCATTATCTCAATGACGGACAAGCCCCGCCCCCTGCACATGCCCCGCCCCCGAGTACTCGAGTACTCGTTTTTGAGACCTATCGATGATCGAAATGAGAAATTGACAAAAATGCCCATCCCTAGTAAAAACACCCACTGTTGTGATTGGCTGACATCTTTGCATTTGAAATGCTGCTAGCGCAAGCTTATTTGTAGCTATAGCCGCGTTTCCACCGCAGGAACTTTACCCCGGAACCAGGAACTTTGGGGGGGAACTCGGTGTGTTTCGACCGCAGGAACCAGGGTCTAAATGAAGTTCCGGGTAAATATTTCCCCCTCCAAACGGCCCTGCTTGCGAGGTGGTACTTTTGAAAAGTTCGCGAACTTTCGGGGGTGGGACTTGGGCGCTGAACATGCTGATTGGTTGAGCTCTCTCAGCATTTTTTTTTCCACCGCCATATTTACAAGTCTTTTGCGAGGTGGGTTTCGTGGGTTCTGCGTTCAGTAAATATTTTCTTTGCAACAATGGAGTTCAACAAAAAATTTGACCGATGGACCGACGACGAGGCTCAGGCTTTATTGAGCATATAAGCGGAGGAGGACATCCAGCGGGAACTGGAAACTGTGACCCGCAATGAAAAGGTATAACGTTACCTGAAGATATCGACTCGGTTCCAGTCACACTGGAAAACAGTGCAGAGAGAAGTTGTAGAAATTAAGACAAGATTACAAGAAATTAAAGGATAACAAGCGGAGCGGTTCCGACCGGCGTATTGTTGGGACACAGACCTTTTCTGGTACAGCAGTAATGAAAGACTAGGCTAGTGCGTTGTTGGAAACCATCCAGGAATCCGAGTGGGTTGAAGGTAAATATCTCATCTTGGTATCATCTATTAAACTCGTTGCAGTGTTTAAACACGTTGCAGTAACTTTTTTCAACGTGCTTTTCCAGGTGTAACGAGTGGCCCTGATGAATTGCAGGCAACGGAGACCAGCGTGTTTCCCCCCGCGGTCACCAGTATGTTAACCCCGTGTCTCCTGCCGAAACACACACACGCAGAGGTATAAAGCTGACAAAAATGTGTATATATTTAAAAACTGATGTGTAATCCTTAATGGTTTTGAGTAGTTTTGTTGTTTTTAATTGTAAACTTAAATTGCCCATGATAAAAATGGCACACTGGGCATTGTTCAAGCTGGGCAAACAATTGTTCATTATTTGTAGTGAAAACACTTTAAATAATTAATTGATGGTTTCTATTGTTTCATGGTTGCCTTGTGTATTAATTTCCATGCGTTTCAGTGCAATTTTTCTACTTAGAGAAAAGGAAAAGGGACTGTGACTTTCTTGATGCACTGAGGGACATGGAGGATGCTAACCGGGCCGTCCTGCAGCATGGACAAGAACTGACCAATATATTCAGCTGTTACTGGAGAGCCAGGCCGAGGAGAGATGAGGAGGCAAGAGTTGGCATTCCACCAGTCAGAAGCGGAAGAAAGCAGACGGCAGCAGAGGGACTTTCAGACCGGGTTTCTGTCTGTTCTTGGACAGTTTGTCCAGTCGTTCAAGAAGTAGCCACAATGACCAGCCGCTTGAATGAAGCATTTGCACTACCACATTTGTACTTTATATATTGTACGTGTTGGCACAGCTCTTGGACAGGTTACTGAAAAATACACTTTTTTTTATATTGTTGTTTTCACATTTTATATTTTCATTTTATTGTTCTAGTAATTTATTTGTCTTTGCACACTTATTTTAATTTTGTAAGAACTAATCTGTCTAAAATAAAGTCAAATGTGTAAAATGTCAAAAAGTGTCTTTAATTTCCACATTCTAACTATATAACCACATTCTAATTGTATTCATATAGTGTAGGAAGCAAATAAAAGGGCTGCTGCTCGCAAGTCTTTCTGAATATGCACATAAACATATCTAGAAAACCCAAATATTATATTTTTAAATGTATAACTATGTGAATGTAGTATAATAACTTATAACCACAACTTAAGTGAATCCATAAGTGTGGTCCTGCTTCATTTCAAATTTGAGGAAGAAGTCTCTAAAATTATGCATTTAATGAAGCATATTGTAATACTAGTCATGTGACCTTTTTTTGTGAATGTTAAGAGATGTTATTGTGATAAAAAATAAAATACTTGCAGTCTAGTACCTAATCTTTCAACTGCTTAATTCAGTCTATTGTTTTCATTCAATTAACTTTTCACACATCTGTCATGACTGAAACCTCATTATCCTTTTATAGAAAATATTTTGTTTTGGAATTGAGCTATTACAACACATTCAGATTTTGGATTGCCCATCATCCCATTTTGCATTAAAATGGTCAAACCAGGTGAAAGTGCACGTTTAAATAAGCAGTGTTGGTAATGTGTATGCAAAAGCAGCGCTGCTTGCATCTCCTCCACTTCTTATTGTTGCAGACAGTTTCGCGCAAAAGTGATTCATGTCCGTCGGTGACTGGGAGAAGCAGTCGCGCGCATTGCCACGTCACCGGACTAATTTGCCTAATCTCCCCGGTACTTTAGACCGCGGTGGAAACGCAGATTGTAGCAGGTCTGGGGGAGAAAAAGTTCCTCGGAAAAAAGTTCCTGGTACAAATAGTTCCGGGTAATTTCGGTGGAAACGCGGCTTAAGAGTTCTGAATAAACAGTCCCAGTCACGTCGAATCTGTCTTCCACCTTATTCTACGAACTTTGTAACACATGTAATGTACCATTACAGCTGTCGAGATGAACGAATCGTCAAAGTGTGGATTATAGCATTATCAGGGTATATACAGAACTTCTTAAGTTGAATTTAATACCTTTTACTACCTTTTTAATACCTTCAAAATAGTTTTTAATACCAGCGCGACTTCAAGCTGCAACTATAGTAGCGTAAATTAAATATCTTTCCAAATGGAATAACATAGCCTATTGCATCACAATGTAACGAGGTCATTATAACTTAACATCAACTGCCCACAGAGATGAGAATAGAAATAAAGACAGAAGAGGAAGGAGACATCTTCTTCATAGTTCGTGCAGTGTACAGAGGGAAACGAGAGCAATTTTCACGCCGCAATAAAGATTTTTTTTCTTTTTCGTTTTAACCCTCTGGTCCTCTTCTGTCAAAAATGACCGAAAACTTTTACGTTGTGAAACTTTTAATTTTTTTGCCTAATCGGAATGGGATGACACTTGGTGACTTTTGTTGCATTAACTATGTGAACACACAAAAAAAAATCAAGGAGATGATTCGGATATGTTAAAGGGTCGTAAAAAAATTTGTCACACTTGTCTCCTTCGCAGTCAAAAAAGACAGACTTAGGAAATTAATGGGAAATACGCAAAAATACGAAAACTCAGAGAAACTTTTGGTGGTACAAACTACAAATCAGCCACTGTGCAGAAAAAAAGTGCACAGCAATAAATGTCAAGAGTGCAAATTAGACACCCACACTCCCACACACACACACACACATAGAAATGAACAGGTAAGACTGCAGCAGCAAATTTTGAGAATATGCTAAATAAAATCAATAAATGAAAAAAAATATACAAAAGTGACTCTCTCGCTCAAATGCACTCACTTAAAAAAAATGGATTTTAAAGGCCTGCACTCTATTGTAATGTGAAATGTTGCATTTTTGGAAAAAAACTAAAAATTCAATATTAATTCTAATGGAAAAAATTGCTCATTAAAATTTTATAATTATTGCATAGTACCATAGAATCCCTTCAAAATTCTAAATAATTATCAAAAAATATTATTGAACAAAAATATATTACAAAGGTTTTCCTGAAGAAAAAAAGAGTGACATTTTAAGGCTTCGGTCACTTTTGACCGCGAAGGAGACAAGTGTGACCCCTAAACGAAGAGGACCAGAGGGTTAAATAATGAAGGCCAGTCAGTGGACATCACACAAAAACGCAATGTGCGCAAGAGTCGGTGAAGTCTCAAACCTAGTCAATTATTCACTACAGAAAGTGAAAGTAAAATCTTTCGGCGCATATTCTCACACTCACAGAGACAAGAGATATCTCTTTATTTATATAAATCTGCTTTAACATATGCTGATAACGTATAGCCTATAACTGTCTGAATTTGTATTTTCTTAATATTTCTCTTGTGGCCCATATTGTGAAACAAATTAGAAGAGAAGTATAGGCCCATTTCGTGTTAAACAAATTGTTGAAATATGTTGAAATAAAGCTGCTCTTACTTTCTGATAATACTGATATTATTGTAGTGTTCTGACATATTATAGACTGATAATCATTTTAATTATAGGCCTATAATTCCTTGTTTAATTGGGCAAAATGTATTTAAATAATGAGGAGCAAGCTAATCTATCTATTATTTTATTATGCAGCGTGTCGGTTATCCATTGATGCATTATGAAATTATCACGTGGGCAAATTAAATGTAATATCAATTTAATAATAAAAGTAGGTCTACCCTAATAATAATAATCATCATTTATATACATAAATTGTAAATGCTAAATCCTCTTGCTTTGGCGCATATTTTACGCATATTTCACTCGTACAGTGAGCAGACAAGTCGCGCACGACGATCCGAGCACACAAACTGTGAGCTTTGGCTTTACATCTAATGCGACCCGTACAGTGTGAGTAGATAACCTTGCTGAAATCGCACAGTGTATGCCCAGCTTTAAGCAACTTGCATATTTCAGACAGCTCTTCAATGCCATCGTTCAAATTGAAAGAGTCGTGTTTAGTTGCAAGGTCTAAACACCTCAGCTCTGGTGTAGCGGTGGTGATAGGGCATAGCGTCTGCTGTCTGACGTCAGTCACGCACCTGTTGATGATGCTGCTAGGACTAACGTTAGGCTACTGCTAACTGCACCAATATTAACTAACTGCAGAACCGCAGAACCCGAGAGCAGTCGGGGTTGAGGGCTAAGCAGTGGAGGTTGAGGTCGTTGATGCTTCCGTAGCGCAGAACATTGATATGGGAAGCTGCTCGCTACGTCCGCGCATCTTGGTGGCTATTTGATGCGATTTGACGCCATTCACACCCACCCAAGTTATTGTCTTCTTGCAGACGTGGCAATAAGCCTCGCGGCTGTTGCAAACTACTGGCCTAAGCCAGTCTTTAAATCGTGAGTCCTCCAGCCAGAGGTCCGAGAACTTGCATTTCCCCATGCTTTAATTACTGAATGGAAGCGAGCACGCTTACATGTTTGGCAGCAAGCCAGCCAGCGCGCGTGCGAATGAACACCACCTCACATGATATCGCGCAGGTCCTACTCTCAACATATAAATAAATCCCCGCGAATTTTAGAAAAAAAAGGCCTGTACTTAACACAAATTGAAAATGTATCTTAAAACAAATTGGGCTCTAAAAATTGAATACCTCGTCAGATGACGTTTACTACTTTTTACTACTTTTTAATACCCTTAATTTTGGCTAATTTCATTTACTACCTTTTACTACCTTTTACAACCCTGCGGACACCCTGATTATCTTATGATCTATTCCTATCACATGAAAGGCTGCAGTGATGAGCATTGAGTACAGACAGTCTGTTGATCGCGTGAATGCAGTGATCTCGTCATTGCAACGCGTTTTCTCTCACAAAATGCTTTCACCACAGCTAACAGCAAACACAACATCAACAGGAATACAGTAAGAGCTTTGTGCAGCATAACAGTGTCATTCATTATAACGACAGTTTGGGCAAGTGTGCAGATACACTCGCGACGTGTGATTGACAGATTGATTGCCATTTGCCTCTGGTAACCTGGACTAACCACAACACAAACAGACCGCGACCAAAGACAAAACATAATATGCCAATAAGTCCAATTAACATCTATGGATTAATTTATCTGTTGCCTGTGTGTGTTTATAAAGGGGATTTGGAAAAAGATGCGATAATGGTGTGAATATGTGTGTGTTATGTATGCTACTGAAGCATTAACCTGACCCTCGTGTGGACCCAAAGGTAGGAAACAATAAACCAGGTGGATAATGGATCAAATGCGCGTGTAAAATGTAGTGCTGCCGTGATCGTGACAGAGCCCTTGGTCACGCGAACATTATAAAGAGTGTTCTCTGATCGCTCTCTGTAGTTTAATCACTTAAATAAGGGATATGTTTCATGCTACTAACAGAAACGATCGTTTTAGTCACTGGCTTGATTCACTGATGCATTACGCTTAGGGCATCAAGACGGCGATCATTAAACGATCAAGAAAGAAAGTCTGAGTTAACTTGAATGATTAGCTACACATCAGAAATCACTGATCACAGATCAGGCTGATCACTGATAAACTGAATCCATTTTCTCTGAATGCTCTGGGCAGGCAAAGCAGAGGAAGGGGAGGTAACCTTTCCTGGTATGACGTCATAACAGGAAAATTCCAGATCAGCTCGTCTGAGCTCTCATTTTCTCAAAGGCAGAGAAAGGTTTACACCCATCAAAATTTCTAGCCACTTGGGGACCATATACAGGCTAGGGGAACTCATATTAATGTTAAAAAACCTCATCAAATGAAATTTTCATGCCATGGGACCTTTAATGTCTGTAGGTGATTCACTCCTGTATTTAAATGCGGTTGTCACTCCTGAAACTTTAGTGTGTACGTGGCCAATAACTGCAGCAAGAGCTCTTTTAGTCTTACCAATCACAGGTTGTGAGGGTTTTTTTTTTTTCATTTGATTCTGCTCTTAAAATGTGAAGCAGGCACTGCGGTACTGTGATCTGGTCATCCAATTTAATGAACAGCACTCCATGAATTATTCCACTGGAATACACCTGAAATCTCTTGTTTCTCTTCCCAAATCTTAACTCCTAGTCTATCTACACAGGGGCACTTCACTTCTAATCACTATTAGCATCCCTTACTGTGGTAATGTTTATTAACTAGAGAAATGCAATAGACCAATTTATCTGCCAATGGCAGAAGGAAATCTGAATGATCTGTCACTGTTTTTTACATGTAAAAATGATGGTGAATTTTGCTCGGCTGATAATTAAGCACTGACCTTCTTTTATACACACTATAATAACAATTACACACCAGTTCAAAAACAGATAACACTGCACTGAAACGTTCAGACTCTTTTACAGTCGGTCTTCTCTGAGCCTGCTCATGAATAAAGCAGTAGAGATGAGGGAGACCATAGAGACGCAGGGCTGTAATCCTCACTCCCTCGAGCGCTTGGCAGGGACTGTGTGAAGTGTAAGTAATAAAAGGATGGGTTAATGGAGAGAGAGAGAGAGAGAGAGAGAGAGAGAGAGAGAGAGAGAGAGAGAGAGAGAGAGAGAGAGAGAGAGAGAGAGAGAGAGAGAGAGAGAGAGAGAGAGAGAGAGAGAGAGAGAGAGAGAGAGAGAGAGAGAGAGAGAGAGAGAGAGAGAGAGAGAGAGAGAGAGAGAGAGAGAGGAGAGAGAGAGAGAGAGAGAGAGAAGAGAGAGAGAGAGAGAGAGAGAGAGAGAGAGAGAGAGAGAGAGAGAGAGAGAGAGAGAATATCTGTCTGTGTTTTAGGGAATGAAAGGACACATCAGACAGTTCATCATGGCTGTCTCCTGAAACCTTGTGAGCTCTCTATCTACATTTACATTTATGCATTCAGCAGATGCTTTTTTTTCCAGTGGCTTTCAAAGAATTCATAATGTGCATTTTATCAGTATGTCCCTGGGAATCAAATCCATGACCTTGGCATTGCTAGTGCCTTGCTCTGGCAGTTGAGCTACAGGAATGTAACCTACCAAGACAGTTTTTGTTTGCTGCTGACTCGGGAGACATCATGGGACATGATTCCCAAAATGCTGTTTAGAAAGGCAGATCTTGAAGATATGAAACACAGTCACTAATGAATAACTGAATAAAATGCAATTAAGTAGATTTTGGACCAATGACATTTCATTCTGGGTAGAATTACCTGGCTCATTCGTGCAAAAACGAAAACCAAGCAATTGTTTTTTTCCTTTTTTTGTGGTTGCAGTTTGTGGTTACGAAAAAAAAAAAACATGAGAAGAAATAGCATTTATCAATTGCCGCTTTGTTGTGTTGTGCCTGGTTAGGTGTAATAGTGAGAGAAAAAATCTCAATTTTCAATTCAGGATATTCCTCATACTGACAAAAAATACAATTGCCGGCAGGTGTTCCCACTCTCTCACTTCTCGCTCGCTCTCCTTATCTTTTCATGTCATTCAGGGTTTTTATAGTTAACTAAAACCAAAAACCATAAAAAAGCATTTTTGTAAAATAAATGTTAATTAAAATCTAATATAAAAAACAAAAACATTTCCATTTAGTTTAACTTGTATGGAAATCAAATCACTTTAAAAAAGGGAGGAGGGGGATCTATAGTCAAATAATATTTTGAACTTTAACCCTTAGACACAAACTGTCAAAACATATAATGGTGAGAATTACAGGAAGCACACACAGAGAGAAAGGAATGAATGAGGGAGAGCCAAAAAATGTGCCACCTTGCCAGGAGGGGCCTTGGTGGTGTTGCCATGGAAACAACACTGAAATGGCTTCTGAGAAAGGATTGAATTAGAGAGAGAGAGAGAAAGCAAGAAGGAGAAGAGTGAAAAATGGTGCAGAGAGAATCCCTTCAACACATCTCAACAAGATGTCAGAAATGCAGCAGAACCCCACCCACTCTTGTAAGCCCCTCCCTTTGATATACACAGACATTAGCAGAGAGATCTGAAAATTACCATACACACACACACACACACACACGTTGAGTTTCCATGTCTTATGGGAACTTTCCATAGACATTATGATTTTTATACTGTATAAATTGTGTATCATATCCCAACTCTAACCCTTCCCATATCACAGAAAACTTTATGCATTTTTACAGTTCAAAACCCCACTCCAAATGCCAAATACATCACTTAATATGATTTATAAACTGTTTTCCTCATAGGGCCCAAAAATGTCCCCACAAGGTCAAAAATTACTGATATTACTGTCTTTGCCGGGACATTTGGTCACCACAACCTAGGGTTTACCAGGACGACACAGACACACACACTTTTTCATTTAGTTAGCTAATGACTATCTAAGCATGTCTGGATTTCTCCATCTCTCTCTGACAGCAGGAGGGGGGAGTTGCTGTAATGTATGTGTGTGGGAAGGGGTGTGTGTGTGTGTGTGTGTGTGTGTGTGTGTGGGGGGGGGTGGGTGTAAAGCAGTAATATGTCATATATGTGATATGAATATTAAGAGCAATGAGTGTATAAGGTTCACCTCATTAACCAACGCTAAACACTCATTCACAATCATCTGATTAGAAGCAGTCACAGTACACCAGCAGGAGTATGAGTCTATGACTGTGTGTGTGTGTGTCTATTTGCATGATATTAAATACAGAACTAGCCGCTTTTGTGGATGTATGTTGTTTTTGATGTGCATCAGTCAGTCATTTATTAAGTTTGTGTGCGTGCATGAGCATCTGCTCTGTGTGAAACAGACGGCATATATAATGGAATTAAAGGCCCAGCTCTCACTCTCGACAGGCTTGTGTTTAAAAGTCAATGCAATGCTATCAAACACTCATCTCCCACTGAGCCAAGTGCCTGCGGACTGCTTGCAAAATATCACACACACTATATCATTAGTCACTAGGGCTGAACGATTCATTGCATTTGCGATAATATCGCGATATGATAAAACAATCTTTTAACCGTAAAGGCTGCGATTACAGTCTGGTCACATGACACGTGAGAGTAAAGCAGTCTGCAGAAGAAGCACCAACTTGGCACGTTACGCCTACAGGCCTGGCCTAATGGAAAGAACAGTTTGTGTTTAATCCATCTAATATTGTGTTGGTCATACTATACAATAGGGGAGGGAGAAAAGATTCTCTCTCCAATGATTCTGGACCAATTCGGAGCTTAGATTTTAACTGCAGGTGCGCAATGGTGCTGTGTGTGTTTTAGAAACATCCGTATTCTGATTGCTTCCATTTCCTCTCTCTCACACACACCACTCGAACCATAAAATAATATTTCATAACGTTTGGAAAGGTTGAAGCGAATTACAATTATATTCGCAGGCTTCATTGCACAGCTTTGCTTGATGTTACGCTTACAGTGTGTGTTCTCGCCCGCCGGTATTTTCCTTACAAATGCTCTATGAAGGCTTAAAAAAAAAAACACTCACAGCTCTTGAATGGAAAACGTTCAAATACTCTTAAATACTGAAAGCACTCTTTGTTCATGTTTGTAATATATTTTTTTGTTCCTCTGTATTATTTACTAGCTTTTATGTTTTAAAGCAATATTAGTTTATATTTAAAATTGTTAAGCAATTTTTTAAATTTTTTAATGTGTAATTATTTTAAAAAGTACTTATAATTACATATTAATTAATCTTATCAATAAAACGTAAAATCATATATATATATACATACACTCACCAAAAGGATTATTAGGAACACCTGTTAAATTTCTCATTAATGCAATTATCTAATCAACCAATCACATGGCAGTTGCTTCAATGCATTTAGGGGTGTGGTCCTGGTCAAGACAATCTCCTGAACTCCAAACTGAATGTCAGAATGGGAAAGAAAAGTGATTTAAGCAATTTTGAGCGTGGCATGGTTGTTGGTGCCAGACGGGCGGGTCTGAGTATTTCACAATCTGCTCAGTTACTGGGATTTTCACGTACAACCATTTCTAGGGTTTACAAAGAATGGTGTGAAAAGGGAAAAACATCCAGTATGTGGCAGTCCTGTGGGCGATAATGCCTTGTTGATGCTAGAGGTCAGAGGAGAATGGGCCGACTGATTCAAGCTGATAGAAGAGCAACTTTGACTGAAATAGCCACTCGTTACAACCGAGGTATGCAGCAAAGCATTTGTGAAGCCACAACACACACAACCTTGAGGCGGATGGGCTACAACAGCAGAAGACCCCACCGGGTACCACTCATCTCCACTACAAATAGGAAAAAGAGGCTACAATTTGCACAAGCTCACCAAAATTGGACAGTTGAAGACTGGAAAAATGTTGCCTGGTCTGATGAGTCTTGATTTCTGTTGAGACATTCAGATGGTAGAGTCAGAATTTGGCGTAAACAGAATGAGAACATGGATCCATCATGTCTTGTTACCACTGTGCAGGCTGGTGGTGGTGGTGTAATGGTGTGGGGGATGTTTTCTTGGCACACTTTAGGCCCCTTAGTGCCAATTGGGCATCGTTTAAATGCCACAGCCTACCTGAGCATTGTTTCTGACCATGTCCATCCCTTTAGGACCACCATGTACCCATCCTCTGATGGCTACTTCCAGCGGGATAATGCACCATTCACAAAGCTCGAATCATTTCAAATTGATTTCTTGAACATGACAATGAGTTCACTGTACTAAAATGGCCCCCACAGTCACCAGATCTCAACCCAATAGAGCATCTTTGGGATGTGGTGGAACGGGAGCTTCGTGCCCTGGATGTGCATCCCACAAATCTCCATCAACTGCAAGATGCTATCCTATCAATATGGGCCAACATTTCTAAAGAATGCTTTCAGCAGCTTGTTGAATCAATGCCATGTAGAATTAAGGCAGTTCTGAAGGCGAAAGGGGGTCAAACACAGTATTAGTATGGTGTTCCTAATAATCCTTTAGGTGAGTGTATATATATATTAGGGCTGGGCAAATTAACGTGTTAACGCGGCCGATTAATTTTTTCAGCTTAACGCATTAAAAATATTTAACGCAAATAACGCAGCGTCCGTTTTTATATCCATTTTTGCCTACATGATCACGCTCCTATTCATCTAAATGCTTCCAAGCTAGGGATGGGCGATATGGACTTAAAAATGTATCCCGATATTTTCTAGTATTTATTGCGATAACAATATCAATGACGATAGATGTAGTATCATTCCCCATGTTTTTGGATACAAGTGAAAGCTGCATGCATTCTTGCGAGTTTCAGAAAAACAAACAATGATCTAAAGTAAAACACACATGTCATCAAATAGGCTCCTATAATACATTAAAAATTATAATAAAAAAAAAAAAATATATATATATATATATATATATATTTATTTATTTAATTAATTTTTTTTTTAATGTAAAATTCCACACCAGCCTTTTCAGAAATGGAAAAGTTGCAGATATAATTGTCTTCTGTAAAAGTGCAGGTAATGTTTAAATAGTGCAACTGTGCTGAAAAACATTACACAATACAAACAATAATAATTAAAATCAATGACAAGTTTTACATGTAAACTGATTCTGTATTTATTCATACACTCATGGTGCAGTGGTAAAAATAGCAGAAACAGCAAAAGCAATTATCCCAGAAATGTCTTCAGATAACAAAAAAGTTGAAAATAATGATTTAATGATAGAACTTCAGTAATTTGAGTTGATAAGATAATACCACGAATTCTTCTACTAATAAAAATAAACTGCACTAAGGAATAATGAGCTTCTGGGTTCATGAATATTAATCACGTTGTCAGCGCTCATTCTAACTGATTTACTGAAATCAAAACAGGCACCGTAATAGGTGCACGCCAGCCAATGAGATTCCCGTCTGTGCATTAGTTTCTTCCTGTTCATGAAAGGCTGAATAATTCCAAATAAACGCCATTATTTTACAGGAAAATACAACGAAGGATATTGTTTACATGTAGCACGTCAATTCTGTGTGGTATAAGACTCTCTCGCTCTCTCTTTGAGTGTGTGTGAAACACTGAGCGCTCTCAGTCGCGCGCCTCACACTAGTGTTTAATGTGCGTCAAATACACTGCGCATTCATTGAGATGAACTGAAATAGTGTGCTTTACCGATCGATTGAGACAGAGCGAATCTCTTAAGCGCTCAGTCCAAGTGCTCAGCGAGTGAAAATACATCTGTATGTACAGGTTCAGATTGCCCTCAGGTGCCCCTCGTTTAGCTTTGAACTCTTCCGCAGCTTCCACCATAGTTGTTTTCGCTCTGCACGTGAGATGCGGATTCAGTGCCGCCGCTCCCATTGCTTAGGACACCGAGTGCTGCGGGGGGCACCACAAGAAAATTCTCTCTCCAACCCCCGTTCAGCCATACAAATTGACGAACGCAGCCACCGCGGCCATCAAAAAGTAATAACGCTTAGGGCATCAAGAGACGGCCAGCGGTGGCACGGTGCGGATGGGTCGCGCTATCAACTAGGCTTTATCGCTATTATCGCGGGAAGACAAATTCTTATCGTGGGGAGAATTTTTACCGGTATATCGCAAACGATAAGATATCGCCCATCCCTATTCCAAGCACGACAAGACACAAGAGAACGCGCTGTCTGTGTGTGTGTGTGCGTGTGTGTGTGTGCGTGCATTCATGTGTGTCAGTGTCATGTCTGTGTGGCTGAGTCTCATGTCAGCTGATCGAGAGACACTCTGACAGACACTCGACGTGTGAGACGGATGCTCACATCGAGTTCTCTTTTGCTCTTGAACAAACAATAACAACAACACAGAGAATTTTGAGTATTCTCAAGTTAGGAGTATTAAATTGGTCAAATAACGTCTTAAATTAACTTAAAGAGTTGTGAGGAAATGAGATGCGTGAGATCCGCGTCATGTTCGTCAGTGGCTGTTAAAGGAGCACTGATGATGCCTGTCATTAATGTTCATCAAAGAACAATGGGAACAGAGAAAATTGTAGCTTTAATGATGATTAATCTGTATTTCATTTATTATTTATACAGTTAAGAAAGGTGTTTGATAACTATTACATTTCTGTATATGTCTAACAGGGAAGGCCACAGGTAAAAATAACATTTATTATAATGGGTTTATGTAAAGATTGTTTTAAGTTCACTTAAATTAAACGTTTTTTTAAAGCCTAATAAATGTTGAAATTGTTAGCTTTCAGTTATACTGTAATGTAACGTCATTAATGTTTCATAGACACTTTAGTATCAGTGAGACTGGCCTTCATTCATAAAAAGATGCCATTACAACACTTTAAATTGTCTTTAAATTGTTTCTACATTAATTTGGAGAGTAACTGATATTATTACAATATCAAAATATTAAAAACGTAAAATATTACAGAAAAAATGTGATTAATTAGTAAAAAAATTTTAATCGATTCCCAGCACTGGTTTTTAACCACGGTTTTCGGTTCGGTTCCGTTCTGATGGCTTGTCACATCAGTTTTTTACTATTCTATTCTTAGGCGATAGGAACAGCAAGAGGTTAAGGAGAAAAAAAAAGACTATTTTTTTATTGCAATTCTCTTTATTTATTTTACTTAAAAGAATTGAAAAACCTTACTTAAACTTAAAACTTTACTTTAAAAAACCTTGTACACATTCCTAGTGTATTGTATAATATAAAATAAATGTATAAGATTTACACTGGGAGCTCAGAGCTGTACAGCAGTATTTAAGTATGAAATTTAATGAAGAAAAGTAAAAATAAAACACTACATAGACTTCACTATAAAATATACAATGATTCTTATTAAAGCTACTGTATTAAAGTTCTTCAGTCAAGAGCAGTGAGAGATTTTCTCTTTGTCTTTTGATGTTGTATTAACATTAAAGGGATAGTTCACTCAGAAATGAAAATTCTGTCATCGAGAAATGAATACAGGTTTGGAACAATATTAGAGTGAGTAAATAGGCTAATGACATAATTTTAGAGGTGAACTGTCCCTTTAATTACAGCGTGTTCACTATAGGCTGCGCTGCTGTCCATTTAAGACCTGCGTGCATCTAATATACAGATAAACGACGATTTTACTTTCACTTTAGACATAACCGACTGTGTTTATGTTAACCATGTGTGTATTTGACAGTATTAGCACAGTAAGACTACTTAGTCCAGTAATCACGTGTTTGACAGGCGTTTAGTGTGTGTGTGTATATATATACACACACACACACACACACACACACACACACACACACACACACACACACACACACACACACACACACACACACACACACACACACACACACACACACACACACACACACACACACACACACACACACACACACACACACACACACACACACACACACACACACACACACACACACACACACACACACACACACACACACACACACACACACACACACACACACACACACACACACACACACACACACACACACACACACACACACACACGAAAAAAGTTCAAGAATTGTTTTGAAATCCGATTGTGACTCCCAGAATTGGAATCAGATCGTCAGGTACAGTACCTAAAGATTCCCCCCCATTATTATAAAATGTATTGCTCATCTTTGTTGAATAATACAGAAGATAAAGAGCTTAAGAATATTAAATATCGCAATATTGGTTTAAATATATATATATATATATATATTTTTTTTTTCTAAAATCTTTCAGCCCTATTAGTTACAAACACTAATTCTCTTAATAGGTTCCAAATTAATGCAATCCTTCTACAGCTGCATTTATTTGATCAAAATATTGTGAAAATATATTACTTTAATAATATTTTTCAAAATGTAATTTATTCCTGTGATGGCAAAGCTGAATTTCATTGATTACTCCAGTCTTCAGTGTCACATGATCCTTCAGAAGTCATTATAATATGCTAATTAGGTGATCAAGAAACATTCCTATAATCATCATCGCAGTTTAAAAATATTTTTGTGGAAACCATGATACATTTCAGGATTCCTTTTATGAATAGAAGTTCAAATGAATTTTTTTGAAAGAAATATTTTGTAACATCAAATAACTAACTAAAACTAAACTTATAAAAAAAAAAAAAAACACTTGAACTTACATCAGCGTGATAAAAACTACCAAAAATGACAGAAACTATCCTTTGAAAACATTTATTTGAATTGTAATTTGATTGTTTAGTTTGTCTTGCCTCCCATTAGAATATATGGAGGGGGCAGGGATTAGGAGCTATACTGGGACCAACCACCTGGGGCCGATTGAGCTGCTTTGGCTTCACTTTTCAGGATGTGTGTGGCACACTTGACAGTTACAAACACGTTTTCTTTCTCAGCTGTTTATGTTCACTTAAGAAATACAAACACATAACCAACTGAACTTGCGTGAACAAAATAACTAAATTTGGTACTCGCGAGCTGCACAATTAGTTATACAATGTGCAATACTGGCAATCCCGTGCTGAAATTCAGGCCCTATAAACAGCAATGCTATTCACCTGGAGCGAATAAAACAAGTGAGTGAAAGAAGGCGGGTATGTCAATTTGCTATCTAAGAAAAGAGAAGAGCGCGAGAGAGCGCAGTTGGTATCGTGTATCAATACTGCAGATAATGAGTATTGGAATCAGATATTTCAGTATCGATAGGTACTGAAATATCTCCAACCTTTACTAATATCTCCAATACTGAAAACTCCAACCTTTGAACCATAAAGCATATAGGCAGATCTACATAGCAAATGTACAGCGATGACCTACTGACATTGTCTACAAACCTTAAAGGCCAAGATATAAATGAAGTTTGTTTTGTGTTCGTTTCAGGAGTTCGAAACGGTTTGCCAAAGCGAACTTTCCGGAAAAGTTCACTCTGACTGGTAAACACCTTTGTTCAACCGTTGGTCTGTGGCTATTACATAGGGGTGGGCGATATGACCAAAATGTTATTTAATGATAGGAGTAATTTTATTTCACGATAACGATATAGATCACGATATATACTAGCCTAAAAAAACTCAAGCTTACTGAAGACAAGTAAACTGATAAACGAAATGGACCTATCTGAAAAACTTTAAAACACTATGAATAAGAAATATAACCTAATGTATAAGTAATCAAATGCATAGTGTTTAATGTATAAATTAAATATACGTTTATTCTTACTAGAGCTACAAAAGTGATTCATTCAAGAGCAGTGAGAGATTTTCTCTTTTTTGTTGTTTGATTAACATGAAAAACGACAGCAGGTAAATTTGGATGCTGTCACTTTAAGACTGACCGCACGGATCCAATATACTCGTGCGTTTTCTTTCTCAACTGTTAACATTCATTTAAGACATAAATGACTGTGTTTGCATGGTCACTTTGACACATAAGTATGTGTATTTAACCGTCCAAGCCCAATTAGGTAGCAAAAAGCACAGCATGCACATATAATGAATTCTCTTTCGCTGCTTACTGTGCTTCAATGGTTTAAAATCACTTGCGCTATGCTTAACACATGGAAACTATACGTGACCAAGCAGCACAGCAACGTCACATGAGTGTAACCGGGATAGAGAAGATAGTCCAAAATCTTTACCGGTAGACAAAGTTCTACAAGTTAATCTTGTCTACCCTTATATTTACTAATACTATTACATAATAGTTAGGTGTGCGTTGAGGCTCCACCTTTATTCAAACGGAACTCTTCTCCGGTTCATTTCTTCTGTCAAGTCTGTCGATGTCAGACGTCCGCGGTTAAAAACATGAACACACTGGAGAGTCGCTTTACAGTAGAAAATTAAGTTGTACTTTTGATGAAATAAGACACATAAAGTTGCATGCTTTTAAGCAATATATTATATAAAGTGCTATATAAATAAATGTGACATGACTTTAATGGAATGCCGAATTGCAGAGCTCGTGCAAACATATCCACGGTTGCTTTGATGGGATGCTTTTCTTCTGCTTTCTTTTTAAAAAAACTTGCTGTTTTCTCATTTTTGTTGTGTTTGTTTTTTTATTGAGAGAGGAAAGCGTGTAGCACATATTTACATATTCATCTAACCGTAGCTCTCAGCAGTGTGGACGGCATCGGGATGTTCTTTAACAGTATATTGTGCTTCTCACGAAAGGCATCGGGGCCTTAAGTATCACTTATTTGCTTTCAGAAACCTAAAATATTGATATACCTCAAAACATTTTAAATGCGAGAGACACATGCAAACACTGTATAAACATCACCAATATATCAGACTTATATATCATATCTTTTACATTTGAAACAATACACACAAAATCGACAAATACCATCCAACATCAGACTCATCTCTGCTTCTTTTCTCTTCTCCCAGCAACAGTTCTCAGGAAGAAACAATGTTTTTAAATGACAAACCAAGAGGAGCACAAACGGCAGGTCGATCTGATGCGGGGACGTGTGTTTGTGCTGCTCAGATTCCAGAGCCCCTGACCCCCCTGCCCCACTTTTCCACTGGCTTCCCTTCACCTCTTTAATGTGAAGATCAATGCTGTGGGCTCTTTGGGAGCCATGCCGATCAACCATCAACCAAAGCCACCAAAAAACAAAAATATGATTACATTCTGTTCCCTTATCCTAAATATTCAGAGCTGTTCGGAACACAGAACAAGAGTGTCATCAGTGCAGACTGAGAGGAAGTGTTGCCATGGTTTCCTTTCATGCCCCCTGATTGTTGCTTGATCAAAAAAAAAAAGAGGAGAAGAGCAGAAGCCAAACACTACAGACAAGATATTAGACCAACAGAAAGGCAGCGCAAACTGCACATTATTCCCCTCAAGGTCAATGACATCAGACTTTTCAGTTTTAAGTATTATTTAAGTTTTATTTATACAGGCCTTCTATTAATGTTTTTATTAATATGTTGAATTAGCTTTTTAGTATAATTGTAAGTAAGTATTATGTGCTTTTGTCTTTTTTTTTTTTAATCTGAGTTTTTATTTCAGTTTTAGCTTATTTATTTACAGTTAAACTTACACTTATTTAGTTGATTAAGCAACATTTTTTATTTATTTAGTTTGTTTTCATCTAATATTTATATTTTATTTCAATTAACAAACCAATTCAAATGTTTTAGATTTAGTTAATGATAATCTTTCTCTGGACAGCTCTGCCCTCATCATGTGTTCCAGCTCTTGTGGATGTGATTTTGAAGACATCAGATGAGGCTTTTGCAAATCAAGAAAATTCTTTGTTGTTATGAATTATACAGCTGTAATGCTAGATGAAAAAAAGATATGGGTCCCTAAAGCCCAAACTTTAGCATTAAAGAGTGTGTGTTAAACTGTGATGAGCTTGAGGGTTAGCAGCACTCTCACTCTCTGTCTCTCTCTCCCATGAACTCTTCTCACTCCGTCACACACAATTAAATGTGCTACATTCAGCACAATCGGAACAAATCAGCCAGGACACCCTGTGACCTAGCTGGAGTCCCCGTGCTGGATAAGGCCTGGAGCAAAAAGGGTCACTCCCTGGAGCCAGTGCTTTGAGGACTGCTCTGACCTGCGACCTGCTTTGTATCTGAAGTTATGGATGGGTCCTTCATCTGTGTAAATGGGGCAGGGCTAACAGGAAAAAGAAACTGGGGTGTTTGGACTGAGAAGGCGACGGGCTAACTGGGGAGTGAAATATGGCTGTGGGCTGAATGGAGATGGATGAAACTTTCAGCCCAGAGAAGACCCAAAAGAATGATTACTTCAGTTTGATACTCAAACAAAAACTAAGTGAGCATGAAATGAAAATTAACGCAATTTCATCATTTTTTTTAAATGCATGTTGTTGTGAATGAATTATCCATGCATGCGTTTCTTTCCTTTTTTCTCTACCTTGTAATTTTTTCATTACAAGACTTTTCTCTGATAAGCTATAGTCCGCTTAAACCCTTTTTCCTTTCTTACAAACGACTGCAACCTTGCATTATAATATGCCTCTACATACAACTGATGGACGTCACCAGTTTCCGGCCCTATATTTTTTCTTTTTTTAATAATCAGGTTCACTTTGATGTACATAAATTCAGAAGATCTGTCACAACTTCCATTACATAGAGAATTCATGGACAAATTAGGGATGTACAAAACTAAACTAAACATTACCTAAATCACCTAGTAGTTGTCTAAATTACTAGTTGACTAGGTCCTAGACGTCCTATATAATTAGGCCGGTTCAGGGTCATTGCACAAAACTCACAGTCCTCCCAAAAAACAAAACAAAACGTGGAAAGACTTATGGAAGAAGATGCAAAAAAAACACAAACATTGTTCACAGCATGCAGTTTGAAATCAGACAATAACTCTCTTGAAATGTATTGCTGAAGACTGAATGCGTTACAAAAGTGGTTAGCATGCTGACAGTAGTGTTGTAGTCAAGACCATCTAATCCGAGACAAAGACCAATGTGTGTTGAGACCAAGGGCCCCATTTTAACGATCTGAAACGCAAGTATCAAAGCGCGAAGCGCAAGTAACTTTGTGGGCGGGTCTCGGCGCTGTTGCTATTTTCCCGGCGGGATAAATGGCTCTTGCGCCCGGCGCAAATCTAAAATGGGTTGGTCTGAAGTAGCTTCATTATTCACAGGTGTGGTTTGGGCGTAACGTGAATAAACCAATCCGAGCGTCATCCAACATTCCCTTTAAAAGCAGGTGCGCAAGTTCCATTATGGATTGCTATTATTATGGCGTATTTACCAGGCGCACGCCAGGAGCGGTTCACAGCAGAGGAGACTGATGTTCTTGTAAGAGCAGTGAAAGACAGAGAAGTGAAGTTGTAATGTTGTACATCATGGTAAAGGTGATTTCACCGTCTTTTTTTTTTTCAGTCTTTCAGTTTTTTCAGTTTTTCAGTCGATTTTTTTTCCTGGTTCTTGACGGACAAACCAATTTGTCAAATGTCCTTATATACATATATGTCTTGCCACTATTGGGCAAACAGGTCTTATCCTTAATTATTACAATTAGCCTGAATCATTTGTAAGCTAGATTTATGCCTATTTTTTCACATCTTCGTGGCACACCACAATGATTTCCGTCATCTCATGTGTTAATATTTTTTTAGTGTAACAATTTATGATTTGCAAAAATAACTGTTGCATCTGTGTAGATTACATGAGCAAAGTGTATGCGCGTTGTGCACGCTATACATTATGGTCAAGCATGCGCCCTTAAAATAGCATAATGAACAACGCGCAACGCGCCACTGACTTTAGACTAGGTTTTTTCTGGTCAGTGGCGCAATTGTTTAATGGAACAGCAAAATAGCACCAGGGATTGTTTGCGCCGGAACACGCCTCCTTTTTTGCGCTGAACCGCCCAGGGAGCGCAAGTTCATTCACTAGTTTAGCGACATGCTTCTGTGGAGGGAAAAGCGCGCTTTGCGCGGGTGCAAAATAGGAATGACACATGCGTCGGTGTACAAAGTCAATTGCGCTGGGTGCAAGATAGGGCCCCAAGACTTTGAGGGGTTGAGACCAAGACAAGACCAAGACTTTGAGGGCTTGAGACCAAGACAAGACCAAGACTTTGAGGGCTTGAGACCAAGACAAGACCAAGACTTTGAGGGCTTGAGACCAAGACAAGACCAAGACCAAGACTTTGAGGGGTTGAGACCATGACAGGACCAAGACTTTGAGGGGTTGTGAGCAAGACAAGACCAAGACTTTGAGGGGTTGAGACCAAGACAAGACCAAGACTTTGAGGGGTTGTGAGCAAGACAAGACCAAGACTTTGAGGGGTTGAGACCAAGACAAGACCAAGACTTTGAGGGCTTGACACCAAGACAAGACCAAGACTTTGAGGGGTTGAGACCATGACAAGACCAAGACTTTGAGGGGTTGAGAGCAAGACAAGACCAAGACTTTGAGGGGTTGAGACCAAAACAAGACCAAGACTTTGAGGGGTTGAGACCAAGACTTTGAGGGGTTGAGAGCAAGACAAGACTAAGATCAAGGCAGGGTGAGACTGAGTCAAGACCAGACCACCAATCCTTAAATTCATAAATATCCACATTACCACCAGGGATATTACTTATTTTTAATCAATACATACAATTAAAATAAGACACTATATAGTGCTGTGACCAATCAAATGAAATCATTAACAACTAAATTAATATTTGCACTGCAGAGATGGTACAGAAGATGCATCTGAATTGGTGAATTACAAATGCATAAATAATGTTGAGAAGAATGTTTTAAAAAAATTATTGAATGTTTATATAAAAGCAATATTATTTTTGCACTTTGCAGTCATGCTCAAATTTGTGAAAACAGCTATTGCTCTTGTGATATTGCTTAATTATATCACGTTATAATATATAAAATTCACATCTCATACAAGTACTTTTTTGCAACATTATCTTGAATTTTGTGAGCATTTATATTACTTTTGGTGACATTTTTGACACAATCCCTTATTAATTTCCAAACAGGGCCCAATAAATCAATCAAATTAGAAATAAGTTGCTGATTGCCCCTGAAGCAGTAAGTTTTAGCTACATCCAATCACATTAATGATTCTCCAAAATTCTCAAAATTCACAAAATTCTCCACCATCATTTTGTCAGTCATCTCTCCTTACTCTCGTCACGTGATAAGTGAAATCTGACTCCTGCTGTACTGTGCCTGTGACTCGTACTGTACTGAGCTCGTTCTGTATGGAGTTAGAACAGAGACTTTCAGTTCATAGCCTAATTGTAGCATCTTTTATTTCTACAAAAAAGAAAACAGGTGCCGCGGATGGGCAATGTAATCATGTACGGCCGAACATAGTGTAACACAGACTAGAGCTGGGCGGTATTCCGGTTCACACCGAATAACGATGTTTATTATACCGCAATACCGGTATATGTCGCTTAAACAGCGTTCGGAACACACCACAGCATGACAGTTTGAGAAGGGTCCCGTTTCACTGTAGTGAGGGCACAGCTGAGATCGCATTACAGCCTATGATTACAGCGGAGAATTCAAACAACATGCGGAGCGTGCAAAAGAGCAGTTTCTGCGCCGAGCGCCGCCGTAAGATTAACAATGTTCCCCACATGGATCATATAGATCAGATCGAGCGTGTTTAAGTTTATTATGGACATATTTCATATCATCTTGTGCTCTAAACATGAACCAGCAGCGTGTATGCGCACATATTACATCACGTCTTCTTCAAATGAAATATATGTGCAACAAACAAGGACACTGATACTACAACCGTACGTCGGATCACGACCGTGATGACACGATGGATTATTCTGCTACACCAAAGACAATGGTGTAAGTTAATAGACTGACAATTCAAAGAAGAATGGGCAAAAAAGTAACCGCTTTATTCTTTCTGTGTTAAACTTGCGTGTGTCATTTGTTCAGAGACTGTAGTGCTCTTAAAGGATTAGTTCACTTTTAAATAAACTTTTGCTGATAATTTACTCACCCCCATGTCATCCAAGATGTCCGTGTCTTTCTTTCTGCAGTCAAAAAGAAATTAAGGTTTTTGATGAAAACATTTTAGGATTTTTCTCCATATAATGGACTTCAATGGGCTCCAAACGGTTCAAGGTCCAAATGACAGTTTCAGTGCAGCTTCAAAGGGCTTTAAACGATACCAGACGATGAATAAGGGTCTTATCTAGCGAAACGATCAGTTTCTGCGAGAAACCGAGCAGTATTTACACTATTATTTTACTTCTTATCAGACGAACGTGATCATCTCTGAGCTCCGCCATAACTTCCGCTAAGTGAGGTCAAAATACGAGCGTGGTCATTATACATAGATGCCTCATTAGCGCCTGCACGGATCAGTAGAATGAGGCATCTACAATCGATATATCTATGACCACGCTCGTATTTTGACCTCACTTAGCAGACGTTATGGCTGAGCTCAGAGATTATCACGTTCGTCTGATAAGAGGTAAAATAACAGCATAAATACTGCTCGGTTTCTCGCAGAAACTGATCGTTTCGCTAGATAAGACCCTTATTTATCGTCTGGTATCGTTTAAAGCCCTTTGAAGCTGCACTGAAACTGTCATTTGGACCATGAACCGTTTGGAGCCCATTGAAGTCCATTATATGGAGAAAAATCCTGGAATGTTTCCATCAAAAACCTTAATTTATTTTCGCCTGCAGAAAGAAAGACATGGACATCTTGGATGACATGGGAGTGAGTAAATTATCAGCAAAAGTTTATCTAAAAGTGAACTAATCCTTTAAATGTATTGAAAATATCCTTAGACCTTTTAAAGTCCCTTAGTGTAAAGGTTTGTTTCTAAACACATTATAAATGTTAGAAATGTATTGCTGAAACACGTTACAAAGACTGTGAACTGTGTAGTACTGAATTGAGGAATTAAACCGTTAAACAGTTTCTCATCATTGCGGTGTTCAGGATTTTTTAGGCGGGGCTAAAACGGTGGCTCGATGACGCACTGGAGTCACTGAGCATATGGCCCCTCCCCCAACGCTATCATAACTGTCGATGACGCACTGGAGCCACTGCACTGAGCCTGGCTCCTCCCCTAACATTATAACTAGAGCACATTCGCATCAGTTTGTCCACTCGATCGCGAGTTCCTGTCAGTACTGTTAGTTACAACAGCCTACAACTTACAAAACAAAAACAATGATATCAAGAAGAGGTGGATTCATTTTGAACAGCTACCTTGATGGAGATTTGAGGATCACCTGCCTCTGCAGTGACTTTACACCGGATAGTTTCACAAATTTTCAACTGGGTACTGGGATTCAGTGATAATCCGCTGCAGAATGGGCCGAACCGATTATCTCCCACGCTGGCTTTCATCTTCCCGTCCCGCCGACATCTGGTGCCGTCGTGAACTGTACGCGAGTGTCGTCTTGTGTGCTCATAGCAGCTTTCCCGCGAGTGGGCGTAGTTTCAGTGCCGACAGCGGACACGCCCCCAGCGTTTGAGAGCAGAGAATGCTGCTCCTTTTTTCAAGATTTTGATAAGCTATTTTATTTACTTGGCAGATTTTTTTATGATTCAAATTTGGTTGGGTGGTTAATAACACATTTGTCTATGGTGTGAAAAACTCAGAACACATACTTAATTTTGACTTTTTTGTCAAAAAATTTTTGTGCATTTTTTACTACAGGGGCTTTAAATGTTCTTCCGCGTTTCTCCCTGGTTTGGGCAGTTTGTTGTTATATAGGGTTAGATATTTAAAATGCTTAAGGTGCCCTCAACTCTGTTTTTTTTTTATCTCCATGGTCATATTTTAATATTCATGTGTCTGTAATGAGCGTGTTGCAGGTCTTTTATTAGTTGTTGTCTCCACACAGTATCATTTTGTAGGACTTTGCAAACCTGTATTAATTCTAGTGTGGAATTTTTCTACAATATTCACTCATCATGACAGTAAAACAGGGCATTCTAGTCAATCTACTGCAGTATTTCCTCTCTCAATCAGTATTAAATGTGGTTAACACCACATAGGGATAGGGGAAAAAAATACTGTCATATACCGTGAAACCGGTATAATTTAGAAAAGTACCGTGATATAAATTTTTGGTCATACCGCCCAGCACTAACACCGACTACCGCAGCAAACCTACATCCAGACACACCAGTCTGAGATTGATGACATTGTACAGCAGTGGATTGATTCACAACATCGATGATGACCACCGTGACACCCATGTTAAGTAACTGCAACAACGCAGCATCGATCATGCCTTACTACTGCCCGATATTGCTGAGTAAGCATACTGGTAAAACAGACTCTGTGTGTGTGTGTGTGTGTGTAGGTGTTTTGGGGTTTGTTCACAAAACCGGAACCAAATGACCAAAAAAGAAGCACCTCCTCATGTTGACAACTGAAGTGAATGGAAGAGAGAACATGAGAGAGGCACTGGTTTAGTCTAGCTGTCTAGTATCCTGGTATGTAGTGTGACCTGGAAAGCCCTTTTCGATGAGTTCAAAAGACAGGCCATGCTTGCACTTTCTTTTTTTGGTGAAGGGTAACAAAAGACAAAATAGCAGCAAACAGCACTTTTACACAGGCATTGCAAACACATTTGCACACAAACACAACAAAGGGGAGAGGTGGCCTGCTGTACAAATACAGACAGTATGCTAAACTGAAACTTGAGTTGAGACTTGACTCGGACTCTACGTTTAAGACTTGTCCATTCAGTATATTTACAGAATTGACATATCAATGCTAAAGTGCAAGTAAAAAGATCCATTCAAGCTCATGACACAGTCACATTCAAATGGGACATTTGGACAGTGGACACCAATCATTTACTCAGGTTACAGTGATAACATTGACAGTAACCCTCTGAAGGCATTTGAGCCCTGGAGATGTTTTGACAGTTTTAAAATTATATTTGAGATTTTATATTTGTATATTTAAGATTATATTTGAGATTTCAGAAATTTCACCAACCAAATATTTAGGTTCATAAGAAATGCAACATATATAAGCTACAAATGTTGATAAAGACCTCAAAGTGCAAGGTCCAACATTTACATTTACTGAAAACCAGGTAGGCCTGGAGAGAATAAATATATGAAAAGATAGACAGACTTTGGTGGTTAGAAAACATAAAAAAACATGATGATTACCCATTGTTTTTATGTTTATAATTATCATAGTTTTTGTGTGGCTTAATGCAAGAAATACCTCATATATATCATATGCTGTATTCTAGAGACAGCAAGCCCCAAGGCATACTAGATCGACCTATGAACAATTACGTAAACATAAATATAGGGATGTATTATGTCGTAGTTCCTAATAAAGTTAACTAGCCTCAACTGACTCGACATTTTAATTGTTCGTACCACATGATTTCTCGTCAAAGCAAATACTAATAAAATGCCCACCCCATGGTACGAATATTTTCACGGCACAACATTAATCCTCTTCACAGCCATAACACCACAGCCTTTTTGTGTGATCAAAACAGAGCACTTGCGCGCGATGTTAGCGTTAGCAGCTCAGCTTTTGTCCAAGCCCATGAGAGATGCAAAACCGATTAAAAGACCGATTTACCTGTGTATATCAAGCACTGGCGCGGCGTCTCTCTGATTTCGGTCCGTACGTTTCTCTTCCTCTGTATTGTTACATCGCATACACCGCTCAACGGCTATTATCTGCAATGGTTGATTTGAATAACGGTACGTGAGACAGGTTCAGTTGTTTGTAAATCTCGGAACGATGCGCTCAGCGTGCGCGTTTCCTTGACAGCGTCGAGTCTTCTGCTAGAGCAAGATAAACGCTGTCCTGCGCGCATGCGCAGACTGTAGTCTTGACCACCTCCCACCAAAATAAAGACCGACTGGAGCAGCAGAGGAAGAAGACATTTGCACTTTACCTCAGAAATCTTTGCAAAAATATCAGTGAGGATGGTCCAATAAGGTCGATTATATTGCGTAGTTCCATGTAGGCTGTTGTCTGACAAATGCCATTCTAATGGTTGAACTCAATAAGCACAAACAGGTAAAGACAAATGTATGAGCTTTTCTAAACAGAAATGTCCCCATTTTTGGGGAGGTTAGGAATAGATTTTTGTAAATTACTGTGTAAATTCAAAAAATGTTCCCACATTTTTCAGAATACATTCGTATTTCTATCAGTAGATGGCAGCATCGTTGATAAAATGCAATATATAATTAAAAATATATATATAATTTTAACAGAAATATAGGATTCTGAAGTAAAACACGTTACTTGGTTAACTGTAAGTCACCTTACCGTATACGTTAAATATATAGGCCTATAAGTAGCTAGGCCTACATTTTCTGTCAAATGTTTTTAGAAGTAAAATGTATATAATATATAGTTAATCTATAAACATATTTAACAAGGCAATACTTGTATTTTAAGTTTAAAAGTACATCATCATGTGGCTTTTAATTTTAACACCTGTGTTATTGTCAGCAGTTTACACCACCAAACTAATTTTAAGAAATTGTAAAAGAGGTTTTAACATTATATAATTTACATACTTTACACTAATTCCATAGTACTTAAAAGTGTATTTATATGATTAATAATTTTTTCTAGTCGGAGGTAAAATTCCTTAACATATGGCTTATTGATGTAATTTCCACAAAACGATTTTAAAATATATATGATTATTTAAGATGTAAAGATGTCCCGCCCACTTATGTATCTGGCGCTGTCCGTGGTTCTGGAAGCAATTTGATTCCATAGATGCACCCAAACTCTTCAACATACTGTATGCTTCAATTTACAAAACTTTACAAACACAATGACCACCACAGCGAGGTGTACTGCAGAATGAATGATAGTCTTTTATTAAATAAATAGCAGCTTCACAAAATGATAACATTATGAGAATGATGAGTTTTTTTTTCCAAACAAACAAACAAAAAAAGGATCTGGTAAAACATTCACAGGCTATGGTATAAAAATGGGAGTTTGAACAAGGGCAGGTGATACAGGACAAATTCTAAGGTTCTACACAGGAAAACAGCAAAAATGTACAGCTTTATACATTATATATTCCTAGACATCCTCAAATGAGCATTTTTGGTCGTACTGACCAACATCGGACAGTCCGTCCATAAAAAGTCAATTGTCTTAGTACTCTTGTCTGTTGTGCAATTTTGCTTCTTCTCTCATTCTCTCATGACCACCTGATGAGGCAGCACACAACTGACCTTACATTCACAGGAGAGCGAGGCTAATACCTGCTGAAAAAATTCTTGACAAGCAGTTTGAACTGGACTAAAGCTCAAACTGCTTTACATTTTAGCATTAAAGATGCTAATTGAAATTCTTGTCAAATGTTAAGAATAGGCATCTTTACACAACTGATTTAAGGCTGCTCAGAATTCTGTGTAAAGACGTAATGCTGCATAAAAGCCAGACTAAATTATGCCTGCTCTGACCCACCTTAGCCCCTAGTATAAATGTATACTATTTAAATTGCTGTGTAAATGCATTTATCCCACCTCTGAGCAGCATCAAACAGTCTGTGTAAAGACACCTAACTGCCACTCCAGAAGCACTTCTCTGCCGTATCTGGCATATGACTTATACCCCATTGTTCTGTTAGGTCTGGTTTGCTAGGTCACTGTGAGAAGTGGTTTGCAGTCATTTCCCCCTCATTGTTAGGCCAGGAAATAAGACGTGACCCCCAACTGTATTACCGTTTTCCTGCCACTCAAAGGATTCAGCATGTCGTACCGGAGGCGTTTACAAGTTACACAAACAATGATCTGACTTGCAAGTGTATTTAGACAGCATAGCTTCATCCAGTAACTTTTTTTTGGATTCACACTAGGTCTTTTTGTAATTACTCAACTGACCACACGAGGATGCTATGACTCTATCTTGCATGAACTGCGGTCTCGTAATGTCCAATGCTGCTTTAGTAAGAGACTGGGTGCTCATGCATTACTTAATGGCGTTCAAACATCTGAACTTGTTAACACAAACAAACTCATACACACACGCACACGTTACATTCCATCTACCTCTTCTGACCTCGGTCAGATTATTGTTTCTGTAGCAAACTCAGCATACATTCTATGCTGTGATACAGCTGAGTCGACGAGAGTCACAAGTTCTTGTGGGTGTGACATCTGCTCAAGATCTAAACATCACTTGGAGCTCGGTCACACCCTGTCCTATTTTCCACGTCAAACTAAAAGACATTTTTCAGACACTGCTGGTGTGTTCTGTGTGACTGTGACTGCTGCTGATGGAAAGCTCTGATATTCCCGGTTTCAGCTCCAGTCCGGGGTCAGTGTCCATGTCATGGGGCTCCAGATTTCGGATTCCGTTCCCATCCCCATTGCGGCAGTTACTGTTCCGGTCAATGGAAACTTTTTCGCAGATCAGGATGGGTATGACTCCAGCATGGGATGGACAAGGTGCGTTTATAGTGATTGGTTTAAGCCCCACCTGTCTATACTGGCAGTGCAAGTAGTTTGAAAAAGCCCTCCGGTAGGTCTTGTTAAACAAAGTGTACACTAAAGGGTTGACACCCGATGAGATGTAGCCCACCCAAACGAACACGTTGAGCAGTTCCGTGAGCAGAGGCTCGTTGCAGGCTCCACGGCAGAGGACATACAGAACGTTAGTAATGAAAAAGGGACACCACATGAAAAGGAAGAGGAAGAACACTACACCCAACACTTTGGATGCTCGCCGCTCGTTCTTGATGGCCTGCATCATGCCTCGCCGCCCGCGGGCTCCGCTCGGGTCCCGTCCAGAGGGCGAATTCATTTGAGACGGCGCTTCTGAACTCGGAATTATCGAGATGGTGTCCGGGGGCACGGTCAGACCGAGCGTGTTTCCATCGCTGTTGCTGATCCGTAGACAGTTCAGACTGCTGCGACGTGATGAAGCCGACGGCGGGGCCAACTGGGAAGTAGGTGGAGCTGGTGGCTGCAATGGCTGCTGAGAAGAGGCTTTGCCCTCATAGAGGAAGACTGTGGCCTGACGCTGAAGTGCTTGGACAGTGAGACAATACGTGACCACCATGATGACCAGGGGAATGAAGAAGGCAACAAAAGAGCCGACCAGTATGAAGCTTTCCTCGTTCAGAGCACAGTTGTCGTTTATAAAGACCTTATCTCTGTTACGCAGTCCGATCACTGGGATAGGCATTGAGATACCTGGAGTTGGGAAAAGTAAGAGAGAGAATGTTGAATACGTATACATAAAGAAACAAAAAAAATGATAAAGACAACTGCCAAAATGCCGGAGACAAAAGACCAACTGGCTCAGCGAATCAACACTCAGAGATCTATTTCTGAGACAGCTCCTCTCTCTTATCTGGCTACATCAGTATTCCTGATGGTTGAGAGAGAGGACATTTTATTTAATTAGAGCAGATGAATCAGACTGTCAAGGCAAATGCAAATGCTTAATGCTGTTTTGGATCCAGAAAAGAATCAAATAAACATTGGGCTCACGTTCAAACGAGAGAGAGGTTGTGAACTCTCCGTCATCTGCACTGTCATTACTAAGTCTAACTAATATTAGCAAATGAGACAAGAACCTTCTGTGGAGAAAAGAGATGAACAGGAGACAAAGAGAAAAATAAATAGTGTTGTTATTACAAAAATAACTTGGGTTTTTTTGTTAGCTGAAAAACTGAAATAAATGAAAATATAAATATCTAATGAAAAACTTTATTAAAATTACAACTAACTGAATAAGTAAAAATAACTTTCATATTAATAAAAGCTAATTCAAAATATTAATAAAAACTATATAAACAATACTAAAATAGCTCTGCACCTGTGTGGGTGAGAGAAAGAGAGACACTATGTCCGAGAAGAGAGTGTGTAGGCTTGCATTAATTTCAAAGAAACGCAGGGAGAGGAGAGTTTATTTTTCTAGAAAGAAGTCTACTAAAATCATTAAACCATCAAACACAACTGCGAGTCGGATCAATCACTCAATCCAGACTATCCTTTAACTCTGCTGTTGGAACAGATCAATCAAGACTCTAGACTCTAGAGGGCGCCAATGCAGTAGCATTCCAATCCTGCAGCGTTCCACACACATTGACAGACTGTGGTTTATTGTGCCTTATTGAACAGTAGGTGGTGATCTTCACTACAAGTATGTGTTTACCAGACCACAAACATTCAATTAATCCAAGCTACTCTGGATTTAGAGCTGGGTGGTGGAGAAAAGCACCAAACCGCCTGTTTATACAATGTCATTTCAAATCATTTTCATTGTTGCTGATCTGAGGGGCCTCTGAGAACCTTGGAAAAACCTAACATAATCTGGCGTTCTGAGGGGTCCTGTGAGACATGAACACATTCCAGTAATAGATTCAACAGGATTGCAGTGGATTGACATTGACTTCAGTAAGTACAAGTGGTACAACTGTTCAATCTAAAGACCTCGACTGACAT